>NC_058082.1:44047269-44717371 GCF_014858855.1 Bufo gargarizans | reverse complement strand
TGTGAACGAGCCCTTATCTCTGCTGTAGTGCAGTTTAAGGCCTCACGCACACGACCGTATTTTGTTTCCTTGTCCGTTATTTTTTTTCTGCTGATAGGATGCGGACCTATTCGTTTCAATGGGTCCGCATTCGTATGTCTGTTCCGTAGCCCTGCAAAAAAAAAATAGTGCATGTCCTATTTTTTTCTAGTTTGCGGACACGGATAGGCATTATTACAATGGATCCGCCCAAAAAAAAGGATGCCATACGGACGTCATTTTATTTTTATTTTTTTGCGGATCCGCAAAACACATACGGTCATGTGCATGAGGCCTAAAAGACGTATATGTCTGCATAGGGGCTGTATACACAAAACAGTGGAAGATTTTTAATCAAGACTACGCGCAAAGTTGTGCACTGGAAAGTAAAAAAAATAATAAAAAAAAGATTGCGAAAGTCTACATACCCTTGTTTTGCGCTCCTCCAGATGTCTGGCCCTGACACAGATGCTTCTTGCTGTGGAGCCGGGCACAGGACAGAAGATCACATCTGTCCTGCAGTGTAAGGCAAAAACATTCAACTTCTGCAAAACCTCCCCACGTGGAGGACGCCTGCGCTGACGGTTCCCACAGCCGCGCACCCTGGGAGTTCAGAGTATATTTAGGGTTAACATCTTTGGTCTGGGGCGGTGAATGGGTTATACATGGGGCTCTAAGGTAATTATGGGCCAATATCCCTGCAGGGCTGGGGGTTTGATATTGGCTAACACTGGAAATTCCTTGTTGTTTAGGGTAGTCAATGGGTCAATGGCTTTTTTGAGGTGGTCTAGGGTAGCGAAGGGTAAAACCGCACACATGATTTAATTTGCTTTAATTAAAATAGCTCAACATGTCAGCATTAATTCATTTCTTAATAAGGGGTGACACTTTGTTTTCCTGATACAGAGCTCCAAACCCCCTGCTTTCATAGCGACATGACACAGTGCTGCCACTAGAGGGCTCTCACTGAATGCAGATTTAATACTAGCCATATACATCTGTATGCGGTGAGCTCCCCCTAGTGGTAGCTGCATGCACTAAGCATTTACTAAGCACTAGAAGAATAAAGACTGCCTTCCTTTTAAGGGAACGTGGCACCTAAAATTTAGGGAGAACTGTCCTTTTTTTTTTTTTTTCTAATCTGTAGATGTTTTATTCTATTTCCGTCACATGATTATGGAGGAGACAAGCCCCTAAAATATCCGAGGGCGGTGATTGGCTACAGCGGTCACGTGCCGTATCCCAGCACGTCACCCCTATAACTAAACCTCGCCAGGAGGACCAGACCAGCGCCACAGAGAACAGCGCTGCAGAAAAGCACGGATATAAGATTTTTTATTTTATTTTTAACTCTTTGAGGGCTTGGCTAAGATTTTTTATTCTCCGAGACAATTCCTTTCATAAATCTGCTTCACACCTAGCACGTGGACCATAGGAATCTCCAGTCTGAAGACGACTCATTCACTTTGCTGGGAGAGTGCTGTGGGTGTTCATTGTGCAGGGAGGGGGAGCAGATAAGTTCTGTGCATCTCCTACTATGAATGGTGGATCCTGTGTTATCTAGCTATGGGTTATCTGTCATTGTAATCCTGCCTTAAATGATAATGAGAAGCAGATCCCACAGAACTGGACGTTTCTGATGATTATGGGGTTCAGTGGCCGGTGTGAAAACGTCGACATTTCTGAAAAATTATTTTTAATATAATTAACTAGAAAAATACATTTACTGAAATACATTTAAAGGGGTTGTCTGGGTTGAGAGCTGAACCCGGACATACCCACATTTTCACCCAGGCAGCCTCCCTGAGCATTTCATTCTCCGATGCTCCCCTTTGCGATTTTTGGCGTTCTGGTGACGCACTGGGCTCTCCACGGGGACTGCTAGGCGGAGGCTAATGCCCAGCAGTGAGCCCGGTGACGTCACCGGCACTAATAGGTGGGCTTTAGTACTGCCCTAGTCTGTATAACGGTAAGGGCAGCGCTAAAGCCGGCCCATGAGAGCCGGTGACGTCACCCACAACGCTGCTAGGAGAAAGCCCCCGCCTAGCAGTCCTTATGGAGAGCCCAGTGCGTCACCAGATCTCCAGAAATTGCCTTTGCTCTGCGCAGGGGAAAGGGGAGCATGAAATACTCCAATGCTTATATCAGGGGGGCTGCCTGGGTGGAAATGTGGGGATGTCCAGGTTCAGCTCTGAAGCCGGACAACCCCTTTAACTCTGAGGCTTCGATCGCAGCTCTTGGGGCATTTTTTTTTAGACACGGAGCTGAATGAAAACTGCTTGGGTGTTTCCAGCCTTAGGGTAAGCATCTGATCAGTGGGGGTCTGACAGATGGTGCCCCACAGATTACAAGAACGGGGAAGAAAAGAGAGACAGACAAAAGGAAGGAAAGAGAAAAGAAAGAGAAGGAAATAAAGAAAGAAAAAGAAAACAAGAAAGACGGAGAGAAAGAAGAGCAAGAAAGAAAAAGAGAAGAAGGAAGGGAAGAGAAGAAGAATAGTGAGGCATACAAAAGAAAGGAAAGAGAGTAAGAGAAAAAGAAACAAGAGTAAGGAAGGAAAGAGAAAGAAAAGACAACAGATATCACCTAAATTCCGCACTTGCTACTGACTGCGTTAGTTGCGGCAGGACATCGGCTGTTTATTACATCTGGCGCCTGCAGCTGATGACTTGAGCGCAGCTCCTGAGTCCGCACCATTCACTCCATGTGCAACCTTTTGGCGTGAGAACACTGCAGATCTATCTTACAGGAAGGGTCAACTAAGGAAATGAACGACCTCCCGCTGATGATGGTCATCGGTGTCTGTTAGGAGATGCCGGGAGGATGCCTGTTCACCTTTTGGTCTATTTCCCGCAAAAGGAGGGATTTGTGAGAGATGGGATTTATTTCTCTATATATAATGTGAACATTCTGTAGTACACATTTTCGTCCACTAGGTGGCAGCAAACCAGATGTGCGAGCCTCATGTGCATTTCTTTGTCTTCAGGTCACTGGGGGGAGGGGGAGTTAGGTTGCCATTTTTTAATGTGCCAATGAAGCTCAGAGTTGAAGTTGTTGAAATCGCTCCTATCAAGTTAAGGAGCCAATAGTCTTTTCTTAAGGATCACCCCTTTTGTGATGTCATGTCTGCTATTTAGGTGAATGTAACTTGGATAAAGCTCTCTGGCTCAGGGAGGATGAGAAGACGCTTTCATGAAACGACTTGTGTGTCTGGTCTCATTATGAAAGCAGTATGGTGCGCTCATACTCATACTTCTAATTGATTTGGCGCCACACAAAGAAGATGAGAATCGCATGAATTGCGATAACAGTGTCCATTTGGACGATTCCGCATCCTTCTGTTCTACGACTTGTCATCCATATTGAAGCGACTCATTGGCCGTAGCTGTGACACTCTGCACCTCTGTAGCCAAGAGTTCCTGGCCACCGTCACCTGATACCAGGGCGGATACCGACAAGGACAGAAGAAGCGACGGGGATGCTGAGCAGTCTAATGAAATGACACTGCTCCTTCTGTCCCAATCTATACAGCAAAGCTGACAAGCGAGCTATGGAAAAGAGGTGGCCAGTTTGGAAACTGCAATATTTCAGTATTTTTTTTGGGTGAAGTCACATAAAAAATATTAAAACAGACAAAATTGAACAAAAAACAATATATATACAGGTCCTTCTCAAAAAATTAGCATATTGTGATAAAGTTCATTATTTTCTGTAATGTACTGATAAACATTAGACTTTCATATATTTTAGATTCATTACACACAACTGAAGTAGTTCAAGCCTTTTATTGTTTTAATATTGATGATTTTGGCCACAGCTCATGAAAACCCAAATTCCTATCTCAAAAAATTAGCATATCATGAAAAGGTTCTCTAAACGAGCTATTAACCTAATCATCTGAATCAACTAATTAACTCTAAACACCTGCAAAAGATTCCTGAGGCTTTTACAAACTCCCAGCCTGGTTCATTACTCAAAACCGCAATCATGGGTAAGACTGCCGACCTGACTGCTGTCCAGAAGGCCATCATTGACACCCTCAAGCAAGAGGGTAAGACACAGAAAGACATGTCTGAAGGAATAGGCTGTTCCCAGAGTGCTGTATCAAGGCCCCTCAGTGGGAAGTCTGTGGGAAGGAAAAAGTGTGGCAGAAAACGCTGCACAACGAGAAGAGGTGACCGGACCCTGAGGAAGATTGTGGAGAAGGACCGATTCCAGACGTTGGGGGACCTGCGGAAGCAGTGGACTGAGTCTGGAGTAGAAACATCCAGAGCCACCGTGTACAGGCGTGTGCAGGAAATGGGCTACAGGTGCCGCATTCCCCAGAAACAGCGGCAGAAGCGCCTGACCTGGGCTACAGAGAAGCAGCACTGGACTGTTCCATGTCATTCGGAAATCAAGGTGCCAGAGTCTGGAGGAAGACTGGGGAGAGGGAAATGCCAAAATGCCTGAAGTCCAGTGTCAAGTCCCCACAGTCAGTGATGGTCTGGGGTGCCATGTCAGCTGCTGGTGTTGGTCCACTGTGTTTTATCAAGGGCAGGGTCAATGCAGCCGCTATCAGGAGATTTTGGAGCACTTCATGCTTCCATCTGCTGGAAAGCTTTATGGAGATGAAGATGTCATTTTTCAGCACGACCTGGCACCTGCTCACAGCGCCAACACCACTGGTAAATGGTTTACTGACCATGGTATTACTGTGCTCAATTGGCCTGCCAACTCTCCTGACCTGAACCCCATAGAGAATCTGTGGGATATTGGGAAGAGAAAGTTGAGAGACGCAAGACCCAACACTCTGGATGAGCTTAAGGCCGCTATTGAAGCATCCTGGGCCTCCATAACACCTCAGCAGTGCCACAGGCTGATTGCCTCCATGCCACGCCGCATTGAAGCATCCTGGGCCTCCATAACACCTCAGCAGTGCCACAGGCTGATGCCTCCATGCCACGCCGCAGTGAAGCCTCCTGGGCCTCCATAACACCTCAGCAGTGCCACAGGCTGATTGCCTCCATGCCACGCCGCATTGAAGCATCCTGGGCCTCCATAACACCTCAGCAGTGCCACAGGCTGATTGCCTCCATGCCACGCCGCATTGAAGCCTCCTGGGCCTCCATAACACCTCAGCAGTGCCACAGGCTGATTGCCTCCATGCCACGCCGCATTGAAGCATCCTGGGCCTCCATAACACCTCAGCAGTGCCACGGGCTGATTGCCTCCATGCCACGCCGCATTGAAGCAGTCATTTCTGCCAAAGGATTCCCGACCAAGTATTGAGTGCAGAACTGAACAATTATTTGAAGGTTGACTTTTTTTGTATTAAAAACACTTCTCTTTTATTGGTCGGATGAAATATGCTAATTTTTTTAGATAGAAATTTGGGTTTTCATGCGCTGTGGCCAAAATCATCAATATTAAAACAATAAAAGGCTTGAACTACTTCAGTTGTGTGTAATGAATCTAAAATATATGAAAGTCTAATGTTTATCAGTACATTACAGAAAATAATGAACTTTATCACAATATGCTAATTTTTTTAGAAGGACCTGTATGTATATTTGGAAAACACTTCTAATAATAACTGATAAAGATGTTTAAGGCTCCATTCACACGTCCGCAAGTGTGGTCCACAATTGTGCGGAACGGGTGCGGACCCATTCATTCTCTATGGGTACGGAATGGATGCGGAGAGCACACTATGAGCTCTGCGCATCCGCATTTCTGTAGCGCGGTCCCGATCTTCCGGTCCGCGGCTCCCGAAAAAAACTGCGGACAAGAATAGGCAGTTCTATGGGGGTGCCAGCCGGGTGTATTGCGGATCCGCAATACACTACGGACGTGTGAATGGACCTGAACTCTCATATAAATACAAAATGTCTCAGTAGTGCAGCCTCAGGCTTGCTTTGGGCCTGACAATTTGTGTTTGCATCTCAGCCTAGATAGAAGATATCAGAAGCCAGTTTTCACGTTTTTATTGTACACTAGATGTCAGTGATTCCAGCAATGTGACACAGGATAGGTAATCAGTATCTGATCGGTGGGGGTCTGAGTCCCAGCACTGCCACCAACCAGCTGCTTAAAAAGGCAGTGCAGCTCCTGTGGGTGCTGCGGCCTTCTACCTGCTTACCTAGCACAGCACCATCCAATAGATAGTGGCTGTGCTTGGTATCGCAGCTTATCCCTATTCACTTGAAGGACATGTCACCTAAGAACGTGACGTCACTGGCCTAGGAAGTGGCCTCAGCACTCACCAGGGCAACTCAGCCTCTTCAAACAGCTGGGAGTCAGACCTCTTCTGGCCTGATATTGATGACCTATCCAGAGGATAGTCCATTAATATCCTACACCTGGGAAAAAACTTTAAATAATATATAAATAAGGAGCCAAAAAGGCCTTCACAAAGTCCAGTAAGAGCTCTACAGAAGGGAGCACGAGAGGATAGCGCTGCCACATACAAGGACAGCAGCTCAAAAAATTCTGTACATAATGTACTTTAATATAGGATGGCACTTCATTGTCCTGACACAGAGCTCCATATCCTCTACTTTCTACACAGAGTCACATAACAAAATCCTGGCTGCCTGCAGCCACCACTAGGGGGAGCTTTCAACATACATGATCCTGAGCTCCCTCTAGTGGTGGCTGTATAAATCACATGCAGTAAGCTCCTGAGCTCCCTCTAGTGGTGGCTGTATATATCACATACAGTAAGCTCCTGAGCTCCCTCTAATGGTGGCTGTATACATCACATGCTGTAAGCTCCTGAGCTCCCTCTAGTGGTGGCTGTATACATCAC
Organism: Bufo gargarizans; assembly: GCF_014858855.1. Taxonomy (NCBI): domain Eukaryota; kingdom Metazoa; phylum Chordata; class Amphibia; order Anura; family Bufonidae; genus Bufo; species Bufo gargarizans. Next base: position 44,710,563 of record NC_058082.1, on the reverse strand, counting down.
ATGCAGTAAGCTCCTGCGCTCCCTCTAGTGGTGGCTGTATAAATCACATGCAGTAAGCTCCTGAGCTCCCTCTAGTGGTGGCTGTATATATCACATACAGTAAGCTCCTGAGCTCCCTCTAATGGTGGCTGTATACATCACATGCTGTAAGCTCCTGAGCTCCCTCTAGTGGTGGCTGTATAGATCACATGCAGTAAGCTCCTGAGCTCCCTCTAGTGGTGGCTGCATACATCACATGCAGTAAGCTCCTGAGCTTCTCTAGTGGTGGTTGTATACATCACATGTAGTAAGCTCCTGCGCTCCCTCTAGTGGTGGCTGTATAGATCACATGCAGTAAGCTCCTGCGCTCCCTCTAGTGGTGGCTATATACATCACATGCAGTAAGCTCCTGAGCTTCTCTAGTGGTGGTTGTATACATCACATGTAGTAAGCTCCTGCGCTCCCTCTAGTGGTGGTTGTATACATCACATGCAGTAAGCTCCTGAGCTCCCTCTAGTGGTGACTATATAAATCACATGCAATAAGCTCATGAGCTCCATCTAGTGGTGGCTGCAAGCAGTCAGCATTTTATCATTCAGTTCCATAGCTGTGTAGGGAATTTGGAGTTCTTTATCAGAAAAATGGAGGTCCGATCCATATAAAGATATTTTACTAAATGAATCTGCACACAATGCAGCGCTGTAGGGCATGGACCACGTTGCATGCTCTAATTTGCTCCACCCCCTGATCATCCCCTCCCCCCCTCGAGGAGCGTCCATCCTTGTTGTATCCATAGTGAGCAGTATCCATGTCTTGCTAGTCATCAGTTTATCCGCCAACAGGTATCTTATATCCCCTCCTTCTTTGTTCTCTGCCTTTAGGGCCCGACACTAAGAATTAAGGTCTGACGTTTAATCACATCCTCAGTTTCTGGAGGACGGTGACGCAGCCATGATGGCTAGTTGACCGGAGTAATGGTCGATCTTCAGAAACTTGCTTGGTCTCGGGATCAAACACTAAACATCTGTCCGTGGCTTCTCCGTTTTCACCTCTGCCTCCCATTATGTAGAGCTTTCCCCCATAGACCGCCACACCGCAGCTTTCCTGAAGGAAAACAGAGACACTGATGTAAGAAAGCGGAGGAGGCTTCTAAGAAATAAATAAACATAAAGGGCGTGTATACTTTCGCAATCCATTTCCTATTGCTTTATTGCCTATGAAATAATAAATCAAGGATTTTTATTTTTTTTATCTACCGTTTTGTGTACGCAGCTCCCATGCAGACAGTCCATAAACAATACTGTGTAGTCTGATCCTGCAGCTTTGTGTTAATTCCGTCTTCTCCTGTCCATAGGTTATCACAAAAAAGGGGGGGGGTAGGGTGACCCGTGACTGCAGGATCAGACGACACAGTGCTTGTTTGCAGTCTGTAACCATGGTGACACATAGCTCTGCATAAGAGCTGTAAACGCAAACTAATAGATTGTTGCTTTATTTTTCATCTAAGATGCATTGGAGAAGTATAAAATATAGTTGCAAATGTCTACACACCCTTTAATGAAACACTTGTGGTCAAAGAGTGCAGGTTATCAGTCAGTCTATAAACACAATCGCAGACGTTCTGCGCCTGCCCAGGTGTCGTCACGAAAGGTCCCTTTAAGATTCCATCAGCTAAAAATATTCAGCCCCCTCCCGATCCAGCCCTGGCAGGTTAATTCGGAGATTATACGCCGGTCCTCACCAGGGGTTCTGGTAAAGCCACCTCCTCACTCCACCGGTCTGTACTTGGTCGGTAGCTGAAGATCGTGCTCGTTAGTCCCCCGACAACGTAGATAGTCCCGTCAATTTCGACTCCACTGATGCCGCCCTTAGAGAAAGGGGCCGGAGACACGTAGGTCCATTTATCCTCCTCAGGGCGGTAACATTGGACCTGAAGCAGAAGGAAAATGTCAAGTGGTTTCGGAACTGAGAAGAATTGAAGAATTTCCGGGTAGATACAAGAAATCTGGGAGATGCAGGAGAGACAATGTCCTCTGTGTCTCTCCTGCCTTTCTCTTTGTATAGATCATTGATGCTGGTGTTACATTACTGTGAGCAGAACATAGAACGGACTTTGGTCTCAAACCTGTGGCCTGCCAACTGTTCCAGGACTACAACTACCAGCATGCCCTAAATTCATTTTAGTTTGGAACTTGGCGTTTTATGTCCCTTTTTTTCCCCAAACTTGCACAAAAAGCATTGCACACAGTTATGTAATAACAGCTCAACGCTGTGAATGCTGAGCAGGGGAGACAAGGGTGATGTCTCTCCTGCATTGTCTCCATCAATAAGCATGAAACCAGTGCGGTTCTCCATCTGTCATGAAACTACAACCCCTAGTATGCCTGTGGCTGACAAAGCATGCTGGGAGATGTAATTGTACAACAGCTGGAGGTTGCAGTCTATATGAGAACAATGGTAACCCATGACCAACAAACTCAGCTCTGCTTCATCTGTACATAACACTATCATTATATGTACCGCCATATACCTTATCTGTGTTCCCATAATCCTCCACAGCTCCGCCAATGACATAGAGCTTGTTCAGGCAGGAGACTACCGCCGCCGAGCTCACAGCTTCCAACATGGGGGCCACAGGAGACCAGACGTTAGTGAACGAGTCGTACCGCTCCACCGTGGACAACCTCTTCGCACCGTCAAATCCACCGACAGCGTAAATCTATGAAAAAAAATTTAGAACATTTTTTCAAAAATGTGATTATTTCCTTTTTTACGGGAAGGGGGATATTTTAGAAAAGGCTTCACATTGAGATACATTATACTCCAGTCACATCCAGAGCTGCAGTCACACTTCTGTCGGTTGTCATATGGAATCAATTTGCACAAGCAAAATCACCTTATCTGAAGTATTGTACTGCAGGAGATTACTTTGCTTAGTATGTATAAAATGTAAGACTATGTGTCCAATATTGCACCAGAGCAGGGCATGTGCCCTAAAGAATGTGAACCAGAAGTTGTGCAGGAAACCAGCTGAATTTCGAGTGCAGCTCTGGATGTGAATGGAGTATAAGACAAGATATAGAAAGGTACTCAGCATTGTTGTTGGAACATGTGAACATATCCGTCCGCAAGCCAGCGCCTGGTTTCATTAGGCGTACCTGTCCCTTTAAGGTGACCATGCCGTGCCTCCACCGCTTTGCGTTCAATGACGCCATCTTTACCCAGCTGTTAATCTGAATGTTGAGCATCCAGACATGGCGGCTGTTTATATGACCTCCTGAAAGAGGAAAGTAAAGCTAATCTGTTGCAATCACATCCAATGTAATACAATGTATCCACAAGTCTCCCCTCAGTTAAAGGGCCGGTACAGTTTTATAACCCTCCATCACTGTATAATGGAAAGTTCTGCAGCTTTCTAAATAAACTTGGTGTCACAATCCCTCAACATTTACAAGATCTCTGCTTGTTGACAGTGAGTGAGAACAATTCCCATTTCAGCCAGAAGCTTAAAACGTATGACTTCACACCGCCAGGGGTGCACCTAGCCTTTCTGCTGCCCGAGACGAAAATTGTAACGGCGCCTTACCTCGTCCCTCCTAACATTACATACGGCACTACAAAAGATACCGGGTAATACTTACCTCTTACATCCAGTGACGTCTCCTCTGATGTAGACGTTCTCTTTCCTCATCTTCTCCTTTCAGACCAGACCGCCATGATGACTTCTTTCAGCCATGTCTCATCTCTGCAGAGTTTGACTAACAGACGTCTTAGTTTACTACTTTTCCATCATCCTCCCACCTTCTCAACATCCCATCCTGCCCCCTCCCCCAATACTATACTGCAGAAACCGACCCCCTGAAAATACACTATTACCACACAGATAGTGCCCCCTTCAATAATTACTGGCACACAGTGCCCTAAAAATAACTGCAACCAGCAAACAGTGTCCCTGACACCAATACTGCCGTAAATATAATGTCCCCCCAAAATAATTTTGCTAAGCTGATACCAGGGTGGGGGGCACCCTAGAAATAGTGCTCCCAAAGTCTGACCTATAATTATCTCCCAGATTATACTTAGTAGTAACAGTGCCCCGAACAGTAATAATGTCCCCATAGTGCTCATGCTAGTAATCATGTTGCCCTAAGTACCACAGTAGTAATAAAGCTCAACGTAATACCCCCTAATAGTAACAATTCTCCTTATAATGTGTGACGGTAGAAAAAAATCCCCCCTTATAGTGTGATCAAGTACAAAAAAATGCCCCCTTGGGCTACTTTCACATTAGCGTTTTTTGCGGATCCGTCATGGATCTGCAAAAACGCTTCCGTTACAATAATACAACCGCCTGCATCCGTCATGAATGGATCCGGTTCTATTATGTCCTGAACACCATTGAAAGTCAATGGGGGACGGATCCGTTTTCTATTGTGTCACAGAAAACGGATCCGTCCCCATTGACTTACATTGTGTGCCAGGACGTCTTGCTCCGCACCACATGGCGGACAGAAAAACGCTGCAGGCGGCCTCCGGAGCGGAATGGTGACTGATCGGAGGCAAACTGATGCATTCTGAGCGGATCCTTTTCCAGTCAGAATGCATTAGGGCAAAACTGATCCGTTTTGGACCCCGTGTGAGAGCCCTGAACGGATCTCAGAAACGGAAAGCCAAAACGCTAGTGTGAAAGTAGCCTTATAATATGTGCTAGTACAAAAACTGCCCCTATTATAACGTGCGCAAGTACAAAAATGCCCCTTTATAATGTGGACAAGTACAAAAATTCCCCCTTATGTGGGCACCTGTAAAAAACAAATGCCCCCTTATAATGTGTGCCAGTACAAAAAATACCTCCGTTTAGTGCCCCCATAATGTGTGCCAGTACAAAAAATATATATCCTCTTAGTGCCCCCAATAGTTAATTTCCTAATAGCACCGCCCATAATGTGTGCCAATGCCCCCTTTTGTGTACCAGCAAAAAAAAAATATCCCCTCTTAGTCCCCCTAGCTGAACTAATGTCCCCATAGTGCCCCCCATAATGTGCGTCAGTACAAAATGCCCCTATTTAGTGCCCCCAGTAGATGCCCCCATAGTGGCCCAACAGCATGGTGCCAAATAAAAAATAAATAAAAAATAAATAAAAATTCTTACCTCCATCTCAGGCGGCACGATGATGATGATGATGATGTCATCCCGCAGCCTGCGCTGGCCTCTGATAGGCTTGAAGCCTCGAGGTAACGGCCAGGGAGACGACACTCCCGCGCCCTGCTGCAGTATATAACCTGAGGACAGCGATACAGTTGAATGTAGAGAGATAAGCACTTCCACAATGGAAGCGCTCATACCCCATGGCCCTGCTGCAGCACCCACTTGTGGTGCCCTCGGTTGGGATCTGTGTTTTTTTTGCGTATATCCGCGATTTGCTGTGTGCATGAGCCCTCAGACAGGCCATCAGTATCATACTGGCGGGGATCTGACATCCCGGCGCTGGAACTACACACCTCCATTCAATCACTTCAATGGGAGCAGCGCTGCAGTAACCAGCTTTGGCCACTACACAATGGCTGGCGCTGTGTAGTTCAGGCACCGGAGCCTCTCAGCTGGTCCACCGGGTGCGGGGTGTTGGACTGGTGCTGATCTCATTATAGGGATAGGTCATCAATGATCAAATCCTGGATAGCCACTTTTAACCCGTTAATGACCAGACACTTTTTCATGATTTTAGTGCCTGTGGTGATTTAATGACCTTACCTTTGTTATTTGTTGGACCACCAACATTTTTATATATTTTTTTCAAGCGACGCCTAGAGCTTTTAATAATATTTAAAAAAAAATTTTTTTCTTAGTTTCATTTGGGGATAACTGCCAGTCCTTGCACTGGTGAAATGAAGCATTACGAGTAGATGGCAACAGTTCTGAAAGTTGCAGGTACTGCTCCTAATTTTTACAGACAATCTCAGCAAATTTGGCCTGTCCTGGGCTAAAAATGGGCAGGGAAGAGGGCGACCCCAGGTGGATTCGGGGCAGCAAGATCTCCCAATCCTACTTCTTACCGGAGACATAAATGTTATTCTTCAGGGTGCACAGAGCCGTCTCAGACTTAGTGAATCCGGGAAACATGGAGAGCGCCGTCCACTGCCCCGTCCGGGGATCATACCTATCTATGTACGGTAACTTTAGGTTTCCTTTCTTGTCGCAGCCGCCAATAACAATAATGATCTCCGACACGTCCATGAACCTGGAAAATTACAGAATAGAGACGTGTGAAAAATCATCCGGACATAGTGACACAAAAAAGTATGTTCATCTTTGAAAACCATTTTATCTCTAAAATTAATCTATACAGAAGTGGAGTCACTGTGTACTTACATTACTTATCCTGAGTTACATCCTGTATTATACTCCAGAGCTGCACTCACTATTCTGCTGGTGCAGTCACTGTGTACATACATTACATTACTTATCCTGTACTGATCCTGAGTTACATCCTGTATTATACTCCAGAGCTGCACTCACTATTCTGCTGGTGCAGTCACTGTGTACATACATTACATTACTTATCCTGTACTGATCCTCAGTTACATCCTGTATTATACTCCAGAGCTGCACTCACTATTCTGCTGGTGCAGTCACTGTGTACATTACATTACTTATCCTGTACTGATCCTCAGTTACATCCTGTATTATACTTCAGAGCTGCACTCACTGTTCTGCTGGTGCAGTCACTGTGTACATACATTACTTATCCTGTACTGATCCTGAGTTACATCCTGTATTATACTCCAGAGCTGCACTCACTATTCTGCTGGTGTAGTCACTGTGTACATACATTACTTATCCTGTACTGATCCTCAGTTACATCCTGTATTACACTCCAGAGCTGCACTCACTATTCTGCTGGTGTAGTCACTGTGTACATACATTACTTATCCTGTACTGATCCTGAGTTACATCCTGTATTATACTCCAGAGCTGCACTCACTATTCTGCTGGTGCAGTCACTGTGTATATACATTACATTACTTATCCTGTACTGATCCTGAGTTACATCCTGTATTATACTCCAGAGATGCACTCACTATTCTGCTGGTGCAGTCACTGTGTACATACATTACTTATCCTGTACTGATCCTGAGTTACATCCTGTATTATACTCCAGAGCTGCACTCACTATTCTGCTGGTGGAGTCACTGTGTACATACATTACTTATCCTGTACTGATCCTGAGTTACATCCTGTATTATACTCCAGAGATGCACTCACTATTCTGCTGGTGCAGTCACTGTGTACATACATTACTTATCCTGTACTGATCCTGAGTTACATCCTGTATTATACTCCAGAGCTGCACTCACTATTCTGCTGGTGCAGTCACTGTGTACATACATTACATTACTTATCCTGTACTGATCCTGAGTTTTACCTCAAGACACGGAGGCTCCTATTGCTTTCTCCTTCTTTACTTTCCACCAATAGCAGCAAAGAAGAAATTTACATAATCATAACAATAAAGGCCCCTCCCCTGACAGATCCTATAATAAGCAGTGTCCTCTTCAGTAACTCCCTCTTTCTTTGCTGCTCCACCAAAGATAAGTTGATTCTGTGTTTCATGTGGTATTTTTGCATGTATGATGCCTGTATTTCATTACCCTGTGTTGCTTAGGGCTTGTCTATTATTCATAGTCTCTGCCCTTTGCCAGGTTTTATCATTCCCCTAGTTTTGGGCTAGTTGCTTCCTTGTCACCTGTAATCCCCTGCGCCTATTGGGTTTTTCGTTTGGGGGTGCCCCCTCCTTTTTTCCCCATCCTATCCTTGCCTCAACCACCGCGTTTTTATTCAAATTTTCGCTCCGTTTTACTTGGGAGGCGCTCTGCACCTCTCCTCCTTCCTCCCTACCTTCATCCTCTGCGCCGATTCCGCCCCGCTGGTTCCCGGCGCTCTAGGTTTCGGCGGCAGCTTGCGCTTGGTTTCCCGCGGCTCCGAGATCTCGCGGGATCTCGGCGGCCATTTTGGGAACTCCCGCCCGTCCTCTCGCGGGATTTCGGAGTTGTCTGCCGTGCACGTCTGTCGCTCGGCTCCGGTTCGGCTCCTGCTCTGCGGCGCTTGGGGTGACTAACCCCTCTTTAGGTACCCACCTCCTCGGTCTTAGTGACCCCTAATATATCAGACATCTGCCAGTTAGGTTATCTGCCACTTTAGTAGTTTAAAATAAACTCCTAATATGTCTTCTGACCGCTCTCCCGCTGGGCCTAATCCCCCCCCATCTGCTGGGGATCCCAGCTTACCAACTACTAGCGCACAGGCCCTGGAGCTACAACGCTCAGTGTCTAGTGCTATTATTAAGGCAATGGGATCCATGTCTTCTATGATATCCCAAACCATCTCTCAGGCCCTAGCTGCCCATGCCCCTGGCCCCTCTACTCTGTTGCCTGTACTCACAAATCCGCAGCCTACCATTGAACCTCCTGCCCAGGAGACCTTGACTGGTGTGATTCAAGCCACCCATGATAGCGCGCTTAGATCGCGCAAAAGAGCCTTGCCGCGTCAGGCAGAACGGACACGAAAGTGGAAATGTGCTAGAGCACAAACTGATGATATAGATTCGGATGTAGAATCTGATATGGAGGCTTATGCGGAGGCAAGCGGCCAATCTGAAGGGGAGATGGAATCTGAATTTCCAGATGATGCTGGCCCTAGGCCTTCCACCTCTGGGTCCGTGGGCGCCTCCGCCACTGCCCCTAACACGGTTTCTACCCTGGTGGACCCCTCAGGCATCCCATTATTTGATCCTGATTCCCTCCACCACCCTAGGTCGGCGGAGTGGCTGCCAGTGGCTCATGTGAGCGATTACCTAGAACATTGGGTGCGCCGTCCTCTTAGCAAAGAGGCGCGCAGCAAGCTCCGAGCTGAATGCCCCAGACCATTGATCCCCAACAAGGTCTGTGATACGCCATCTGTGGATCCAAAGATGACCCAGTTCTTGGCTAAAACCGGCTGGAACCCCCGCAAGGGGTTAGATTCCGCAATTAGGAGTTGTCAGGATAAACTCCTTGACATCTTTGGCCCCCTCGCCAAAATTTTTGAGATGGCCGAATCGGCCAGAGCGGACGGCTCTCCGATAGATCCGGAGGAGCTTACTGGCTGGATACAGAGGGCCATTTGTATCGCGGGCAGCACAAACTCCTCCCTGGCCATTGAACGGCGTAAAGCCATTTTGTTTAAAATTGACCCGAAATTGGCCAACCTGGCACTCACTGAGTCAGGAAGGGATGCTCAGGGTCTGCTGTTCGGGGATTCCTTTATTAAGGACCTCAGCAGATACGTAGGGGCATTTACCGCCCTGGACAAGGCCCAGTCCTCCATGAGAAGGGTCTTTCAGGGACGGGTCTCCACTAGGGCCGGCAGTAGTAGGGGCCGTCTGTCCGGCCGCTCCAGTTTCCAGGCCCGCAGCTCGGGCAGAGGCTCCTTCAATCAAATACCGCCCTTCCAGGACCAAAGGAATCCTCCTCCGTTCTTTCCGGCCAGAGGCGGCCAATGGCGTTCGAGGTCTGTCCGGGGAAATCCCAATTTCCGAAAGTCCTTCGGTAAGTCTTCCCCCAGTGGGGGCTTCTTTGGTTCCTTGTGTAGGGGGCAGACTCCGTCTTTGTTTCCACGTTTGGTCCAGCATTACATCAGACCCGTGGGTTCTGACCACTGTACAGGGGTTCCACATAGAGCTCACGGGTTCACCAAACCTCATTCCTTCTCCCCCACCACTTCCCCTAGCCCCACCAAACAGAGAGCTCGTGGACTTAGAGCTGTTTTCCCTTTTTCAAAAGAGGGCGATAGAGAGGGCCCCTTCCGCCCCGAGGGGCGTGCTCAGCAACATCTTCCTAGTTCAGAAGAAAGGTGGGCAAATGCGTCCGGTTATAAATCTCCGGGCCCTGAACTCCGTGGTGCGCTACCGCCACTTCAAGATGGAGGGTATTCACCTCCTTCGGGACTTACTGATCCCAGGGGACTGGATGGTGAAACTGGACCTCAAAGATGCCTATCTGACGGTCCCGATAGCCGCTTCGTCCAGGGATCTCCTGCGCTTCTTGTGGAAGGGCGAAGTGTGGCGCTTCACTTGCCTCCCGTTTGGCCTTTCTTCGGCGCCATGGTGCTTTACCAAGCTCCTGCGTCCGGTCGTTGCCTGGCTGCGGAGTCGGGGTGTACGTCTAGTCATCTATCTGGACGACATCCTCATTATGCATCAATGTCAGGCGGCGCTGCTTCGGCACCTTCAATGGACGTCGGACCTCCTTTCGGCTCTTGGTTTTCTACTGAACCCCGAGAAGTCCTGCCTCACGCCGTCTCGACGGATGGAATTCCTGGGCTTCACGGTGGACTCTGTTGCGGAATCTCTCAGTCTCCCGTCAGAGAAATTGCGGACGATCCGCAAGGAATTGAGACATGCCCTTTCAGCGTCGTCCCTGTCCCTGCGTCACCTGGCTCGCATTATTGGCCTGTTGGCCTCCTCCATCCAGGCGGTGTTTCCAGCCCCCCTCCATTATCGAGCCCTTCAGCGCCTGAAGATTGCTCACCTTCGTTCCGGGGCCTCGTTCGCGGACATGGTGGTTCTGGATCAGGAGGCTCGGGAGGAACTTCGTTGGTGGTTAGACAACTTGGAAGCCTGGAACGGCAGAGCGATCTTCGGATTTCAACCGGAATTCACGATAGAGTCGGACGCGAGTCTCCTGGGCTGGGGTGCCCACTGCGAAGGTGTCTCCACCGGGGGTCGGTGGTCGGAGGCCGAGAGCCGTCTTCACATCAACGCTCTGGAACTCCTGGCGGGCTCGTTTGCCATCCACAGTTTCTCCAATGGCATGGCGCATGCCTGCATCCGATTACGTATGGACAATGTGTCGGCGGTCCGCTATGTCAATCACCTGGGCGGCACCCAGTCGGCTACCTTGGCGCGACTGGCGAAGGAGTTTTGGTCCTACTGTCTCTCCAGGGACATCATGGTGCAGGCGGAGTACCTTCCGGGTCTACACAACGTCCGGGCGGATCGGAGTTCCCGCTGCTTCACGGACGGCAGCGACTGGAGGCTAGCGCCGGAGATGTTCTCCACAATCTCGGATACCTGGGGCCCTTGCGCCGTGGACCTCTTCGCGTCACGGCTCAATACTCACCTTCCCAGGTTCTTCAGCTGGCGCCCGGATCCGGAGGCGGTGGATGCGTTCCTTCAGGACTGGTCTTCGGCTCTGCAATACGCGTTTCCTCCTTTCGCCATGATCCCGAGGATGCTGCTGCAGGTTCGTCGTCAGGTTGCGGAGTTGGTGGTGGTGATCCCCTTCTGGGGGACTCAAGCATGGTACCCGGTTCTCCTGGAACTCCTGACGGACGTGCCTCTCCTCCTTCCGGGTCGGACGGATCTCCTCCAGGGCCCTCTGGGTGCTCCTCACCCCCTGCTGCTCGACGGCTCCCTTCAGCTCCTGGCGTGCCGGATCTCCGGACTCCCGGAGAGGTCGCAGGCATTTCGGAGGCAACTAGACGCCTCCTGGACAACGCTTGGGCTCCCGGCACCCGAAAATCTTACCGGGCAGCTTGGGGAGCTTGGGTTAGCTGGTGCGTGGAACGGAACCTTGATCCCGTTTCGGCGCCTGTGACCCATTTGCTGCAGTTCCTTACATCCCTTTTTGAGGCGGGAAAGGCTTATCGGACCATTAATTTGTTCCGTTCGGCGATTTCTTCGACTCATCAGGGTTTTGATGGTGTTCCGGCGGGTCAACACCCTTCGGTGTCACGCCTGCTACGTGGATCGCGCTTGGCTCGGCCTCGCTTCACCACTACGTGGGACGTTTCCCTGGTCCTCTCTTTTCTCTCTGCGTGGCCCGAGAACGCGGCTCTTTCTCTCCGGCAACTGTCTGCCAAGTTGTTGACCCTCTTTTGTCTCATTTCTTGTAAGAGGGTTTCCGATGTCACGGCTTTGGATCATGACGCTAGGTCCTTTTCTCCCGAGGGCGTCACGTTTAACATTACGCGGCGCACTAAGACTAATATTCGGTCTGTCTCTTATCCCTGTTTCCCGTCTTCCCCGGCGCTCTGTCCGGTAGCCTGTTTGCGGGAGTATGAGTCGCGTACTAGGACTCACCGCTCTGCGGACGTTCCGCAACTGTTCCTCTCCATCCGCCATCCTTTTGGCCCGGTGTCTAGTCCCACATTGGCGCGTTGGATGAAGTGGGTCATGTCCCTGTCTGGGATTGATACGGCGGTCTTTACCGCTCATTCGGCCAGGGGCGCGGCTGCCACTGCCCTGGCCGTTTCGGGGGCTCGTTTGGAGGACATTTTGCGCTTGGCTGACTGGTCTACGGCCGCAACGTTCAGAGAATTTTATTTTCGTCCGCCCCCTCATGTGTTTTCGTCGATTATTGATCAGCTTTGAACTTGCAATATGAGCCTCCGTGTCTTGAGGTAAAACTAAATGATTTTCCTATTTCATGACGTAAAGTCATAGTTTTATTAAAGACACGGAGGCGAGTATTGCCCGCCCTGGGTTGTTCCTGCCCGCCCTTTTGTGGTTTTAATTTATTGGACTGTTTACATTGTCGTTTCTGGTTATTTATTACGTATACTTGCATAGTTGTATTGCTGACTGTTTATGGTTCTGTTTTCAGCGACCTTATAATGTACGACCGTTTCCTGGGTCGGTTTTTGTTCAATTTCTGCCTGCCTCTTACACTGGCTATATTATTTGCTTTGTTTCAGGTTGAAGGTTCCACGAAGTATGGACTTCTGCGTTGCTCCCGGTTTCCGGAGGTGTTAGCCATGTTGGCTTGAGTTCTACGGCGTGATGGACCGGTTGTTTATCATTCTCGGGTCCAGTTCCAGTTTCCGGTTTCGGTTCCAGTTCCGGTTCTGAAGTTGGTGTTTCGGTTCCAAAGAAAGAGGAAGTTACTAAGAGGACACTGCTTATTATAGGATCTGATAGGGGTGGATCCTTTATTGTTATGATTATGTAAATTTCTTCTTTGCTGCTATTGGTGGAAAGTAAAGAAGGAGATAGCAATACTCGCCTCCGTGTCTTTAATAAAACTATGACTTTACGTCATGAAATAGGAAAATCATTTAGTTACATGCTGTATTATACTCCAGAGCTGCACTCACTATTCTGCTGGTGCAGTCACTGTGTACATACATTACATTACTTATCCTGTACTGATCCTGGGTTACATCCTGTATTATACTCCAGAGCTGCACTCACTATTCTGCTGGTGCAGTCACTGTGTACATACATTACTTATCCTGTACTGATCCTGAGTTACATCCTGTATTATCCTCCAGAGCTGCACTCACTATTCTGCTGGTGCAGTCACTGTGTACATACATTACTTATCCTGTACTGATCCTGAGTTACATCCTGTATTATACTCCAGAGCTGCACTCACTATTCTGCTGGTGCAGTCACTGTGTACATACATTACATTACTTATCCTGTACTTATCCTGAGTTACATCCTGTATTATACTCCAGAGCTGCACTCACTATTCTGCTGGTGCAGTCACTGTGTACATACATTACTTATCCTGTACTGATCCTGAGTTACATCCTGTATTATACACCAGAGCTGCACTCACTATTCTGCTGGTGCAGTCACTGTGTACATACATTACTTATCCTGTACTGATCCTGAGTTACATCCTGTATTATACTCCAGAGCTGCACTCACTATTCTGCTGGTGCAGTCACTGTGTACATACATTACTTATCCTGTACTGATCCTGAGTTACATCCTGTATTATACTCCAGAGCTGCACTCACTATTCTGCTGGTGCAGTCACTGTGTACATACATTAGATTACTTATCCTGTACTGATCCTGAGTTACATCCTGTATTATACTCCAGAGCTGCACTCACTATTCTGCTGGTGGAGTCACTATGTACATACATTACATTACTTATCCTGAGTTACATCCTGTATTATACTCCAGAGCTGCACTCACTATTCTGCTGGTGGAGTCACTGTGTACATACATTAGATTACTTATCCTGTACTGATCCTGAGTTACATCCTGTATTATACTCCAGAGCTGCACTCACTATTCTGCTGGTGGAGTCACTATGTACATACATTACATTACTTATCCTGTGTTACATCCTGTATTATACTTCAGAGCTGCACTCACTATTCTGCTGGTGCAGTCACTGTGTAGATACATTACATTACTTATCCTGTACTGATCCTGAGTTACATCCTGTATTATACTTCAGAGCTGCACTCACTATTCTGCTGGTGCAGTCACTGTGTACATACATTAGATTACTTATCCTGTACTGATCCTGAGTTACATCCTGTATTATACTCCAGAGCTGCACTCACTATTCTGCTGGTGGAGTCACTGTGTACATACCATAAAAGCAAAGCTGGAAAGTAAAAGTCATATTTTTCTACCATAACTTCTAGTAAAGAAACGGTATCAGACGTCTCTGCTGTGAGCTGAACCCTAACCCTCCTGTACGGCCGGCAGCAGGTTCACCACTACTCTATAGAACTGCACTGCCATAGACTAGTAGTCTACTGGAAAGACTCTGCCTGATGTACAGAAGGTCTGGGGTTCAATTCTCAGTAGAAACCAATAAACTAATAGTTACCAATAAAATAACTAAATAATGGAGCAAAAACCATTATAATAAAAGTATCACTGTAACCATAACAACATGTACAATACAATGAAGATATTATTGACACTAATCAGTAAACAATGTAAAAAAAATGGTGCATTTTTTCCCTTCAATAACTAATTTTAAAAAAAGTTTATAGAAATTAACCCCTTCCTGGTGCAGCGATTTTCCTTTTTTTTTTTTTTTGTTATCTACTCCCTGCCATCCTGGAGCCATAACCTTTTTATTTTTTTTATGCACATATATTCACATAGCCGTGAGGAGTTTTTTTTTGTTTTTTTTGTGGGACTAGTTGTACTTTCTAATTGTACCATTTACAATGGCATACAATGTAGTGGGAAGCAGGAAAAAAAATTCTAAAAAGGGTTGGAATTGGGGGGGGAAAAAAAACCCACAATTCTGCCATAGTTTTATGGGTTTTGTTTTTACAGTGTTACCTACGCTACGCCAGTACAATTATAGCGATACCACATTTATATAAACTTTTTTTATATTTGTGTCTACGGAGCCGTGCGAGCGCTCATTTATTGTAGTTTTTAATTGATACTATTTTAGAGTCTGTATGACTTTTTGATCACTTTTTATTACATTTTTTTGAAGAAGTGAAACAACCAAAAAATGTTGAATTTGCCTTTTGAATTTTGTTCTTCGTTACAGCGTTTACCGTACGGGATAAATACTTTTCTAGTTTAATATTTTGGGCATTTTGGGATGCGGCTATACTAATGACCTTTAGTTTTTTTATTATTTTTTTATTTTTAAAATGGGGAAATGGGGGTGATTTGTATTTTTGTATCTTTATTTTGTTATGTTTTTAAATACTTTTTTCACCTTTATTACTTTTTTGTCCCTCTAGGGGACTTTAACATATGATCGTCTGATCCCTTATACTAAAGATTAACCATTGCAGCTTATGGGACAATTAGAGCGTTTGCCACAGGCAGGGCTTGATTGGAAACTTTCACAGGCCTCTGAGGCTCCAGAAGGTCCAAGGCTACCATAGCAACTGAACAACTTCCACGATCTCGCCGGGGGAGCTGTTCGGGCCCCGGAAGCACAGCGCTCCCGGTAATTCACAAATGACGATGACATCTGAGGGGTTGTTGCCAATCACAGATCCTGCCACCAGGTGTCTGCTGTGTAAAACAACAAGCAGCCAGCAGCTATAGCACCCGCTCAGCTCCTGAGCGGGCACTAATTTTAAAGACCCAATATCTGCAGTACACAAAGATATGGCTTTACTGGGTACGAATCTGAGACGGGCCGGTGCAGAAGGGGCCACCTGGTTTGCCTGTATAGGGATTGCAGCAGCTCTGTTCACTCAGGAAGCTTGGCAACAGACACATCCCCTAAAATCTTAGCTTGGCTTCTATAATCTAGATTACTGTATAGTCCCAGAGTGGAAATCACTAGATCAAGCTCTGAGCAGACACTGAACAAGTAGAGAAAGCTGTTAGATTTCAGCTCTGAAGACGGCAGATTTGCTATCTGTCCCTGAATTGTTATTTTGGGCTGTAAAAAACTGACACATTGGTTTTCTCTGCCCTAAGGACATTTGAAATGGGTTCCCTCAACCAGACACCACTAAAGAAGGTGGATGGCAACAATCTATGGGTTCTCCATAAGAAACATCATATGAAGATGGTGACGTCACGAGATCAAGAAAGTTACCATAAACGTGACATTCCATCATTACCTTCTTGGTCTCACGCTTCGAGAATTCGTTGTGTCTCCAAGAATGTGATAAATCCGAGTTTCATGAAGTAGAGGGAAGCACTCAGAACATTCTTGGATGGTCTTGTCCATTTCCACCTTCTCAAGAAAATAAGTCACGTCCAGCAAGGGTAATCTCACATGTTCCAAAAGGTCCTTCAGAGCTGCTCTTCCTTGACCTTCCCCATCCTTCACCCACCTCATGACAGCTTCATAGACCACTTCTTCCTTACTCACTGCTAGGTCATCGTTGGACAAATACTCCACCAGTTCCTCCTTACTCAATTTTAAGAACTCCTCATGGCGGGAGACTTCCTCAAAACCTTCCACCATCATCCTCTTACTCTTCTCAGACAGTGAAGTGATGGAGAACATGTCTGCAAACTTCATGATGCCAACACAGTTGTAAGGGTCTAGATGGCAGTCGAGAAACTTCACACACTCGTCTCGAAGACTGCAGAGGTGGAGCCGATCCGAAGCCTGCAAGATGTCCTCTACATTGTCTTCTTGTATGGAAATCCTGCCTCGGTACATGAAGTCCAGGACCAGGGACATCACTGAAGGGCAGATGTCATGAAGTTCCACCACATGGTCACTACTCTCCTTAAGACCACTGGTAAACATGGCTCTAAAGTAAGAACTTGCAGAAGACAGGATGACTTTGTGGCAGAAGAAGCTCTGACCATCGACTCGAAGGATGACATCTGTAAATAAGCCGCTCTGTCTGTCTTTGTTTAGGCTGTGTAGGATCTCATTGGCATGACAGGCCCCACCACAGGGTCTACGCTGTACCTCTTGCTTCTCGTCTTCCATGTCAGGGATCTAAAGGTACTTTCTGTAAGATATCAAAGTACAGTGTGAATCAACCTCAACAAAGACGTATCAGTCTTCCCCAGCTCCATACTCAGCCTGAATATACTTGTTATGGAATGTGGAGATAAGCGGCTATCGGGTGGCCACTTATCTTGGTTAAAAACACTTCCTAGTTGATCTGTCCCCATAGATATGAAGGACCCTACTGCAATTGACAGGACCTGTCCGACAACCACCGTTGACTTATTTTTGGGTTTGTCGGACATTGAGTGTTGAAACCACTGGGTAAGTTTCCATTCAAGGGTCTTTGAAAGCTGGGTGACCACCTCAGTGGTGGGGGTCTTAGCATCAGTAATGGTTGGTGCAATGTGACAATATATAACACACACCTTACTGCTGCTCTACAGAGATACACTCATAGAGAACCCTACAGCTCAGCTACATCATAGCAATTACATGCACCAGAAAGTGGAAAAAAAAATATGACAGTTGAAGCACATGCCCATGCAGCAGAGCTGAAAGTGGTAGATGCAGCAGAGCCGAATAATGCACATGCGACAGTGCTGAATGTGGTAGATGCAGCAGAGCTGAATGAGGAAGCCATAGCCGAGCTGAATGAGGCAGACACCCTGAGCTGAATGTGGCAGATGCAGCAGAGCTGAATGGGGGAGATGCAACAGAGCCGAATAATGCACATGCAGCAGACCTGAATTTGGCAGATGCAGCAGAGCTGAATGTGGCAGATGCAGCAGAGCTGAATCAGTCAATTAGACCACAGCTGAACATGGCAGGCACAGCAGAGCTGAATGAGAAAGGCGCAGCAGAGCCATAATTAAATTTATCACAAAGCATATACAATGAGCACATTAAGCTCTACTACATCTGTTCATACAACACATATCGGAGCACATTACCTGCGCAGAGGAGTGCGGGGCGGCGGTGGCAGCTCCATTCTCTAGGATGATCCCTCTGCTGTCAGCGGAGCTCCTCTTATATTTACACTGTCTATAGGGCGTGGGGGAGGGGGTCACTATTACTACATGAGAATACATCTGCCCTGCTTCCTCCTCTCCTCCCATCTATGTGCACATTACGGACGGTGGACCCCCTCCTCCCATCTATGTGCACATTACGGACGGTGGACCCCCTCCTCCCCGGGGGCTCACGACCGATCTGTAATCCAAACCAGTCCCTATGAAATTATTACTGGAGAGGTGGAATGTAGTGCAGCGTCTCCGGGAGCCGATACAAGATGCTTATCTTATAGACTCTGTATAGAGACCACGCGGGCGCCGTACAACACACCAGATAGGAGTACTAGGGGATTGTTATTTAAGCAACTCTCAAGAACAGTATATATAGTCTCAGGAGAGGCCATCAATGTGTGATCAGTGGGGTCCGACCCGAGACTCCGGCCAATCAGGGGCTGCACCACGTGAAGTCTCATTCACACGTCAGCGCTCCACGGACAGCGCACGTTCCCATTCATTTTAACCACAGTCTGTGGGTCCGTGGTTTTAGCACTGATGCAAGCTCCATTTTGTCCATGTTCACGGGTCCATCACGCCCATTATAGTCTATGGGTCTGTGAAAAACCACGGATGCCATCCGGGTTTCACGGATCCTTAGGAAGAGATGCTTTGAAAATTATTTTTCAGCTGTGCAGCGTCAGTGAAATACGGGTGACACATGGACAGCAAAAAACGGACACACGGACCCAACGTGGATCCTTCACGGAGGCATCACTGACCACCTGTTCACGGATTTAAGCAGTGACATGTGAATGAGGCTTTACTGCATTCACTTCAATGAGGTCGGCGCGGCAGTAACCTGCTCTGGCCACTACACAATGAATGGCGCTGTAAAGTGGGGGTGAGGGGTGTCGGACCCCCACCAATCAGATAATGATGACCTATCCTTAGAATAAACGTTTCCTTTATTCTGCATGTCAGCACGGTGATGACGACACCAATTTTTTTTCACAATTTTTTGGAACCCATTCGCTATGGCGCTGGAGCGAAGTGGAAACATGGTGCCCGCTCGTGCGTGCAGCAGGCGGCGTGGCCGGCGGATGTCCGCTGTTTCAAACAGAAGAGACCCACGGCTAATGACCGCGATCGGCAATAATGCCGATCGCGGTCATTAAAGCCTTTAGATGCCGTGATCAGGTGAAAAACGTCAGCGGTCAATGAGGATGTTAGTAGTTTAATTCAATACCCTTGGTCTCTTCAAAAAGAGATTAAAGCTGCAATTCTTATTTTGGCCAGCAGGTGACAGGCCAACATAAGAAATTAGTAATTCTGTACAAATTATGGTTCTAAAAGACCCAAGAGGGTTTAGAATATTAAAAAATAAAATATATATATATTGGATTTTGTAGCCTCAAATAGGAGCTTCAAAATCATTAAAAAAGTTTTTTTTTAAATAACAAAATTTAAAAAATCTAAAAAAGTTTAAATCACCCTTCTTTCTGTAGAAGAAAAAAAAAAACATAAATAACAAAAAATATAAACATCACTACTTCGAAATGCTCGTACTATTAAAATATAAAAATATTTATCCAATAGCGTAACGGAAAAAAGGGTCAAAATGCCATTTTTTCATTCCTTCTCTTACCCCAATTTTAATTTTTTTATAAAATGTGATAAAAAAGTCACACACACTCCAAAATGGTATCAATAGAAACTACAGATTGTCCCGCAAAAAATGAGCCCCCACACAGCTCAGTAGATATAACTATTTAAAAAAAAGTTATGGGGGTCAGAATATGGTGATGTAAAAAATTATTTTAATTTTTTTTCAAAGTTTACATCTATTTTTACACTATTCAGATCATAAAAAACCTATACATATGTGGTATCATTGTAATCGTACTGACCCGGAGAATGAAGGGCACTGGTCAGTTCGGCCGCAAAGGGAACGCCGTAGGAACAAAACCCGTTGAATGGTGGAGGAATTGCGTTGTTTTTTTTTCCAATTTCACCCCATTTGGAATTTTTTCACCACTTTCTACTACATTGTATGCCATATTAAATGCTGGCATTAGAAAGTACAACTTGCCCCGCAAACAAGAAGCCCTCATACAGTTATGTGAATGGAAAAATAAAAAAGTTATGGCTAAAGAAACATGGGGAAGAAAAATGAAAACGCAAAAACAAAAAAACCTCTGGTATCCGAAGGGTTAATATTATTAAACATTTAATTTGTACCTTTTTGTCCCATTTGGGGACTCTACCTATCGCTGGGGTCCAACACTCTATGGATCAGCTGTTACCGGTAATTTTCCGGGTGGGCCGATACACGGTATCCACTTGCTCTTCTCAGGGGTCCCTTGCCTGACATTTATGGCTATTTCCATATATACAGTCATCCTTGGGGGGTATCCCAAAAACACTTATTTTGACAGGGTATAGGGATACCGCTCTATACTTAAACATTTTTTTGTATCTGCTTTTAAATTGTCACCATATTCATGTACAATGCGCTGGTATAAAAAAAAAAAATTGCCACTTTTTTGTTGTGATCAAAAAGGCCTATACCTTCCAAAATGGTATCAACAAAAAGTACAGATCGCCCTGCAAAAAACCCCCCCGCCTACTTGGCTTGGCCACACCTTCTACCAGTTTGGCTCCGCCTACAACATGGGGCCACGTCCACGTTTTTTTTTTTTACAGGGCCACTTTGAGTTCCCAATCCACCCCTGGCCGCCAGCGCCAGAAACTACAACAGATGGAAGGTTCCATGTCGCTTCTGGCGCCAGCAAACGGTAGCTCGGCTGACATTCACTTGAATGGGAGCTGAGCTGCAGTACCCAGCACGGCCACTACATGGCGTATGGAGCTGTCAGCTTCCGTAGAATTTCTGTTTGTATTATTTAGATCATTCTATCCGGGCCTCACCCTACACCCCCTCACCCTCCACCCCATGTACCCCAGCTCCCCTTTCTGTGAAGGTTTAGGCCACTATGACGCACCCTTAGTTTCCTCGCCCCCATGTAACCCAGCTCCCCCCTTCTAAGACGGTCAAAAGCTAGACATCAAAATGCTTGGGTGGCCCTAGTCTGGGTGGACACTGGGGCACAATGTGTCGTCCCTAAACTTAGGCGAGGTCACTTACCCCGGACCCTTGCAGTTTCTTCTGGCTCGGAGGGCGGGGGGATAGGGAAGGGTCCGGCTTCGGAGGACTGGACGCATCCTTCTGTGCACTTTTTAGCAGAAAAAAAGGAGCCAAAATCTCAGGGTTAATATTGCCGATCGCTCCCTCCCCCCTCCACAAAGACTTAGGTATTGATATTCTAATATCCAGAACATGAGCCTGCCCCGGGGTTGGGGGTCTCCACTAAGAGGCACCATCTGGAAGAGCAGACTGCGGAAGATGTCATCAATTAGTACATGAGCCTCACATCGACCCGGCGCAGCTGCCCCTTTATTTAACTCTTTAGCATCTGTCCATCAGCTAGTCATGTGTGAGAGGAGGTATTACAGGAGCGTCATACACCCGCACATACACAGCTCCATATAACCAGAGGTTACATACACTCTATAAAAAGACACAGATGTACGTTTTTCTCAATATCTGACATGAAATCAGAATAAACCTTTCCTGTTTTTGGTCAATTAGGGATTACCATAATTATTATTATTTGCCAAATGCCAGAATAATGAGAGAGAATGTTTTAAGGCATTTTTATTACTTTCTGCAATGTCAAAAGTTTACAGACACTAAGATTACTTAGCCTTTGCGCTTTCATTTTTCTTCCCTATTTTCCACGAGTCATAACTTTTTTATATTTCCGGTCACATGGCTGTATGAGGGCTTATTTTTTGCGGGACAAATTGTACTTTCTAATGCCACCATTAATTATGGCATAAACTGTAGTGGGAAAAAAAAACACAATTCCTCCACCGTTTTACTGGTTTTGGTCCCACGGCGTTTCGTTTACAGCAAAACTGAACCGTGCCCTTCATTCTCTGGCTCAGTACGATTACAACGATGCCCCATATGTATAGGTTCTTTATGTCTAAATAGTGCAAAAAGAAATGTAAACTTTTTTTTTTTACAAAACCATAACTTTTTTATACTTACGTCTACTGAACTGTTTAGGGGCTCATTTTTTGCGGAACAATCTGTAGTTTTTATTGGTACCATTTTGGAGTATGCGCGACTTTTTGATCACATTTTATAAAAAAATTTTGGGTAAGAGAATAAATAAAAAAAATGGCAAATCAGCCACTTTGACCTTTTTTTTCCGTTACGCCATTAGCTGTATTGGAATTTATTTTTCTAAATTTTAATAGTATAGGCATTTTCGGTCCCGGTGATACCCATGATGTTTATATTTATTATTATTTAGGTATTTATTTTTTTATTATACGGAAAGAGGGGGGATTTAAACTTATTTTTTAATTTTTGTAACTTTTTTTGCATTTTTTGGGATAATTTTTTGGCTCATATATGAGCCTATAAATTATGATTTTACATTTTGGTCTATCAGGGATTTTTAAAATGCCATTGAAACTCGATTTTGCTCATTTCATATGGCCAAAATAAGAATAGCAGCATGAACACTTTCAGTCTCATCAGCGAGGCTGAAAGTGTCCAGCGCAAGTACCGATGCCCCAATTGCCCACACGGGGCATCGGTAGGAAGCATTTAGATGCTGGATATCACTTGGTAACGGCATCTAAATGCTTCCTACCGATGCCTCATGTGGGCAATTGGGGCATCGGTACTTGCGCTGGACACTTTCAGCTTTAGATGCATTTAATTACCGCGATCGGCATTACTGCCGGTCACGGTAATTAGCCACAGATCTCTCCTGAAACACACTGCTTCTCTGTGTAGCTTCATGGGAAAGTCTAAAGAAATCAGCCAAGATATCAGGAAGAGAAGTGTGGACTTGCACAAGTCTGGCTCAACCTTGGGTGCAATTTCCAGATACCTGGAGGCGCCTCGTTCATCTGTACAAACAAGATGGGAATGTCCAGCCATCATACCGCTCAGGAAGGAGACGGGTTCTGTGTCCCAGAGATGAACGTGCTTTGGTCCGACATGTGCAGATCAACCCAAGAACAAAAGCAAAAGACCTTGTCAAGATGATGGTGGAAGCTGGTGAGATTGTGTCAATATCCACAGTGAAACGAGTACTTATCAACATGGGCTGAAAGGCCACTCTGCCCGGAAGAAGACATTACTCCAAAAGAAACATAAAAAAGCCAGATTTATGTTTGTAAATGCACAAGAACAAAGACCTACATTTTTGGAGACATGTCCTGTGCTCTGACGAAACTAAAATTGAACTTTTTGGCCATAATGACCATCGTTACGTTTGGAGGAAAAAGGGAGACGCTTGGAAGCCTAAGAGCACCGTCCCAACTGTGAGACGCGGGGGCGGCAGCGTCATGGTGTGGGGTGGTTCTGCTGCAGGAAGGACTGGTGCACGTCACCAAATAGATGGCGTCATGAGGAAAGAAGATTATGTGGAAATACTGAAGCAACATCTCAAGACATCAGCCAGGAAGTTAAAGATTGGGCGGAAATGGGTCTTCCAAACGGACAATGACCCGAAGTATACTGCCAGACTGGTTACAAAGTGGCTGAAGGATAACAAAGTCAGTGTTTTGGAGCGGCCATCACAAAGCCCTGATCTCAATCCTATTGAAAATTTATGGGCAAAGCTGAAAAGGCAGGAGCGAGCAAGGCGACCAACAAACATGGCCCAGTTACACCAGTCAGGAGGAATGGGCCCAAATTTGATATCTTCAAACTGATCCCTGATCCCTTGTATGTGATCGTCTCCAGATCAGGATTTCTGTACCCCCACGCTCTACTGTCTGCCCTGTGGCTTCAGGGCCCGGGGGGGCGGGGGGGGGGGGGGGTGTCTGTAGACACCAGACCCAAAAAGAACAATTCTTCTTTCATCAGTTCTCAAAAAGTTGCTTTTTGCGAATTATAACCCATTCAGGACATGTCGGTTTTTCCACAACAAGACTTGAGTTTTTGCTTGGCTTAAAGGGGTTGTCCCATGAAAAATATTCTACAGTTCTAAAACCAGCACCTGGATCTGAACACGTTTGTAATTGCCTGTAATTAGACATTTTGTATAGCCTCTGAGTTATTAAATAAAATGAATCTGTATAGCGCCACCTGCTGTTTTTTTTCCTTATCTGTTTGTCCAACTCGCTGAGATGGCCGCACATGCTCAGTTTTATTCTTCAACTGCCTCCTGAGCTGTGATAGGGAGAGAGCTGCAGCAGAAAGGACACCCCCCGAGCTGTGATAGGGCGAGAGCTGCAGCAGAAAGGACACACACCCTGAGCTGTGATAGGGAGAGAGCTGCAGCAGAAAGGACATCCCCCTGAGCTGTGGTAGGGATAGAGCTGCAGCAGAAAGGACACCCCCCGATCTGTGATAGGACGAGAGCTGCAGCAGAAAGGGCACACCCCCTGATCTGCAACATAAAGGACACATCCTTTGAGCTGCCAGTTTGATATAAATCACAGCAATGAATGAGGACCCATGTGATGTACGGGGCTGGGTCTAGCTTTGTTAGAAAGAGGTTGTCATGTTTTGTATGATGTCTGATTTTAATTTTTTTACATTAATCATGGGATAAACCCATTTTAGAAAAAATAATTATGACTTATCCTCAGGATAGGACATCATGATCACATAGTCCTGACATCCCCACCGATCAGCGGTTTCAGATGCCGGCTCCTGACAGTGTTCCAAGGACAGCGCCGTACACCGTATAATGGTATTGCAGCTCAGCCGCATTCGCCTCAATGGGGCGGAGCTGTAACTAGGTCATGTGACTGATGTACGGTGATGTCAGCCGCCTACAAGAGACTGCGGCGCTCAAAGCCTCTTCTAACAGCTGATCAGCAGGGGGTCCCTGGTGTCGCACGCCGCAGATCTGATCCTGATAACTAGTGATGAGCAAATCGACTTCGAATGAAACATCCGAAGTCGATTCGCATAAAACTTTGTTCCAATACTGTGCGGAGCAGGAGCTACATACAGTATTAGAATGTATTGGCTTAGATGAGCCGAAGTTATTGCTTTGCGAAGTCTTGCCTAATAACGTCTCGCGTAATAACTTCATAAATTAATTTGTACTGTAAAAAAACATTTCCCAAACTGCTCCGTACAGTATTAGAACGAAGATTTATGCGAATCGACTTCATCCGAAGTCGATTCGCTCATCCCTACTGATAACCTATCCTTTCCTGGATAACCCCTTTAAGCTTCTTTCAGATTTGCACTAAAATCAGAGGAACAGCCTGCCGGAGTTCATCATATCCGGCATAGCCAGATACAACCGATCCCCGCCGTAGCCGATTGACTATAATGCAGGCATGTCCAAAGTGCGGCCCTCCAGCTGTTGCAAAACTACAACTCCCAGCACGCCTGGATAGCTTAGAGCTATTAGGGCATGCTGGGAGTTGTAGTTTTGCAACAGCTGGAGGGCCGCAGTTTGGACATGCCTGCTATAATGGGACCGGGCCTGTTTACAGCATTAGTGCCACGACTTGCAGCAGTTTCTGTCCGGCCGAATCCTGGTACTAATTCCAGAAACATCCTGGCCCCCGCCACGTCCCACTATACTCAATGGGCTCGGGCAGGGAAATGGTACAATCCAGCTACGCCGGATAAGATGAACTCCGGCAGGCTGTTCCTCTGTCGGAAGATTGTAGCTCTAGGGCGAACCTAGCCTTAATCATCTCCTGATCGTAGCAGTTCTCACTGGCGACTTCATCTTTCTGGAGCTGATCTTTGGCTGAGCCTTCCCCATTTTGTCTATTCTTCTATCCATTCGAACAGTAGTTCTCCGCTTTCTTCCAAGTCTTCAAAAAAATTGGAGAACATTTTAGCTGAGCAGCCTATA
Source organism: Bufo gargarizans (assembly GCF_014858855.1). Classification (NCBI taxonomy): domain Eukaryota; kingdom Metazoa; phylum Chordata; class Amphibia; order Anura; family Bufonidae; genus Bufo; species Bufo gargarizans. The sequence goes on along the minus strand of NC_058082.1, from coordinate 44,684,523 downwards.
GTTTTCTGCACTTCTCAACGTTTTTCCTTTCGCCAATCAAAGTTTGTTCACCATCAGAACAAGGTCTGGAATGAGCCGTTTTCCCCAGTATTTCAGAAGGAAATGCACCATAACCAACATGTGCAACATGTCCCACCCTCCAATATATAAGGGCCAAAAATAGACACCACTGTAACTCCTCACTGCTACTATTTTGAGCACGCCCTTTTCCATTAATGACTCAATTACTCAGAATGAGCGGGATGCAGGTCCTGATTGTTGGGTCTGTTTTTTCTTACTTTTCTACTACACTTACAAGTAAATTATTTGCTATGTAAAAATACCACTTTTACCAAAAACAGTGATTTATCAGGTAAATGAAACTTTTTTTGAACACTACAGTATCTGTACTTTTCCCAGTATAAGAAGTGATGGCGTATCGCTGGGATGTACCATCACTTCCTGATCATTGACAGTCCCTTCAGAGCGGCGCTCTCGCTCATCAGACCCATACAACTAATCAACTTATGAGGTGGGCACGCCCTTTAACCCAGTGTTTCTCTACTCCAGTCCTCAGGGCCACCTACCGGTCATGATTTGAATATCTCACAGAATGAATACCTGTGGTAAGTCCTGATGCATTGTTGTTTTAGTTTTCCAAACACCGTAAAGGGTTAAATGACCAGGATCAGAGTTTTCTTTGATCCCGGCTGTTGCGGATGTCAGCTCCAAATGACGGAGATGGGTTGCCAGAAGCAGCTAAGAGAGGAAAGGGGCTCTTTTATTATCTGGGTACAGAACTCAGCTATTTCCAGAAGTCCCATAGGATAAATAGATCAGCAGACAACATGTCCGACCGGCCGCTCTATTCATTTCAGGGGTCCCCAAGGGCTACAGAGAAACCCCGTCATCTTTACCTTTTCACATTCGTAATACCTCTTTAGGATACGACGAGTTTCTATTTTATTAGCCATAACTTTTATTTTTTACACTTTTTTTCTTGTGGGACCAGCTGTTCGCACCTCTTTAGGATATATCTAATGTATTGTATACGTTTTATACATTATTTTTGGGTGACGGCGTGAAAACAAAAACACTTCCACCATTGGTTTTCAGGTTGATAACATCGTCCTGTTACGGACCTGGCGACATCAATATTTATATGTTTTGTGTGTGTCCCCCCCCCCCCCGTATATAAATACATAAAGGCATTTGTAAGAAAAGAAAAAAAGCTATATTTTTTTTAATTTGTTTAACTCCCCCCCCCCCCTATTTTTCTTACCACTTTTTAAAAGTTTTTGTCCCACTATGGAGCTGGACCCTGCAATTGACTGATCCCTCTTGTAATACACAGGACGGCTTCTGTATTATAACTGGCAAAGTGATTAAAGGGCAGATCTTCAGTACGTAGCAGGTCTGGGGGCTTTTGTAAGGTTCATGGTTGCCAAAGCACCGTCTCAGCACCCTGATGCTGTAGTCAGCGTTGTGAGCAGCACCTATAGGGTGAAACTGTCAGGAGCGGAGTTAACTGCCATCCCAGCTCCTGCAATAATTTTTCTTCATTGCTTTAAAGGGAACCTGTCACTGGGATTTTGGGTATAGAGCTGGGGACATGGGTTGCTAGATGGCCGCTAGCACATCTGCAATACCAAGTCCCCATAGCTCTGTGTGCTTTTATTGTGTAAAAAAAAAATGATTTGATACATATGCAAATAAACCTGAGTCCTGCATGTGAGATGAGTCAGGGACAGGACTCATCCCAGGTTAATTTGCATATGTATCAAATCGTTCTTTTTACACAATAAAAGCACACAGAGCTATGGGGACTGGGTATTGCAGATGTGCTAGCGGCCATCTAGCAACCCATGTCCTCAGCTCTATACACAAAATCCTGGTGACAGGTTCCCTTTAATGCATTCAAAATAGTTAAGCAACTTTTCAATTAGTTGTAATTCAACATCTACCGTTTTGTGTGTATATATATATATAGTTCAAGGAAAATGGCGGCACTGGTACAAATTCAAACGAAGTTAGGGTGCACGTCCCAAGGGGAATAGGCTTCTTACCCCAATGTATAAATCCAGAAAAAAGGGGCGGCACTCCGATGGATAAAAATAAGTGAACCTTTATTCACCCAAGTGGTGCAACGTTTCGGCTCTGCACTTGAGCCTTTTTCAAAGCAAAACGTGGCTACTTTGAAGAACCTAGAATATGACATATTTTCAGTTGTTTCACACTTTTTTGTTATGTATATAATTCCACATGTGTTAATTCATAGTTTTGATGCCTTCAGTGTGAATCTACAATTTTCATAGTCATGAAAATAAAGAAAACTCTTTGAATGAGAAGGTGTGTCCAAACTTTTGGTCTGTACTGTATATATAACTCCTATGCATACGTATGAGTCTCCATGGTTACAGACTACAAACATACCCTGTGTAGTCAGTCTGATCCCGTTTTACTCCACCCTCTCAACAGACAGACACAAATGGGAGAGCGTAACACTTGTCTCCAGGATCAGACTACATGCGGTCGGTTCGTAGTCTGTAACTATGGTGACGCATAGCTCTGCATAGGAGCTTAAAAGGGAACCTGTCACCTGGATTTTGTGTATAGAGCTGAGGACATGGGTTGCTAGATGGCCGCTAGCACATCCGCAATACCCAGTCCCCATAGCTCTGTGTGCTTTTATGGTGTAAAAAAACTGATTTGATACATATGCAAATTAACCTGAGATGAGTCCTGTACGTGAGACGAGTCAGGGACAGGACTCATCTCAGGTTAATTTGCATACGTATCAAATCGTGTTTTTTTTTACTCAATAAAAGCACACAGAGCTATGGGGACTGGGTATTGCGGATGTGCTAGCGGCGATCTAGCAACTCATGTCCTCAGCTATATACCCAAAATCCCAGTGACAGGTTCCCTTTAAAGAGGTATTCCCATCTTAGACAATGGGGGCATATCGCTAGGATATGCCCCCATTGTCTGATAGGTGCGGGTCCCACCGCTGGGACCCGCACCTACTAGGAGAACGGAGCCGGGGAGAGTTGTGGCTGGAGGACCCCGGGTTTCCCGGGGTCTGTCCACCACCAGGCGCAGCCCCCCACCTCTCCCATTGAAGTGAATGGGAGCGCACCGCGCATGCGCGGCCACCGCTCCCATTCATTTCTATGGGGTCGACAGAAATAGCCAAGCCAGCACTCAGCTATTTTCCGCGGCTCCATAGAAATGAATGGAGGACGGCTGCGCATGCGCAGTGCGCCCTCCTCAAGCTTCTCCGCTCCGTTCTGCTTGTAGGTGCGGGTCCCAAAGGTAGGACCAGCAACTATCAGACAATGGGGGCATATCCTAGCGATAGGCCCCCCTTGTCTATGATGGGATAACCCCTTTAAAACAAAATTTTTTTTAATCAAGAGGACTGCAAAATTGTTAAGGCCTCATGCACACGACCGTATGTATTTTGCAGTCCGCAAAAAATACGGATGACATTCCGTATTTTGCGGAACGGAACAGCTGGTCCCTAATAGAACAGTCCTATCCTTGTCCATAATGCGGACAATAATAGGACATGTTCTATTTTTTTGCGGAACGGAAATACGGACATATGGAAACAGAATGCACATGGAGCAACTTCCGTTTTTTTTGCGGACCCATTAAAATGAATGGTTCCGCATACGGTGCTCAAAAGAAACGGAACGGACACGGAAAGAAAATACATTCGTGTGCATGAGGCCTAACTCCGATCCCGGGGTTGAGAGCGGAAAGGAAGCTGTATAACAACAGTTCTATCAAGTTCTCATCAGTTCAGATATTTCACGCCCATTGAAAACAGATGTATAACATCAAGCACACAGCCACGTAACCTTCATAGGAGGACGTTGGTAATAATATGGCTCATAATGAAGAGCCTCCTGGTCAAGGGCCCGCACACAAGCCTAAGATCAGCCTGCTCAATGCCAAGTGTCGTCTGGAGTGGTGTAAAGAACATCATCATGGGACCAGCGTGCTCGGTGCCAAGGGTTGGCGATGTCCAACAAGCTCATGTAAGTGTGATGGCTGGGGGGGTTCACATACTTTTGTCCATGATTTATTCGTAACATAAAAATCCAAAAAGACCTAAGAGAAAATTTGCAATCTTTTGCCTTTCATTGCACCTCAGGTCTTGATGTGGCAGGTCCTGTTTTTTCATAAAAACGTCTGATCTCCGGATTTGGGATACAGCGGAGATCATCTCTGCGAAGATTTATACTGTACATTGATCTGGTTTCTAAATAGTCCAGCAAGGATTGGACTTCATATGTAGGTAACACCCCTCTTCCCCCCAGTTAATTTTAAAGGGTGTGTATACATCTGCAACAGTTTTCCTTATTGCTCTAACCACGCATTAAAAAAAGTTAAGCAACTTTTCAAATAGTTGTAATTCAACATCTACCATTTTGAGTATAACAGCAAATCTGCAGACCTATGCGTCTCCATGGTTACAGACTACAAACATACTCTGTGTAGTCTGATCTTGTTTTACTCCACCCTAGTGAAATTAACACTTGGCTCCAGGATCAGACTACATGGGGGTTGTTTGTAGCCTGTAACTAAGGTGATGCATAGATCTGCCTAGGAGCTGTATACAAAAAACTGATTTGATTATTTTTTTTAAAACAAGCCAAATTGCAAAGTTACTTTTCCCCGCTGTGGGTTGGCAAGTGTCTTGCAAGAGCTTTTTTGGTAGTGAAGGACTTGTCGCACTGAGAGCAGGAGAACATCTTCACCCCCGAGTGCGTTAACTTGTGTGTGGTCAGGGTAGATTTGTGAGAAAACGATTTCCCGCATTCAGAACATGAAAACGGCCGCTCCCCGGTGTGTGTCCTCTCGTGTTCTGCAAGAAGTGACCTCCCCGAGAAGCTCTTCCCGCACTCGGCACAGGGGTATGGCTTCGCTCCAGTGTGAAGGTACCGGTGTTGGTCGTGGGCGGATTTCTGAGCAAAGCATTTACCGCAATCGGCGCAGGAGAATGGCTTCTCCCCCGTGTGGAGCCTCATGTGGGTGACACACGAGGATTTCATGGTGAAACTCTGGCCACATTCAGAGCATGAGAAGGGCTTGAAGCCCGTGTGAGTCCTCTCGTGCTGCTGAGCGGTGGACCTGTGGGTAAATTTCTGTCCACAGAAAGAACAGGCAAAGGGCTTCTCTCCCGTGTGGATTCTCTGGTGGTCGACGAGCGTCATTTTATGTTTAAAGCATTTGCCGCAGACAGGACATGAATACGGCGCCTCTCCCGTGTGAGTCCGTCTGTGCAGAATCAGCTTTGATTTAAAGGGGAAGCCTTTACCACAGTCCGTGCATGTGTATATATTACTATAGATGGTCGACGCTGCAAGAGAGAGACACACAGTCAGAGCTTTCAAAGGGTTAAATTTACATTAAAGGGGTTGGCCACTTTCTGGTTATTGTTGACCAAAGTTATATGGCACTTACTAATGTAGCCTATGTTGGAATTCTGCACCATTTTCTGTATTTTATAGGGTGCACAATGTCTTTTGTGCTACCCACACAGAGATCTTGCCTAGGGATGAGCGAATCAACTTCGGATAAAACAACCAAAGTCGATTCGCCTAAAACTTTGTTTCAATACTGTACGGGGCGAGCGCTCCGTACAGTATTAGAATGTATTGGCTCAGATGAGTCGAAGTTATTACATAATAACTTCAGAAATTGATTAAGGGTCCATTCACACGTCCGTAAGTGTTTTCGCGGATCCGCAAAACACGGACACCTGCAATGTGCGATCCGCAATTTGCACTACACTATAATAGAAAATGCCTTTTCCGGTCCGCAATTGCGCACAAGAATAGGACATGTTCCATTTTTTTTCAGGAACGACATTGAGGATCCTGAAAAAAACGGATCCAGAAAAAACGGACGCGGATCCCGAAAATGCGGATTTGCAGCCGTTCCACGAATGCGGACCCAAATTACGGACGTGTGAATGGACTCATATACTGTTAAAAAACATTTCCCGAACTCGGGTTCGGATCCAAGGTACAACTTGGAACCGAACCCGAGTTCGGGAAATGTTTTTTTTTACAGTCTAAATCAATTTCTGAAGTTCGAGCCAATACATTCTAATACTGTATGGAGCGCTCGCCCTGTACAGTATTGAAACAAACTTATACGCGAATTGACTTCGGACGTTTCATCCGAAGTCGATTCGCTCATCCCTAATCTTGTCCATAAAATGGCTGCTGATGGAGGGTGAAATCGCCTCCATGTGACGTCTCCTCCATTCAGATACGCTGCCCCACCATCTGCACTTGTTCTGGTTGGCGTTTAGGGCAGGTGCAGTGTGTTTGGACGGAGGAGACGTCACATGGAGGTGATTTGCCTGGTCACATGACCCTCCATCAGCAGCCATCTGATGGACAAGATCTCAGTGTGGACAGCACAAAGGACGTTGTGTACCTTATAAAATACAGAAAATGGTGCAGAATTTCGACAGAGGCTACATTAGTAAGTGCCATATAATTATCTTATATACACATTGGTCAACAATAACCAGAAAGTGGACGGCCCCTTTAAAGCAACTCGGTCCCCACTGACTCCATGAACAGCCAGCAAAATGTATGACACCGCAGTCATTCAGAGGAGTGCTCTGGTCCACAGAGGAAGAGGGGGAACCTCCTCTATGACACTGACATGCCCTAATAAAGCACATGGACAGGGGTTGTCTTCATGATGCAGTTACCCCTTTAACCCCTTAAGGTTGCGATTGGAATGGCATGACTTTTTGTATCAGGGCTCGTGTATTATGGGATGTTATGTAGTTTGGTACTATTATGGGGGACTTTTTGGTGATGTAACCAGAAAAGTGATGACCCAGCAGCATCTAAAGGCCGAGGCTGAAGTTCCCTGTTGCGGCAGCATCATCTGAATATTACGGTTGACACCCGCTGCCGACGCTGCAGAATGTACCGTGGTGTTCACGATCTATACACCTGCTGTGCCGTACATGTCCAACACGGCACAGGATGTGAATAGTGATGTATGTGGCGACGTAAATCCAAACAACGTCCAATGAAAAGTCCAGGGGTTAGAACAGGAAGTGTTATCATGGGGGCGAAGGGGCCACAGCCTTTAGGTTATTCATTTCAAATACTAGGATTTTGTATAGATAGGGATACACGATTGATTGTTACAGGCCCAAGCCCGAGGCTGTACTGCCGGCAACATATTTCTGGCAGGTGCAGTGGCGGTATGCCTTTCCTTTTTTTACATCCCCCATGGCGGAGCGTCTGTAGGCATCACTCACCTGGACTGACATTTGAACGTTTCTTCCGTTTACGCGGCTCTTTCCCCCAAACTCCCACCTCTTCAGTTTCTACTTTGATAATTCTTAAACTTCCAACCTAAAGAGAGATAAATACAAGAAATAAATGACATTTCAGCTCTGAAACCAAACCGTCAGAGACACTGGGGCGCTGCAGGGTCCAAAAGGGAATCTGGTTGGGGCGAAGAGTGGAGGACAAGACCGAGGAACACTCCAAACCTGTATCGCGGTGGCTTTCTGCTCTGACACCCAGAAGGGTTTCAGAAATTTTTTCTTATTTTTTGGTTAAATGTGTAGAGCAAGTGATACTGATCATTTTTGCAATATGCTTTATTTATTGATTTAGCACTTTTCTTTATAAAAAAAAAAAAAAAAAAAAAGCCACCGCAAAGTGAAGACGCTTCTCACTAACTTCTGCACTCGCTGCCTCCCTAACATGAAGCTAAAACTGGCCATAAATACTATGGGGGTCATTTATTAAAGGGGTTCTGCAGTTCTTTTAAACCGATGATCTGTCCTCTGGATAGATCATCAGCATCTGATCGGCGGGGGTCTGACACCCGGGACCCCCGCCGATCAGCTGTTTGAGAAAGCAGAGGTGCTCCAGCAGCGCCGCTGTCTTCTCAGTGTTTACCGCAGGCCCAGTGACGTCACGACTTGTATCAACTGGCCTGGGCGCGGCTAAGCTCCATTAAAGTGAACAGAGCTTAGCCCCGCCCAGGCTAGTGATGCTAGTCGTGACGTCACTGGGCCTGCGGTAAACAGCGAGAAGGCCGCGGCGCTACTGCCTTCTCAAACAGCTGATCGGCAGGGGTCTTGGGTGTCTGACCCCCGCCGATCAGATGCTAATAATCTATCCAGAGGATAGATCATCAGTTTAAACAAACTGCAGAACCCCTTTAAGACTGGCATTTTTGACATCGGTCTTAATACCCCTTGGCGCATGCAGTGGGTCCGCGCCGGCCTCTACATCCACCGCCAGTCTAAATCTACACCAGCAGCCTCGCTAGCGTGGATTTAGCACGTTTTCTACGCCTATAAACGCAGACGTATGGCAAATCTGCCGTTTTACAGTACCAGCAAAGAAATCTCATCCACACGCTATGAAAAAAATAAATCTGTAGAGCAAATTGACCCGAGGTGCAGATTTTAAATCCTCAAGCCTATCAATTTATGCTTTGAATTTCCACTGTACAGTTAACCCTTTGCAACGCACAGAGCGAAATCCGAGGCAAATCTGCAGTGGAATATCTGCTACATTAAACTGTACCCTTAAAGGAGCTATCACACCATAAGAACTAGGACCTCACCAAAGGGGCTCCTGGCGTGAAGAGAGCGATGGTCGCACTACTTGCGCTGACGTTCCATTCATTCTCTATAGGACTGCCGGATCAGTGGTAAGTATTTGATCGGTTGTGGTCTGATCGATCATGAGAATGGGGTCCTGGAATGCAGCGACGGTCTCACATGTGCACTGCAGCTCCATCCATTCTATATGGGCCTGTAAGATATTGCCAAGCACATTACTTGGCTATCCTAGCAGTGCATATGTCAGACCGTTGCTCCATTCACACTGGGGTCCCATCAATTAGAAATCCACCAATCATATACTTAAAGAGGACCTTTCACCGATTATTACACTGTGCACTAAGTATACAGACATGGAGAGCAGCGCCCGGGGATTTTACTGCACTTACTATTATCCCCGGGCGCCGCTCCGTTCTCCCGCTATGCCCTCCGGTATCTCCGGTCACTAAGTTATAGTAGGCGGAGTCTGCCCTTGTTCTGCTGTAGCGCTGGCCAATCGCATTGCAGAGATCACAGCCTGGGAGAAAATAACCTCCCAGGCTGTGAGCTCTGCGCTGTGATTGGCCAGCGCTAGAGCAGAACAAGGGCAGACTCCGCCTACTATAACTTTGTGACTGAAATCTCCGCCTACTATAACTTAGTGAGCAGAGATACCGGAGGGAATAGCGGGAGAACGGAGCGGCGCCCAGGGATAATAGTAAGTGCAGTGAGATCCCCGGGCGCCGCTCTCCATGTCTGTATACTTAGTTCACAGTGTCATAATCGGTAAAAGGTCCTCTTTAACAACTATTCTGTGGAACCCCTTTAAGGTAACAGATAACTGATTTGGTGGAATCATTCTCCTCTCCACCTACCTGATCCTCCTCCGGGACGCTGGGATTTTCCTCTGTAGGCTCCTTTGGATTGTCCAGTCTGGGTCGTTTCTTTGATGTCTTCCTCTTACTGGACCATTCTATAGGAGACACATACAGTGATTATATATATATATATATCTGACCTGTTACTGTTATTGACTACCCTTCCATATAACTCAATAGTTCTCTATGAGCCCTCATTGGGTCCCCTCACCCAAGGCTAGCTGTATGTTGTATTGAACGTCACTCACCTGGATGGACAGATTTAGGGGCCGCCTCCTCCTCCTCGTACGGCCCATTCCCCCAGACCTCAATCTCTTCAGGTTCTACTTTGATCACTTTTAAGCTTCCACCCTAAAGACAGAACAGAAATTCGTACTATAGTGCACAGCGCCAACCCTGTACACAGGCCAGGTATGGTATTGCAGGCCAGATCCACTGAAGTGGAAAGAGCTGAGCTACAATACCACACACAAGAACGGTGCTGTTTTTGAAAGAATGCAGCCGCGCCTTTAAAGGAATGGAACCACTGAGGTGAGAAGGGAGAAATTAGTATGGTAAGAATATGAAAAGATGTTGATGGAGCTGTAAGTGGAGACTGTCACACCCGATGATGATGATGTGAAAATATATCATCCCTTGGTTCCCATTAAAATCGGACAATTAGAACGGGTGAGAGCCCCCCTTTACTACTCCGACATGCACTACTAGGACAAATGGAAAGAGCTTGTCTATACTATATATGTGTATAGGTAAAGCTGATATTCTGTTTTATGCTCAGTGCAGGGCCCGAGGAGGAGAAGTATCAAATCTCTATGGTCGAGCCCAGCCTTCTGCAGTAAACATAATACAGTGCATCTTCTTTTTTTTAGTTCGGAGTGTTCCTTTAAATTATATTATAACTTTAGTTTTTAATCAGTGGGGGTCTGAGTCCTGAGACCCCCCCACCGATCACTAGAATGAAGATTAAGATGTGGACTTGAGATTGATTCATAGACTTTCTATGGAGTGGGGAGAAGGGGCTTCTTTGTCCTTGTTCTAGCGATTAGTGGGGGTCTCAGCACCCAGACCCCCACCGATCAAAACCTTCGGTACGTAGCTCTAACATATCAAAAGTTTTTTGAAAGTACGAGTACATTTTAAAGTGTGAATGTCATTTCAGTTTATTTTCAGTATAGTTTAGGGACAGGGATGTTACACATTTTTATAATATACTTTATTAGGGAAAGCTACTAGAAAACGGGGTGTAAAGCGTCTTCTTAGCAGAGTCTGTCTTCAGTTCTACTAAGCGCTGAAGACACCTGTGTGTAACATGCAGAGGCTTCCAGCTGCCTCCTCAACGCCCCAGTCCCTGGCTACGTACATGTGCCCTATCACTTCCCATCTCCCGGCCTATATGACTTAGACGTCTTAAAAGGGTTGTCCGGGTTCAGAGCTGAACCCGGACATACCCTTATTTTCACCCAGGCAGCCCCCCTCATGCTCCGATGCGCTCCCTTGCCCTGTGCTAAATCGCACAGGGCACGGCTCTTTTGTTTATCATAACACACTGCCGGGCAGAGGCTTCCGCCCGGCAGTGTGTTCGGTGACGTCATCGGCTCTGATGGGAAGGCTTTAGCGCTGCCCTAGCCGTTTTACTGGCTAGGGCAGAGCTAAATCCCGCCCATCATTGCCAGTGACGTCACCAGCCTTCCTGGCAACCCCATGGAGAGCCCCGGTACGTCACCGGAACTCCTGAAAATGCCTTTGCCCTGAGCGATTTAGCGCAAGGCAAAAGGGCGCATCGGAGCATGAACTGCTCCGATGCTCAAGTCAGGGGGGCTGCCGGGGTGAAAATGGAGGTATGCCCGGGTTCAGCTCTGAACCTGGACAACCCCTTTAAGTGCTCAGTAGAAAGCTGAAGACAGACTCTCCTTAGTGACACTTAGAAGACTCTACATCATCTCTTCTAGAACAGCAAAACATTTTTCCCTACTAAAGTATATTACAAAAATGCTATAACATGCCCGTCCCTACACAATATAGAAGATAAACAAATCCCAGTTACACTTTGAGAACCTCTGTACAGAGAACTCATTTGGTGGAGTCATCCTCATCCCAACCTACCGGATTATCCGCCGGGACGCTGTGACCTTCGTCTTTACACTCCTGAGGATCATCTATACTGGAACGTCTCTTTGATGTGTTTCTCTTACTGGACTTATCTGTAGGGGACACACACAGGGACTGAATACATTATACACACGGCCATAATAGAAACAGCACAGGGTTAAGTGATCCAGTGTTCCCGCCGGACTCCAAATCCATGTGATTCCTTTACTGGTACCTCATTAAAGGGCATCTGTCAGAAGTTTTGTATCGATGACACTGGCTGACCTGTTACATGTGCACTTGGCAGCTGACGGCATCTGTGTTGGTCCTATGTTCATATGTGCCCGCATTACGGAGAAAGATGTTGCTCCCAGAGTCTCCATTGCATATACTAAAACCTCATTCTTCTCAGTAATGCGGACACATATGAACATGGGACCAACACAGATGTCTTCAGCTGCCAAGTGCACATGTAACAGGTCAGCCAGTGTCATAGGTGCAAAACTGCTGACAGATGCCCTTTAAAAGGAGTCCACCAAAGTCAAAGTATATATTAGTGTAAGGCCTCATGCACTCAACTGTATTCTCAGTCCACATCCGATTCACATTATTTGCGGATCCATTCATTTCAATGGAGCCGCAAAAGATACGGACAGGACACCGCGTGCTGTCCGTATCCGCTCCACGGCCCCATAGAGAAAAATAATTGATTAGTCATATTATTTTCCGTTTTGCGGACAAGAATAGGCATTTCTATCATAGGGCCGCAAAATGCGTAGGGAGCACAGCCGGTACCATGTTTTGCGGATTCGGAAAATGGATACGGTTGTGTGCATGAGACCTAAGACGCAATATTGAGTCAATCACATCTAATCAATTACGTTTCTCTTTGTGGCGACCACCAAGTTGGAGTAGGGAGATTCTAGGACAAGCAATGCTCCCTGGGGAAAAAAAAAAGGGATGCAAATTAGTTTTGCATTACTGTGAGTCTATGGTCGGTGTCACCTTCTACTTGCTGTCGTTAATTAAGCCCTTCCTGACAAAGCGATTTTCTGTTTTCATTTTTTTACTCCCTGCCTTCCCACAGCCATAACTGTTTTATTTTTCCATAGCTGCATGTTTTTTGCGGGGCAAGTTGTGCTTTCAAATGGTGACTATTTAATTTTGCATATGATGTAGTGTAATTCCACCACAGATTTACGGGGTTCATACGCAGTAAAAACAAGAAGATCTGTAGTTCTTATTGATAACATTTTGGGGTGTGTGACTTTTTTTCAGGAGGTGAAGCTCCATAAATGAATCGGCCATTTTGATATTTTTTTGTTGTTGTACATTTATATTTTATATTTTGATTTGAATTATTATATAATTTTTTATTTTTTTTTACTTAATTTAAAGTCCCCCTTAGGGTATTCCTTCTCCAATAGACTGCAATGAATTATCTTTGCAGTTTATGAAAGATTCACTATGTTCCTATAGGCAGAACTTCATACCACATCCCTGTGGCAGGCATTGGAGCATTCAAAGGGCCCAAGGCTGCCATTTAAACCAAACAACTGCCTCGATCTCCGAGCAGGGGAACTGCTTGAGACCCGGAAGCGCTGCGCTCTCAGACGCAGTGGTCAAAACATCTGAGGGTTAAAAGTCAGCGATCGATGATATCACCTATCATGGACTTTGCCTCCAGTTTGTCTTCTGTGTAAAACTCATAAACCCAGTGGCTATGGCGCCTGCTCAGCTCAGATGGGTGGGCGCCATCTTTTAATGTTGGTAAGGAGTTAATTAGACATGATGTCATACACACAACATATAGGGTTTGGAGAGCATCTGTACAGTTAAAAAAGACCCTACCTTTCCCCCATGGCTACCTGTTTGCATGTAGTGGACATCACTCACCTGGACAGATATCTGTAGGGGTCTCCTCCTCCTCCTCCTTGCACGGCTCATCCTCCACCACCTCTGTCTCTTCAGCTTCCACCTTGATCACTGTTATGCTTTCAACCTAAACAGAGCGCAGGGATTCAGACCACCACAATCAGGAGTCATGTATGTACACCCCAGTCTCTTTATCTCCATTTATACATTTTGGAGGGAGGGTCCTTAGCAATCAACTCATCTCAGATCACTCAGGACAACACAAAATAATCTTCATCCCCGTCTACCTGATCATCCTCCGGGCCGCTGGGACTCTCCTCTTTACACTCCTGTGGATCGTCCGTACTGGGACGTCTCTCTGATGTGTTTCTCTTACTGGACTTATCTATAGACAAACACAGTGACTGAATACATTATATACACAGCAACCATATGAACAGCACAGAGGAGTGTGAGCCAGATCCATGCGATTCCTTTACTGGGACTGAACACACTGTATATATAGGATTTATCAGAGGACGTGTGCATCTAGTTACAGTTGCAAGAAAAAGTATGTGAACCCTTTGGAATGATATGGATTTCTACACAAATTGGTCATAAAATGTGATCTGATCTTCATCTAAGTCACAACAATAGACAATCACAGTCGGCTTAACTAATAACACACAAAGAATTACATGTCACCATGTTTTTATTGAACACACCATGTAAACATTCACAGTGCAGGTGGAAAAAGTATGTGAACCCTTGGATTTAATAACTGGTTGAACCTCCTTTGGCAGCAATAACTTCAACCAAACGTTTCCTGTAGTTGCAGATCAGACGCGCACAACGGTCAGGAGTAATTCTTCACCATTCCTCTTTACAGAACTGTTTCAGTTCAGCAATATTCTTGGGATGTCTGGTGTGAATCGCTTTCTTGAGGTCCTGCCACAGCATCTGTCGGGTTGAGGTCAGGACTCTGACTGGGCCACTCCAGAAGGCGTATTTTCTTCTGTTTAAGCCATTCTGTTGTTGATTTACTTCTATGCTTTGGGTCGTTGTCCTGTTGCAACACTAATCTTCTGTTGAGCTTCAGCTGGTGGACAGATGGCCTTAAGTTCTCCAGCAAAATGTCTTGATAAACTTGGGAATTCATTTTTCCTTCGATGATAGCAATCCATCCAGGCCCTGACGCAGCAAAGCAGCCCCAAACCATGATGCCCCCACCACCATACTTCACGGTTGGGATGAGGTTTTGATGTTGGTGTGCTGTGCCTCTTTTTCTCCAAACATAGTGTTGTGTGTTTCTTCCAAACAACTCAACTTTGGTTTCATCTGTCCACAGAATATTTTGCCAGCACTGCTGTGGAACATCCAGGTGCTCTAGTGCAAACTGTAAACGTGCAGCAATGTTTTTTTGGACAGCAGTGGATTCCTCTGTGGTATCCTCCCATGAAATCCATTCTTGTTTAGTGTTTTACGTATCGTAGATTCGCTATCAGGGATGTTAGCATATGCCAGAGACTTTTGTAAGTCTTTAGCTGACACTCTAGGATTCTTCTTCACCTCATTGAGCAGTCTGCGCTGTGCTCTTGCAGTCATCTTTGCAGGACGGCCACTCCTAGGGAGAGTAGCAGCAGTGCTGAACTTTCTCCATTTACAGACAATTTGTCTTACCGTGGACTGATGAACAGCAAGGCTTTTGGAGATACTTTTATAACCCTTTCCAGCTTTATGCAAGTCAACAATTCTTAACCGTAGGTCTTCTGAGAGCTCTTTTGTGCGAGGCATCATTCACATCAGGCAATGCTTCTTGTGAAAAGCAAACCCAGAACTGGTGTGTGTTTTATAGGGCAGGGCAGCTGTAACCAACACCTCCAATCTCATCTCATTGATTGGACTCCAGGTGGCTGACACCTCGCTCCAATTAGCTCTTGGAGATGTCATTAGTCTAGGGGTTCACATACTTTTTCCACCTGCACTGTGAATGTTTACATGGTGTGTTCAATAAAAACATGGTAACATTTAACTCTTTGTGTGTTATTAGTTTAAGCAGACTGTGATTGTCTATTGTTGTGACTTAGATAAAGATCAGATCACATTTTATGACCAATTTGTGTAGAAATCCATATCATTCCAAAGGGTTCACATACTTTTTCTTGCAACTGTATATCACTTACCCCGTGATGCGACGGGCGGCTGAGTCTCCATCATGACGTCCTTGTACAGATCCTTCTGTCCTTCTAAATACCTCCACTCCTGCACAGAAAGATAGACAGCGACGTCCTGACACCGTACAGGAACCTGACACATACAACGAGGAGCTTATCACTGTCCAGACACAGTACAGGGGATTCATCATGTGTGTTCCCCTGTACTTATACTCAATTACATCCAGTACTATACTCCAGAGCTGCACTCACTATTCTGCTGGTGCAGTCACTGTGTACATACATTACATTACTTATCCTGTACTGATCCTGAGTTACATCCTGTATTATACTCCAGAGCTGCACTCACTATTCTGCTGGTGCAGTCACTGTGTACATACATTACATTACATATCCTGTACTGATCCTGAGTTACATCCTGTATTATAACCCAGAGCTGCACTCACTATTCTGCTGGTGCAGTCACTGTGTACATACATTACATTACTTATCCTGTACTGATCCTGGGTTACATTCTGTATTATACTCCAGAGCTGCACTCACTATTCTGCTGGTGGAGTCACTGTGTACATACATTACTTATCCTGTACTGATCCTGAGTTACATCCTATATTATACTCCAGAGCTGCACTCACTATTCTGCTTGTAGAGTCACTGTGTACTTTATCTATTACTGACCCAGAGTTACATCCAGACCAGACACTAAAATTAATTCAAAGCTCAGACCCTTTAAAGTTATCCGAGCCAAGACCAGAGGTTAAAAAACCCTCCTCCTATACTCCCCGCTCTCCAGGCTTCTGCTGCCAGTAATATGACGTTGTGTGTTCTGCCGCACACTGGCATCACAATGCAGTACAGCAGGGGGGCTGTCTGGAGTAGTAAATGATTGCAGCCATGCTCATCGTTAAAGGGATTCTCCGGGCTAACCCTAAATTTGGGGCATAATTCTAATCTGTGGAGGGAAGAATGTTGGTCTGATACTTACCTTCCACAGCGCACCCCTTTCCTCCCGGTCACGTGACTGCTTCTTCTCTTCCTTTCTTGAGCAGGAGACGGATCGTCATGAATGACGTCACTGCCTCCTGCAAAAGAAAGCTACGGCCGGCCGTCTTCACTCACCACGCATGCGCACTAGTATTCACTTAGTGCGCATGCGCGGGATTGCCGGCCGCTCTCTGCAGTGTACAGGCTTCTATGTGAAGCCTGTACTGACTCCTGCACAGTGCGATGTATGAGCTGTGCAGGAGTGACAGCATAGCGATCAGCCACAGAGGCTGATTGCTATGCTGTGGATCTCACTGGGGCACTGACTGGCACATGGGGGAGGGGGGCACTGTGGAATTGTGGATGGCACATTGGGGCAATGAGGATGGAACATGGGGGCACTGGATGTCACTGGGGAATTGTGGATGGCACTCAGGGCATTGAGGATGGCACATGGGACACTCTAGATGTCACTGTTATGGGGGCGCTGTGGATGTCACTGTTATGGGCGCTCAGTATGAGTGATAGGGCTCAGGCACAGAACTGTATCCACTAAATAAGGTTACTGTCCGTGTGCGATTCACATTTTTTTTGCAGTCCCATTGAGTTCTATGGGTTTTCGATCTGCATTATGAGGACCAGAATAGGACATGTTCTATCTGTCACAGAACTGACACACGGATGTGGAAAGCACATGGACGTCATCAGTGTACTTTCCATATCCATATGTCAGTTCCAGAAAAGATAGAATATGTCCAATCCTGGTCCTTAAATTCATAGAACTAAATGGGACTACAAAAAATGTGGATCGCAAAATGGATACGGTTGTGTGCATAAGGGTTTAGATACACAGCTCAGCAGGCAGGATCGCACACAACAGGCCGTGTATTAGGCACATACCTGATAGGAGACAGAGCGAGAAGTAGATTCCTGCCTGATTTTGGACCGGACAACCTCTTTAAATACTTCTCCTACCCGTCATCAATACATTTCCCTCTCAGTCTTCCCTCAGGTTCTCCAGACTCCACTGCTGCTTCCTCTCAGGACATTATATTTTGGACAGGACCGCACTGATGCCCTCATCTGCTCCACATCTGTGTATAATGACCCCCACTTCTCACCTCTCTCGTCAGCAGCTCAATGATCTTGTTGGTCAGGTCCAGGATCTTCTTGTGGTTTCCCTGGGAGGAAGGCAGAGGCTCCGCTGTGGCTCTCCGGATCTCGCTCCGTCCTCCATGCTGGGTGGACTTCTTTATGGGACCATAATCCTAATGAGACAAGAACCAAGATGGAGGCACGAAAGAGGATTGTAAAGATTCTCCCTGAGTGACATCATGAGACAAAGTGTAGTGTCCCACTAGGTAAATGTGGGCACTACACAAGGGTCAATTGGCCACGTTACTCTCCACCTCCTGTGGAATAGGGCCATTGTATTATATATGATGTTTTATGTGTATTTTCCCTGTTATCTGTGTATCAGGCCTGTTAGAGTGTAGTTCCTCCTCCTAGACAGTAGAGGGATCTAGGGAACCCCTAGTATATATAGTTAGGCCCAGACAGGAAAGGGGCAGTGTAGTCCAGGAGGCTAGTGAGTGCAGTCTAGCCTGCCTGAGGTTCCTGGAGCAAGAGTAGCTCAGAAGTTTGTCCCCAGGGGAAGAGTTACCTCCTGAGAGACCCGCAATTCCCACAAAGTGCAGAGCAGAGCAGAAGTGTTTCCAGCTGAACCAGAGAGCTGAAGGGCAGACGGATCTACTTAATGCAAGGATATATATATATTTACCTGAGGAAGTTTCCCTAACCAAGGATAAAGCCATCAATAGGGCATACGGGCCTTGGGATAAAGACAGACAGGATTCTGAGGAAAAGTGCAGCCTGATCTGTAAGTGTTTTAACCCTCTGAGTATCTTTCAAGAACATTGTGCCTGCCATTTGTGAAAGCCTGCCTGTAACAACCTGTCTGCATGTGGAACTGAACCCAGACTGTAAATAGTTGACTGTTTCCAGTAAAAGGAAGTTTTGGTTCACCACAACATCGTGTTCCTCAATTATTCCTATCACAAATCGGTGTGCCACCGTTACCGGCGTCACGAATCTTAAAGGGATCTTGCCACCAGCACATTAAACCTGCAACACCCAGGGCACCTCACCTACCACCGGCCTGGTCCCTATACACAGAGAGTGCCCCAGCCTCTCCATCACTGCTGTACGCCTGCCCAGGGTCTTTCAAGAAACTGTTAGTAACCCAGAGCAACCCTTGTTTGCCTAAGTAACCGTGACCTCACCATCGCAATACCCTGCAGGGCTGCGTACTGCAAAAGTCCCCAGGATTCCTCTGGTGTCGTCCTGGACTTCATTCTTAGCATTTACCACCTCCAAGGTCACTTCCCTAACTTATTAACCCCTTAATACCCAGGCTGAGCAACAAAGGGGCTGTCCCACCATAACAGCCCATCACCTCTAAGTATCTGATAAGTTGAGGTCTGACAGCTGGAACCCCCACATAATCTTAAGAATGGGGTCCTGGGGACAAGTACAGCGCTTGGCTATTTCCATCTATCAGATAGAGAATGAATGAATGTCAATCCAAATACCCTGAGCACCCAGTGATCGTGGGGGTCCCAGCTGTCAGACCATAACTGATCAGAGACTTATCCCCTATCCTGTAGAGAGGTAACACGTTATTATGGTTGAGCAATCCCTTTAACGACCTGAACAATTTTTCACCTTTTTCTTTTGCATGCACTAGTCAAGCGGCTGGTCCACCTGACACATTGGTGGCATATCGCTACCCAGAACCCCTTACCCGTGGCTGCTTTATTAATAGAGATAAGAACGAGATCACGTGAGCTAATCCCACAAATCCACCCGCTCCCTCTCATAGGTGATAACTGATGTCATGTGACCTGGTTTTCCCAGAATCCATGAGCTCCCTGTTGTATCCCTGTTTTACTAATAGCGATAAGCGAGGTCATGTGATTGTGCTTTCCCAGAATTAACCTGCGCCATATTCTGAATGTATTAATAGCGCTAAGTGATGTCATGTGACCAGGCTTCTCCTACAATCAATGAGCTCCCCCACTCTGTCCCCAAATTTATTTATCTGGTTTATTAATAACGATAACGTTTGTCATATGACCTCACTTTTCCAGGATTCCCCACCTCCCCGATCATGTACCTGTTTTTTTTTAAATGACAGATGGTGTCGCGTGACCTCACTTTCCCAGAATGCACCACCTCCACCGTCACATTCTGGATTTATTAATAACGATAGGTGGTGTCATGTGACCTCTCTTTCCCAGAATCCACCACCTCCACCGTCACATTCTGGATTTATTAATACCGATAGGTGGTGTCACGTGACCTCACTTTCCCAGAATGCACCACCTCCACCGTCACACTCTGGATTTATTAATAACGATAGGTGGTGTCATGTGACCTCACTTTCCCAGAATGCACCACCTCCACCGTCACATTCTGGATTTATTAATACCGATAGGTGGTGTCACGTGACCTCTCTTTCCCAGAATCCACCACCTCCACCGTCACATTCTGGATTTATTAATAACGATAGGTGTTGCCACGTGACCTCTCTTTCCCAGAATGCACCACCTCCACCGTCACATTCTGGATTTATTAATAACGCTAGCTGGTGTCACGTGACCTCACTTTCCCAGAATGCACCACCTCCACTGTCACATTCTGGATTTATCAATAACGATAGGTGGTGTCATGTGACCTCACTTTCCCAGAATCCACCACCTCCACCGTCACACTCTGGATTTATTAATAACGATAGCTGGTGTCATGTGACATCACTTTCCCAGAATGCACCACCTCCACCGTCACATTCTGGATTTATTAATACCGATAGGGGGTGTCACGTGACCTCTCTTTCCCAGAATGCACCACCTCCTCCATCACAGTCTGGATTTATTAATACCGATAGGGGGTGTCATGTGACCTCACTTTCCCAGAATGCACCACCTCCACCGTCACATTCTGGATTTATTAATAACGATAGGGGGTGTCACATGACATCACTTTCCCAGAATGCACCACCTCCACCGTCACACTCTGGATTTATTAATACCGATAGGGGGTGTCACGTGACATCACTTTCCCAGAATGCACCACCTCCACCGTCACATTCTGGATTTATTAATAACGATAGGGGGTGTCACATGACATCACTTTCCCAGAATGCACCACCTCCACCGTCAGAGATAAGTGAAATCATGTGACCCTGCGGTCCCTCACCTCTCCAGTCAGAAGGTAGATGATCTCCAGGGTGACATTCAGTATCTTCTGGGTCATCTCATCGCCGCCCATCTTCTCATCAGTCATGGAGAGCTTCTCACGGTGGACATCGACCATGAAAGCGCCTCGGCAGGGACGAAACTGCAATAAAATAATGAAATAAACGGCAAATAAATATGGACAGCAAGTAGTGGAGACACAGAGCGAGTGGGGACACATCAGACTCCATTAAAATGAATGCCCTGCACCTCCACACTGCTCTGTGATTAAAATAATCAGTTTTCATGCCACTATGTCTGATAAGGATGATGGTGGTAGTAGTAGATACATTACCACAGGAAGCGAGTGACTGGGGCAGCTCCTACCTGGAACTATCAAAGGATACACATTTACTGCCGCAAAGGGAGCTGGGTGTTGTAGTCACGTGACTGCCGCTCTAGAATCTGCATTCCAGTGTCAAGGCTCTGAGAGGCTACAACAAAATGGCGCCTCTCTCCTCCCACTTGGCGTTTACTAAAACTGTGTAGGCGGTGAGCTGTGACTATACTTCGGTAAGTACAGGAGATCCTCGGTTATATTTCTACGCCAAAATGAAGAAGTACGGCCGATGGCGTTTAGTCTGGAGGACTACACTAAAATGGCCGACTCATTACGCTGTCCTCAAGTGAGACAATGACTACGAGGTCACGTGCTGGAGGGGATAACACGTGACTCTTCTCTGCCAATCCAAGGGAAGCTGCGGTGTACTGAGGGAGGGACTCAGAGCGTCACTAATGTGGGGCTGTGCCTCGTAGGAGGGCTGTAATGGGGTGTTCTGGCTGCCACTGTTGTGTGTGTACCTCATCATGTAATGGGGGCACTCGGCGCTTCAGAGATATGAGGGAACAATGGCTGTCACTTATGTGGGGGCTGTTTCTCATATGAGGCCATGTTTTGGCTGCTGTTTGCAGGGAGCTGGTATATGGGCCACTCTGGGTTTCACTATTTGAAGGCGCCCCCTAATTGAGGCCCTCGCACTGTCTTATTTATATGGTCATGGAGGCACTGTTATGGGGTCACTCTGGGATTGCAGATTTGAGGGCACTGTTATGGGGCACCCCTTTACCCTTATGGAGGCACTGTTGCTATGTTTATGAGGTCCTGGAGGCACTGTTATGGGGGCACTCTGGGAATCACTGACGTAAGGTCACTGTTATGGGGTCACTCAGGGATTGCAGATTTGAGGGCACTGTTATGGGGCACCCCTTTACCTTTATGGAGGCACTGTTATAAGACTGGGGTCGCTATTATGGGGGACACTCTGGGATTGCAGATTTGAGGGCACTGTTATGGGGCAATCCTTTGCCCTCATGGAGGCACTATTGCTATCTATGAGTCCTGGAGGCACTGTTATGGGGGCACTCTGGGATTGCAGGATTGAGGGCACTGTTATGGGGCACCCCTTTACCTTTATGGAGGCACTGTTGCTATGTTTATGAGGTCCTGGAGGCACTGTTATGGGGGCACTCTGGGAATCACTGACGTAAGGTCACTGTTATGGGGTCACTCTGGGATTGCAGATTTGAGGGGACTGTTATGGGGCAACCCTTTACCCTTATGGAGGCACTGTTGCTATGTGTATGAGGTCCTGGAGGCACTGTTATGGGGTCACTCTGGGATTGCAGATTTGAGGGCACTGTTATGGGGCAACCCTTTGCCCTCATGGAGGCGCTATTGCTGTCTATGAGTCCTAGAGGCACTGTTATGGGGCAACCCTTTGCCCTTATGGAGGCACTGTTGCTGTCTTAATGAGGTCATGGAGGCACTGTTATGGGGCAACCCTTTGCCCTTATGGAGGCACTGTTGCTGTCTTAATGAGGTCATAGAGGCACTGTTATAAGACTGGGGTCGCTATTATGGGGGACACTCTGGGATTGCAGATTTGAGGGCACTGTTATGGGTCAATCCTTTACCTTCTGTGGAGGCACTGTTGCTCTCTTTATGAGGTCGGGGGGGGGGGCACTGCGGGATCGCTGATATGAAGTCATTGTTATGGGGCACTGGTTGCCATTATGGTGAGGGTCATGGAGACACTGTTATTGGGGCACACTGGGATCATTGTTATGGCGGAACTCAAGTATATTTGTTTAGGAAAGCTCTGACGGTATCTTAAGGGGGTTCTCTGGCGTTATGGTGCATGATGTCTGCGGCTGTTATGGGGGAACTCTTGCTCTTAGGCATTCACGTACCAAGCAGTCTATATTTAACAACAGCCTTAAAGGGGTATTCCCATCTCAGACAATTGCCCCCATTATCTGATAAGTGCGGTTCCCACCGCTGGGACCCGCACCTACAATGAGAACGGAGCGGGGAAATGAACGGAGGGCGCAGGCGCATTTCACCTTAGGGATCAGGCCATTGTTTGCAAATCTGACCAGTGTCACTTTATGTGGTGACAACTTTAAAACGTTTTGACTTATCCAGGCCATTCTGAGATTGTTTTTTCGTCACATATTGTACTTCATGAAACTGGTAAAATGGAGTAAAAAAAATTCATTTTTATTTATAAAAAAATACCAAATTTACCAAAAATTTGGAAATTTCCAAGTTTCAATTTATCTACTTCTATAATACATAGTAATACCTCCAAACATAGTTATTACTTTACATTCCCCATATGTCTACTTCATGTTTGGATCATTTTGGGAATGATATTTTATTTTTGGGGATGTTACAAGGCTTAGAATTTAGAAGCAAATCTTGAAATTTTTCTGAAATTTCAAAAACCCACTTTTTAAGGACCAGTTCAGGTCTGAAGTCACTTTGTGAGGCTTACATAATAGAAACCACCCAAAAATGACCCCATTCTAGAAACTACACCCCTCAAGGTATTCAAAACAGATTTTACAAACTTTGTTAACCGTTTAGGTGACCAACAAGAATTAATGGAAAATACAGATACAATTTCACTTTTTTGGCAGATTTTCCATTTTAATTTATTTTTTCCAATTACAAAGCAAGGGTTAACAGCCAAACAAAACTCAATATTTATGGCCCTGATTCTGTAGTTTACAGAAACACCCCATATGTGGTCGTAAACCGCTGTATGGGCACACGGTAGGGCGCAGAAGGAAAGGAATGCCATACAGTTTTTGGAAGGCAGATTTTGCTGGACTGGTTTTTTGACACCATGTCCCATTTGAAGCCCCCCTGATACACCCCTAGAGTATAAACTCCAAAAAAGTGGCCCCATTTTAGAAACTACGGGATAGAGTTTTGATGGTACTATTTTAGGGTACATATGATTTTTGGTTGCTCTCTATTACACTTTTTGTGAGGCAAGGTAACAAGAAATAGCTGTTTTGGCACCGTTTTTATTTTTTTTACGGTATTCACCTGAGGGGTTAGGTCATGTGATATTTTTATAGAGCAGGTTATTACGGACGCGGCGATACCTAAGGCTAGTTTCACACTTGCGGCAGGACGGATCCGACAGGCTGTTCACCATGTCGGATCCGTCCTGCGGCTATTTCGCCGTGCCCGCGGACTGCCGCTCCGTCCCCATTGACTATAATGGGGACGGGGCGGAGCTCCGGCGCAGCACGGCGGTGCACGGAGAAAGCCGCCGGACTAAAAAGCCTGACATGCAGTAATTTTAGTCCGGCGGCTTTTCTCCGTCCCCATTATAGTCAATGGGGACGGAGCGGCGGCACAGCGAAATAGCCGCAGGACGGATCCGACATGGATCCGTCCTGCCGCAAGTGTGAAAGTACCCTTATATGTATACTTTTTATTTATTTATGTAAGTTTTACACAATAATATCATTTTGGAAACAAAAAAAATATAATGTTTTAGTGTTTCCATAGTCTGAGAGCCATAATTTTTTCAGTTTTTAGGCGATTACCTTGGGTAAGGTAGGATTTTTGCGGGATGAGAAGACGGTTTTATTGGCACTATTTTGGGGTGCGTGTGACTTTTTGATTGCTTGCTATTACACTTTTTGTGATGTAAGGTGACAAAAAAATGGCTTTTTTTACACCGTTTTTATTTTTTTACGGTGTTCATCTGAGGGGTTAGGTCATGTAATATTTTTATAGAGTCGGTCGATACGGACGCGGCGATACCTAATATGTATACTTTTTTTTATTTATGTAAGTTTTACACAATAACAGCTTTTTTAAAACAAAAAAAATGATGTTTTAGTGTCCCCATATTCTGAGCCATATTTTTTTTATTTTTTTGGGCGATTGTCTCAGGTAGGGGCTCATTTTTTGCGGGATGAGGTGACGGTTAGATTGGTACTATTTTGGTGGGCAAACGCCTTTTTGATCGCTTGCTGTTGTACTTTTTGTGATGTAAGGTGAGGTATTTAGCACCGTTTTTATTTTTTACCGTGTTCATCTGAGGGGTTAGGTCATGTGATATGTTTATAGAGACGGTCAATACGGACGCGGCGATACCTAATATGTATACTTTTTTCCCCCTACTCTTTAACAATTTTTTTTAACTTTTTGGGGAAAATTACGTTTTTGTTTATTTTTACTTGAAACTTCAAATTTTTTTGGGGGAAAACTATTTTTCAACTTTTTTTTACATTTTTTTTGTCCCACTTTGGGACTTCAACTTTTGGGGGTCTAATCCCTTTACAATGCATTCCAATACTTCTGTATTGGAATGCATTGGCTGTATGAGTAATACAGTGAGTATTACTCATACAGCTTCCGGCCTGTGAGATCCAGGGGGCTGGATCTCACAGGCTCGTCACCGGAAGGCAGCGCGATTTAGCCATGGTGCCTGCTCAATGATTTGAGCAGGCACCGGGTTCCGGTCACCGGGCGGCGGTGATCGGAACTATACATGCCGTACCGGTACGTCATGTGTCCTGAATAGGGTTGTTGCGGGTATCGAAATTTCGATACCCAATCAATACTTTTGTCCCGGTATCGATAGGATACCGGGATTTCCGTTTTTTCGATACTGGGCTGCGCTTCTGCGCAGTCTAGTATCTCTGAACATGAGCGCGCTGCTATCGGCGCGCTCATGTTCTCTCAGCAGCACGGGGAGAAGGAAGCTGTCCTCCCTCCCCCTGTGCTGCTGCCGCTGCCACCAATGAGAAGAGAGGGGCGGAGGAGGGCGGCAATGAGAAGAGAGGGGCGGAGGAGGGGCGGCAATGAGAAGGGAGGGGCGGCAATGAGAAGAGAGGGGCGGAGGAGGGGCGGCAATGAGAAGAGAGGGGCGGCAATGAGAAGAGAGGGGGAGGGGGGGCGGCAATGAGAAGAGAGGGGGAGGAGGGGCGGCAATGAGAAGAGAGGGGCGGAGGAGGGGCGGGCGCACTGAGCCACCAATGATAGGACTATTCCCATTTCCCACACAGAGCGGCGCCCAGCGATGCCCCAGCACTCACCATTAGTCCTGGGCGCCGCTCCGTTCGCCCGCAGTGCCCCATTACTGTCTCCTCTCCTGCTCCACATGCTGCTGATTACTATCAGAGCGATGGGAGGAGACATCAGCTTCACTAGTGGGCGTTCCTTTTCCCTGCGCTGCGATTGGACAGCGCTACAGCCAGGGAGAAGGAACGCCCACTAGTGAAGCTGATGTCTCCTCCCATCGCTCCGATAGTAATCAGCAGCATGTGGAGCAGGAGAGAAGACAGTAATGGAGCACTGCGGGCGAACGGAGTGGCGCCCAGGACTAATGGTGAGTGCTGAGACATCGCTGGGCGCCGCTCTGTGTGGCCTAATAGTGAAAGTCTGGACTCATATAACACATACAGGAGGCGGGTGCCGGCAGCAGAATCGCATTGCCGGCACCCTGCCGCTGACAGGGAGCTGCGATCAGAGGCAGTTAACCCCTTAGGTGCCGCACCTGAGGGGTTAACTGCTGATCTGCCAGTACCCGCCTCCTGTATAAAGGGGTAATTATCATTGGTGGTGCAGTGTGCCCCCCCCCCCCCTCAACCCCCCCATCCCATTAAAATCATTGGTGGCACAGTGCGCCGGCCCCTCTCAACCCCCCAGTATTAAAATCATTGGTGGCAGTGGCCACAGGGACCTCTCCCCTCCCCCTCATTGGTGGTGCAGTGGCAGCTTCTGATCGGAGCCCCAGCTGTGTAAGCCTGGGGCTCCGATTTGTTACCATGGCAGCCAGGACGCTACAGAAGCCCTGGTTGCCATGGTAACATCCCTGATGCTGTGTGCACAAAGCACAGAGCAGCAGGGACAGTGTGAAGTCCTATTCACCCTGATAGAGATCTATCAGGCTGAATAGGAAAAGGGATGAAAGATCCCAGGTTCTAGCCCCTAAGGGGGGAAAAACACTAAAATATGAAGTATAAATCACCCCCTTTTCCCAATTTCACATATAAAATATATAAATAATAAACATATTACATCGCCACGTCAGAAAAGTCCCAACTATTAAAATATTAAAAAAAAATCTAGGTGGTGAATGCCGGAACAGAAAAAATTAAATAAAAACTGCGCGATTCGCCATTTTAAAAAATGAGGAATGCACGTGGCTTTTTTTGTTTATTTTTTTCGCGTGGTATCGAATGGTATCGAGTATCGCAATACTTTTTCATGGTATCGAAACCGAATAAAAAATTTGGTATCGCAACAACTCTAGTCCTGAAGAGGTTAAAGGGGTTGTCTCATCACAGACAATGGGGGCATATTGCTAGGATATGCCCCCATTGTCTTATACTAGCGGGTCCGCACCTATATCGAGAACGGAGCGCTGAAAGTGTTGGAGGGAGCACTGCGCATGCGCAGCCGCTCTCCATTCATTTTCTATAGGGCTGCCAAAAATAGCCAAGTGCTGGCTCGGCTAGCTCCGTCTGGCCCATAGAAGTGAATGTGAGCGGTGGCCGGTCATGCGCGGTGCGCTCCCATTCACTTCTATGTGGAGTGCGGTTGGTGGTGGCCGGATCGGAGTCTTCCAGCAACCACCTAGCGGGGCTCCGTTCCCGATATAGGTTCCCAGTCTGGGCTGTTAGAGCGAGGAGTGCGGCTCTCATGTGACCCGTGCAGCGCTTAGACTGGGCCCCCGCGGAAAGGCGGCAGCCCAGGCTAAGGCCCTTCAGTGACCGCCGTAAAAAGGCGTATTGGTGGTCACTAAGAGGTTAAATAATATAAAAAAGCTTGTTAAAAGCCACTGTTTTATCTGATACCATCGTATGTATATAAACACCGCCAAACATCTGCTCCCAAAAAGCATTAAAAAAAAATGCAGTGTTGTTAGACAGGCTGTTTGTTGCCACCAGCTCCCATCCATCAGCCCATAGACATATATGCCGCTTTCACTTTGACATTACTAATGCTGTCTTGATAGTGAAGAGCTTGAAAGAGTTTGGGTACAGCCCTAGGAGGCCCCAGTGTCATACATGACTTTTCCAGGCAGTCAGGGCACTTTCAATTCAATCTGAATTTATTCAGACCGAATCAGATACGTCAGCTGATTCAATAGAATTGGAACAGAAACGAGTTTCTGGAAATTTGCTCATCTCTACTTTTGTCCTACTTATTGTTTGTGTCACAGGTTTGCACCTTCAAAGTGGTAGGCATGTTATGTAAATTAAAATAGTAATAACCCCCAAAATTCTATTTTATTGTAGATTGTCCTGCAACAAAACAGGAAACGCACCAAGGCACTGTATATTTTTGCAATTTCTTTATTGCTATAATGCATTCACAATATAAAATATAGTGCTTTTCTGGAATTTTGATACTGATGACTAGGGCAGCAGTAAACGATTATTTTAGTAATCGAGTATTCTACCGATTATTTTTACGATTAATCGAGTACTCTAATAAAAAATAATGAATTAATGCACTGTTTTCCTTTATAAAAACTCATCAGACCCCCTGCCATCAGTCCCCAACACCCTTTGTTCCCCCCTGTGTGATCAGTCCAAGTGCATCAGTTCCCCCCAGTGCCATCAGCTCCACTATCCCCCAGTGCCATCAGCTCCGTTTCCCTAGTGCCTTCAGCGCTCCCCCACCCCAGTGCCATCAGCTTGCCCCCCTAAGTGCCATCAGCTTGCCCCCCTAAGAGTCAGTCTGAGTTATAAAAATGATTAACCAGGCGGCAGCGGTTCAGAGTGCCCCGGACAGCAGGAGGTAAGTCATCCAGCCATAGAGCATGACTCGGTGACATATATTACAGAGAAGAAACGGTGACCCCCCTGACGTGTCAGTCTTGACTGTAGTTCCGGCATTCTGTTCATGAAGGCCCTCTCTCTCAGGTTCAGTCACAATCCGCCTGTGATGAGGACTTCACCCCTGAGCACCGATTTATTGGGGGCTCCCTATAGTAGTTTCTATTCCTATTATTGCTGAGCCTGCAGCTCACACCCCAGTGTTTATTACATATGCCCCCTCCATGCTGACTGTGCCCTTCTCCAGACTCTTCAGCTTCTTGCTAATTGTCCCATTGACTGTGGAATGTTAGTGCCACTCGTTCGCAATCCTGCCGCCCAGTCAGGGTGCTTTTCATAGATTGTCTGTCCGGGCTGTGGAAGACCTGAGCTCAGCAGTAATGAAGCTTGCAAGTGCGCATCGCCTGCAGTCCCCGGCCGCCCGGATCTTCCTTGCCCGCACCATGTCACCCCAGATCTCTGTAGTGTGCTCATGGCAGCGTCCTCACTCCTACTTTGCTGTTTCTTGCAGTGAGGTTGTGGACATGGAGTGGCCAGTACTCCTCAGTCTTCTTCCCTGCGTGCTGCACAGCCGTCCTGACGTCACACAGCGTCGATTCATAGTGCACGCATACATGCATTATGTCCTGACGATGTGTCAGGGCTGAAAAGGCAGCGCGGTACGGGCTGGCGGGTGACCACGGAGCAGTAAGTAATAGCAAGGGCTTCACTCCCATTCCGTGGTCACATGACACAAATGAATCCTTGATGCAAATTTTTTTGTGTCAAATTACTTGATTCAATCGCGTAATCGTTAAAGCCCTACTGATGACCTATCTTCAGTATCTAATAGGTGGAGGTCCAATATCTGGGACCCCCACCGATCAGCTGTTTGATTAGTATAGTAGCTGTGCTTGGTGTTATGATCAGCGAATGAGAACCCGCTGCCCCACGTGACCAACTCCCTCTGAGGGACGTCTGAGCACGCCCCTCGTTCTTCACACAATACCTCTGATGGTGAGGAGAGACTTTACCGAGGGGAGTACCAGGTGCTGCCTCAGAGGGGAATTGAAACACAAGGGTATCGGGACCAGAGTGTGAACAGAAGTCAGGGCAGGCGGCAGTCAGGCAAAGTCCATAAACGTAGATCAGGGTCAGGGCAAGCGGAAATCAGGCAAAGTCTGTAAAACGTAATCCAAAGCCAGTACACAGAATGACAAGAACCAACAGAACACCTTAGCTGAAACAGGAAACTAGACTAGCTAGAAACCTAAGTTGCTTAGGCGCCTTCCTGTAGAAGGAGGCGTCTTTAACTACCTTTTGCAGACCAGCCATAGGCTGTGCAAGATAGAAGGTGTGCGCATGCTGTCTCACATAAGGAGGCGAGACACGCCTGCACACACCGTAAATACACACAAGGAACTCTGAGCCAGAGTGCAAGGTCTGCTCAGAGCCATGAGGGAAATGCTGGTGGCAGGAGTGCAGACCACAGCTAAGAACCCAGCTGCCAGCACGACATGCAGCAGTGGGTAGGAGTGAAGAAGCCCAGCGCCCATACCTGCATGTGGGGACAGAATCTCAGGTACGGGGAGCTGGGTTAACAGTCCCCCCCCCCATTATGCCCCCTCTCCTCAGGCCTGACCCTAGACAAAAATGTTTTCAGAAGAAGAGGGGCATTGATGTTCTCTCTTGGTTCCCAAGACCTTTCCTCAGCACCAAATACTTTCCAGCCCATGAGAAACAAGGTCCTACCTCTACTCTTTTTCATGCCTAGAATACTTTGAAGTCGTAGACATTCTCCTCATTGCCCGAAGTAGGAGTAGAGGCAGGTTTTTTGAAGAAACGTTTGAGGACCACCGACTTCAGCAGAGAGACATGGAACGAAATCTGTATCCGGAGAGAGGCAGGCAACTTCAACTTGTAGG
The DNA here is from genome assembly GCF_014858855.1 of Bufo gargarizans. Lineage (NCBI taxonomy): Eukaryota > Metazoa > Chordata > Amphibia > Anura > Bufonidae > Bufo > Bufo gargarizans. The sequence goes on along the minus strand of NC_058082.1, from coordinate 44,653,659 downwards.
ACACATCATTAAATTTCTCTAAGACTTCAAATGGACCAATAAAGCCTGGGTACCTTAAGCCGGATGTATTTAGAAGACAGCCAGACCTTATCGCCGGGATGAAATTGAGGAGGACTCCTGTGCCTCCTATCTTCACAGTCCTTTATTCTTGAAGATGCTTCCTTTTAGGCCCCTTTCACACGGGCGAGTTTTCCGTGCGGGTGCGATGCGTGCGGTGAACGCATTGCACCCGCACTGAATCCTGACCCATTCATTTCTATGGGGCTGTGCACACGAGCGGTGATTTTCACGCATCACTTATGCGTTGCGTGAAAATCGCAGCATGCTCCTCTTTGTGCGTTTTTCACGTAACGCAGGCCCTATAGAAATGAATGGGGTTGCGTGAAAATCGCAAGCATCCGCAAGCAAGTGCGGATGCGGTGCGATTTTCACGCATGGGTTCTAGGTGACAGTCTATTCACTGTATTATTTTCCCTTATAACATGGTTATAAGGGAAAATAATAGCATTCTGAATACAGAATGCATAGTATAATAGGGCTGGAAGGGTTAAAAATAAAAAAAAAGTTAACTCACCTTCTCCTCTTGTTAGCGTAGATCCCGGTCTGTTCTTTAGCTGTGGCTGAAGGACCTTTGATGACGTCAGATCACATGCTCCATCACCATGGTGATGGACCATGTGATTGGAGCATGTGATCTGACATCACCTCAGGTCATTCAGTCCACAGCTAAAGAACAGACCGGGATCTACGCTAACAAGAGGAGAAGGTGAGTTAACTTTTTTTATTATTTTTAACCCTTCCAGCCCTATTATACTAAGCATTCTGTATTCAGAATGCTATTATTTTCCCTTATAACCATGTTATAAGGGAAAATAATACAATCTTCAGAACATCAATCCCAAGCCCGAACTTCTGTGAAGAAGTTCGGGTTTGGGTACCAAACATGCGCGATTTTTCTCACGCGAGTGCAAAACGCATGACAATGTTTTGCACTCGCGCGGAAAAATCGCGCATTTTCCCGCAACGCACCCGGCTCTTATCCGGGCAAAAAACATGACGCCCGTGTGAAAGAGGCCTTAGGCAGTCTCAGTTTCCTTCCAAATCTTTGAAAAATCTCCACAGAAAGACCAGAAGTAGACTGTATTGGAAGTGGGATATTGGGTTGCTGGCCATAAACAATGAAGAACAGTGATTTCTGGGAGCTTTGTCAACATGATTAGGAAAATTCCGCCCAGGGCAACAGCTCGACCCAGTTGTCATGATGGAGATTAACAAAATGGCGCATAAAATTTGTAAGGATCTGGTTGACCCGCTCCACTTAGCCATTAGACTGAGGATGATATGCTGACGAGAAGACCAGGGACACGTTCAACAGCTTGCAAAGAGCCCACCAAAACCTAGAAGTGAATTGAACGCCTCTTTCAGAGACAATGCGATGAGGAAAACCATGAAGACCGAAAATCTCTTGGCCAGTTGTGGAGCTAAAGGGAGACCTGTCAGAGGGACAAAATGGGATTTTTGGAAAAGCAGTCCACGAGTACCCAAATGACGGAAAAGCCAGAGGAAACAGGCCAATCTGTGATAAAATCCATGGCTATTTGCTGCCAGGGAGCTTTGGCAAGAGGAAGCAGAACACCAGCAGAGCGCTGTTTAGGTGTCTTATTCTGTGCACACAACGGACAAGCCGAGACAAACTCTCGAATATCCTTCTGCATGGATATCCACCAGTACTGTTGAGTGATGAATTGGAAGGTCTTATGCTGACCGGCTTGACCTGCAACTTTCGAGGAGTGACCCCAGTGTAGGATCTGTCTCCTGATAGACTAAACAACAAAAGTCTTTCTAGGCGGGATCTCAGATAATTTAACAGGGCAGAAAGCAATCAGATGGATCAATGTGTTGAGGCTCCTCCTCCTGATCGGTAGAATCAAAGGACCTGCAAAGAGCATCTGCTTTGATGTTTTTATCTGCCACACGGAAGTTGAGAATGAAATCAAAGCGGGCAAAGAACAAGGACCATCTAGCTTGACAAGGATTAAGTCTTTGTGCAGACTGCAGATAGGCAAGATTTTTGTGGTCAGTATAGATCACCACAGGATGACCTGCTCCCTCCAGAAGGTAACACCATTCCTCTAGTACCATCTTGATGGCCAACAGCTCTCTGTCCCCAATTGAGTAGTTGCGCTCAGGAGCGGAGAAGGCCCTGGAGAAGAAGAAGCCACAGGTTGTCATCTTGACAGAGGAAGATCTTTGTGAAAGCACCACCCCAGCTTCAATAGACGATGCATCCAACTCAAGAAAAAATTGCTTAGTAACATCAGGACAATGGAGAACAAGAGCCATAGAGAAGGCCTTATCTAGAGCTTGAAAGGCCGATTCAGCCTCAGCTGTCCAATTCTTGGGGTTTACTCCTTTGCGGGTCAAGGCTGAGATGGAAGCTGTCAAGGACGAGAAATGAGGCACGAACTGGCAGTAATAGTTGGCGAACCCCAGGAAACGCTGGATTGCTTTCAAACCAGAAGGAAAAGGCCACTTCAAAACCGCCAACAGCTGCTCAGGATCCATCTATAGACCAGTATAGGATATTGTGTACCCCAGAAATGGAAAGGATGACTGCTCAAAAATAGATTTTTCGCACTTGGCATACAGACGAATCTCTCTTAACTTTTGCAAGACCTGACAGACCTGTCTCAGGTGGGAAGCGAAATCTGTAGAGAAAACCAGAATGTTGTCAAGGTACACCACAACACAGGAATAGAACAAGTCTCTGAAGATGTAATTCACAAACTCTTGGAAGACTACTGGGGCATTACTTAGCCCAAAAGGCATCACCAAGTACTCGTTGTGACCATCTCGGGTGTTAAAAGCGGTCTTCCACTCATCTCTTTAACGAATCCTGATCAAGTTGTAGGCCCCACATAGGTCTAATTTGGAGAAGATCTTTGCTCCCCTGAGGCGGTGAAACAACTCAGAAATCAGATGAAGAGTATACTTGTTCTTTATGGTGATCTTGTTGAGCCCCCTATAATTGATGCATGGACGTAGAGTGCCATCTTTTTTTCTTCACAAAGAAGAAACCTGCGCCAGCCGGAGACAAAGATTTGTGGATAAATCCTCTGTCAAGATTTTCCTTGATATACTCAGACATGGCCTGAGTCTCCGCTGGTGACTGGGGATAGATGCATCCACGAGGAACCAGGAACTAAGTCAATCAGGCATCTCAGCCTCTTTCTTGTTGAAGTAAAAAGGAAAGAGCATCCCTCGGCGCAAGGAACCAACCAATGGCGGATGATGTATCTTCAAAAGGTATTTATTGTGTGTTTGCAATAAATACCTTTTGAAGATACATCATCCGCCATTGGTTGGTTCCTTGCGCCGAGGGATGCTCTTTCCTTTTTACTTCATTCCAATCCTCTGTGTGGGCCTAGGCACGCCTATCCGAGGACACCTGCATCCGTGGCTGCATACCTACCTTCACATTGGGGATTAACTTATCACGTCCAAATTAGTGTTGTGCCTATCATTGCACAACCCTAAAAGGTGAGCCTCCTATATTGGAGCACATTTCATATTTCCAAACGTTTTTACCCTATGGTGCGCCCTGTTTTTCTGTTTATACAGTAAACAACCTGCCTTATACGTCTTTCTTGTTGAAGACATGGTGACCGAGTCAACTGAACAGAAGAAAGACATCTCCCTAGGCAGGACTGTCCCCAACGAAGCACCTCTACTGTACTCCAGTGAAGAACAGGTTCATGAGTATAACAAAATAAAAAAAAAGACAGTGGCTCCACCTGTTGCAACCTATGTCAGGGGTGGCAAACCCGTGGCTCTTGAGCCGCATGCAGCTCTTTGCTTCTTCAAGTACGGCTCTAGCTGTGGAGCCGGAAAGCAGTCAGGCCGGCTCACTCTCAGCATGGGGGGTCTTGTTTGAGCAAGGGTTGGTCAGGTCTGAGCATGGCGGTCAGATCTAAGAAAGGGGGAGATCTGAGCACTGGAAGTCTGATTTGTGTTGTCTGATCCGAGCATTGGGGGTCTTATTTTGGGTGTCTGATTTAGAGGTCTGATGAGGTTTGGGGATCTTATTTTAGGTCAGATGAGGATTGGGGATCTGATTTAGGAGTCTGATCTGAGGTCTGATGAAAAATATTTTTTTTATTTTTTTCTCTGCTAATGAAAAATAAGAAAAAAGTATTTTTATCAGACCTCAGATCAGATGAAAAATATTTTTTTTCTCTTATTTTTCTTTGTTAAAGCCTAGGTGCATCTTGTAGGGCAAAAAGTACAGTGACTCATGTGTAAATGTATAGCTTGTGGATCCTGGTAGTCATACGTTTTTTTGTTTTTTTTTGGCTCTTTGTGCCTGTAAGGTTGGCCACCCCTGGTATAGGTGCACACTCCTCGACGCACCCAACGTCGATATGTGAATGATTAAATGAAAATTGAAAGTTGGAGGGCACTCACTTATCTGGTGTCATGTAGAGTACTCCATTATATGTCAAAATAAACACATTTATTAATAAAAATATGCATGAATGTACATAAAACACACCTCTCTGGCAGCAGATCAATATCCTATCTAACAACCACACAAAGGATATTTGTGCTATCTTGGATTCAGGAACAAATATTTAGTTCTTAATAGAGATGTGATAGAGTTGGATGGCGACCATCTATCATTTACTAAATAGGTTCCCAAAGATGTGCTGAATATTGGTTCATAAATGTTCCACGATAAACCTCGTTATTATAGCTGATTCATATAAAAATTAAAAAATACATAAAAATATAAAATAAAAACAAATATAGTGATATCTATTCAGTTTCAATGTTGGATATGTATTGCATTCTTGAATAGCAAACAATGAATTGTTCACTGATAATGCTGTTGATGAAATGTCACATATAGTGTGTAATCACTGCTAAAAAGCAAGAATCGCTAATATATTTGTCGCATGGCAGCGATGCAGTTCATTGATGTGTTTATACCATAACAGCGATACGGTTATATCCTCGATATACCATATAATCTTGATACTGTCCTATGTATATATCAGGCCTTTATATAGAAAAATTGCAGTCACTTTTGAGTCAACTCGATTATAGTTGAATAACATTTGTAGCAAGTTATAATCAATATAGCGGTGCCTGATAGTAACACTGTGTATAGCAGCACTTAAAGGGGTTCTCCGGGATTTTAATATTGATGACCTATTCTCAGGACGGCTTGTGTTTAATTACACCTGCTCACTGCCGGGTGTCGGACCTCCGCCGATTTGATATTGACGACCTATCCTGAGGATAGGTCATCAATATTAAAAGCCTGGACAACCCCTTTAAAGATGGAAATAGTTACATTACCACTCCTCAGTGACACATGTTGTGTTGGCGTCCTGGTTGGAACTGTTCCTCCCCGATAGCTGGGCACAGTCTGTGCGCTAATGCAGCGTGACGTCCCACGTGATCGGGAGCTGGCGCTTTGATTCACAGCGAAATGTCCCAGGTATGGCCCGGCATAGAATATTCAGCAGCAGAGGAGCGATGTCAGCTTGCTACTACGCTGTCAAAGTGAACGGACCTCCAAACTGGGAGTATATGCTTGTAGATAATCTGTGACTGTTCCAATTGTTTACTGCCAATAAAATATTGTACCAAACAAGTTTCAGAGTTTCTGGCTCCTTCCTCAGTGGTAGGCAGCGGACATTTTTTTAAGGGGAAATTTGTTAATTGAAGGCGGGTATAAAAACCAGAACTGGATTACTCCAGTAAAGAAATTGCATACCTATGTAAATACCCGTGACTGAATACCAATTTAGAGAAACAATCAATACTTAATATCTGGTACATATTGGATATAAAACAAAACAAAAGCACAGAGACATTCAAAAAAACAAAACAAAAAATCCTTTTTTTTTTTTTTAAATAATGCACTTGCGCTTTTGATGCGATATTGATGTCTACACATTACAAAGATGTAATGTATATACACTACCTGTCCCCAAAAAAAGTTGCCACCTGGATTTAACTAAGCAAATAGTTATAAGCCTCCTATTGGATAATTACTGCATGGGCGATTATCTTTCAACTGGCAACAAGTTATTTAACCCCAACTGGTGCAATGAGTTGCTTCTCATTTCTTAAACAACCATGTCGAAAGCCGGTAATTACTCACAGGTAATTCTGTTTCCTCATAGTCACGACAGCACCACTAGAGAGATGGACTCCTCCCCCAGGGACAGGAAACCTAGAGTAAAAAAAGGAAGTACTTCCCTCCCAACATCAGTGGATTACAGAGATCTAGGAAGCCTTCCAGTTAATTAACATCTGAAACAACACAACTTAAGCAAAACAACATAACAAACTTTTTTTTTCATTTTTTTTATGCAACACACCGTGAACACCAATTGTTACAATCAAGATCGAAGGGTGGGAAGCCGTGGTGCTGTCGTGACTATGAGGAAACGGAATTACCAGTGAGTAATTACCGGCTTTCCCCCATGTCACGACAGCACCACAAGAGAGAATACCAGAGAAGAAAATTAGGGTGGGACCACGGCCTGAAGCACCTTACGCCCAAAAGTTAAGGAAGAAAAAGAGCCCAAATCAAGTCTATAGTGACGAAAAAAAGTGTGTGGAGACAACCAAGTAGCTGCCTTACAAATCTGATCAATGGAGGCACCTCTCCTTTCTGCCCAGGAAGATGCCACTGCCCGAGTTGAGTGGGCTTTCAGATTAACTGGAGGAGATAGACCTGCAGAAACATAAGCAGCAGAAATACCCTGCCTAATCCATCTAGCTATGGTATCTCCTCTCACTTTATCCTCTTTATTCGGTCCGGACACTTGAATAAAGAGTCTATCAGATTTCCTGAAGTCTTTAGTCCTGCCTATATACTCCAGAACACATCTGCGTACATCCAACATATGAAATGTCCTTTCTCCCTCAGAAGAGGGATTAGCACAGAAAGAGGGCAGCACCACCTCTTGGGACATATGGAAGGTGTCAACCACTTTGGATAGAAATGCTGGGTCCGACTTAAGGATAATTCTGTACTCTAAAAATTTGGTATAGGGCTCCCTAACGGATAAGGCTGCTAACTCCCCTACCCTACATGCTGATGTTATTGCAACTAACAGGGCAGTTTTCTGAGCCAGCACTTTTAGAGGTATATCAGATAAGGGCTCAAAGGGAACTATACACAAGGACTGGAGAACAACTGATAAGTCCCAGGATGGAGCATGCATTGGTACGGATAATTGAAGTCTCTTGACAGATTTAAAAAAATCTGATAATCCAGGGATGATCCGCGATCTTTTGGCCAAACAATGCCCCTAAAGCTGATACATAAACTTTGAGAGTGGCCCCTTTCAATCCCTTCTCCAGACCTTTCTGCAGAAAGTCCGGGATGTCCGCCATGTTAGGTCTGTCTAGGTCAAGGGAAGCAAGATTTATCCTAGAATTTTTTTTTTCTCAGATTCTAAAGTAAATTTTAGACGTCACATCTTTTCTACTGGCTTGTAAGGTGTAGCTAACCGCATCAGACAACCCCTTAGCCCTTAAGGTCTGCCTTTCAAAGGCCAAGCAGTTAAATGGAGATTCCGTACCTCTGTATGACATATTGGTCCCTGCATGAGTAGATCTGGAAGCTCCGGAAGGACCCAGGGATTCCCCAGAGACATGACCCTCAGACAGGAGAACCCAGGCTCTCTGTGGCCAGAAGGGAGCCACCAAGATGACTCTTGCTCTCTCTTCCTTTATTTTCTTGATTACCCTGGGAATAAGTGCCAGCGGGGGGAAGGCATACGCTAGATCCCAATCCCATCTCTGAGATAGAGCGTCCACTGGCGATAGGGAATAGAAATGGCTGACCTGTCTGTTTATCCTTGTTGCGAAAGAGATCCACCTGAGGCTTGCCCCAAAAGGCCGAGAGCTTCCGGAATACTTCTGGATTTAACTGCCACTCTCCTTGACAGATCAGATGTCTGCTGAGATAGTCTGCCCTGAAGTTCAGATCCCCCTTTAAGTGGGTCGCTGAAATTGAATTTAGCTGGGATTCTGCCAGAGAAAAAAAAAAGACAACGACATTAGAACTGGACATCTGTTAGTTCCTTGTCTGTTGATCAGGGATACTGTAGTAGTATTATTGGACAAAATTCTTACATTTTTACCCCAGGGTTTCTTTGTAATTTGAGGATCTAGCTCGAACCTCTGGTTCCCAGGACCCATGGCAATCGAAACTGCCCATGTGCGCCCCCCAACCATAAGGGCTAGCATCTGTAGTTATTACTACTGAACACTGGGGACTCCAATCTAAACCTATGGATACATTATCTTCCTGTAACCACCAACCTAAGGACGAGATTACCTCATTAGACAATCTAATTTTCCTATCCAGGTCTAACTGAGTACCAACCCAGGAATTTAACAATTCTAACTGCAACCTCCTGGAATGCAGCTGACCCCATGGAACCGCAGGGAAAGCGGCGGTAAAAAGACCCAACAGAGACATCCCTTTCCTAATAGTAATAAGAGGAACAGAGGAAACTTCCTGAATTAAAGAAAAAATCCTTTCAACTTTCTGCCTGGGAAGGAAGGATTTCTGAGCCGCAGAATCTAATAAGATTCCCCCAAAAACCTTTTTTTTGTAGGGAGAGGAGAAGATTTTCCCCAGTTGATTACCCAACCAAGCTTCTCTATAATTCCCTGGGCATGAACTAGGAATTTTTGTACCTTTTCTTTGGATTCTGCCACCAGCAAAAAATCGTCCAAGTACGGGATAAAGATGCCGTCTCCTTCTCTGATGTGAGCCACCATCTCGGCTATGATTTTTGTGAAGACTCTAGGAGCGACAGCAATCCCAAATGGCAGGGCACAAAATTGTAGGTGCATCAAACGGGAGTTTATTTGAACTGCTAACCTCAGGAACTTCTGGAAGTCTTTGTGGATGGGTACATGGAAATAAGCGTCTTTTAAGTCTAGAGACACCATATAACAGTCCTTTGTCAAAAGATTTATTGCTGAACTTATGGACTCCATTTTGAACCGATGGTAAACAAGAAACTAATTTAAGGGCTTCAGGTTTATAATGACCCTGAACGTTCCATTAGTTTTTTTTTACAAGGAACAGCGTGGAATAAAACCCCTGACCTATTTCCTGAACCGGAACCAGAACCACTTTTTCTACCAGGGACAAAACCTCAGACTCCAGAAGAGACTGACCCGAGGGCCCCGAAGAGCACTTTGTGACTATGTAACGGGTAGGTGGCAGACTGATGAACTCGAGACGGAGACCCTCTTTTATGGTCTCTAGAACCCAAGAACTTCCTGCTATTAACTGTCACTCTGCCAAGAAGTTTTTCAGTCTGCCACCCACCCGCAAGACCCTGTCATTGTGGACTGGGTTTCTTGAAAGTGGAAGAGGGTTGCTTGAACATAAGGCCACTACTTTTATGGGGCCCCCTCCTTATGTTGCCTGCTTGGCCTCTGCCTCTAACCTGACCCCCTCCCCTTCCCTTAGCACGAAAGGGCCGATACTGTCTAGAGGACTGCGGAACAGGGAATCCCTTCTTTCTATCCCCTGCTTTCTCCAATAGATCAGTGAGAACGGATCCAAAAAGGAACTCGCCCTCACATGGGATAGAGCAAAATGTATTCTTGGAGCTGAGATCTCCTGACCAGCTCTTCACCCAGAGCGCTCGTCTAGCAGAGTTTGTTAAGGCCACAGCCCTAGCTGACGGTCTCAAGGTATCAGATGAGGAATCTGCCAAAAAAGCGGCTGCTTTCTTAATTGCAGGGAGGAAGGCCAGCAGCTGATCCCCAGGCACATTATTTTGGATATCTGTTGAAAGCTGATCAATCCATAACATCATGGACCTAGCCAGTGAGGTACCTGCTATGCTTGATTTAAGCGCTGCCCCAGCGGTCTCCCAAGCTCTCTTAAAGAACCCTTCCGCCTTCTTATCCATAGGCTCTTTAAGAGTTCCCAAGTCTTCAAAAGGCAAGTAACCTTTTCTAGAAATTTTGGCTATAGCTACATCAATTTTAGGCGGACGATCCCAAGTCTTGGTCTCCGTCTCATCAAAGGGATACTTCCTTTTGATGGCCCTAGGGATAAATGACTTTCTGTCTGGGTTCTCCCATTCTGATTTAATAGGTTGGCACACAGTCCGGTGAATAGGAAAAACTTTCCTTTTCTTTATCTCAAGTCCTTCAAACATGATGTCCTGGATAGACTGCTGTTCCCTAGCCTCTTCTAGCCCCATGGCTGATCTTACTGCCTTGACCAACTGATCCGTATCCTCACACTGAAATAACAGTCTTCCTGATAAATCATCCTCAGACCCGTCAGACCCCTGTTCTGAGTCAAAATTAAACCGTCTTCTTCGACATCAGATGGTACTGCAACAGCGGGAGCAACTGCCGGCTGAGGTATTGTCACGGAAGGTGTACAGAAAACTAGAAGACACAAAATGAAGATCCGACTGACTGGATCCAAAACTAAGGAACCAAAGGGAGAGCCCTGCAACAGACCTGGCTCTCTCCCTAACTGCTCAGCCTATGCAAAATGGTAGATGATTGCATATCCTCATTCCTCGACTGTATAACACCTGAACACCCTATAATAGTGAGGGGACACGACCACCGGCTCCCTACACTTGATACAGAGGGAGTCAGGGTCACCTGGGATCCAGCAAACAGGTAAACACAAATGAATGAACAAAACTTATCTGTAGGAGACTCAGTAGTAGCATCCAGCATGCACACACTCCAGGAAGTTGTATAAACCGCGAGTTGTATAAAAGTGATGCAGTATGGGAAGGGATTTAAAGGGATGCAATCAGTGCAACTACATGACAGCTGAGAGAGGCTAACGAGATGAGAAAACGAGAGCAAAACAAAAAGAACCTCAAGGAGGAGGTTCTGAAGAACGTCTGTCAGAGCTTCTCAGATGTCTGGTGGCGACAGGTATAGATGTTACAGGCGCTGACCGAAACTCTCTTAAGGAGGCCTCCACCTGATTTTTGACCATTTCCTGCAACTGCAGCAGCAGTGATGGAGCTTTTTGTGCCATAATTGGGTTTGCTATAGTAAGCAGCAAGACTGACTCCGCACATGGCACACTCCTTACTTCTAGACCTTTTAGATCTTCTGGAACTCCCATCAGTAGATGGGACCTTGGAGGAAGATTCCGAGCGAACCTTCTTGAAGCTCGTATCCTCACTGGAAACATTTATGTTAGACACAGCACCCCACTCCTGGAAGCAGATAACACCTAATGGCTGTTACTTCACACACGGAGGCAGACTGCAGCAAAAAGCACTTACTTTTATATCTGCCGCAGAAAGCTTCAGGAGACCCGGCGTCTGACGTCATGATTCTGCGCCTGCAACCTCCCGCTCCTCCCAGCTATCACATAAGAATCAGACCCCGCCTCCAGATGGCCATGCCCACCGGAGCTCCATGCGCGACCACGCCGGAGCTCCGGACCTTCTCCTGATTTCACCAACCTCCAGCTTCCTACCGGAGACCCACAGGTAAAACTTACCTTAACTGCCGCGGTCTCCTTCGGAACCACGAGCGGGCCGCGGCGGTAAAAGGAGCGGTGGAGGGGGCGGGAGGCAAGTACACGGACCTGCTGCTGGGGGTGAAGGAAGCGACTCCACACCGGGAGCCATACAGGGGACCCGACCACCCTGAACCACAGGGATTTTTACTGCCTCCCAGATCCCCCAGCCATATCATAACACAGCCTCCTGGCTATGGAATACTCCAGGCTTCCTAGGGACAGGAAACCACTGATGTTGGGAGGGAAGCACTTCCTTTTTGTACTCTATGTTTCCTGTCCCTGGGGTAAGAGTCCATCTCTCTGGTGGTGCTGTCGTGACATGGGTGAAAGACACATCTCATGGTCGTGGAAAAGATGTTAGTCTGTTTGAGAAGGGTCAAATCATTGGCATGCATCAAGCAGAGAAAACATCTAAAGAGATTGCAGAAACTACTCAAATTGGGTTAAGAACTGTCCAACGCATTATTAAAAACTGGAAGGATAGTGGGGACCATCGTATTCGAGAAAGAAATGTGGTGGGGAAAAAATCCCGAATGATCGTGATCAGCGATCACTTAAACGTTTAGTGAAATCAAATCGAAGAAAAACAGCAGTAGAACTCAGGGCTATGTGTAATAGTGAAAGTAGGAGCATTTCCACAAGCACAATGCAAAGGGAACTCAAGGGGTTGGAACTGAACAGCTGTGTAGCCGTAAGAAAACCACTAATCAGTGAGGCAAACCAGAAAAAAAAGGCTTCAATTTGCTAGGGAGCATAAAGATTGGACTCTGGAGCAATGGAAGAAGGTCATGTGGTCTGATGAGTCCAGATTTACCCTGTTCCAGAGTGATGGGCGCATCAGGGTAAGAAGAGAGGCAGATGACGTGATGCACCCATCATGCCTAGTGCCTACTGTACAAGACTGTGGGGGCAGTGCTATGATCTGGGGTTGCTGCAGTTGGTCAGGTCTAGGTTCAGCAACTGTATGTGCTCCAAGAATGAGGTCCGCGACTACCTGAACATACTGAATGACCAGGTTATTCCATCAATGGGTTTGTTCTTCCCTGATAGCACGGGCATATTCCAAGATGACAATGCCAGAATTCATCGGGCTCCAATTGTGAAAGAGCGGTTCAGGGAGAATGAGACACATGGATTGGCCACGACAGAGTCCAGACCTTAACCCCATTGAGAATCTTTGGGATGTGCTGGAGAAGGCTTTGCGCAGCGGTCAAACTCTACCATCATCAATGCAAGATCTTGGTGAAAAATTAATGCAACACTGGATGGAAATAAATCTTGTGACATTGCAGAAGCTTATTGAAACAATGCCACAGCGAATGCGTACCGTAATCAAAGCTAAAGGCGGTCCAACAAAATATTTTTGGTGGGGACTTTTTTTTGGGGACGGGCAGTGTATATTATTTTCACATTTGATATCTTTTTCTTTATTTTTTCTGTCTTTTTGTATTATTGCTTCTTCGGAGATGGAAATTGGAATCCAGAATATGGTTCAGAGGACGGGGGTCAACCTAGGAGGGGAGATCGAGGTGCTGGTAAACAGCCGGACCTTGATGTTCCGTCCCAGATTGGCACCCGTCCCAAAATCACAAGAAACCAAAAAGTTCCATCTCACCATTGAGACCAGCTGGAATTATAGTATCAAATTAGAATATTCTTCTCAACTCCACTCTAGACATATTTGCTACGTGATTACCACCTCTCCATTGTTTCCTAATCCGTTCAAAAGCAACAAAGGTGAGGTGATTAGGGTCTTTATTATGATAGTCTTTGAAATGTTTTGAGACCGAGTGTTGTTCAAAACCTTTCTTTATAGTAACATAGTACATAAGGCCGAAAAAAGACATTTGTCCATCCAGTTCGGCCTGTTATCCTGCAAGTTGATCCAGAGGAAGGCAAAAAAAAAACCTGTGAGGTAGAAGCCAATTTTCCCCACTTTAGGGGAATAAAAAATTCCTTCTCGACTCCAATCAGGCATCAGAATAACTCCCTGGATCAGCGATCCCTCTCTAGTAGCTATAGCCTGTAATATTATTACACTCCAGAAATACATCCAGGCCCCTCCTGAATTCCTTTATTGTACTCACCATCACCACCTCCTCAGGCAGAGAGCTCCATAGTCTCACTGCTCTTACCGTAAAGAATCCTCTTCTATGTTTGTGTACAAACCTTCTTTCCTCCAGACGCAGAGGATGTCCCCTCGTCACAGTCACAGTCCTGGGGATAAATAGATGATGGGATAGATCTCTGTACTGACCCCTGATATATTTATACATATTAATTAGATCTCCCCTCAGTTGTCTTTTTTCTAAAGTGAATAACCCTAATTTTGATAATCTTTCAGGGACCTGTAGTCGCCCCATTCCAAGTTATTACTTTAGTTGCCCTCCTCTGGACCCTCTCCAGCTCTGCTATGTCTGCCTTGTTTACAGGAGCCCAGAACTGTACACAGTACTCCATGAGTGGTCTGACTAGTGATTTGTAAAGTGGTAGGACTATGTTCTCATCACGGGCATCTATGCCCCTTCTGATGCAACCCATTATCTTATTGGCCTTGGCAGCAGCTGCCTGACACTGGTTTTTGCAGCTTAGTTTATTAAAATTCCTAGATCCTTTTCCATGTCAGTGTTACCGAGTGTTTTACCATTTAGTATGTACGGGTGACTTGCATTATTCCTTCCCATGTGCAAAACTTTACATTTGTCAGTGTTAAACCTCATCTGCCACTTATCTGCCCAAGCCTCCAATCTATCAGAAATAAGGGTCTGGCTATGACATGACTTATTTCCCTTAGGATACGGGGGTGTATGCCATCCGGTCCTGGCTATTTGTGCATTTAAATCTTTTTAAGTCGCTGATGTACTTCTTCCTGGGTCAGACAGGACACTTTTAATGGGGAATTTATTTTTACATTCTGCATGTCAACTGACAGTTTATTTTCCTCTTTTGAATGATAATTGGAAGGTTATTACTTTATGGTCACTATTTCCCAGGTGTCTCCCGACCTGCACGTCTGTTGTTCTGTCCGGCCTATTGGTTAATACTAAGTCCAGTATGGCCGTCCCTCTAGTCGGGTTCTGAACCAGTTGGGAGAGGTAATTGTCTTTGGTTATTGCCAAGAACCTGTTTCCTTTATGAGATGTACAGGTCTCAGTTTCCCAGTCTATATCTGGGTAGTTGAAGTCCCCCATAATAACCCCCTCATTTTGATTTGCCGCCTCGTCTATCTCGTTTAGTAGTAGATTTTCTGTGGACTCTGGTATATTAGGTGGTTTATAGTAAACTTCTATTAGTAATTTATTGTTGTTTTTAGCTCCATGTATCTCTACCCACAGTGACTCCACATGTTCATGTCCCTCACTTATATCTTCATGGAATGTGGGCTTTAGACAGGACTTTACATAAAGGCAGACCCCTCCCCCTCTCCGGTTTTGACGATCCTTTCTAAGGGTACTTTCACACTTGCGGCAGGACGGATCCGACAGGCTGTTCACCATGTCGGATCCGTCCTGCGGCTATTTCGCAGTGCCGCCGGACCGCCGCTCCATCCCCATTGACTATAATGGGGACGGGGGCGGAGCTCTGGCGCAGCACGACGGTGCACGGCGAAAGCCGTCGGACTAAAAAGTTGGACATGCAGGACTTTTTAGTCCGGCGGCACGGCGAAATAGCCGCAGGACGGATCCGACATGGTGAACAGCCTGTCGGATCCGTCCTGCCGCAAGTGTGAAAGTACTCTAAACAGACTGTAACCCTGAACATTAACTGCCCAGTCATAGCTATCATCCAGCCGTGTCTCAGTTATTCCCACTGCCATAGCTATCATCCAGCCATGTCTCAGTTATTCCCACTGTCATAGCCATCATCCAGCCGTGTCTCAGTTATTCCCACTGTCATAGCTATCATCCAGCCATGTCTCAGTTATTCCCACTGTCATAGCTATCATCCAGCCGTGTCTCAGTTATTCCCACTGCCATAGCTATCATCCAGCCGTGTCTCAGTTATTCCCACTGTCATAGCTATCATCCAGCCGTGTCTCAGTTATTCCCACTGTCATAGCTATCATCCAGCCATGTCTCAGTTATTCCCACTGTCATAGCTATCATCCAGCCGTGTCTCAGTTATTCCCACTGTCATAGCTATCATCCAGCCATGTCTCAGTTATTCCCACTGTCATAGCTATCATCCAGCCGTGTCTCAGTTATTCCCACTGTCATAGCTATCATCCAGCCGTGTCTCAGTTATTCCCACTGTCATAGCTATCATCCAGCCATGTCTCAGTTATTCCCACTGTCATAGCCATCATCCAGCCATGTCTCAGTTATTCCCACTGTCATAGCTATCATCCAGCCATGTCTCAGTTATTCCCACTGTCATAGCTATCATCCAGCCGTGTCTCAGTTATTCCCACTGTCATAGCTATCATCCAGCCATGTCTCAGTTATTCCCACTGTCATAGCCATCATCCAGCCATGTCTCAGTTATTCCCACTGTCATAGCTATCATCCAGCCGTGTCTCAGTTATTCCCACTGTCATAGCTATCATCCAGCCGTGTCTCAGTTATTCCCACTGTCATAGCTATCATCCAGCCATGTCTCAGTTATTCCCACAGTCATAGCTATCATCCAGCCATGTCTCAGTTATTCCCACAGTCATAGCTATCATCCAGCCATGTCTCAGTTATTCCCACTGTCATAGCTATCATCCAGCCGTGTCTCAGTTATTCCCACTGTCATAGCTATCATCCAGCCGTGTCTCAGTTATTCCCACTGTCATAGCTATCATCCAGCCGTGTCTCAGTTATTCCCACTGTCATAGCTATCATCCAGCCATGTCTCAGTTATTCCCACTGTCATAGCTATCATCCAGCCATGTCTCAGTTATTCCCACAGTCATAGCTATCATCCAGCCATGTCTCAGTTATTCCCACTGTCATAGCTATCATCCAGCCGTGTCTCAGTTATTCCCACTGTCATAGCTATCATCCAGCCGTGTCTCAGTTATTCCCACTGTCATAGCTATCATCCAGCCGTGTCTCAGTTATTCCCATTATGTCATAGTTCTCCTCACACATCACTAATTCCAGCTCCCCAGTTTTATTAGTCAGGCTTCTGGCATTAGTATACATACATACATTTGAGAGGTTTATGTATATTTTTTACCCTACACCTTTCCTTCTAAGCTGTTCTACTCCCTCCTTCCATTCCTCCCCCGGTCTCTATCTGCACTATCTTCCCCTCCTATAATGTAATTACCCCCCCCCCCCCCAGTATAAACACTCCTCCAACCTTCTAGCCATCTTCTTCCCCAACACAGCTGCCCCTTCCCCATTGAGGTGCAGCCCGTCCCTACGATAGAGCCTGTAGCCGAGAGAGAAGTTGGCCCAGTTCTCCAGGAACCCAAACCCCTCCTTCCTACACCAGTTCTTGAGCCACTTGTTAACCTCCCTAATCTCCCGCTGCCTTTCTTGTGTGGCTCGTGGTACAGGCAGTATTTTGGAAAATACTACCTTTGAGGTCCTTGCCCTAAGCTTTTGACTTAAATCCCTGAAATCATTTTTAAGGACACTCCACCTTCCTCTAACTTTGTCATTGGTTCCGAAATGGACCATGACCGCTGGATCTTCTCCAGCTTCTCCCAGTAATCTGTCAACCCGATCCGTGATGTGTCGAACTCTAGCGCCAGGAAGACAGCACACTGTTCAACGATCACTGTCTTTGTGACAGATTGCCCTATCTGTTCCCCTAATAATGGAGTCTCCCACTAGCAGCACCCGTCTGCCCTGCTCTCCTGGTCCTCTGCTTACCTGAGCTGACATTCCCCTGACTGGCAGAGGAAGTGTCTGGCTGCAGCAGTGCCGTCCCTGGACTGACATCCCCCTCATCTGCCAAACATGCAAACTTGTTGGGGTGTGTTAGATCAGGGCTAGCCTCCCTGGCACTCTTCCCTCTACCCCGCTTTCTAACTGTTACCCAGCTAGCTACCTCACTTTCCTGAGCCTCCTCTCTGTCACCCTCCCCCTCATCTACCCCAGAGAGTGCTTGCTCGGTGAGAAGGAAACTCTTTTGCAAATTGTCAATGCCTCTCAGTGTTGCAACTTGCCCGTTTAGAGACTCGATTTGCGATTCCAAACGGGTAATTTGCTCACATCTTGAACAATGATATACACCCTGGAACGGCTGTTCCAGGACTGCATACATCATGCAAGATGTGCACTGGACTGCGCTGTCAATTGTGCAACACATACTAAATGTTTGCAATATGTTCACCTATCGTTTTCCTAAATACTCGTTTAGTTCTACCTATGTATTGTTTATGGCAAGGGCACTGTAACATGTATATAATGTCTGTCGAGTCACATGTAGATCTTTAATCTGTAAATAATAGGTATTTTGTGTAGAGCGAATTTCTGTCGTTTTCTTCGAAAAGTTAGTGATCTTACAGTTGCTACATCTCCCACATTTGTAAAAGCCTTTTAAGGACAACCAGTTAGATTTCGCCCCCATATGTTTACTTTGTACAGTTGGTGCAATTTGATACCTTGGTTTGGCGCCTTTGTTTATTGTAATTCAAGGATTGATAGTCAGGATAGGTCCTATGGTTTTATCCCTCAAAAGATGGTGTCAATGCTTATTGATTCATTCCTCTACGGCTTGTGTCAGAGAAAACTGATCTATCCCCATTGACTTACATTGTGTGTCAGGACGGATCCATTTGGCTCAGTTTCGTCAGACGGACACCAAAACGCTGCAAGTAGCGTTTTGTGTCCGTCTCCAAAGAGGAATGGAGACTAAACTGATGCAAACTGATGCATTCTGAGCGGATCCTTTTCCATTTAAACTGATCAGTTTTGGACCGCTTGTGAGAGCCCTGAACGGATCTCACAAACGGAAAGCCAAAACGCCATTGTGAAAGTAGCCTTACCCGTATAGCTTCCTGTTTAAATTGTTCATTCTTTGTACAATTTCACTTAATTCTAAATTGGCTAGTGGGGATATTCATAAGCCATCTTGGAAGATGGCAGCTCGAGTAGAGAATGTAGCTATTTCTCATGACTGACTTGTGATACTATATATAATTTTATGATCGTCTACCTTTATAATTAAATCTAAAAATTCTACTTGTGTTTTACCGGTTTTGGTGGTCAAGTTGAAATTTCTATCTTTTATATTAATCTCTAGGAGAAATATATCCAGATCCTATGTTGTTCCTTGCCAAATGAAAAGAATGTCGTCTATATAACGACGCCAGAGTACCAGACTTGTCCCCAGCCTAGATGCAATAACCTCCTCCCACTGCGCCATAAAGAGGTTTGCATAACTGGGGGCAAATCTGGTACCCATGGCGGTTCCCCTCTTCTGAATAAAGAATTCGGACTCATAAACAAAATAGATGTGTGTCAATATATATCGGATACAGTCTATAAATGTAATTTGGTAATTTTGTATTGAGCCATCTGTAGTTAATTGTTTCCTCAGAGCGTCTATACCTTGTTCATGGTCTATAATTGTATAAAGAGAGTTTACGTCCATAGTTCCCATAATCCAATTGTCCCGAAACTCTATCCTCTCCACTATTGAAATAATATCTGTGGTATCTTTTACATACGATGGTGTATTTTTAACCACCGGTTATAAGATCTTATCTATATACTGTGATAGGTTTGAAGTGGCAGAGCCAATTCCCAAAATAATGAGTCTTCCGGGCGGGTTGTCATAATTCTTATGTATCTTTGGGATACAATAGAAGACAGGTAGCCTTCCCGGTGTTCCCAATATATATTTATGCTCTCGTGTTAGGAGGATGCCTTTCTCAAGGCCTACATTACAATAATCCATTAACAGTTTATAGTTCTCCTTTGTGGGGTCATATTTTAGCTTATTACAAGTAAATTCATCAAGTACAGACGTGGACAAAATTGTTGGTACCCTTTGGTCAATGAAAGAAAAAGTCACAATGGTCACAGAAATAACTTTAATCTGACAAAAGTAATAATAAATTAAAATTCTATAAATGTTAACCAATGAAAGTCAGACATTGTTTTTCAACCATGCTTCAACAGAATTATGTAAAAAAATAAACTCATGAAACAGGCATGGACAAAAATGATGGTACCCCTAACTTAATATTTTGTTGCGCAACCTTTTGAGGCAATCACTGCAATCAAACGCTTCCTGTAACTGTCAATGAGACATCTGCACCTCTCAGCAGGTATTTTGGCCCACTCCTCATGAGCAAACTGCTCCAGTTGTGTCCGGTTTGAAGGGTGCCTTTTCCAGACTGCATGTTTCAGCTCCTTCCAAAGATGCTCAATAGGATTGAGGTCAGGGCTCATAGAAGGCCACTTTAGAATAGTCCAATTTTTTCCTCTTAGCCATTCTTGGGTGTTTTTAGCGGTGTGTTTTGGGTCATTGTCCTGTTGCAAGACCCATGACCTGCGACTGAGACCAAGCTTTCTGACACTGGCTAGTACATTTCTCTCTAGAATTCCTTGATAGTCTTGAGATTTCATTGTACCCTGCACAGATTCAAGACACCCTGTGCCAGACGCAGCAAAGCAGCCCCAGAACATAACAGAGCCTCCTCCATGTTTCACAGTAGGGACAGTGTTCTTTTCTTGATATGCTTCATTTTTTCGTCTGTGAACATACAGCTGATGTGCCTTGGCAAAAACTTCGATTTTTGTCTCATCTGTCCACAGGACATTCTCCCAGAAGCTTTGTGGCTTGTCAACATGTAGTTTGGCATATTCCAGTCTTGCTTTTTTATGATTCGTTTTCAACAATGGTGTCCTCCTTGGTCGTCTCCCATGTAGTCCACTTTGGCTCAAACAACGACGGATGGTGCGATCTGACACTGATGTTCCTTGAGCATGAAGTTCACCTTGAATCTCTTTAGAAGTCTTTCTAGGCTCTTTTGTTACCATTCGGATTATCCGTCTCTTAGATTTGTCATCAATTTTCCTCCTGCGGCCACGTCCAGGGAGGTTGGCTACAGTCCCATGGATCTTAAACTTATGAATAATATGTGCAACTGTACTCACAGGAACATCTAGTTGCTTGGAGATGGTCTTATAGCCTTTACCTTTAACATGCTTGTCTATAATTTTCTTTCTGATCTCTTGAGACAGCTCTTTCCTTTGCTTCCTCTGGTCCATGTCGAGTGTGGTACACACCATATCACCAAACAACACAGTGATTACCTGGAGCCATATATATAGGCCCAATGGCTGATTACAAGGTTGTAGACACCTGTGATGCTAATTAGTGGACACACCTTGAATTAACATGTCCCTTTGGTCACATTATGTTCTGTGTTTTCTAGGGGTACCATCATTTTTGTCCATGCCTGTTTCATGAGTTTATTTTTTTACATAATTCTGTTGAAGCATGGTTGAAAAACAATGTCTGACTTTCATTGGTTAACATTTATAGAATTTTAATTTATTATTACTTTTGTCAGATTAAAGTTATTTCTGTGACCATTGTGACTTTTTCTTTCATTGACCAAAGGGTACCAACAATTTTGTCCACGTCTGTAACTGTCTTCTACATTCTAAGTTATATTTTCCAGTTTCTAGGATAACTATTGCTCCTCCCTTATCCGCCAGTCTAATGGTTAAATTATATAGGGATTGAAGTTGTTTGGGGGCTTGTTCCTCCTTTCTTGTTAAATTATTATTCCTGTTGTTAACTTTAAATTTTCTTAACCCCTTAAGGACCGAGGACGTACCGGTACGCCCTATTTCCCGAGTCCTTAAGGACCGAGGACGTACCGGTACGTCCTGACTTAAAATCTGAATTCCGGCGCCGCGGGGGTTAATCGAAACGGGATTTCGGCTGAAATCATTCAGCCGGCATCCCGTAACAACGCAGGGGGGGGTCATTGGACCCCCCCGTATCGGCGATCGCAGAAAACCGCAGGTCAATTCAGACCTGCGGTTTTCTGCGTTTCCGGTCCATTCGGGTGTCCTGTGACCCGATGAACCGGAAAAAGACTGCGATCGGTGGCGTAATTTTACACCACCAATCGCAGTCCGAGGATTTGCAGAGGCGGAGCTGGCCCTGGTGCTGAACGCCGCTGTCCAGGGTGCTGATTGGTGCAGGGGAGAGAGGCGCGAGATTCAAACTTCCTGCGCTCCTCTCTCCCCTCCTCTTCCTGTCCAGCACCCTGACCGTGCAGCATCGTCCAGCACCAGCTCCTGTGTCCCCCTAAATCGGCATCCATCACCCTCCTGCACCCATCGCCACCCAGGTAGGTTAGGGTCAGTGAGGGAGAGGCACCTTTAGGCAGGGATAGAAGGGAAAAGTTAGAAAAAAAAAAAAAAAAAAAGCACATTTATTCCAAACTTTTTTTTTTCAACTTTCAGACCCCAGACCCCCCCTGCCACTTTCCCCCCCCGCATCCCCCCCACCACCAGCCCCCCCCCCCACCACCAGCCCCCCCCCCCACCAACCCCCTCCCCCCCACCACCAGACCCTTCCCCCACTTTTTTTTTTTTTCTGCGTGCGCTGACTGGCCGGCACTTTTTAGCGTCCGTCCACTGTTAGCGCATCGCCCGCCCCACCACCCCACCGACCGCTGATCAGCGTTGAACCGCAGATCAGCAAGTTTGAACTTTTTTTTTTTTTTTTTCCTAACACTTTTTTTTGCCTGGACTTTTTAGTACGTGAACACCCGTGCCCCCACACACACGCACATAGAATAAAGGTTTACACGCACGCACATACACACGCACACACACACACCCATGGCCCGCCGGGTGTTCTCGGCCGAGGAGGCATATGCCCAGATTGCCTCCGACTCTGAGAGCCCCAGTGAGGATGAGGATGACCCCACGTTCCTTTTGTCATCCGCATCCTCCTCATCATCATCGGATGACGATGAGCCACCAAGGCAGCGGAGACGCCGCCAGGCGGAGCCAGGGGCCACACATGCTAGGGATCCTGTGGCCCACCCTAGTACGAGCCGCCCTGGGGTTCGTACTGGTTTCCCGGCCCACCAAATAAGTTCACCGGAGCCCCCTGCCGATGAACTTAGCTGGTGTCCCCCAGTGGACTTTGAGCCTGAGATTCCGGATTTCGCTGGCAATCCTGGAATCCAGATTCCCACAGTGGGGTTTACTGAAATAGACTTTTTTAGTTTTTTTTTCAGTAACCCACTGGTGAATTTGATGGTGGAGCAGACGAATCTGTACGCCCAACAGTTCGTCGCTCAAAACCCAGGCTCAGTTTTGGCTAGACCCGGTGGCTGGACGCCGGTCAGTGCAGCCGAGATGAGGACATTTTGGGGCCTCGTGCTGCATATGGGTCTAGTCCAAAAACCCAGTGTCAGGCAATACTGGAGTGGGGACGTCCTGTACCAGACCCCACTGTACAGTATGGTCATGACACGTCACCGGTTTGAGGCCATCCGGAAATGTCTGCATTATTCCGATAATGCAGCATGTCCACCCCGAGGTGATCCTGCCTATGACCGGCTGTACAAGATACGGCCGGTCATCGATCACTTTGGGGCCACATTTCAGCAGGCCTACGTACCTGGAAGGGAGGTCGCGGTTGATGAGTCTCTCGTTGCGTTCAAGGGGAGACTCAGTTTCCGCCAATACATTCCCACAAAGCGGGCGAGGTATGGCGTGAAGCTATACAAAATTTGTGAGAGTACCTCAGGGTACACTTACAAATTTCGTGTGTACGAGGGGCGAGATTCCCGGATTCAACCACCAGAATGTCCCCCCACTCTGGGTGTTACCGGGAAACTCGTGTGGGACCTTATGTACCCACTGCTGGATAAGGGTTACCACTTGTACGTGGACAACTTTTATACCAGCATTCCCTTGTTCAGGTCCCTTGCCGCCAGATCCACATTCGCTTGTGGGACCGTGCGGAAAAATCAACGCGGCCTCCCTGCCTACCCCCTCCAGGTACCTATCCCCAGGGGTGAGACCCGTGCACTTACCAGTGGAAACCTGTTGCTGGTCAGGTATAAGGACAAGAGGGATGTCCTTATGCTGTCCACAATCCACGGTAACAGCACCACCCCAGTCCCTGTGCGAGGTACCGCGGCAACGGTCCTCAAGCCCGATTGTATCGTCGACTACAATCGGTATATGGGAGGAGTTGATCTCTCTGATCAAGTCCTCACGCCATATAACGCCATGCGCAAAACCCGGGCATGGTACAAAAAAGTTGCGGTCTACATGGTGCAGGTTGCCATGTACAACTCTTTTGTACTATCCCGAAGCGCTGGCAGCACAGGGACATTCCTCCAATTCTATGAGGCAGTCCTCAAAGACCTGATCTTTTCGGACCGGGAAAGAGCAGGCCGGAGTACCTCGGGAACTGGAGGCGCCCGGATCGTCCCTGGCCAACACTTTCCAGGTGTGGTCCCCCATACTGGAAAGAAGGGACGAACCCAAAAAAAGTGCAGAGTGTGTCGCAGGAGGGGGATACGGAAGGACACCACCACTCAATGTGACACGTGCCCCGATCATCCGGGCCTCTGCATTATCGATTGCTTCAGGGAGTATCACACTTCCATGGAGTACTACATTTTTATAATCCCCAACAGTTCACTAGAGAACATAAAACACTATGGCTCTCAGACTTTGGAGACACGAAAACAATTTTTCTTTCCCCAAAAAATATTAGTTTTAGTGCAGGCATCCTCAAACTGCGGCCCTCCAGATGTTGTAAAACTATAACTCCCAGCATGCCCAGACAACCTACAGCCATCATCAGGGCATGGTGGGAATTGTAGTTTTACAACATCTGGAGGGCCGCAGTTTTAGGATGCCTGCTTAGTGTCTCCAAAGTCTGAGAGCCATACATATTGGGCATCGTCGCGTGCGTAAAAGTCGTCGCTATAAAAATAACTTTTTACCAAACGCCTCGGATGAACGGTGTTAAAAATATAAAATAAAAACGGTGCCAAAACACCTATTTTTGGGCAAAATTTAAATTTAAATCCATTTTGCCGGTAATAAAGCAAGGGTTAACAGCCAAACAAAACTAAACATTTATTGCCCCAATTCTGTAGTTTGCAGAAACACCCCATATGTGGTCGTAAATGGCTATATAGCCGCACGGCAGGGCATAGAACGAAGGGAACTCCATACGGTTTCTGGAAGGCAGATTTTGATGGACAGTTTTTTTTTTTTACACCATGTCCCATTAGAAGCCCCCCCTGATGTAGCCTAGACTAGAAACTCCAAAAAAGTGACCCCATCTAAGAAACTACACCCCTCAAGGTATTCAAAAATTACTTTACAAACTATGTTAACCCTTTAGGTGTTCCACAAAACTAAATAGCGAATGTAGAAACAATTTTAGAATTACATTTTTTTGTTACATTGCCTCAAAAAAGAGTAATATAGAGCAACCAAAAATCTAATTTACCCCAAAAATTGTCCCAAAACAACAACCACCTTATCCTGTAGTTTCCTAGATGGGGGTCACTTTTATGGAGTTTCTACTCTAGGGGTGCATCAGGGGGCTTGAAAGGGTACATGGTGTAAATAAACCAGTCCAGCAAAATCTGCCTTCCAAAAACCGTATGGCGTTCCCCTTCTTCTATGTCCTGCCGTTTAGCCAAATAGTAGTTTACGACCACATTTGGGGTGTTTTTGCAAACTACAGAATCAGGGCAACCCATTTTGAGTTTTATTTGGCAGTTAACCCTTGTTTTACTCCTGGAAAAAACTGATTATATTGGAAAATTTTCCAAAAAATAGAAATTTCTAAATTGTTTCTCCATCTGCCATTAACTCTTGTGGAACACCTAAAGGGTTAACAAAGTTTGTAAACCCAGTTTTGAATACCTTGAGGGGTGTACTTTCTTAGATGGAGTCACTTTTTTGAAATTTCTATTCTAGGGGTGCAACAGGGGGCTTCAAATGGGACATGGTATAAACAAAACCAGTCCTGCAAAATCTGCCTTCCAAAACCCATATGGTGTTCCCCTCCTTCTATGTGCTACCGTTCGGCCAAACAGTAGTTTACGACCACATATGGGGTGTTTTTGCAAACTACAGAATCAGGGCAACCCATTTTGAGTGTTGTTTGGCAGTTAACCCTTGTTTTACTCCTGGAAAAAATTGATTATATTGGAAAATTTTCCAAAAAATAGAAATTTCAAAATTGTTTCTCCATCTGCCATTAACTCTTGTGGAACACCTAAAGGGTTAACAAAGTTTGTAAACCCAGTTTTGAATACCTTGAGGGGTGTACTTTCTTAGATGGAGTCACTTTTTTGAAATTTCTATTCTAGGGGTGCAACAGGGGGCTTCAAATGGGACATGGTATAAACAAAACCAGTCCTGCAAAATCTGCCTTCCAAAACCCATATGGTGTTCCCCTCCTTCTATGTGCTACCGTTCGGCCAAACAGTAGTTTACGACCACATATGGGGTGTTTTTGCAAACTACAGAATCAGGGCAACCCATTTTGTGTGTTGTTTGGCAGTTAACCCTTGTTTTACTCCTGGAAAAAATTGATTATATTGGAAAATTTTCCAAAAAATAGAAATTTCAAAATTGTTTCTCCATCTGCCATTAACTCTTGTGGAACACCTAAAGGGTTAACAAAGTTTGTAAACCCAGTTTTGAATACCTTGAGGGGTGTACTTTCTTAGATGGAGTCACTTTTTTGAAATTTCTATTCTAGGGGTGCAACAGGGGGCTTCAAATGGGACATGGTATAAACAAAACCAGTCCTGCAAAATCTGCCTTCCAAAACCCATATGGTGTTCCCCTCCTTCTATGTGCTACCGTTCGGCCAAACAGTAGTTTACGACCACATATGGGGTGTTTTTGCAAACTACAGAATCAGGGCAACCCATTTTGAGTGTTGTTTGGCAGTTAACCCTTGTTTTACTCCTGGAAAAAATTGATTATATTGGAAAATTTTCCAAAAAATAGAAATTTCAAAATTGTTTCTCCATCTGCCATTAACTCTTGTGGAACACCTAAGGGGTTAACAAAGTTTGTAAACCCAGTTTTGAATACCTTGAGGGGTGTACTTTCTTAGATGGAGTCACTTTTTTGAAATTTCTATTCTAGGGGTGCAACAGGGGGCTTCAAATGGGACATGGTATAAACAAAACCAGTCCAGCAAAATCTGCCTTCCAAAACCCATATGGTGTTCCCCTCCTTCTATGTGCTCCCGTTCGGCCAAATAGTAGTTTACGACCACATATGGGGTGTTTCTGTAAACTACAGAATCAGGGCAACCCATTTTGAGTGTTGTTTGGCAGTTAACCCTTGTTTTACTCCTGGAAAAAATTGATTATATTGGAAAATTTTCCAAAAAATAGAAATTTCTAAATTGTTTCTCCATCTGCCATTAACTCTTGTGGAACACCTAAAGGGTTAACAAAGTTTGTAAACCCAGTTTTGAATACCTTGAGGGGTGTACTTTCTTAGATGGAATCACTTTTTTGAAATTTCTATTCTAGGGGTGCAACAGGGGGCTTCAAATGGGACATGGTATAAACAAAACCAGTCCTGCAAAATCTGCCTTCCAAAACCCATATGGTGTTCCCCTCCTTCTATGTGCTACCGTTCGGCCAAACAGTAGTTTACGACCACATATGGGGTGTTTCTGCAAACTACAGAATCAGGGCAACCCATTTTGAGTGTTGTTTGGCAGTTAACCCTTGTTTTACTCCTGGAAAAAATTGATTATATTGGAAAATTTTCCAAAAAATAGAAATTTCAAAATTGTTTCTCCATCTGCCATCAACTCTTGTGGAAGACCTAAAGGGTTAATAAAGTTTGAAAAAACAGTTTTGAATACCTTGAGGGGTGTAGTTTCTAGAATGGGGTCATTTTTGGGAGGTTTCTATTATCTAAGCCTCACAATATGACTGCAAACCTGAACTGGTCCATAAAAAGTGGGATTTTGAAGATTTCTCAAAAATTTCAAAATTTGCTTCTAAACTTCTAAGCCTTGTAACATCCCCAAAAAATAAAATATCATTCCCAAAATGCTACAAACATGAAGTAGACATATGGGGAATGTAAAGTCATCACAATTTTTGGGGGTATTACTATGTATTACAGAAGTAGAGAAACTGAAACTTTGAAATTTGCTAATTTTTCAAAATTTTTGGTAAAAAATGTATTTTTTTATGCAAAAAAATTAACTTTTTTGACCCAATTTTAGCAGTGTCATGAAGTACAATATGTGACGAAAAAACAATCTCAGAACGGCCTGGGTAAGTCGAAGCGTTTTAAAGTTATGAGCACTTAAAGTGACACTGGTCAGATTTGCAAAAAATGGCCTGGTCCTTAAGGTGAAAATGAGCCTGGTCCTTAAGGGGTTAAATCCACCTCAATATTCCTATGGAACGTTGCTATTTCATCATCTATTTCCTGTTTGGGGTATCTTTTTGATGTTTCTTTCAAATCTATATGTTTATACATAGTGAAATTAGTCGTTTCCTGTATTATTGGATCTTTGATATAATATTTTTTCAAACATAATTTTCTAACAAATTTTTCTATTCCTATGTATGTTCTAAATTCATCCAAGGTGTTGGTTGGTGCAAATTTTAACCCTTTTATTTAATAAGGTAGTTTGTGCATAAGTGAGTTGTGCAGAACTTGAATTGACAATAATATCTTTTATGGACATGTCCCGTATTGTCTGTGCGGACTTCTTTTTTCGTTTACCCCTTCGTATTCCCTTCCATTGTCGTGTGTTAGTGTTTTGTTAAATTTGTAATTCTCCAATAATTGTGCGTCTGTGTTTGTGATTTTCTCCCTAACATATTGTCCCCCTGGTTGTGGTGTCTTGGACGTCTCCTCTCTGGAGATCGCGATTGTGTCTGTTTGGTCCTCGTTTTGTGATGTGGTGGTGTTTGATCTAAAAAATGTGTGGCCAGAGCTTCAAAGCGGTTAGATATTGAGACATTGTATTGGCTATGGTTTCTATTCTTCATATTATGTAGTATAAGTAGTATAAGATTTATTCGATATAGGCCTCATATCATGTTCAGGTTGCTCTGTTTGATATTTTGTTTTGTTTTAATTTTTTAGATTTTTTTATTAATAATATCGCTTTCAAGTGTATCCAATCCTCTACATATTCTATCCTGCCATTTATTGAAAGTGTCATCTCGTGGTAGAGACTCAATTTTTCCTATTAAGGCAGCAATTTGGCATACGATTTCTTCTAGGATCTGTGTTCGGCTTTTTATTACCATTTGTATTAAGGCGAGGGATTGAGTTTTTAAAAAGGACTCCCATTCTTTAGAAAATTCATCCCCAATTAAGTCTTGTGCTGGATCTTTAGTGATTAATAGACCCTTTGGTACGATACCATTTTCCCAATATTGATCTAAGGATTTTATCTCCTAACGTTGTCTCATCTGTTTGTTTAGTAATTTTTCTAAATCCCTAAATAAATCAGTGGTGGATCTGGGAGGGCTATTCATATCATTTATATCCTCCTTTGGATCAAAAGAATATGATTCTATTCGTTTACACTTGTCTTCCATAAGACTCCAGAAATCCATAGTGTAGCAGCAGGGAGCTCTACCGTGGGGTGTAAAAAGTGTAACAAAATAAAAAAAAAGACAGTGGCTCCACCTGTTGCAACCTATGGTATAGGTGCACACTCCTCCATGCACCAACGTCGGTATGTGAATGATTAAATGTAAATTGACAGTTGGAGGGCACTCACTTATCTGGTGTCATGTAGAGTACTCCATTATATGTCAAAATAAACACATTTATTAATAAAAATATGCATGAACGTACGTAAAACACACCTCTATCTAACAACCACACAAAGGATATTTGTGCTATCCTGGATTCAGGGACAAATATTCAGTTCTTAATGGAGTTGGATGGCGACCATCTATCATTTACTAAATAGGTTCCAAAAGAAGTGCTGAATATTGGTTCAAAAATGTTCCACAATAAACCTCGTTATTATAGCTGATTCATATAAAAATACATAAAAATATAAAATGAAAACAATATAGTGATATCAATTCAGTTCTTGAATAGCAAACAATGAATTAGTCACTGATAATGTTGGTGATGAAATGTCACATATAGTGTGTAATCACTGCTAAAAATCGCTTCCGAGGTAGGGGTAGGAGCAGTTTTGTCGCATGGTCCTTCACCTAGTAAATGGCGCCCATGTGCTTTCTTCTCTAAGAAACTATGATGTGCGTAATAGAGAGTTGCTGGCCATTAAGTTAGCTTTTGAGGAGTGGCGTCATTGGTTGGAAGGAGCTATTCATCTTATTACTGACCACAAAAATCTGGCTTATCTGGAGTCAGCTAAACGACTGAACCCAAGGCAGGCCACATGGTCGTTGTTTTTTTACCAGATTTAATTTCATCGTCACCTATCACCCTGGGGTTAAGAACGTCAAGGCTGATGCTTTGGTCGCATAGCTTCCCTGGGGGGGGGGGGGGAGTTGATTCGGAAGATCCTGGTCCGATATTGTCTGAAGGGGTTGTAATATCCGCCCTATATCCTGACCTTTAGGCAGGGGTGTTGAAGGCCCAGGGAGATGCACCGGATTCTTGTCCTCCAGGGAAGTTGTTTGTTCCTTCTGAATTACGTCACAAGGTGTTCGAGTAACATCACTGTACAGTTCTTACAGGATACTCTGGGAGCAGATGCACTGTCAATCTCATCTCTCGTAGATTCTGGTGGCCCGGGTTGCATAAGAGTGTTGCGGACTACGTATGTGTCTGCTTGTAGTACTTGTGCACGTGCTAATGTGACACATACTTGGCCTTCCGGACCTTTACTTCCGTTACCCATCCCGTCCAGACCTTGGACTCATTTGTCCATGGATTTTATCAGAGATTTACTAAATTCTTCAGGAAAAACTGTGAGTGTGGTGGTTATTGATCGCTTTCGTAAGATGGCGCACTTTATAGCATTATCAGGTCTACCTAATGCTAAAACTATTGCACAAGTGTCTGTCGATAACTTCATGAAATTACATGGTATTCCCTCTGATGTGGTGTCTGACAGGAGTCCACTGATAAGTCGATGTTTTTTGGGGCATATGGGTCCCACCCGCAAATTGGGACATTTTCTAGTACGGAAACTTCTGGTATACCAGAAGAGGAACGATTTTCTTCTTCTTTGTCATCTATTTGGCGGAAAATTCTAAATAATCTAAAACAAATTGGCAATAAGTATAAACGTATGGCTTAAAAGAGATGTATGAAAGGTCCGGACCTGAGAGAGGGGGAGTCTGTGTGGCTGTCCACAAGAAACATTAAGTTGAAAGTACCCTCTTGGAATTTGGGTCCAAGGTTTATTGGTCCATATAAAATCACTGCTATTGTTAACCCGGTTGCCTTTCGTCTTGAACTCCCTCAGGCTTCGAAGATTCATAATGTGTTCCATACGTCATTGTTGAAAAGATATGTCGAACCTGTTGAATCGTCCTCCTTGCCCCCCGCGCCTGTCATGGTGGATTGTAATCTGTAATTTCAAATAGCCAGGATAGTGGACTCCCGAATTCTCCGTAGATCCCTCCTGTATCTCGTTCACTGGAAGGGTTACGGACCAGAGGAGAGGATGTGGGTTCCAGCAGCCGACATTAATGCTTGTAAAAGCTTTTCACAGGGCTCATCTGGATAAAGTTGGTCCTTGGTGTCCGGAGGCCACCCGTAGAAGGGGCGGTACAGTCACGGTCCCGCCCTGGCTGCATGTGATTGACAGCCTCTTTAGTTTCACTTTTCTGTGTTGTTGCTGGGGATGGCCACACCTCTGGCCTCGGGTATAGCTTAAGTGGTCATTCCTTCTCCTCTATTTAGTCTGGTCTCACCCATCATGCTATGCGGTTGATAGCTCCTTGTTTGTGGAAGTTCTGGTGTTGGTTCTCCTCGGAGTTCCCGCTCGTCCGCATACTTTCGCAAATTAAGTGTCTTTCCTTCTTTGTTTGTTGTTTTCCCCTTCCATTTGGTATTAGGCCTGAGGGGTCTCCTATTCCTTCATCTGGGAAGGAATAGGTCATCCGTGTTCTGACACTATCTGCAGGGCCCTGTTAGGGTCAGACAGGGCTTAGGTTCCTGTGTATGAAAATTCCTACCATCTAGGTCTGTTAATACTGATAGCAGTCAGGGCTCGGCATAGGGACTCACTAGGTGGTGACCATCCCTCATGCCTTGTTTCCAGGCCTAGTACCTTTTGCCTTCCCTTCTGTGTTCGGTGTGAAGTGTATTCCCCACACCGTGCCGTGAAATTTAAATTGGTATGCAATTTCTTTACTTGAGTAATCCAGCTCTGGTTTTTATCCCCACTTTCAATTAACGGATTTCCCCTTAAAAAGGGTCAGAAAAATGTCCACTGCCTAACACTGGGGAAGAAGCCAGAAGCTCAGAAACGCGTTTGGTACAATATTTTACTGGCAGTTAACAATTGGAACAGTCACAGATTATCTACAAGCATATACTCCCAGTTTGGAGGTCCGTTCACTTTGACAGCGTAGTAGCAAGCTGACATCGCTCCTCTGCTGCTGAATATTCTATGCCGGGCTGTAACTGGGACATCTCGCGGTGAATCAAAGCATCAGCTCCCGATCACGTGGGACGCCACGCGGGACGCTGCATTAGCGCACGGACTGTGCCCAGCTATCGGGGAGGAACAGTTCCAACCAGGACGCCAACACATCATGTGTCCCTGAGGAGTGGTAACGTAACTATTTCCATCCTTAAGCGCTGCTATACACAGTGTTACTATCAAGCACCGCTATATTAATTATAACTTGCTACAAATGTTATTCAACTAACATCGAGTTGACTCAAAAGTGACTGCACTTTTTCTATATAAAGACCTGATATATATAGGACAGTATCAAGGTTATATGGTATATTGAGTTGCAAAGAGGATATAACCGTATCGCTGTTATGGTATAAACACATCAATGAACTGCATCGCTGCCATGCGACAAATATATTATCGGTTCTTGCTTTTTAGCAGTGATTACACACTATATGTGACATTTCATCACCAGCATTATCAGTGACTAAATCATTGTTTGCTATTCAAGAACGCAATTCATATCCAACATTGGAACTGAATAGATTAAAATTTTATATTTTTATGTATTTTTTTATATGAATCAGCTATAATAACGAGGTTTATCGTGGAACATTTATGAACCAATATTCAGCACATCTTTTGGAACCTATTTAGTAAATGATAGATGGTCGCCATCCAACTCTATCACATCTCCATTAAGAACTGAATATTTGTCACTGAATCCAGGATAGCACAAATATCCTTTGTGTGGTTGTTAGATAGGATATTGATCTGCTGCCAGAGAGGTGTGTTTTATGTACGTTCATGCATATTTTTATTAATAAATGTGTTTATTTTGATATGTAATGGAGTACTCTACATGACACCAGATAAGTAAGTGCCCTCCAACTGTCAATTTACATTTAAAGGTTCATGAGTATGAAGCCACGGAAGTCCCAGGAGGAGAGGATGGGACAAACTTGGGAGAATCATAAACAAAATCTCTTCGGTATGAAGAGCTCCCACCTGTAGTTTTACAGGTCCTGAGATAAACTGCACAGACTCGGATAGAGCCCTTCCATCGATAGATGATGCCATCAAAGATTTCTGCAGGCGTCGAGAAGGAATTTTATGACAATCCACTAGGCCTGGTTGCAGGAAGTTCCTTGCAGATCCAGAATCCAGCGCCATCTCTGTGAATTGAACATCTCCCAACGACAAGGTTACCGGCAGAGTCAGAGGGGGAGAGGAATTGTCTTCGCCTAAGGTCGCCTCTCCAACTGACCCTAGGCTCTGGAGTTTCCCAGCTTCCGAGGACAGAAACGGAGGAGATGTCTGGAACCGCCACAGCAGAAACAGAGTCCACTAGAATGACAACGGTCACGTTCCTGTTTAGTCAACCCGACATGGTCAACCTATATAGGTTGAGGAGCAGCAGCAGAAATGAAGGCTGAGGGACAGAAGACTGCTGGAAAGAGTATACTGGATGATATGATCTTCTTTTACGTGCTACCTCCTTAGCATGTTCCTGGAAGCGCAGATCTATCTGGGTGGCAAGGAAAATTAGGTCATCCAGGGTAGAAGGGACATCCTGACCGGCCAGCTCGTCCTTAATTTTCCAAGAGAGACCCTAACAGAAGGCGACTACTAGTGCCTCATTATTCCAGCCTAGTTCAGAAGCCAGGGTCTGGAACTGGCCCACGGACTGACTTCCCTGGCGCAGCCGCAGTATGGAGAAAGAGGCTGAGGTGGTGTGTCCAGGCTTGTCGAACACCCTACGAAAGGCTTCTAAGAAGGCCTGCAGATCTAAGACTACTGGACCATTCCTCTCCCAGAGTGGGTTAATCCAGGCCAGGGCCTGTCCAGTAAGGTTCGACATTAGGAAAGCCACTTTTGCATGATCCGATGCAAATTGATGTGGTAAAAGTTCAAAGTGCAGAGTGCACTGATTAATAAAGCCCCAGCACTGTTTGGGGTCACCATCAAAGCGAGGTGGAGCAGAAAGACAAGGTCCTGATCTAGGTACATAGAAAGATGGCAGAGCACAAGCTGGGTTAGTTGCTGCAGCGGGAGCTGGTGGTGCAGGACTGGTGAGTGTCTGGTCATTAAGAAGCATATTTACACTGCAAACATAGGCAAGAATCTGATCCTGACGTATAGTTGAGCCATCTCCCGGTATAATTCAGTGAGGCTTGGAGCATTCTGATCAGCGGGTCCATGGCCTGAGCAAACTGTTTTGACCAGCAGATGAGAACCCGCTGCCCCATATGTCCATCTCCCTCTGAGGGTGAGGTCTGAGCACACCCATCGTTCTTCACACGATACCTCTGATGGTGAGGAGAGCCTTTCCTGAGGGGAGTACCAGGTGCTACCTAAGAGGGGAATTCGAACACAGGGGAATCAGGACCAGAGTATGAAACCACTCCAGGTGACACAATACCCCCAGTAGATGCTGAGAGGCAAGAGGCTAATCAGATGTCGGCGTAGTCAGGATACGAAGGGAGAAGTCAGGGCAGACGTAAATCAGGCAAAGTCCGTAAAACAGGAAACTAGACTAGCTAGGAACCTAAGTTGCTCAGGCTCCTCCCTGTAGAAGGAGGCGCCTTTAAATACTTCCTAAAGACCAGTCATAGGCTGGGGAAGACAGAGGGCGTGCGCATGCTGCCTCACATAAGGAGGAGAGACACGCCCACACACACCCTAAATACACACAAGGAACTCTGAGCCAGAGTGCAAGCTCTGCTCAGAGCCAGTAAAGAGATGCTGGTGGCAGGAGTACAGACCACAGCCAAGAACCCCACTGCCCGCACCTATCAGCTCAGTGTGCAGCAGTAGGGTGTAGTGAAGAAGCCCGGCGCCCGTACCTGCTTGTGGGGACAGAATAGCAGGTACGGGGAGCTGGGTTAACACTTGGGATCACACCGGAAAACCCCTTGCCTGTTTTGCTCACTTGTATTTAGGCCTATGTGTCTCCATGGTTACAGACTACAAACATACCCTGTGTAGTCTGATCCTGTTTTACTTCACCTTCTCTGACCCTTTTTAGATAACCTGCAAACATTAGAAGAGGAAACAGGGAGCGAGGTAACACAGAACAGCAGAATCAGACTACACAGAGATTATCTGTAGTCTATAACCATGAAGACACATAGACCTGCATAGGAGCTGTATAAATAAAACAGTAGTGGAGCTTTAATCAAACTATTTGCAAAGTTCTTTTTTAATGTTAAAGGGCATCTGTCAGCAGCATGGGACCAACACAGATGCCTTCAGCTGCCAAGCGCACATGTAACAGGTCAGCCGGTGTCATAGGTACAAAACTGCTGACAGATGCCCTTTAACCCCTTAGGGAGTACAGGTACGCCCTGTTTCCCTGAGTCCTTAAGGACCTAGGGCGTACCGGTACGTCCGGTGTAGTTTTGATCACTGCTGCACGGCCGGCAGTGATCGGAACAGGGTGCCTGTTAAAATCATTCAGCAGGCACCCCGTGACAATGCCTAGGGGGATCCTGTGACCCCCCCGTATTGCTGATCGCTATTCAGACCTGCGGTTTTTAGCGCTTATGCAAGTTTCTGATCCCTATCAGAAACATCAAAGTGCCTATATTTCTATGTTAACCCCCCCCCTGCAGCCCTCTGTGTTTTTGTGCCTGGCCTGCGGGCACAGCGGGGGGGGATTGCGGGCGGTGCGAGAGGCGGGCCGCAGTGTGGGGGGTGGGTGTGCGATCTTCCGCCCGCCCCCGTTTATTCTCAGTGTGACATCTGTGCAGATGTCAGCCGTTTTAACCCCTTTCATGCCGCGGTCCGTAGGGACCGCTGTGTGGAAGAGGTGAAGAGGGAGGGAGCCCCCTCCCTCTCCCATCGGGGGGCTGCTGTGTCTTTGCAGCCCCCGGACAGGATGGGGTGACAGAGGGAGGGAGCCCTCCTCCCTCCCCTTCCCCGTCTGCTTAGTTGTGGCAGGCGGGGAAGGTTCCCATGGCAACAGGACGCCTTCTCAGGCATCCTGCTGTCCATGGTGCTGAACAGATCTGTGCTAAAGGCAGAGATCTGTTCAGACAAAGTGTGAGTGAAACACAGTGCAGTACACTATATAGTGTACTGTACTGTATTATACAGACATCAGACCCACTGGATCTTCAAGAACCAAGTGGGTCTGGGTAAAAAAAAAAAAAAAAAAAGTGAAAAAAAGTCAATAAAAAAAAAACATTTATCCCTGATAAAAAAAAAAAACTAAATAAATTCCCTACACATGTTATATATCACCGCGTCCGTAACGACCCGATCTATAACACGGTCATGTTACATTCCCCGCACGGTGAACACCATAAAAAATAAAAACTATGATGAAATTGAAATTTTGCCCACCTTACTTCCAAAAAAAGGTAATAAAAGTGATTAAAAAAGTCATATGTACGCCAAAATAGTACCATTCAAACCATCGTCTCATCCCGCAAAAAATGAGCCCCTACATGAGACAATGGCCCAAAAAATAATAAAAAAACATGTCTCTCAGACTATGGAGACACTAAAACAATTTTTTTTGGTTTAAAAAATGATATTATTGTGTAAAACCTTAATAAATAAAAAAAGATACACATATTAGGTATTGCCGTGTCCGTAAGAACCTTCTCTATAAAAAAACACATGATCTAACCCCTCAGGTGAACAACGTAAAAATAAAAATGGTGTAAAAAAAAAGCCATCATTTTGTCACCTTACATCACAAAAAGTGTAATAGCAAGCGATCAAAAAGGTATATGCACACCAAAATCATACCATTAAAACAGTCATCTCATCCTGCAAAAAATGAGACCCTAACTAAGACAATTGCCCAAAAAAAAATAAAAGAAATTATGGCTCTCAGACTATGGAGACACTAAAATGTTTTTTTTTTTTTTTATGATATTATTGTGTAAAACTTAAATAAATTTTAAAAAGTAAACATATTAGGTATCCCTGCGTCCGTAACAACCTGCTCTATAAAAATAATACATGATCTAATCTGCCAGATGAACGTTGTAAATAATAAAAAATAAAAATGAAGGACTTCCAGTTCCGGCGCTGGGATGCAAGCAGCAGAGTTTAAGAGCTCCGGCACCCGCTCATCTGCAAATCGACTCCCCGCCTGAATTACCGGTGTGGGAAGGTTAACAGGGCGACTCCCAAGGTCTCCAGCCGGCCACAGAGCTCTGTATGAGGAGCGGCAGCCTGAAATCCACCATGTCCGGCAGCGGCAGCGCGGGAGACACTCAGAGCAAGATGGCGGAGTCTCGTCCCCCCTCACCTGAAGCAGTGCCTGAGACGCAAGGCAGGGGTGAGTCTCCTATACAGCATCCAACTACTGCGATAACGCAGGGCATTGATTATAAATCGCTGGCTATTGAAGTGGCCACCTATCTAGCTCCTGATATCAGGGATACACTGACGAAGACCCTGTCAGCGTCCCTGCAACAGCTCCATGAAACCATCCATCAGCATGACCCTAAGCTGGAAGAGCTGGAGCAGAGAACTCATTCTATGGAGAGTGAAAATGGCAAATTTGCACACACCCTGAGTGAACTGTCCAAACAAAATATGATTTTACTGGACAGGGTGGAAGACCTGGAAAATAGGTCGCGATGGAACAACCTGCGCCTAATCGGCTTACCAGAATCTATAAAGCCTCAGGATTTAAAGGAACTCTGCGAATTAGATCTGCCACGAGCTTTGGGCCTAGAGGGGCGCCATAAGGTAGAATGAGCACACAGAATTGGCCTCTTAGAGGACTCGCAAGTGAAGAGATCTGGTGGGTCACGTAATGCTCCTCTTAAGCCGCGCCAAGTAATTATGAAATACCTCGATTATTGTGATAAAGAAGCCATACTCAGGGCTTTCAGAATCAGGAAAGGTCCCCTCAAGATGCAAGGCCATAATATCCTACTGTTTGCTGATTATTCAGCAGCTGTGGCGAAGAAAAGGAGGGAGTTCTATGTCTGCTCTATGTTGAATAAGAGGCAAATCAAGTTTCAACTAATGTACCCGGCAAAATTGCGTGTTAAACATGCAGATGGCTCTACTATTATATTTCATGAACCGTCAGCGGCGGAAGAAATGATGGACACTTTACAGAACCGCCGGAAGGAGAGGGAAGCAGAGCGTAGAAGATCGGAATCGCCGCGTCAAGAAAGATCTGACGGAGAACGGCGTAATATGGACTCTCAAAATTCCGGTCAGGAACGTTGTGATAGAGAGCGACGAACCGGGGCAGTCAGTAAGCATACTTCCAGGAGAGATGAACATTCGTACCCAAGGAGGTAACTGTTTATCTTGTAGCATGTGCCATGTTGAGGCGCGTGCTTCCTGTTACAGTGGGAGCAACCCCAGTTAAAGTGAGGGGTCACCTTTCAGCACCAAAGATATGGAAGGGATGTTTTTGTTAAGTGTTAGTGGTGAGAACTGTATGCCATGGGCGTTATTGGTTCATTAATATGTTATATTGCCATTTTTTCACATTGCCCCTCGATATGGGAGGCTTTGGGTCAGCAGTTCTATGTGTTAGGAAGGAGGGCGGGTGCCGCAACCCAGAAAAAAGGAAGTCTCAATAGAATAATTTCAGTTGGCGGCTGCTCTAACTGCAGGGAAGGGGAATTAGTGAGGTAGGGAGGGAGTTCTTTCATTTACAAGTTCTGTCCTCTCTGAACGTTCATTTTTTATTTTTAGGATACTAGGGAATTGCTCAGGCAAGGCTAAGGATGAAGATTGTCTCGTGGAATGTAAAGGGACTGAGGTCTCCGCATAAAAGGTGGATTATTCTTAGACATTTAAGGAAACTCAAACCCGACATTGTTCTTCTCCAAGAAACCCACCTGGAGGAGAATGATTTTGACAGGATGAAAAGGTTATGGGTAGGGAACGTATTAGGCTCTGCAGCGTATAATAGGAAGGCGGTGGTTTTGATACCGATTAATAAGCAGTTTAATTGTACCGTGATAGGACATAATGTTGATACTAGGGGCAGATGGGCGCAGGTGCCTATTCAGGTTCAAGACACGCAGTACAGTATTTACAATGTATATGGCCCAAACACAAATAATGGTCCGTTCTTTAGAGATTTGGAATCCATGGTGCTAAGTGACACATGTTAGCACAAGATCATAGGGGGGGATTTTAATTCAGTGATTCGGGGGGTGGAAGACAGAAGACGAGAAGCGACAGGGTGGGAATTCATGGCCCGCAGGACGGTGTGCTCCAGCCTCTAATGGGGGGAGCTGGTCCGATAGACCCATGGCGCCAACTCCATCCAGATGACCGCAGCTATACTTTCTTCTCGAATCCACAATCTTCGTGGTCGAGGATTGACTACTTACTCCTATCTCACTCATTATCTCATAGGGTGGAGGAGGCTGAGATTGGCGATATTGTTATATCAGACCACGCCCCGATATCGTTAGATTTGTCGGAGACTTTCCCTAGGGGGTTAGATTATATTTGGCGCTTTCCTTCTCATTTATGTGCAAGAGAGGAGTTCTAAAAACTAATTATATGGTGGGAGGAATTTAGGTCTGATAATGAAGCTCATTTAGAGGACCCAAAGTTATTTTGGAATGCTTCAAAAGCAGTGATGAGGGGAAGGATCATGGGGTACGTGAGTAACATCAAGAAAAATGCCCAACAATCCTTTAACAAAGCGAGCCAGAAGGTACGGGAAGCTTACTCCATTTTTTTGAGTAATCCGACTGAAAATAATAAACAGAGGTGGGTGGTTGAACGTCAGGCTTTTGAGAATTGTGTGAGAGAAAAGGAATCTTTAAAACAGTCAGAAATGGAAGCAAAACTGTACAAATACGGTAACAAATCTGGGAGGTTATTGGCGAACCTGGCCAAAGGGATGAGAAACCCCCAATATATTGCTTGTTTGAAAGATGCTGAAGGTAACTTGAGTCATGATCCGGCGGTAATCAGTACTATAGTAGGATCCTATTATGAAGCCTTATATAAAGATGAGACACAATGCGACCTGACCGACACTATTTTAAATAGGGTCAAATTACCATGCTTAACTGAGGATCAGCTTCTCTTTTTAAATGCAGACATTTCCTTACAGGAACTCCAGGAGGCCATTAAACACCTAGGTAGTTCCAAAGCCCCAGGTCCTGATGGATTCACGGGGGAATTCTTTAAGGCTCTCATAACCCAAGTATCCCGTTTTGATGGAATTGTTTAATGGGGTATTCCAGGGTCGAACGTCATTAGACAATGAGAACATGTCATATATCAAACTGTTGCCCAAGCCAGGGAAAGACCCCTTGGCACTGGGTTCATTTCCTTAATAAATGTTGATGCAAAATTGATGGCCAAGATTGTAGCGGATCGTTTGGCCACGTTTCTGCCCAAGTTAATAGGTCAAGAACAGGTAGGATTTGTTAAAGGCAGATCCGCAGTGACAAATATAAGGACTGTTCTGACGGTTCTGGACCGGGTACAGAATCTCCCAGTTAGGGGGGAGTTCCCAGCCATGCTCACCCTGGATGCAGAAAAGGCATTTGATAACGTACGGTGGGCATGGTTGGGAGCAGTATTGGATAAGATGGGCTTCGTGGGATCCTTTAGGACATATTTATCCCAGATGTATCATAACCCTAAGGCAAGGGTCTATACTCAAGGTTTCCTTTCTAAATCCGTCCATCTCCAGAAAGGCACCCGCCAGGGATGCCCCCTATCCCCCCTTTTATTTAATTTAGCTTTGGTACCACTGGCCAGGGAGTTATGTGAATCCAATGTCTCTGAGGGTATCAAGGTGGGGGGGTGTCAGGCAAAAGCGGCTTTGTTCGCAGATGATCTAATTTTATTTCTGGCCAGTCCGAAACAACACCTGGGGAGGGTGATGGAGATGTTGAGTGAATTTGGAAAATATTCCGGATACTCAGTAAACAGAACCAAGTGTGAATTGCTTCCTCTGGCGCAGGGTGATGATGGAATCAATATCAGCTCTATGAGATTTGGTATTGCTAAACCGTTGACGCAACTTACATACTTAGGGATCAAAATAGGGAAATCGCCACATTCCATATATAGGCTTAATTAAAAGAGACCTTGATAGATGGAAAGGCCTACCCCTCTCCCTGATGGGACGTTGTCAGCTGATCAAAATGATGCGGGCGGCAAAGTTGATGTACCCCCTCCAAACAATACCTGTGCTTCTACGACACGCTGATATTGGAGACCTTGAAAAAAAGTTTATACATTTTCTGTGGGGAGGGAAGAAGGCGAGAATTGCATTAAAAAAGTTGAAACTTAAGAAGGAACAGGGAGGACTTAATTTCCCAGATCTAAGTGGATACAATTTAGCGTGCCTTAGCAGGCATATATTAGATTGGGCCAATAGAACGTCATTCTACTCTAACTTACGTGTCGAGAGCCAACTGGGTCACCGTGGAACCTGATGGCCCTCCTGCACACTAAGGTGTCAAAACTCCCGCTTATAGCAAAAAGGTCCCTAATACTCAGAGACACAATCATTGCTTGGAAAAATGTTAGGAAACTTTTTGGCCTATCTTACCAGTTTTCTAAACATCTCCCATTACAGGGTAATCCCAATTTTCCTCCTGGACAAAGTGAAAACTCCTTTCAAGTCTGGTCGACCAGGGGAGTATCTAAGATAGGAGATCTGATGCACGAGAGGGAGGCCAGATGGGCATCGCTAGGTGAATTAGAGGAAAAATGGAATTTACAGAAACCAATTCAATTTCCCTACTTACAGGTTCAAAGCTATGTAAAGAGCCTAGTGGGAGACATATCTAGTGAAGGGCAACGGAACAAGTTTGACTTATTCCTGGGGAATAAGAGTAAGATGT
The DNA here is from genome assembly GCF_014858855.1 of Bufo gargarizans. Taxonomy (NCBI): domain Eukaryota; kingdom Metazoa; phylum Chordata; class Amphibia; order Anura; family Bufonidae; genus Bufo; species Bufo gargarizans. The sequence continues at coordinate 44,611,758 of NC_058082.1, read as the reverse complement.
CTATCTCAGAGATCTATAACGCACTTAGAGTTACCTGGGAAGATTCTTTAGTGGTGAATTTATTCAAGAAATGGGAAAATCAATTGGGAGTGACTGAATTAGAGACAATTGCTCGGTCAGGTATTCAGGCACTGTATAAAGCAGTCCCTAATGAGACGATGAGGGAAACCCAGTTCAAGATACTTCACCAGGCAATATATGGGTTTGACCTACCACCTTCGCAAGCTAGACCCGATAGGATTACCGCTTGTCCAAAATGTGATACTCCAGGGACGGATTTGTATCACGGTCTTTGGGCATGTTCCAGATTGGGTGGATTCTGGTCACAAGTGCTCTCAATAATGAAACGGCTCGGTAATAGCCGTCCTGAATTATCGCCATTGTTAGTCATATTCCAGGCAGAAGAAAAAGAGCCAATGGAAATCGAGGGGGCAGAGAGAAGAAGGGATTGTCTGTGCTTGATCATAAGATATTGCTGGAAGCAAAAAGATGCATATTGTCACTGTGGTTGTCAGCAGACATTCCCAGTGCTAAAATGTTGCTGAATCAAACATTAATTTCATTTAGAATGGCGTGATGCTATCACCAGGAAAGAAGTATTGGGGAAAAAACTGTATAAAACATGGAAGATATTTATGTTACATTATGTTCCCAAATCAGAATACTCCACACTGATGGATCCCTTTAAGCTCACTGCGTGGTACCTACAAGAAGATCTGAAGGACCAGTTGTGGGACCTGAAAGTTTGACCAATGGGTATTTCAAGTGAAATGGATTAGACTGTGTTATTTCCAGAGATAGGGTTAGTACTGATATTTTAGTAGCCGAGACGTTTAGGGAGGAAAAAAGGGGGGGAGGGGGGACTGGGTAGGATGAGGAATAAAATGAAAAACTGTTTGTTTGGTTTTGACTGGAAAGAATCCCTTGCAAAATGTGAATGTAACAGATTTTTGCCATGTTGAGGTCACTGCCTCTATTATGGATGTGTTATGATTCTGTCTTTTGTCATGCCAATAAAAAAAAAAATTGGGATAAAAATAAAAACGGTGCCAAAACAGGTATTTTTTGGCAAATTTTCAATTTTAATCAATTTTTTCCCATAACAAAGCAAGGGTTAACAGCCAAACAAAACTCAATATTTATTGCCCTGATTCTTTAGTTTACAGAAACACCCCATATGTGGTCGTAAACCTCTGTACGGGCACACGGCAGGGCGCAGAAGGAAAGGAATGCCATATGGATTTTGGAAGGCAGTTTTTGCTGGACTTGTTTTTTGACACCATGTCCCATTTGAAGCCCCCCTGATGCACCCCTAGAGTAGAAACTCCAAAAAGTGACCCCATTTAAGAAACTACACCCCTCAAGGTATTCAAAACTGATTTTACAAACTTTGTTAACCCTTTAAGTGTTCCACAAGAGTCAATGGCAAATGGAGATGGAATTTCTGAATTTCTATTTTTTGTTACTTTGCTTCACAAAAAGTGTAATATAGAGCAACCAAAAATCATATGTACCCTAAACTAGTACCAAGAAAACTGCCACCTTCTCCCGTAGTTTCCAAAATGGGGTCACGTTTTTGGAGTTTCTACTCTAGGGGTGCATCAGGGGGCTTCAAATGGGACATGGTGTAAATAAACCAGTCCAGCGAAATCTGCCTTCCAAAAACCACACGGCGTTCCTTTCCCTCTACGCCCTGACGTGGGGCCGTAGAGTGTGTACGACCACAAATCGTGTGTTTCTGTAAACCGCAGAGTCAGGGCAATAAATATAGAGTTTTGTTTGGCTGTTAACCCTTGCTTTGTTAGTGGAAAAAATGTATTGAAATGGAAAATTTGGCAAAAAATTTTAATTCTGAAATGTCATCTCCATTTGCCATCAACTCTTGGGGAACACCTAAAGGGTTAATAATGTTTGTAAAAATCAGTTTTGAATACCTCGAGGGGTGTAGTTTCTAGAATGGGGTCACTTTTGGGTGGTTTCTATTATGTAAGCCTCACAAAGTGACTTCAGACCTGAACTGGTCCCTACAAAGTGGGTTTTTGAAAATTTCTGAAAATTTTCAAGATTTGTATCTAAACTTCTAAGCCTTGTAACGTTCCCAAAAAATAAAATGGCATTCCCAAAATGATCCAAACATGAAGTAGACATATGGGGAATGTAAACTAATAGCTATTTTTGGAGGTATTACTATGTATTATAGAAGTAGAGAAATTGAAACTTGGAAATTTGCTAATTTTTCCAAAATTTTGGTAAATTTGGTATTTTTTTTATAAATAAAAATGCTTTTTTTTTAACTCCATTTTACCAGTGTTATGAAGTACAATATGTGACGAAAAAACAACCTCAGAATGGCCTGGATAAGTAAAAGCGTTTTAAAGTTATCACCACATAAAGTAACACTGGTCAGATTTGAAAAAAAATGGCCAAGAGTCCTTAAGGGGTTAAATTCATTGCAGCAATAGTAAAAATGGTTGCAAAAGAATACGCAGCCTTTCAGCACCTCCAGCAAGTTAGACAATAATCCATCAGACTACGGAGTAACAAAAACGCCTCCTCTCTTTATTATAAATTCTCATGCTTCGCCTGTCCATGGCTGCAAGGTGAAAGCTACCAACTCCCTTCTGGAAACTTTATAGGCTCTAACCTAGGGTGACCGCACTGGGGCCGCCACATCCCTGGCATCTGGTTATACTCTACGGTATAGATTCATTCAAATATGTCTGATGGAGACTGCTAGGAAGAGCAATGGGAGGGATGGGCAGGCTCGTTCAGGGTCTGGGTGACAAAAACAAAGCCTCTTGAGTGCCAATATGGCGGTTACACTTCCTGTGCCAGAAAATGCGGTCTGGCGTGTAAACAGCTGAGATTATAACACAGTTACTGCACAGGGGATGAGGTTTTTGGACCGGGCAACTGATATCTGCTGGGTTGTTTAAAGCTACATATGCAGCTGTTTTGCTAGTGGGTCGGCGTGGGAACTAGCAATGTAGTGACCATGGTCCTCACATCTGCAAGTGTGCATCCACTGGGTTCAACTTAAATTGTTCATAACTCCCTCCCTCGCATTTCTGCCCTGAAGTAAGAGTATCTACTGCACGGTAGTGGTGAGGGTCGCCAAGCTGCAAGGGCTTCCATTCAGAACTGTTGATGGCACCATCCTGGATAGGGCGTGCCCTGTAGCCTGCTGCCCCAGGCCTCGATTCTTATTTCTCCCACATTCATATTGTGGAAATTACTGGAGCCCGATATGGGTTGACCAGTGTCTTGCAAGAGCTTTTTTGGTAGTGAAGGACTTGTCGCACTGAGGGCAGGAGAACATCTTCATCCCCGAGTGAGTTAACTTGTGTGTGGTCAGGGTAGATCTGTGAGAAAAGGATTTGCCGCATTCAGAACATGAAAACGGCCGCTCCCCCGTGTGAGTCCTCTCGTGTTCTGCAAGAAGCGATCTCCCCGAAAAAGTCTTCCCGCACTCGGCACAGGGGAACGGCTTCTCTCCAGTGTGAAGGTACCGGTGTTTGTCATGTGCAGATTTCTGTGCAAAGCATTTACCACAATCGGAACAAGAGAATGGCTTCTCCCCCGTGTGTAGTCTCATGTGGTTCACGTACGTGGATCTCATGGTGAAGCTCTGGCCACATTCAGAGCAGGAGAAGGGCTTACTGCCCGTGTGAGTCCTCTCGTGGTCCAGAACGGTGGACCTGTGGGCAAATGTCTGTCCGCAGTAAGAACATGCAAAGGGCTTCTCTCCCGTGTGGATTCTCTGGTGATCGACGAGCGATGTTTTATGTTTAAAGCATTTGCCGCAGTCAGGACATGAATACGGCGCCTCTCCCGTGTGAGTCCGTCTATGCCGAATCAGCTTTGATTTAAATGGGAAGCCTTTACCACAGTCCGTGCATGTGTATATATTACTATGGGTGGTTGACACTGCAACAGAGAGAGACACAGTAAAGCAGAGTACAAACTGAAAAGGGTTAAACTTAGAGGCCATGCGCCACTATTTGTTATGATTGTATTTTACTCATTTTAGTGTAAAAACATTTTTTACAATTGGTCTTTTTTTTAAAGTTTCAGCAGTTTTTGAGATACAGGGGTTAAAAATCAGTGTGTTTGCAGAGTTTAATTTCTCACTTCTGTCAGGATATGACTTAAATTAGTGTTCATGAGGTCAGGAGATCAGAGATAAGGTTCCACATGAGCTGTCAGCTGACGGTACTAAGAAGTGATACTCTGCAAACAGACTGATTTTAACCCCTGTACTCCAAAACAACTGACATTTTTTTTAATAAAGACCAAACTGAAAAAAAATGATTTCATCCTAAAGATGCCCATCAGCCCACAAATGAGCGTTTGCACGTTAATCGGCTAATTGGCCAATTATCGGGAATGAACATTTCTACGAACTCTTGCTCCCGATAACTGACCCGAAAATTGTGCAGTCCAATAGGGACCTTATACCAGAAAGCAGCACAGAAGTCCCCAGTGTTTACATGCTGCACAGTCACAGTCCCCCCCTTCACAGTTGTTAAAGGCGTTCTCCGGGTTCAGGGCTGGACCCGGATATAAGCTCTTTTTTATTCTTTTACTATATATGTGTGGAGCATCGGATCATTTCCTTGCTCCGATCCCCCCCCCCTTGTCACGCTGCATTATGCAGGGCAAGGTCTGTTTGTTTACTGCTGGAGACTTCCGCCTAGCAGTGAGCCCGGTGATGTCACCGACACAGATGGGCGGTCTATAGCACTGCTGGCATAGTAGCATAGTACCCGCCTCCAAAACAGCCTAGGGCTGAACCAGGAAAATCCCTTTAAATCTGCAGCATGTCAGTTTCTACTATGCATGTTCACCCTTTTACACTGAGAGCCGAAATCCCCAGCAAAAACTGCATGTTATACGTGCAAAAAAGTAAGGTAAGCTAAATCACCTTGGCATTTGCAGCGGAAGATCCCACCCCGCATCAGAAAGCAGTCAAAATAGTGAGACGTCACTCACCCGTGTCTGCCAGCCCTCTCCACTTAAAGGGCATCTGTCAGCAGTTTTGTACCTATGACACTGGCTGACCTGTTACATGTGAGCTTGGCAGCTGAAGGCATCTGTGTTGGTCCCATGTTCATATGTGCGCGCATTGCTGAGAAAAATTATGTTTTAATATATGCAAATTAGCCTCTAGGAGCAAAGGGGCCGTTGCCCTTTCTTCCAGGGGCTCTGCTCTCTCTGCAACTGCTGTGCCCTCTGCACTTTAATTGACAGGGCCAGGCATGCATTATGATTTTTGACTTCCTGGCCCTATCAATTAAAGAACAGAGGGCACAGCAGTTGCAGAGAGAGCAGAGCCTCTAGGTGTAATGGTGACGCCCCCGTTGCTCCTAGAGGCTCATTTGCATATATTAAAACATTATTTCTCTCAGCAATGCGGGCACATATGAACATGGGACCAACACAGATGCCTTCAGCTGCCAAGTGCACATGTAACAGGTCACAGCCAGTGTCATAGGGACAAAACTGCTGACAGATGCCCTTAAAATTGGGCAGTAAGAGGCTCACCTGGGCTGACATTTGCACTTTTCTTCTGTTTACACTGCTCTTTCCCCAAAACTCGTACCTCTTTAGCTTCTACTTTGATAATTCTTAAACTTTCGTCCTAAACAGGGATAAATATAAGAAAAAAAAATCAATTACATCTCAGCTCTAAGACCAACCATTAGAGACACTGGGCCCCTGCAGGGTCCTAAAAGGATTGACCTGGAGTTGGGATGGGGTGAGGTGTGGAGGAAACCAGATGACAAGACCAACGAACAAACCAAAGATGGTTGGGTTTAAATCACCCGCCATAGGATGAAGTCATCAGGCTATGCTGGACGCAATAACAAAATGGCCGAGAAGAGAAACTAAAGACATGACTGGAGCTTGGGGCAGATTATAACAATGGGTGATGAATGATTGCAATGGACAGAGAGAGAGCGGCACCAGTATCCCAGTGGCTTTCTGCTCGGACACCCAGAAGGTCTGGGGTGGAGAATGACACGGACCCAAGGAGAGAATCCCTTTGTCAAGCCCTGCTCACGGTATTTCAGTTTTGTCTTGAGTGCTCCTTTAAAGGGGTTGTCCCACCCCAAGAACTTAGAACCTATCCCTATAGGGTATAGGATAGGTGATAGAGCATATGACCATTGGGACCACTATTGATCACGAGAATGGGGATCCTAGAATCCCCGGATTGATGATCCCTCCAGTCATATACTATGGGACTGGTAAGGGTAACATAGTAGTATTTCAGCCCCACAGAGATAAATGGAGCAGCAGCGTCCAGGGACTAATGATATCTTGCTCCTCATCTACCTGATCCTCCTCCAGGACTCTGTGCCTTTCCTCTGCAGACTCCTGTGGATCATCCAGACTGCAGCATCCTTTTGATCTGATACTCATACTTGACGCACCTATAGGAGACAGACACAGGGAAAGAACAGCTCATACTGTATATACACTACCGGAAAATGGAAAAGAACATCTGGAAAACAAAGCGAATGAATTGAGACTGACAAACTATAGCCCGCTACTGGTGCTCAGTCAATGATCACACAACCAATGTGGTGCCCCCTTTATTTTGAGTTCTGCAGCAGGGTGACATTAATACTGGGTGTCATCTCCTCTTGCTGGATATCCTCCTGTGGTCATTCCAAACTCCTACAACGTGGACATGTAGTTCGGCCAAGGTGGTTGTGTAGATCTATCGCCCCAGCCAGTCCGAGACATTCTCAATTGGTGGGCGGCAGATCTGGCGATCGAGCTGGCTGAAGGATCTGCTGGATCCCCAAATGCTCTAATAATGTCTGTCTTTCCTCCTATTCCGCTCTTTCCCTGTGTCTTCAAGTGGGCGCCAAGGCACAGATAGTCTGGTGGTCATGGGCTAGCCATGTAAGGCCCGGTATGCAGATCTACTCACAGACACCCTGTGCCCCTTGCCTCTTTGGCCTGAGCTCCTTTTCCCATGTTCTCCTATTTCAGCGCATTTTACCTCACATATGTTTAATGTCATTGCTGTTGAAGTGTGGTCTGTGATCTGTCTATGCCAGTTATCCAGACTATGCTCAAGGCTTGTAAACCCCAATCTGCCAAGGTATACCACTGCATGGAGAGCCCACATCCACTTGTAAGAGTTCCAGAAATTACACCTTGTCTGTTCCACTCCCAGACATTTGTCCTTTCTCCAGTCCACTATGAACCATGGTATTGGCCTGGCCTTCCTTAAGGGCCAGATATCTGCCCTGTCCATCCACTTCCAAGAAACCTTTACCTTTCATCCCCGGGTGAAGACCTTTCTTAGGGGGTTGGCAATCCTCATCCCATCCCTTACATGTATCCTGTGGAACTATGAGACCAGAACTTACTCCTTGAGGCACTCCAGTCCACCCTTTCAGCCTCTGTGGGAGGCTTCACTCAGGCCTCCTTATCTTGAAAGGTCACATTTCTCATAGCCATCCTTTGTATCTGCAAGATGTCCTGTAAGTTTCTTTTCCTTGTCGTCCACAAGGATAAGGTTATCCTCTTTCCTGTCCCATCCTCAAGGTGGTGTTCTCTTTCCACATCAATAGGGAGATTGTCCTCTGTTCATTTTGCCTCCCCCTCTTACCTGAGGGAGCATTCTCTTCACTGCCTTGATGTTGTCTGGGCCATTTGGCTCTACTTGTCAGTGACTGATTCCTTTGGTCGCTCAGACTCCCATTTTGTTGTTCCTGAGGGTCAGAGTATGGGCTGGGAGGACTTCTAGTCTACCATCTCCAGATTGGGTGAAGCCTCCAGGCCCTAGGGAAGGGTTTCCCCTGTTCGGGTGACAGTCCATTTCCACACAAACAATTTCCTGGCTCATTTAGCATCAAGTTTCCATTTCTCAGGTTTGCAAGGCTGCCACCTGGGTCTTGGTCTACACCTTTGGCAAATGTTTACCAGCTCCATTCATGGTTTGATAGCAGTCTGGGTCATAAGGTTCTGCAAGTGTCTGTGTGGTAGGCAGATTGCATGGCTGTTCTCTTCCCTCCCTCTGGAACTGCATCCCCCAATTACAATAATGAAAAAATTCTATTTTTGTACTTACTTTAAAATCCCTTTCTCGTTGCACTCACTGGTGGACTGCTCCCTGTTCCTGGGCTGCTGTTCTTGCCGTGTCCCCAATGAATGCAACAAGAAAGAGATTTTATGCCATTCAAAAAATATGAGTCCACCCCACCCCAAATCCACTCTCTCATTGCTAGGTGAGTGTATGTATTACTCACCTGGATAGACATATGTAGGGGTCTCCATCTGGTATGACTTATCCCCCCAATCTTCTGTCTCTTCAACTTCTCCTTTGACAAGTTTTAAGCTTCCAACCTAAACAGAAGGCAGGCAGTCAGATGTGCGTATCGCCTCAGCTGGGCACAGTTTGGTATTGCAAATAGCCTCCACTGAAGTGAATAGAACCGAGCTGCTATACCCCTACAACCTGAGAACAAGTGTGGCGGTGTTTTTTGAAGGAAGGCTGCCATGCCTTTAAAAGGGGTTTCTAGTAATATGTATACATTTTGTCAAATAGGATTCTTACTTCCCCGCCACATCCTTAATGAAACTTACCACCAACAGTAGAGACATGACATCCACAATGACATCACTGCGGCAGGCAAGTCGCTATTGATGACACAGCAGCAATATATAGGATCAGAAAACTGAGAGGAGCTGGTGCAGGAAAGGACAGCGTCACAGCGATGATCACCAGCAGAGACATTTGCTGAATGATCATTATCACTGTATCGATGCTGCGGTGAAAACAGAGAATCACTTTCTTCTTGGTGAAATCTGACAACCAGAATGGATAGCAAATGAGAGCCCCCCCCTGTTATTACCCCATAATGCACCACTAGGGCAATTCTCTGTAAAGGGGCACTCTGGGGAAAACGGATGCTCTATGTTATCCTGATTGCAAGGCCTGAGGAGGAGAACACAACCTGGTCATGCCCAGCCTCCTTAGATGCTGCACTAGTCATACACAGTATATCAGTTGTTTAATCCCTGTTTCCCCCCTTATGGCCCAGACCACCATGATGACTTCTCCTGACCGGGGAGATTGCTGCTAAAACATCTTTGCCTATTTGCTTCTGCAGCCATCTCCACAGCAACACAAATTCCTATCCTTTAGCACATCTATACTGCTACTACCACCCATGTTCCCCATTACTGCACCCACACGGCGGACCAATGCCCCCAATTACAATACTGCGAAAGTACACAGTACAGCTAAAAGAAGGGGTAACAAGGAAATGCTGGTCCCTTTAGCACATTTTTTAGATCCCATCAATTAATTCAGTCGCCAGACCAAATTCCATCAATTGATACAGACCCCAGACCAGATCCCATCAATGAATTCAAATCCGAGACCAGATGCCCTCAATGAATTCATAACCCAGATCAGAGCTCCTAAATGAATCCAGACACCTAAATTTAGACCCAAGATCGGACCACTTAAATTGAGACACCAAAATGTAATCAGAATTTACCAGAACCCAGATCAAACTTTCTAAAGTAATCAGACGGCAGACCAGAACCTTATAAATTAATTAATACCCCGGATTACACCCCTAAATTAATTCAGACTCCACACCAGCCCCCCCCGCAGACAAGACCGTCTAAATTAATTAGAATCCAGACCCCATAATTGATTCAGACTGCAGATCAGACCCCATTAATTAATCAGATTTACATCAGTATAATATCAGTTGTTTAGTCCAGAGAGACATTTATAGTTTAGTATTTTATGTTTTTATTTTTTACACCTGGAAAAAAGTAAAAAAAAAAAAAGATTGTGAAAAAATAGGAGGGCACCTGTGGTCGCCGGCCAGGTACATAATTCTGGGAATGACAGATCATTACACACTTGGCTGGTGGCCATGAGGGCTCAGGCCGCCCCCTGGGCATTATTGGCTCACCGGGAAATTTCCCTGTAAAGTCTATGGCCAATCTGCCCCTACTCACTGCAGAGCTGATGTGGGTCTGCTAAAAACCAGCAACTCGTGCAGTGACCCTGTAATCACTAGGACTGGGATAGGAAGCATCATGGCTGTTTCCTGGTCTGTATGCACAGCGCTCATTGGGCATCACTGTGTATAATAAACCAGCCCTGGCTTCTCTATGGGCTGCCCAGCTGTCACTGACAACCAGCTTTCCGCTTGTGCAGCTGAATGATATCAGTGAAGTTGCAAACTCTACAAAAAGTTCAAAAAATAAATAAAAAAAAGACTTAAATGTGGACCCACTGGAATTGAAAGTCTATGGCAGGTCACTGGTTAGGAACCTTTTTACAAACCACTAATTTGGTAGAATCCTCCTCATCCCCATCTACCTGCTCATCCTTCGGGAAGCTGTGACTTTCCTGTCTAGACTGCGGTGGATCGTCCGGGCTGGAACGCCTTTCCGATGTGTTTTTCTTACTGGACCCATCTGTAAGGGACACACACGGCCTGAATACATTATTTACACAGCCACCATATCAACAGCCAAATTGTCCAGTGATCCCTCACCTGTAGAGATATCTGTAGGGGTCTCCTCCTCCTCCTCCTCCTCCTTGCACGGCTCATCCTCCTCCACCTCTGTCTCTTCAGCTTCCACCTTAATAGCTTTTAAGCTTTCAACCTAAACAGAGCGCAGGGATTCAGACCAGTCATCACATACAGGAGAAATGTACGCATGTCCCAGAGTCTTCTTCTAAATGTTTGGAATGACACATCATTAGCAACCAGCCCAGCAGATCAATAGACAGTGCCTTGAAAAAGTATTCATACCCCTTGAACGTTTCCACATTTTTTCATGTTACATTCACAAACTTAAATGTACTTTATTGGGATTTTATGTGATAGACCAACACAAAGTAGCAAGTATGTGTGAAGTGCCAAGAAAATGGTGCACGGTTTTTAAAATTTTATATAAATAAAAATCTTGAAAGTGTGGTGTGCATTTGGATTCAGCCCCCCTGAGTCAGTACTTTGTAGGACCACCTTTCACTGCAATTACAGCTGCAAGTCAGCTTTGCAGAAGAGCTCGCGCTCAGTCACACTGGATGGAGAGCGTCTGTGAACAGCAATTCTCAAGTCTTGCCCTAGATTCTCAATGGGATTAAGGTCTGGACTGTGACTGGGCCGTTCTAACACATGAAGATGCTTTGATCTAAACCAGGCATGCTCAACCTGCGGCCCTCCAGCTGTTGCAAAACTACAACTCCCATCGTTCCCTGACAGCCTACAACTATCATCCTACAGAAAGGCATCGTGGGAGTTGTAGTTTTACAACAGCTGGAGGGCCGCAGGTTGAGCATCCCTGATCTAAACCATTCCATTGTAGCTCTGGCTGGATGTTGAGGGTCGTTGTCCTGCTGGAAGATGAACCTCCGCCCCAGTCTCAAGTCTTTTGCAGCCTCTACCAGCTTTTCCTCCAGGATTGCCCTGTATTTAGCTCCATCAATCTTCCCATCAACCCTGACCAGCTTCCCTGTCCCTGCTGAAGAAAAGCCTCCCCGCAGCATGATGCTGCCACCGCCATGTTTCACGGTGGGGATGGTGTGTTTAAGGTGATGTGCAGTGCTAGTTTTCTGCCACACATAGTGTTTTGCATTGAGGCCAAAAAGTTCACCTTTGGTCTCATCTGACCAGAGCTCCTCCTTGCACATGTTTACTGTGTCCCCTACATAGATTGTGGCAAATGGGACTTTTTATGGCTTGCGTTCAAAAATGGCTTTCTTCTTGCCACTCTCCCATAAAGGCCAGATTTGTGGCGTACACGACTAATAGTTGTCCTGTGGACAGATTCTGCCACCTGAGCTGTGGATCTCTGCAGTGACCATGGGGCTCTTGGCTGTCTCTCTAATGAGTGCTCTCCCTGCCTGGGCCATCAGTTTAGGTCAAGGATGGGCAAACTGTGGCTCTCCAGCTGTTGTAAAACTACAAATCCCAGTATGCCCAGTCTGCCTACAGCTATCAGCCTACAGCAGGGCATGATGGGATTTCTAGTTTTACAACAGCTGGAGAGCAGCGGTTTGCCCATCCCTGGTTTAGGTGGATGGCCATGTCTTGGTAGGTTTGTAGTTGTGCCATACTCCTTCCATTTGCAGATGATGAATTGAACAGTGCTCAGTGAGATGTTCAGAGCTTGGGATATTTGTTTTATAACATAACCCTGCTTAACACTTCTCTACAACTTTATCCCTGACCTGTCTGATGTGTTCCTTGGTTTTTATGATGCTGTTTGATCAGTAATGTTCACTAACAAACCTCTGAGGCCTTCACAGAACAGCTGTACTTATAATGAGAATACATTACACACAGGTAAACTTGATTTACTTATTATGTGACTTCTGAAGGCAATTGGTCACACTGGATTTTAGTTAGGGGTATCAGATTATTTATTAAAAAATTTAAAAAACAGTGTATCATTTTCTTTTCACGTCATACATACTTGCTAATTTGTGTTGTTCTATCACATAAAATCCCAATAAAATACATTTATTTTGAAAAAATGGGGAAAAGTTCAAGGGGTATGAATATGTTTCCAAGGCACTGTATGATAATCCTCATCCCCATTTACCTGATAATCCTGGGGGATGCTGTGACTTGACCCTGTAGATTCTCGTGGATCATCAGGACTGAGACGTCTCTTTAATGTGATTCTCTTACTGGACCCATCTATAGGAGACAAATATTATATATATATACAATACAGACCAAAAGTTTGGACACACCTTCTCATTCAAAGAGTTTTCTTTATTTTCATGACTATGAAGGCATCAAAACTATGAATTAACACATGTGGAATTATATACATAACAAACAAGTGTGAAACAACTGAAAATATGTCATATTCTAGGTTCTTCAAAGTAGCCACCTTTTGCTTTGATTACTGCTTTGCACACTCTTGGCATTCTCTTGATGAGCTTCAAGAAGTAGTCACCTGAAATGGTCTTCACTCCACAGGTGTGCCCTGTCAGGTTTAATAAGTGGGATTTCTTGCCTTATAAATGGGGTTGGGACCATCAGTTGCGTTGTGGAGAAGTCAGGTGGATACACAGCTGATAGTCCTACTGAATAGACTGTTAGAATTTGTATTATGGCAAGAAAAAAGCAGCTAAGTAAAGAAAAATGAGTGGCCATCTTTAGGTTAAGAAATTAAGGTCAGTCAGTCCGAAAAATTGGGAAAACTTTGAAAGTAAGGGCTATTTGACCATGAAGGAGAGTGATGGGGTGCTGCGCCAGATGACCTGGCCTCCACAGTCACCGGACCTGAACCCAATCGAGATGGTTTGGGGTGAGCTGGACCGCAGAGTGAAGGCAAAAGGGACAACAAGTGCTAAGCATCTCTGGGAACTCCTTCAAGACTGTTGGAAGACCATTTCAGGTGACTACCTCTTGAAGCTCATCAAGAGAATGCCAAGAGTGTGCAAAGCAGTAATCAAAGCAAAAGGTGGCTACTTTGAAGAACCTAGAATATGACATATTTTCAGTTGTTTCACACTTGTTTGTTATGTATATAATTCCACATGTGTTAATTCATAGTTTTGATGCCTTCATAGTCATGAAAATAAAGAAAACTCTTTGAATGAGAAGGTGTGTCCAAACTTTTGGTCTGTACTGTATATACATAGTATTCTATCAGAGGATGTCTGCATTTAGATATATTTCTCACCTGGTGATGTAAGGGATGGCTGAGTCTGCATCATGACGTCTCTGTACAGGTCCTTGTGTCCTAAATATTCCCACTCCTGCACAGAAAGACAGAAAACAACGTCCTGACACATACAAGAGAGTCGCTCATCACTGTCCGGTTTACACATGTATTTGTACATGTAAATGAGGTAACCTGTAGGGAACTTTTTTCCAAACTTAACAAGCCCAGTTTTTAAGCCTCTATTATAGTGACGTCTTCTCTAACTGTCATCGCTCCTTTACCCTGTTTTCCCCATGTGGCCCAGATCGCCATGATGACGTCTCCTGACGACTGGGGAGTTTGCTGCCAAGACATCATTGGCCATTTCCAGCCTCCAAAGCAACACAAATTCCTATGCTTTAGCACAGCCATACTGCTACTACCACCCCTGTGCCCCATTACTGTACCTACACTGCAGTCCAATGCCCCCAAATACAATAATGCCAAAGTACACACAGTACAGATAAAAGAAGGGGTAACAAAAAAGTACTAGGCCGTATAGCAAATTTTCAGATCCCCTAAATTAATTTAGACCCCAGACCAGAACCCTAAATCTAGACACAATACCAGACACCAAAAATGAATCAGAATTTATCAGACCCCAGACCAAACTTCCCAAATCAATCAGATGACAGATCAGATGCCCTAAAGGAATTTGAACCCCACACCTGACGCTCTAAATTAATTCATAATTTACAGCCCTAAATTAATTCAGATCCCACAAAAGACTCCCTAAATTAATTCAGACCAGACCCCCAGACAAGACCCTCTAAATTAATATAGACCCCAGACTACACTTAAAAGGGTTTTCCAATTTTTTTTTTTTTACTGATGACCTATCCTCAGGATAGGTCATCCGTATGTGATTGGTAGGAGTCCAGCACCGGGGACCCCCGCCGATCAGCTTTTTTGAGAAGGCACCAGCACTCATGTGAGCGCCACTGCCTTCTCCCTGCTCACCACGCACAGCGCCGTCCATTGTATAGTGGCCGTGTTTGATATCGCGTCCAACCCCATTCACTTCTATGGGGCTGGGCTGCTCCTACGTGACGTCACTGGCCTAGGAAAAGCAGAGAGAAGCCCACAGCACTCACAGGAGCCGAGGCCTTCTCAAAACAGCTGATTGGCAGGGCTCCCAGGTGTCGGACCCCCACCCATCAGATACTGATGACCTATCCAGAGGAAAAAAAAAAAAAAACGGAAACCCCATTTAAATTAATTCAGACTGGCTGACGTCATCTTCTTGACAGCGGCGGTAACGTTCCGTGCACAGGATGTCTCTGGTGAGGCCGGTGATTGGCTGCAGCGGTGACCTGTGTGCACGGTACATCAGCACTGCAGCCAGAAGAACAACTAGCAGTGGTGAGGACAGGCGCGCAGCGCAGGAAGGAGGAGAGGACAAAACAGGCGAGTATCCGTTTATTTTGTAATTTTAGGCAGCTTACAGGGGTTGACTGCGTTTTTATATAACTTGGACAACTCCTTTAATTCTGACTCCAGGTCAGACCCCTAAATTAATTCTGCCACCAGCACCGCAGACAGATCCCCGGGGATCTTCTGCTCCAATGGCCACTCGCCACATTGTGTTAGGACATTGTCAAGAATAAAGACATGTAACTCAGTCTACCCACGCCCATGAGCCCCTCCAGACTCCACCGCTGCTTCTTCTCTCAGGACATTATATTGTGGACAAGGCCGCACTGATGCCCTCATCCGGTCCACGTCTGTGTATAATGACCCCCACTTCTCACCTCTCGCATCAGCAGCTCAATGATCTTGTTGGTCAGGTCCAGGATCCTCTTGAGGTTTCTCTGGGAGGAAGGCAAAGGCTGCGCGGTGGTTCTCCGGATCTCACTCCGTCCTCCATGCTGGGTGGACTTATTTATGGGACCATAATCCTAATGAGACAAGAACCAAGATGGAGGCACGAAAGAGGACCATAATAAGAGAAGGAGTGCGTTTTCAGTGATGTCATGAGTAGAGATGAGCGAATTGATTTGTACAAATCTAATTAACATTTTTTTTTTTTTTGATGACCTGTACTCAGGATAGGTCATCGGTATCTGATCAGTGGGGGTCCGACAGCTGGGACCCCCACCAATCAGCTGTTTGAGAAGGCCTCGGCTCCTGTGAGTGCCGCTGCCTCCTTCCTGCTTACCATTCACTTCTATGGGGCTGAGCTGCTCCTAGGCCACGTGACCGATGAACGTGTCGTCAGTAGTCTAGGAAAAGCAGTGAGAAGCGCCACTACCTTCTCAAACAGCTGATCTGCGTGGTTCCCAGGTGTCAGACCCCCACGATCAGACACTGATGACCTAGATACGAAGAGGGACCGCCACTCACTTGGAAATAAGAATGTGCTTTTATTCAGCGCATAACAGCATCAAAAGTCACGCGTTTCGGCTCAAGCCTGAGCCTTTTTCATATAGTTACATAACTGTGTGAAAAAGGCTCAGGCTTGGGCCGAAATGCGTCAGTGGTGATGCTATTATGCGCTGAATAAAAGCATATTCTTATTTGCAAGAAGAGTGAGTGCCGGTCCTTCTTCGTATTTATTGTTGGGACGCCTTCCCTGGACGCGCACACCATGTGCAAACAGCAGTGCCACCCAGCTTCTCAGATATACTACCCTGAGGATAGGTCATCAGTATTCAAATCTGGGAGTCTCACACAGACCTAGGTCAACAGTATCTGATCGGTGGGGGTCCGTCTATCAGCTATTCGCGCCGGCCGTACATTGCATAGTGGTTGTGCTTAGTATCGCAGCTCAGCCCCATTCAATGCCCCTAGACCATGTGATCGATGAACGTGACATCACATGGCCTAGGAGAAGCTACGAGAAGACTGCGGCGCTACTGCAAGCGCTGGTGCCCTCTCAAACAGCTGATCTGTTTTTAAAATCTCAAAAAAGACCCTTTAATCACATTATTAAAAAAATAATTAAATAACATTTCGTATAATCCCTTTAATGATCCAACCATGTAAATTGTGATGTCATTTGACATCATTTTTACCCACATCCCCGGTAATATCCCGGATTTATTAATACAGATAAGAGTGAAGTCATGTGACCTTGCTTTCCCAGAAACCACCACAAGTCATATCCTGGATTTATTAATAGCGCTAAGTGGTCATGTGACCTCACTTTCCCAGAATGCACCACCTCCGCGATTTATTAATAGCGATCGGTCACGTCATGTGACCCGGCGGGTCCCTCACCTGTCCGGTCAGCAGGTAGATGATCTCCAGGGTGACAGTCAGTATTTTCTGGGTCATCTCATCACCGCCCATCTTCATCCTCTGCTGATCAGTTCTTGCGGTGGACACGGACCATGAAAGCGCCGTGGTAGGGACGAAAATGCAATAAACGTAAATGCATTTGAGAACAGAGCGAGTGGGGACACCTCAGACCCCAGTAAAATGAATGCACTGAGCCTCTACACTGCTCTGTAGTGCAATAGCCGCACAGGGGCTTCAAATAATCAGATTTCATGCAGTTCTAAGGATGATGGTGGTGGTAGTAGTAGATACATTACCACAGGATGCAGGTCAGATCCTGCCTGGAACTATCAAATGAAACACATTTGGGGCCGCAAGGGCGTCTGGGAGTTGTAGTCCAGTGAGTCTCACTGTATCATCTGCATTATAGTACACACAAGCGGAGAGGCTACAGCAAAATGGCGTCTCTCTCTCTCCTCAGAACGCGTACCGTATAGGCGGCGAGAAGTAAACATGCTTACGGCTCATGGGGTTTAGACACAACCGAAGTGAATCTATCGCTGTATAAAGGAGAATGGACGTTTATTCTGGAAGACTACAGTAAAATGGCTGACTCATCACCGCTCCCGACAGGGTAGATGCTAGAGTGGAGTTGTTAGAACGAGGTCTGTGACGTCACTGGTCACATGGTCAAGTGTAAGAAGTGCTTATAAACCCAGACTGCAGGAGCTTGTGAAGGAGGAGGAGCTGTGTGTGCCTGGATGAGCTGCAGACCTAGGGTCCATAGGAGCTCATACATGAGGGGGCATGTGATGTATTCTGGGGACATGGATGGGGTTAATCTGTGAGGGGGGCATGTGGTGTATTCTGGGGACATGGGGGGGGGGGGTTAATCTGTGAGGGGGGCATGTGGTGTATTCTGGGGACATGGGGGGGGGGTTAATCTGTGAGGGGGGCATGTGGTGTATTCTGGGCGGAGCAGGTGCATCACGTGAGTGACGTTACGCCGCCGTCAGCTCTGCCTGTTACTGGAGCGTCATTGTACGGTAAAATAAAGATGCAGTGATTAGTCTGCTGTGAGCAGCGGGGCTGGGGCTGTTATGGGGAGGAGGATCTGTGCACAGGACCCCCCCCTCTCCATAACGGCGCCGGGCACAGGACCCCCCCCTCTCCATAACGGCGCCGGGCACAGGACCCCCCCCTCTCCATAACGGCGCCGGGCACAGGACCCCCCCCCTCTCCATAACGGCGCCGGGCACAGGACCCCCCCCTTCTCCATAACGGTGCCGGGCACAGGACCCCCCCCCCCCCTTCTCCATAACGGCGCCGGGCACAGGACCCCCCCCCCCCCTTCTCCATAACGGCGCCGGGCACAGGACCCCCCCCCCCCCTTCTCCATAACGGCGCCGGGCACAGGACCCCCCCTCTCCATAACGGCGCTGCCCACAGGACCCCCCCTCTCCATAACGGCGCCGCCCACAGGACCCCCCTCTCCATAACGGTGCCGCCCACAGGACCCCCTCTCTCCATAACGGCGCCACCCACAGGACCCCCCCCTCTCCATAACGGCGCCGCCCACAGGACCCCCCCCTCTCCATAACGGTGCCGCCCACAGGACCCCCCCCTCTCCATAACGGTGCCGCCCACAGGACCCCCCCCTCTCCATAACGGCGCCGCCCACAGGACCCCCCCTCTCCATAACGGTGCCGCCCACAGGACCCCCCCCTCTCCATAACGGCGCCGCCCACAGGACCCCCCCTCTCCATAACGGTGTCGTCCACAATTTGTTTTAATATGGCCTTTGAACATAATTTAGGCAATACTCCCTCTGATTCCGCAGCCAATAGGGATTAAAAAAATGAAGGCAAAATAAACTTCATGTCATCTGCTGTGGAGAGATGGCGACTCTCCCTGCACCGTGCTGCTGTATGAGAGGGAGCGGAGTCCATTCAGGCCCTGCGTCAGACGGAGGACAGGGAGCCTAAAACTGGACCTCTGGCCGCCCTACTTTACCTGCTTAAGTAGCAAATAGCCTGAAAGAACGTCTGTCTGTCCTTTTGGAGAGCGCACACAGACAGGTGAACTGATCAGCAGAAGGACAGACAGGCCAATGTGGGGGGGGCTGTATTTTTCTAAAGCCAAGTTCAGATGACGTAGTAGAAAGGTATCCTGGCTTGTCTGTGCCGTCTCCCCAATGGGCGGGTGCGTAAGCGCACTGAATACAGCGACTGAACTTGGCCTACATGCACTTGGTTTAATAACGACATCCCTCATATTTCAGTCACTTCAGCTGTCTTGCGTATGGAGGCCGGGTTACCAGGAACAAGAGGCAAATGGCCAATGTTATAGACTTACAGTATCATTAACCTTATTTTTTATTTCTTGTAGGTAAACAAACTGATCAAATTGGTGAAAGTGGCGTTACTTGTCTCATATGCAAGTCTGTATTTAATGTATAAAACTGTAAATGGTTCTGAAATGTTGGTAACAAACACTTTATTAATAACAGTTTCTCACTTTTTCTCTTAGGTGTTGGGGCTGAAAATAGACAACCACATGTTATTATTGGTCTCTCAGAACATGTCAACAATTTACATTAAGGTGCAGTGTTCTCAGACATAGACACCCTGCAGCTATATCTATGCACACACAGGACAAAGGGTATTTATTGAAAAGTTTTTAAGTAAAGCATATATTTAATAAATCAAGTATGTGACTTTAATTTTTGTGTGTGTTTCACACTGAAGGCATCAAAACTATGAATTAACACATGTGGAATTATATACATAACAAAAAAGTGTGAAACAACTGAAAATATGTCATATTCTAGGTTCTTCAAAGTAGCCACCTTTTGCTTTGATTACTGCTTTGCACACTCTTGGCATTCTCTTGATGAGCTTCAAGAGGTAGTCACCTGAAATGGTCTTCACTTCACAGGTGTGCCCTGTCAGGTTTAATAAGTGGGATTTCTTGCCTTATAAATGGGGTTGGGACCATCAGTTGCGTTGTGGAGAAGTCAGGTGGATACACAGCTGATAGTCCTACTGAATAGACTGTTAGAATTTGTATTATGGCAAGAAAAAAGCAGCTAAGTAAAGAAAAACGAGTGGCCATCATTACTTTAAGAAATGAAGGTCAGTCAGTCCGAAAAATTGGGAAAACTTTGAAAGTGTCCCCAAGTGCAGTCACAAAAACCATCAAGCGCTACAAAGAAACTGGCTCAAATGCGGACCGCCCCAGGAAAGGAAGACCAAGAGTCACCTCTGCTGCGGAGGATAAGTTCATCCGAGTCACCAGCCTCAGAAATCGCAGGTTAAAGCTACATTCACACGTCAGTATTTTTCTATATCCCGAATTTCGGTCCGTTTTTTTGCGGATCCGTTGTTCCTGAAAATGTTTCCGTATGTCATCTGTTTTGAAAAACGGAAACATGTATAAATTTCACAAAGCAAATAAAGTTGTTTGGATTTCTTTGAAGAAAAAAAAAAAAAGTGATTTTCTGTAGGCAGGATTTAATTTCCAGGAACGGATTCCGCAAAAAACGGATGACATACGAATGTCATCTGTTTTTTGCGGATCCATTGACTTTGTATTGTACCAGGATCCGATTTTTGCGGAAAAGAATAGGACAAGTTTTATATTTAATCGGACATGCGGAACGGAACAACGGAAACGGACAGCACACATTGTGTTTGTCAGTTTTTTTTTTTTCAGGACCCATTGAAAATGAATGGGTCCAGATCTGGTCCTGATCTGTTCTGCAAAAAACGGAACAGATCAGGAAAGAAACAATGGACGTGTGAATGGACCCTAACACAGGGCTTGACAAATTTCCTTGGAATCTAGGAGCCAGCTTAAAAAGTTAGGAGCTGTTTTTTTTTTTTAACCTTATAAAGCCTTATTTTCAGCGACAAAAATAACACCTCTTAAATTAACATATAAAGAAGTCTAAAACCAAACAACATGGGCATTGTTTATTATCAGTGTACTGCGACGTCACTGTGTGTATAATCCCTGCGCCACGACGTCACTGTGTGTATAATCCCTGCGCCGCGACGTCACTGTGTGTATAATCCCTGCGCCGCGACGTCTCTGTGGGTATAATCCCTGCGCTGCAGCTGACAGAACGGATGTTTGGGGGGGGGGGGCATGTGGTGTATTCTGGGGACATGGGGGGGGGGGGTAATCTGTGAGGGGGGCATGTGGTGTATTCTGGGGACATGGGGGGGGGGGAATCTGTGAGGGGGGCATGTGGTGTATTCTGGGGACATGGGGGGGGGGGTAATCTGTGAGGGGGGCATGTGGTGTATTCTGGGGACATGGGGGGGGGGGTAATCTGTGAGGGGGGCATGTGGTGTATTCTGGGGACATGGGGGGGGTAATCTGTGAGGGGGGCATGTGGTGTATTCTGGGGACATGGGGGGGGGTAATCTGTGAGGGGGGCATGTGGTGTATTCTGGGGACATGGGGGGGTGTAATCTGTGAGGGGGGCATGTGGTGTATTCTGGGGACATGGGGGGTTTAATCTGTGAGGGGGGCATGTGGTGTATTCTGGGGACATGGGGGGGGTGTAATCTGTGAGGGGGGCATGTGGTGCATTCTGGGGACATGGGGGGTTAATCTGTGAGGGGGGCATGTGGTGCATTCTGGGGACATGGGGGGGGATAATCTGTGAGGGGGGCATGTGGTGCATTCTGGGGACATGGGGGGGGGGGTAATCTGTGAGGGGGGCATGTGGTGCATTCTGGGGACATGGGGGGGGGGTAATCTGTGAGGGGGGCATGTGGTGTATTCTGGGGACATGGGGGGGTAATCTGTGAGGGGGGCATGTGGTGCATTCTGGGGACATGGGGGGTTAATCTGTGAGGGGGCATGTGGTGCATTCTGGGGACATGAGGGGGGCATGTGGTGTATTATGGGGGGGTTAATCTGTGAGGGGGGCATGTGGTGTATTCTGGGGACATGGGGGGGGTAATCTGTGAGGGGGGCATGTGGTGTATTATGGGGGGGGGTAATCTGTGAGGGGGGCATGTGGTGTATTCTAGGGACATGGGGGAGGTAATCTGTGAGGGGGGCATGTGGTGTATTCTGGGGACATGGGGGGGGGGTTAATCTGTGAGGGGGGCATGTGGTGTATTCTGGGGACATGGGGGGGGGTAATCTGTGAGGGGGGCATGTGGTGTATTATGGGGACATGGGGGGGTAATCTGTGAGGGGGCATGTGGTGTATTCTGGGGACATAGGGGGGGGGGTAATCTGTGAGGGGGGCATGTGGTGTATTCTGGGGACATAGGGGGGGGGGGTAATCTGTGAGGGGGGCATGTGGTGTATTCTGGGGACATGGGGGGGGTAATCTGTGAGGGGGGCATGTGGTGTATTCTGGGGACATAGGGGGGGGGTAATCTGTGAGGGGGGCATGTGGTGTATTCTGGGGACATGGGGGGTAATCTGTGAGGGGGGCATGTGGTGTATTCTGGGGACATGGGGGGGGTAATCTGTGAGGGGGCATGTGGTGTATTCTGGGGACATGGGGGGAGTAATCTGTGAGGGGGGCAATCTGTGAGGGGGGCATGTGGTGTATTCTGGGGACATGAGGGTGTCGGTCTGTGAGGGGGTTTTGGTGGGGGGGTTAGTCTGTGAGGGGGGGGCATGTGGTGTATTCTGGGGACATGAGGATGCAGATCTGTGGGAGGGGGGGCTTTATGGGGTGTATTGGAGAGGGGGCAGATCAGTAAGGGGGGGTGTGAGCCTCTGTGTATG
This sequence comes from Bufo gargarizans, assembly GCF_014858855.1. Taxonomy (NCBI): domain Eukaryota; kingdom Metazoa; phylum Chordata; class Amphibia; order Anura; family Bufonidae; genus Bufo; species Bufo gargarizans. The sequence goes on along the minus strand of NC_058082.1, from coordinate 44,589,060 downwards.
GGGCTGGGTGTATCCTGTAGCTGCTGTGTGGTAACATTGATGTGTATTCACCCAATAGATTTTGTTCCTGAGAGCAGAATGGCCGAGCAGAGGGGCTGCCATCCAGCAGAGCCGGAGGAGACGAGCACACAGTGCCCCCTGCTGTACAGTCTGATAGCAGTCAGTATGCTGTATGCACCACTACACACTATATATAAGGGCTTGTTGTCGCTGCTTGTCATGTCTCGGTGGCAGTCAGTAAACAGAAACTGTCCTAAAGACACAGCAGGATTGAGTCAGAAGAGCTGAAGTCCCGTGTAGGGCTGCAACCATTAATAGATAACTAGATTCGTTGCCAACGAATCCAGTTATCGAATAATCGTCCCATTCGTTGCTATGCGGGCGGTTTACTTTAAGTCACTGCATCTTTATTTTACCTTACAATGACGCTCCAGTAACGGGCAGAGCGGACGGCGGCGTAACGTCACTTACTCATGTGACGCGCCTGCTCCGCCTCCTTCATTCATAAAGTGGGCGGAGCAGGTGCGTCACGTGAGTGACGTTACGCCGCCGTCAGCTCTGCCTGTTACTGGAGCGTCAGTGTACGGTAAAATAAAGATGCAGTGATTAGTCTGCAGTGAGCAGCGGGTCTGGGCACTGTTATGGGGAGGGGGGTCTGGGCACTGTTATGGGGAGGGGGGTCTGGGCACTGTTATGGGGAGGGGGGTCTGGGCACAGGACCCCTCTCCATAACGGCGCCGCCCAGAGGACCCCCCCCCCCCTCTCCATAACGGCGCCGCCCAGAGGACCCCCCCTCTCCATAACGGCGCCGCCCACAGGACCCCCCCTCTCCATAACGGCACCGCCCACATGACCCCCCCCTCTCCATAACGGCGCCGCCCACAATTTGTTTTAATATGGCCTTTGAACATAATTTAGGCAATACTCCCTCTGATTCCGCAGCCAATAGGGATTAAAAAATGAAGGAAAAATAAACTTGTCATCTGCTGTGGAGAGATGGCGACTCTCCCTGCACCGTGCTGCTGTATGAGAGGGAGCGGAGTCCATTCAGGCCCTGCGTCAGACGGAGGACAGGGAGCCTAAAACTGGACCTCTGGCCGCCCTACTTTACCTGCTGAAGTAGCAAACAGCCTGAAAGAACGTCTGTCTGTCCTTTTGGAGAGCGCACACAGACAGGTGAACTGATCAGCAGAAGGACAGACAGGCCAATGTGGGGGGGGCTGTATTTTTCTAAAGCCAAGTTCAGATGACTTAGTAGAAAGGTATCCTGGCTTGTCTGTGCCGTCTCCCCAATGGGCGGGGGGCGTAAGCGCACTGTGATTACAGCGACTGAACTTGGCCTACATGCACTTGGTTTAATAACGACATCCCTCATATTTCAGTCACTTCAGCTGTCTTGCGTATGGAGGCCGGGTTACCAGGAACAAGAGGCAAATGGCCAATGTTATAGACTTACAGTATCATTAACCTTATTTTTTATTTCTTGTAGGTAAACAAACTGATCAAATTGGTGAAAGTGGCGTTACTTGTCTCATATGCAAGTCTGTATTTAATGTATAAAACTGTAAATGGTTCTGAAATGTTGGTAACAAACACTTTATTAATAACAGTTTCTCACTTTTTTTCTCTTTGGTGTTGGGGCTGAAAATAGACAACCACATGTTATTATTGGTCTCTCAGAACATGTCAACAATTTACATTAAGGTGCAGTGTTCTCAGACATAGACACCCTGCAGCTATATCTATGCACACACAGGACAAGTGGTATTTATTGAAAAGTTTTTAAATAAAGGATATATTTAATAAATCAAGTATGTGACTTTAATTTTTGTGTGTCTGTGTGTTTCACACTGAAGGCATCAAAACTATGAATTAACACATGTGGAATTATATACATAACAAAAAAGTGTGAAACAACTAAAAATATATGTCATATTCTAGGTTCTTCAAAGTAGCCACCTTTTGCTTTGATTACTGCTTTGCACACTCTTGGCATTCTCTTGATGAGCTTCAAGAGGTAGTCACCTGAAATGGTCTTCACTTCACAGGTTTGCCCTGTCAGGTTTAATAAGTGGGATTTCTTGCCTTATAAATGGGGTTGGGACCATCAGTTGCGTTGTGGAGAAGTCAGGTGGATACACAGCTACTGAATAGACTGTTAGAATTTGTATTATGGCAAGAAAAAAGCAGCTAAGTAAAGAAAAACGAGTGGCCATCATTACTTTAAGAAATGAAGGTCAGTCAGTCCGAAAAATTGGGAAAACTTTGAAAGTGTCCCCAAGTGCAGTCACAAAAACCATCAAGCGCTACAAAGAAACTGGCTCACATGCGGACCGCCCCAGGAAAGGAAGACCAAGAGTCACCTCTGCTGCGGAGGATAAGTTCATCCGAGTCACCAGCCTCAGGAATCGCAGGTTATGGCTACATTCACACGTCAGTATTTTTCTATATCCTGAATTTCGGTCCGTTTTTTGCGGATCCGTTGCTCCTGAAAATGTTTCCCTATGTCATCTGTTTTTTGCGGATCCGCAAAAAACGGAAACGTATAAATTTCACAAAGCAAATAAAGTTGTTTAGAATTCTTAGAAAAAAATAAATAAAAAAATGTATTGATTTCTGTGGGCAGGATTTAATTTCCAGGAACGGATTCCGCAAAAAACGGATGACATACGTAATGATATACGAATATCATCCGTTTTTTGCGGAACCGTTGACTTTGTATTGTACCAGGATCTGATTTTTGTGGAAAAGAATAGGACAAGTTTTATATTTAATCGGACATGCGGAATGGAACAACGGAAACGGACAGCACACATTGTGTTGTCCGCTTTTTTTTTTTCAGGACCCATTGAAAATGAATGGGTCCAGATCTGTTCCGCAAAAAAACGGAACAGATCAGGAAAGAAACCACGGACGTGTGAATGGACCCTAACACAGGGCTTGACAAATTTCCTTGGAATCTAGGAGCCAGCTTAAAAAGTTTGGAGCTATTTTTATTTTATTTTTTTACCTTATAAAGCCTTATTTTCAGCGACATAAATAACACCTCTTAAATTAACATATAAAGAAGTCTAAAACCAAACAACATGGGCATTGTTTATTATCAGTGTACTGCGACGTCACTGTGTGTATAATCCCTGCGCCGCGACGTCACTGTGTGTATAATCCCTGTGCTGTGACGTCACTGTGTGTATAATCCCTGCGCTGCAGCTGACAGAACGGAGATCCCTTCCCCAGGATGTTTGGGCTCATTCATCTCATAGAACTGCAGCTATGAAATCCACAGCGTATAGCAGCAAATTGGATACGATTTTACCAAAATTCCACACGGAAATGAACGTACTGTGCACATTTCCAATCTGCACCGCGGTAATATACGATTTCACCACGTGTAACTGATTGTGGCTGAATTCCACACGCTACATGTAGAGTTTGATAAAAATCCACAACAGGTAATCCTCTGTGGAGAATATTTCCATTGGAATTACCCTAGGAATACTGAGGGGCTTCCAGGTCTCTCATGGATTGTCACCCAGCTTTCCTGGTCTCCTAGTCGTGAGGAGAACATATCGAGAAGTTATCAGATGATTTAGCCATTCAGGAGTCTTATGGCAGCTCCTAGGAGACCTGTGTGGTATACAGCCTGTCACCCAGCTTTCCTGAGGAGAATATATCTCAGTACGGGAACATATAGAGAAGTCATCAGATGATTTGGCCATTCAGTAGTCTTAGTTCTCATAGGAGCTGCCACCCGGCTTTCCAAGACTCCTGAATGGGTAAATCATATGATAACGTATCTAAATGTTCCTATACTGAGATATATTCTCCTCAGCAGACCAGGAAAGCTGGGTGACAGACAGCCTGTCTACCACACAGCTCTCCTAGGAGCTGTCACCCAGCTTTCCTAGAAAGTGATAGAACTAAGAAATGGCCGCATGGTAACTGCAGGGATGGAGCACGGTGCAGGAATGACCACCAGTTGTGGCTAGCAGGAGCTCCGGCCTAATGACGGCAGCAGGTGTGCAGCTCCCCGCTGGGTTCATGGCCGTAGCAGGCAGACATTACAAACTTTGAGCCCAGCGGATAAGTGCAGAGCGCATCATTTACCGCCGCAGAGCCGGCCGTGCAGGGACCTGGCAGCACTTGGTGCCCTGGGATGTTGCGCTGCCCGGTCCCCTGCTGTATACAGCAGGAGGAATGATGATGGGCCGATTGTCTTCCCTCCACTTGTCAGCGAGTGCAGCGCCGCTACCTGTGCTCCTGCTCTGCCTCCCCTGCACTAACTCCTCTTTCCCCGCCGAGGCTCTCTCACCGGGACACGGGCTCTGATGTCTGCCGGACAGTTATCACATAAGTACCGGCCGGGCTCCGGTGAAGGCTTTGCCATTTTCAACTACCCTGAAGATGACGCACGGCGACATCAGCACGCTGCAACCGATAGACGGCGAGAGAGAGTGGGCAAACCACAATGGAGCTGAAAGCTGAGGGGTCAGGGCAGGGTGGCAGTCCGAGCCTGGGCGCAAGTGATAAAAAAAAAAAAAAAGGTTTCATTTTGCTCACGGTCCTAACCCTCCGGTGGCTGCGCCCGGCTGCTGGTGCGCTGGGCCTATTTTCAAGCAGGGACAAATACCCAGGCGCCAGGACAAAACTCCTAGGCCTGGGATTTGTCGAGCCCTGGGTTAACAGCAGCTCAGATTAGAGACCAGGTCAATGCCACACAGAGTTCTAGCAGCAGACACATCTCTAGAACAACTGTTAAGAGGAGACAGTGTGAATCAGGCCTTCATGGTAGAATATCTGCTGGGAAACCACTGCTAAGGACAGGCAACAAGCAGAAGAGACTTGTTTGGGCTAAAGAACACAAGGAATGGACATTAGACCAGTGGAAATCTGGGCTTTGGTCTGATGAGTCCAAATTTGAGATCTTTGGTTCCAACCACCGTGTCTTTGTGCGACGCAGAAAAGGTGAACGGATGGACTCTACATGCTTGGTTCCCACCGTGAAGCATGGAGGAGGAGATGTGATGGTGTGGGGGTGCTTTGCTAGTGACACTGCTGGGGATTTATTCAAAATTGAAGGCATACTGAACCAGCATGGCTACCACAGCATCTTGCAGCAGCATGCTATTCCATCCGGTTTGCGTTTAGTTGGACCATCATTTATTTTTCAACAGGACAATGACCCCAAACACACCTCCAGGCTGTGTAAGGGCTATTTGACCATGAAGGAGAGTGATGGGGTGCTGCGCCAGATGACCTGGCCTCCACAGTCACCGGACCTGAACCCAATCGAGATGGTTTGGGGTGAGCTGGACCGCAGAGTGAAGGCAAAAGGGCCAACAAGTGCTAAGCATCTCTGGGAACTCCTTCAAGACTGTTGGAAGACCATTTCAGGTGACTACCTCTTGAAGCTCATCAAGAGAATGCCAAGAGTGTGCAAAGCAGTAATCAAAGCAAAAGGTGGCTACTTTGAAGAACCTAGAATATGACATATTTTCAGTTGTTTCACTTTTTTGTTATGTATATAATTCCACATGTGTTAATTCATAGTTTTGATGCCTTCAGTGTGAATCTACAATTTTCATAGTCATGAAAATAAAGAAAACTCTTTGAATGAGAAGGTGTGTCCAAACTTTTGGTCTGTACTGTATATGTATATGTGTGTGTGTGTGTGTGTATGTATGTGTATATATATATATTTTATTTTTACATTAAGGGATCGCTTGACTTTGGGGGGTCATTCTCACATATTCTCTGCCAGACACCACGTTTAAGGTTCAAACACTGTGCTTTATTGCGGCATATCCATGTGATCATAACGGTACAAAATAAACTCCTGCCCATCCAGGCACTACCTATACAACATATGCCCCTACCTTACAGTGTGTGAACACATATAGCTTTCTCAGCCTCACAGTCCTGTAAACTACAGGCCAGGTACCTGTTCAAAGGGGGGGGGGGGGTTGTGGTAGTAATCCTCCCAACTCTGACCTAGGGACCCTTCCACTGCAGGTGTCACGGCGTTTCCCCCCCCCCCCCCAAACCTGCGGGCCTCATCTGGGTGAGGGAACCTGTAATGGATTAGGGGTGTGGACTGAGTCTCCCGCTACCAACCTGACTCCCAGTCCAAAGAAATCCAGCCCAAACAACTTTAACCAATCTCCAGCAAGCTATGTCTTACTGATGCAGTACTTTTCTGCATTTCAGCTACCTCGCCCAGTGAGACTGAACCACCAGGTGAGATACACCCCCCCAAGTTCACATCACCAAAATATATATATCAAATTGCAATAGAGCCCATACAGAACACCTTATATTATCATTGCTAGAAGCTGCAGAGGTGTTAGAAGGAGGTCCTCCTCTACTATCCTTAATATAAGCTGGAGAGATGTTAGAAGGAGGTCCTCCTCCTGGAGTCAGTAATATGGTAGAATAGGACTGTTAGAAGGAGGGCCTCCTCCTAGAGCCAGTAGGATATGCTTTAGAGGTGTTAGAAGGAGGTCCTCCTCCTGGAGTCAGTAATCTAGCCTGTTTACTATAGAATCAGCTAGAATGAATGGAGTTGTTAGAAGGAGGTTCTCCTCTATTATCATTGCTAGAAGCTGCAGAGATGTTAGAAGGAGGTCCTCCTCTACTATCAGTAATATAAGCTGTAGAGGTGTTAGAAGGAGGTCCTCCTCTACTATCAGTAATATAAGCTGTAGAGGTGTTAGAAGGAGGTCCTCCTCTACTATCAGTAATATAAGCTGTAGAGGTGTTAGAAGGAGGTCCTCCTCTAATATCAGTAATATAAGCTGCAGAGATGTTAGAAGGAGGTCCTCCTCCTGGAGTCAGTAACCTAATCTTTTCTATACAGAGCAGGCTAGAATGGAGTGGGCTGAAGGAGGTCCTCCTGTATTTGCTGTGGCTTGTGAAGTCACGTGGTGCCGGACAGTCACCTGACTCTTATCTGCCAATCCAGAGGAAGCTGCGATTTGGAGTCGGAAATGTGAATCTCAACGCCTTGTTGGTGGGCAGCCAGTGTGAAGAGGGAGGAACTCTGACCGCTCTACCCTAATGTGAGGGCATTGTGGTGGGGCACTGCCTGCCACTGTAATGGAGACCCTGTCACTTTTATTTTTTTAATGAAAGCATGGCGGCACTGTTATAAAAGCACTCTGGAATCACTGATAGGATGGCACAGTTATGGGGGCACTCTGGGATAACTGATATGGGGGCACAGTTATAGGGGCACTCTGGATTCACTGATAGAAGAGAACTGTTATGGGGGCACTCTGGGATCATTGATAGAGCTCTTATGGGGGCACTCTGGGATCACTGATAGGAGGACACTGTAATGGGGGCACTCTGGGATCACTGATAGAGCTCTGTTATGGGGGCACTCTGGGATCACTGATAGGAGGACACTGTAATGGGGGCACTCTGGGATCACTGATAGGAGGACACTGTAATGGGGGCACTCTGGGATCACTGATAGGAGGACACTGTAATGGGGGCGCTCTGGGATCACTGATAGGAGGACACTGTAATGGGGGCACTCTGGGATCACTGATAGGAGGACACTGTAATGGGGGCACTCTGGGATCACTGATAGGAGGACACTGTAATGGGGGCACTCTGGGATCACTGATAGGAGGACACTGTTACAGGGGCACTCTGGGATCACTGATAGGAGGACACTGTAATGGGGGCACTCTGGGATCACTGATAGAAGAGCACTGTTATGGGGGCGCTCTGGGATCACTGATAGGAGGACACTGTAATGGGGGCACTCTGGGATCACTGATAGAAGAGCACTGTTACGGGGGCACTCTGGGATCACTGATAGGAGGACACTGTAATGGGGGCACTCTGGGATCACTGATAGGAGGACACTGTTACAGGGGCACTCTGGGATCACTGATAGGAGGACACTGTAATGGGGGCACTCTGGGATCACTGATAGAAGAGCACTGTTATGGGGGCGCTCTGGGATCACTGATAGGAGGACACTGTTACAGGGGCACTCTGGGATCACTAATAGAAGAGCACTGTTACGGGGGCACTCTGGGATCACTGATAGGAGGACACTGTTACGGGGGCACTCTGGGATCACTGATAGGAGGACACTGTTACGGGGGCACTCTGGGATCACTGATAGGAGGACACTGTTACGGGGGCACTCTGGGATCACTGATAGGAGGACACTGTTACGGGGGCACTCTGGGATCACTAATAGAAGAGCACTGTTACGGGGCACTCTGTGATCACTGATAGAGCTGTTACGGGGGCACTCTGGGATCACTGATAGGAGGACACTGTTATGGGGGCACTCTGGGATCACTGATAGAGCTCTGTTATGGGGGCACTCTGGGATCACTGATAGAAGAGCACTGTTACGGGGGCACTCTGGGATCACTGATAGAAGAGCACTGTTACGGGGGCACTCTGGGATCACTAATAGAAGAGCACTGTTACGGGGGCACTCTGGGATCACTGATAGAAGAGCACTGTTACGGGGGCACTCTGGAATCACTGATAGAAGAGCACTGTTACGGGGGCACTATGGGATCACTAATAGAAGAGCACTGTTACGGGGGCACTCTGGGATCACTGATAGAAGAGCACTGTTACGGGGGCACTCTGGGATCACTGATAGAGCTCTTACGGGGGCACTCTGGGATCACTGATAGGAGGACACTGTTATGGGGGCACTCTGGGATCACTGATAGGAGGACACTGTTATGGGGGCACTCTGGGATCACTGATAGAGCTCTGTTATGGGGCACTCTGGGATCACTGATAGAAGAGCACTGTTAGGGGGGCACTCTGGGATCACTGATAGAGCTCTGTTATGGGGGCACTCTGGGATCACTGATAGAAGAGCACTGTTACGGGGGCACTCTGGAATCACTAATAGAGCTCTTATGGGGGCACTCTGGGATCACTGATAGGAGGACACTGTTACGGGGGAACTCTGGGATCACTGATAGGAGGACACTGTTACGGGGCACTCTGGGATCACTGATAGAAGAGCACTGTTACGGGGGCACTCTGGGATCACTGATAGAAGAGCACTGTTACGGGGGCACTCTGGGATCACTGATAGGAGGACACTGTTATGGGGGCACTCTGGGATCACTGATAGGAGGACACTTATGGGGGCACTCTGGGATCACTGATAGAGCTCTGTTATGGGGCACTCTGGGATCACTGATAGAAGAGCACTGTTATGGGGGCACTCTGGGATCACTGATAGAGCTCTGTTATGGGGGCACTCTGGGATCACTGATAGAAGAGCACTGTTACGGGGGCACTCTGGGATCACCGATAGAAGAGCACTGTTATGGGGGCGCTCTGGGATCACTGATAGGAGGACACTGTTACGGGGGCACTCTGGGATCACTGATAGAAGAGCACTGTTATGGGGGCACTCTGGGATCACTGATAGGACACTGTTACGGGGGCACTCTGGGATCACTGATAGAAGAGCACTGTTACGGGGGCACTCTGGAATCACTAATAGAGCTCTTATGGGGGCACTCTGGGATCACTGATAGGAGGACACTGTTACGGGGGAACTCTGGGATCACTGATAGGAGGACACTGTTACGGGGCACTCTGGGATCACTGATAGGAGGACACTGTTACGGGGGCACTCTGGGATCACTGATAGGAGGACACTGTTACGGGGCACTCTGGGATCACTGATAGGAGGACACTGTTACGGGGGCACTCTGGGATCACTGATAGGACACTGTTACGGGGGCACTCTGGGATCACTAATAGAAGAGCACTGTTACGGGGGCACTCTGTGATCACTGATAGAGCTGTTACGGGGGCACTCTGGGATCACTGATAGGAGGACACTGTTATGGGGGCACTCTGGGATCACTGATAGAGCTCTGTTATGGGGGCACTCTGGGATCACTGATAGAGGAGCACTGTTACGGGGGCACTCTGGGATCACTGATAGAGCTCTGTTATGGGGGCACTCTGGGATCACTGATAGGAGGACACTGTTATGGGGGCACTCTGGGATCACTGATAGAGCTCTGTTATGGGGGCACTCTGGGATCACTGATAGAGGAGCACTGTTACGGGGGCACTCTGGGATCACTGATAGAAGAGCACTGTTACGGGGGCACTCTGGGATCACTGATAGAAGAGCACTGTTACGGGGGCACTCTGGGATCACTGATAGAGCTCTTACGGGGGCACTCTGGGATCACTGATAGAGCTCTGTTATGGGGGCACTCTGGGATCACTGATAGAAGAGCACTGTTACGGGGGCACTCTGGGATCACCGATAGAAGAGCACTGTTATGGGGGCACTCTGGGATCACTGATAGGAGGACACTGTTACGGGGCACTCTGGGATCACTGATAGAAGAGCACTGTTATGGGGGCGCTCTGGGATCACTGATAGGAGGACACTGTTACGGGGGCACTCTGGGATCACTGATAGAGCTGTTATGGGGGCACTCTGGGATCACTGATAGAAGAGCACTGTTATGGGGGCACTCTGGGATCACTGATAGGAGGACACTGTTATGAGAGTACTCTGGCCATTGATGATATTAGAGCATTGCTATGGGGGAACTCTTGCTGTAAGGAATTACACAGTCAAGAGGACTGTATGTAGCACCAGCATTAAAGCAGTACCCTGACATCAATAATCATAACCCTTATGGGCCAGTAATTTAAAGGGGTAGTACAGGATTTTAGATACATGGCAGCTTTATATGGTACCATAGCGCCACACCTGTCCACGGGTTGTGTCTGCTATTACATTACTCATGGGAGACATGGATTCTTTAGGCCACAGTCGCTTTGGCGCTGTCTGGACCGGGGATCGGATTGTACGGGATCTCCTCGATTCTCCGGGGGTGGTTGATTAGTGGAGCTATCGCTGGCGAAGCAGTAGTGTATTGGCGCACGCGCAGTCGCTGCTCCCGAAGCCAATTTGTTGCAATCGATTCGCTCAATAAATGTGGCCCCCAGATGACAACTTCCGCTGGATCTAGGTGAGGCGACCGTCACAAAAAGGGCTTGTTCACCCGAACGTATGTGTTCTGTTTCTGTATTGCGGACCGCATATGCGGATCCGCAATACACGGACAACCGTTCCGTGTGCATTCCGCATCACGGATGCGGACCAATTCACTTCAATGGGTCCGCAAATCCAGAGATGCGAAAAGGAAGCACGTAACGCTACGGAGTGGGGTTCCGTTCCTTACTTCCATTCCGCAAAAAGATAGAACTTGCTGTATCTATTTGCCTAACGGAAGGACGCGGAACTATTCAAGGTGAATGGGTCTGGATCCGTCCCGGAGCCTGCACGAACGTTCTCCGTGCATTGGGGACCACAAATTGCGGGACCCAATGCACGGAACGGAACACATACGTTTGTGTGAATAAGCCCTAATGATGTATTCACTGCTGAAGTTCTGGCACAGTGTCTCATCTGACAGCTGCACCAAACCTGCTTCCTGTTCTTCATGAATCGGGGGTGAAGGGTCAAATGTCACAGCATCAAAAGCTCAAGCTCCCCCTGCAGGAGCTAAAAGTGACAACGTCCTTAGGGCGCGTTCACACAACCGTATTTGGCGGATGACGTCTGTGCTGCATCTTTTTTTTCTTTTGCGGATCCACTATGACTGTTCTTGTCTGCAAAATGGACAAGAACTGGACACGTTCTATCATTTCTTTTTTGCAGGTCGAGCTGTAGTTTTTATTGGTACCATTTTGGGGTACGTAAGACTTTTTGATCACTTTTTTATGTAGGTTTAAAGGTGATCAAAAATGGCAAATTGTGGATTTATTTATTTTAAATTTTGGGATGCGGCGATACCCATTATGTTTAATTATGATTGTAAACTAGGGAAAGGGGGATATGAGATTCTATATTTATCTCCCAAAAAAAAATTCACATTTTTTTTTATGTCCCCCCGAGGGGACTCGAACATGCGATCGTCTGATTGCTTTTCCCATAGATTGCAATGCTTTACTACTGCAGTCTATGGGAGATTCCTCACAGGAAGGGCTCCATTGGAACATCGTTGTGGTAAGCCTGGTAGGTTTGGGCAGGCTCGAAGGCTATCACAGTGAACCAACAGCTCCCTCCCTCGATCCTGGTGCGAGGGAGCTGTTTGGACCCTGTGAGCGCGGCGTTCCCAGGGAAAGCCGCCTCAGATGCCGTGGCAACAATTAACCGCGGCTTCACCACTCCATACACTTTACAGTGCACATTAACCGCCTCCGGACCGCCTAACGCAGATGTGCGGTCCGGAGGCGGCAGCGCTGCGCACAGTCACGCATATACGCGTCGTCTCGCGAGACGCGAGATGACGCGCTATGCCGGCCCGCGCATGCGCAGTTCGGGCCGGCATTTCGAAGAGGACCATTTCGTCATCAGCTTGCCAGCCAATGATCGCGGCTGGCAGGTTGCTGATTTTTTAAAAAGCCAATCAAAGTGCCAGATAGCAGATCATATTAGTAAATATGATCTGTTATATGGCTGCCTGCTCCTCTGCTGGTTCTTTTCGTCGGTTGGATCCAGCAGAGGAGCAGGCTTCACAGTGAGTACACCAAACACTACACTATAGCCCCTGATCACCCCCCTGAACCCCAATTAACCCTTTGATCACCCCTTTGTCAATCACTAGTGAAAGGAAAAAAGTGATCAGTGTAAACTGTCACATTTTTTTTTCACTGGTATTGACTGTTAGGTTTTAGGGATAGTTTAGGTCCCTTGGTTAGGTAGTTAGCGATCAGTTAGCGCCCAGCCCACCGCACCGCAGTCCGTTATTCGCTGATTAGCGTATCGCTAATCAGCATTTTTACTTTTATAGTATCTGGAAGTGATCAAAACTGATCACGGTCAGATCTATAATTGTATTAGTGTCACTTTAGTTCGCCCTCCACCCAAAACGCAGTGTTTGCCCGATCAGGCCAGATCGGTCGCCCACACGTGCGTTCGCCCACGCCCGCCCCACCGCAGTGACAAAATTTTTTTATTTTTTTTTGATCACTGCACATTCACTTTACACGCACTGCGGCGATAAAAAAATCAGTTTTGATATTTTTTATCAACCGCAGCGGCCTCCGGTACTTCGCTAGCCTCCCCTTTGTAAGACAGGCTTGCTTTTTTTTTCTTGGGTAGTCTCAGGGAATACCCCTAAATTTAGTTGCCCACATGTCTAACAGGGGGTATTCCTCTGAAGAGGCCTACAGGCTTCTGACCCAGTCGGATGAGGAATGGGAACCCTCATCTGACGAATCTAGCAGGTCAGAATACGAACCTGTAGAAAGCAGTGGCTCTCTGACCCAAAGTTCGGACGAGGAGGCTGAGGTCCCTGATACCACCAGGCGTACCCGGCCCCGTGTCGCTAGACCGCAGGTTGCGCAGGATCCGCTTCAAGAGCAGCAGAGTGGGGCTGGTGCTGTCGGATTACGTGGTGAGGCATACACCAGCAGCCCAGCCCTCCCTGGACCTAGTACCAGCACTGCCGTACAACCTGGTGAAGTAGCGAGCACCAGAAGGGCAGTTGAAGCTGGTACGGTGGCACGTGCAGTAGTGACCCCGTCGCAGCCACCGCACAGACGGGCCCGTAGAGCCCCTAGAATCCCAGAGGTGCTGGCAAACCCTGATTGGCAGTCCCCAACTTCAGCCGCACCTGTAGTTTTCCCTTTCACCACCCAGTCTGGAGTTCGGGTTGAGACAGCTCAGATCGGTCCGGCCCTGGGATTTTTTGAGCTGTTCTTGACTGCGGAGCTCTTAGACATAGTCGTGGCCGAAACAAACCGGTATGCCACACAATTTATAACCGCTAACCCGGGAAGCTATTATGCCCAGCCTTTCCGGTGGAAACCAGTCCAAGTTTCCGAAATTAAAACTTTTCTGGGCCTCCTCCTCAACATGGGTCTAACTAAAAAGCATGAATTGCGGTCATATTGGTCCACGAACCCGATTCATCACATGCCCATGTTCTCTGCTGCTATGTCCAGGGCACGTTTTGAGGCCATCCTGCGGTTCCTGCACTTTAGTGACAACACCGCCTCCCGTCCCAGGGGCCACCCTGCTTTTGACCGGCTCCACAAAATTCGGCCCCTCATAGACCATTTCAACCTGAAATTTGCAGATTTGTATACCCCAGAGCAAAACATCTGCGTAGACGAGTCCCTGATACATTTTACTGGGCGCCTTGGCTTCAAACAATACATCCCAAGCAAGCGCGCCCGGTATGGGGTCAAATTGTATAAGCTCTGTGAAAGGGCCACAGGCTATACCCACAAATTTCGGATCTATGAGGGAAAAGATCAGACCCTGGAGCTGGTCGGTTGCCCTGACTACCTGGGGAGCAGTGGGAAGACAGTCTGGGACTTGGTGTCACCCTTATTCGGCAAGGGGTACCATCTTTATGTGGACAATTTTTACACAAGTGTGGCCCTCTTTAGGCATTTGTTTCTAGAACGGATTGGCGCCTGTGGTACCGCGCGAACTAGTCGCGCGGGCTTCCCCCAACGCCTCGTTACCACCCGTCTTGCAAGGGGGCAGAGGGCCGCACTGTGTAACGAAGAACTGCTCGCGGTGAAATGGAGAGACAAGCGTGACGTTTACATGCTCTCCTCCATTCACGCAGACACGACAATCCAAATTGAGCGAGCAACCCGTGTCATTGAAAAGCCCCTCTCAGTCCACGACTATAACCTCCACATGGGAGGGGTCGACTTCAATGACCAGATGTTGTCTTCGTATTTAGTTTCCCGACGCACCAGACGCTGGTATAAGAAGGTGTCTGTATATTTAATTCAATTGGCTCTGTACAATAGTTTTGTTCTCTACAGTAAGGCTGGGAGAACTGGATCCTTCCTCAAATTTCAGGAAGAGATCATCGCGAACCTCCTGTATCCAGGAGGTTCCGTGGCCCCATCCACCAGTGTAGTTAGCCGTCTACACGAGCGACATTTCCCCAATGTCGTTCCTGGTACCTCAACCCAACCGTCACCCCGAAAAAGATGTCGTGTCTGTAGCAGGAGTGGAATAAGGCGTGACACCCGCTATTTCTGTCCTGACCACCCTGCCCTATGCTTTGGAGAGTGTTTCCGGAAGTACCACACACAGGTACACTATTAGCATAGGGATCATCTCACCAGGATAGGCACACAGGGCTATTAGGGCCCATTCACTCACTGCTGCTGCAAACGTCTCCTTTCACCTGGGACAAAGTGCATAACGCACTTCGCCACATCTTTGGGCGATTTGCGCTTTGCACATTGACCCATGGGGAAGGAGAGGTTTGTTCTATAAAGGTAAAAAAAATAATAATAATAACAAGCACCAGTAAGCAAAAAGGTTAATGTTCAGTTAAAAAAGTTAAAGTTTATATGTTCTGTTCCCAAGTTAATAAAATTATTGCGTTGCGGCCTGGTTTTTTCTTTTTCTTTTTTTTTTACCTTCCAGGTGGACCAACCGATCGACCAGCTGCAGCACTGATGTGCATTCTGACAGAAGCATTGCGCTGCTGTCAGATTACACGCAAGTCGGTGTATGCGGCGCTGCAAGACGGGATTTTCTCCTCTGCAGTGACAGATACGTTTGCCAAGGCATACGAGCTGAGGAGGAGGCGGCGTTCCTATGCTTTGGCAAACACTTTGTATATATATATAAAAAAAAAAAAAAAAATCCCGGCAATGATTTATTCATCCACATCGATTGATGCGAATGGAGAAATCTGGTTTGCCAGGGCATACGAGCTAAGTGGGTATGGATGTAGGGCGGAGCTCCTATGTCCTGGCAGACGCCTTTCCCCTCCATTTTTTTTTTTTGGCAGAGATTTTTTCATCCACATTGATCGATGCGAATGAAGAAATCTGTGCCGTTCATTTTTTTCTTTCAGCCCAGAGGCTGAACGAAAAAAAAAAATCTCATTACCTGTATGCTCAATATAAGGAGAATAGCAGAAACTCCTAATGCTGGCCATACATGTAATGATTGCGGAGACCCTCAAATGCCAGGGCAGTACAAACACCCCACAACTGACCCCATTTTGGAAAGAAGACACCCCAAGGTATTCGCTGAGGGGCATATTGAGTCCATGAAAGATTTAAATTTTTGTCCTAAGTTAGCGGAAAGTGAGACTTTGTGAGAAAAAACAAATAAAAAAATCAATTTCCGCTAACTTATGCAAAAAAAAAAAAAAATTCTATGAACTTGCCAGGCCCCTCATTGGATACCTTGGGGTGTCTTCTTTCCAAAGTGGGGTCACATGTGGGGTATTTATACTGCCCTGGCTTTTTAGGGGCCCTAAAGCGTGAGAAGTAGTCTGGGATCCAAATGTCTAAAAATGCCCTCCTAAAAGGAATTTGGGCCGCTTTGCGCATCTAGGCTGCAAAAAAGTGTCACACATGTGGTATCGCCGTACTCAGGAGAAGTTGGGGAATGTGTTTTGGGGTGTCATTTTACATATACCCATGCTGGGTGAGATAAACATCTTGGTCAAATGCCAACTTTGTATAAAAAAATTGGAAAAGTTGTCTTTTGCCAGGATATTTCTCTCACCCAGCATGGGTATATGTAAAATGACACCCCAAAACACATTCCCCAACTTCTCCTGAGTACGGCGATACCAGATGTGTGACACTTTTTTGCAGCCAAGGTGGGCAAAGGGGCGCATATTCCAAAGTGCACCTTTCGGATTTCGCTGGTGATTTTTTACACATTTTGATTGCAAGGTACTTCTCACACATTTGGGCCCCTAAATTGCCAGGGCAGTATAACTACGCCACAAGTGACCCCATTTTGGAAAGAAGACACCCCAAGGTATTCCGTGAGGGGCATGGCGAGTTCCTAGAATTTTTTATTTTTTGTCGCAAGTTAGTGGAATATGAGACTTTGTAAGGAAAAAAGAGAAAAAAAATAAAAATAAATCATCATTTTCCACTAACTTGTGACAAAAAAAAAAAAAATTCGAGGAACTCGCCGTGCCCCTCACGGAATACCTTGGGGTGTCTTCTTTCCAAAATGGGGTCACTTGTGGCGTAGTTATACTGCCCTGGCAATTTAGGGGCCCAAATGTGTGAGAAGTACCTTGCAATCAAAATGTGTAAAAAATGGCCTGCGAAACCCGAAAGGTGCACACACACCCTGCTGCACAGGAAGTCATTGCAGCTGCCATAAAGCGCACACATCCTGCTGCACAGGAAGTCATTGCAGCTGCCATAAAGCGCACACACCCTGCTGCACAGGAAGTCATTGCAGCTGCCGTAAAGCGCACACACCCTGCTGCACAGGAAGTCATTGCAGCTGCCATAAAGCGCACACACCCTGCTGCACAGGAAGTCATTGCAGCTGCCATAAAGCGCACACACCCTGCTGCACAGGAAGTCATTGCAGCTGCCATAAAGCGCACACACCCTGCTGCACAGGGAGTCATTGCAGCTGCCATAAAGCGCACACACCCTGCTGCACAGGAAGGAGGTGTAGGATATGGCCGCCACCACCAGGGACATTTAAAGACACAGTAAACACAATCTTCCTCTTCTGCTGACATTTAATCAGAATTAAATACATGATTCCTTACCACACACAAAAGGCAGAAATCACTTCTCTCCCCGTGGGGGGCTTAAAAACAGCAACTGCAACCGACACGCAGAGGCATTACCTTCAGAACTGTGCTGCCACTGGCCACATGAGCAGGGTCTGGCGGTGGGGGGCAGGCGGACCCTCTGTTCTTACCCCAACAGAACAGCTCAGAATCTGCAGAATGTGATCAGTGTCCTGAGCATCAGGAGCGTCACAGTGAAGGTCGATAATCACAAACTCGAGAAATACGGGCAAACATTTTTGGGAAAGTTTCCAGTGGGAACATGTTTTCGATGCAGAGAATAGAGAGGTATTCCAGCTTCATGATATTGATGAGGTATCTTCAGATCGTTGGGGGTCTGACTCTGCACCGTGTTCACCTGAGCCCCGTCTACACTGCGGGGGTGCAGGGTAATTATAACTGTTCTTCCCATTTCAAGTAATAGGAAAGTGCGTTACCCTGCACCCCCGCTGCAATGTAGACGGCGTGCAGGTGAACACTGAAGAGCGCGCACAACTGCCGCGGCCCCTTCAAACAGCTGATCAGAGGGGGTGCTGAGAGTCAGAGGGGTGAAGAGAACACAATTCAGATAAGACCAAAACACCACTAGTGATGTCTGCGACTGCGCTCAATGCCAAGAGGCTGCCAAGCAAGCGCAGGGAACAGAAGGCTGTTTTTCTCTATGTAGACTGAGAAGAAGCCTTACAGCTGAGGAGGGAAATATCAGTGCTGCTCCATCATGTCCTTCCTCTCTACACGGAGCAGCAGGCCGTTCCCGGAGACTCCATCGACAATTTACGAGAGTTGTCTACACAATATATTTATGTTTGATACATGGGACATTTGGATCAGCGATATCAGATGATGTTTCACACTCGATGACACAGGTTTAGACATAAGTGTTTCTGCACTTGGGGGGATTGAGCCAACAGGAGGCTTCTCATGTGATTGATTTCCAGGGAGAACTTACAGAGGGAAAGGCTCTCAGTCTGGATAGTGGCGCATACAACCAATATGGCTGACCGCTACTTCCTGTCCAACACAAGCTTAAGTTGGTACTATTCTCTGCCAACTCGTGACAGGAGTTTTAGCTTCTGCAATGTCTGTACAGTTCAGTGGTTCCATGATACCAGGTGCCAACTCTCAAAGTAAGAGAGTTTCCACCCTATGACAGGTTGTCCTTGGAGGTGTAAGGGTTTCAAGGGATTCCTATGCTTGATAACTCCTGATGGTGGAGGCTGTTCCTGAATGCAACCACAAGAGCCATCTCCAGTTTCAGCCCGAGTATGGGTCTCTGAGGAGATCAGATCCCTCTTTCTTCTAATGCGCCCATCATTTTGGGTCCACACCCACAATCTCAGGTGAGATTCCACTTGCCACCCTACTGGGTGAATCGTCATTACTTATCTCCTGCGTGGATCTGCCAGTGTCTTACAAGACCTTTTTTGGTTGTGAAGGATTTGTTGCACTGAGAACAGGAGAACATCTTCAGCCCCAAGTGGCTTATTTTGTGCGCAGAGAGGGTGGATTTGTGGGCAAACGATTTTCCGCATTCAGAACATGAAAATGGCCGCTCCCCGGTGTGAGTCCTCTCGTGTTCTACAAGAAGCGATCGTCTCGAAAAACTCTTCCCGCACTCAGAGCATGAGAACGGCCTTTCGCCAGTGTGAAGGAACCGATGTTTGTCAAGTGCGGACTTCTGGGTGAAGCATTTGCCGCAATCTGTGCAGGAGAATGGCTTCTCCCCCGTGTGGATCCTCAAATGGTTCACGTACGTGGATCTCATGGTGAAGCTCTGACCGCAAAAGGAGCATGAGAAGGGCTTGAAGCCCGTGTGAGTCCTCTCGTGGTCGATGACAATGGACCTATGGGCGAATCTCTGCCCGCAGTAAGAACAGGCAAAGGGCTTTTCTCCCGTGTGGATTCTCTGGTGGTCGACGAGTGAAGTTTTGTGTTTAAAACATTTCCCGCAGTCAGGACATGAAAATGGAGCTTCGCCCGTGTGGGTCCGTTTGTGCCTATTAAGTTTTGACTTATGGGTAAAATATTTACCACATTCAGTACAGGGGAATATGTTATCCAGACTGGACGAGGCTGGACCTGCTGAAAGAGAGAGAAGGAGACTTTCTCATTATACATGCACTTCGGAGTTTTGCATTTGTGGCGACTGAAGGCGGTGTAACCCTAAGGCCTCTTTCTCACGGGCGTCATGGATTTGGGCCAGATAAGATGCGGGTGCGTCGCGGGAAAATGTGCGATTGCAAAACATTTTAATGTGTTGTGCATGCGCGTGAGAAAAATCGGCATGTTTGGTACCCAAACCCGAACTTCTTCGCAGAAGTTCGGGTTTGGGTTAGGTGTTGTGTAGATTGTATTATTTTCCCTTATAACATGGTTATAATGGAAAATAATAGCATTCTTAATACAGAATGCATAGTACAATAGGGCTGCAGGGGTTACATTTTTTTTTAACTCACCTTAATCCACTTGTTCGCGCAGCCCGGCTTCTCTTCTTTCTTCTTCCTTGAGGAAAAGGACCTGTGGTGACGTCACTACGCTCATCACATGGTCCGTCACATGATCCATCACCATGGTGATGTCACCACAGGTCCTTTTCCCCCTGGACAGCAAAGAAGAAGATAGAAGAGAAGCCGGGCTGCGCGAACAAGTGGATGAGGTGAGTTAAATATTTATTTTTAACCCCTCCAGCCCTATTTTACTAAGCATTCTGTATTCAGAATGCTATTATTTTCCCTCATAACCATGTTATAAGGGAAAATAATAATGATCGGGTCCCCATCCCGATCATCTCCTAGCAACCGTGCGTGAAAATCGCACCGCATCCGCACTTGCTTGCGATTTTCACGCAGCCCCATTCACTTCTATAGGGCCTGCGTTGCGTGAAAAACGCACAATATAGAACATGCTGCGATTTTCACGCAACGCACAAGTGATGCGTGAAAATCACCACTCATGTGCACAGCCCCATAGAAATGAATGGGTCCGGATTCAGTGCGTTCCCCTCACGCATCGCACCCGCGCGGAAATCTCGCCCTTGTGAAAGAGGCCTAAAGCTGGCCATACATACAAGATGTATTCTCACCATTATGTGTATGGAGCCTTCTGACACCATCTCACAACAGGTTCAGGGGAGAGAACCATAGGACAAGTTGGATTTCAATATGACCGGGCCCTTTGTTCTCATGGAGATGTCGCCACCAGCTTTCTCCCCTTTCCCATAGCTTTCAGCTCATTCGTTCGGCAGGTTAAAGGGGTTTTCAGAGACCTACATTTTGATGACCTACAGTACATTTGGAAAGTCTTTAGACCCTTTCACTTTTTCACAGTTTGTTATGTTGCTCCTTGTTCTAAAATTTTTTAAGAAAATCCATTTTTTTCTGCAGTCCTACATAATGAGAAAGTGAGAACAGAATGTGAGAAATGGTTGCTAATTTATTGAAAAGGAAAAATTAAAATCTTGCACTGACATAAGTCTTCAGACCCTTTACTCAGGACTTCTCTAAAGCCCCTTTGGCAGTGATTCCAGCCTCCAGTCTTCTTGGGATGATGCCACAAGGTTTACACTCTTGGATTTGGGGAGTTTCTGCCATTCTTCTCAAGCTCTGTCAGGTTGGATGGGGGCTGGCGGTGGACACACATCTTCAGGTCTCTCCAGAGACGTTCCATTGGGTTCAGAGCTCTGGCTGGGCCACTCAAGGACAGAGGTGACCCCAAGCCGCTCCTGTGTTGTCTTGGCTGTATGCTTAGTCATTGTCTTGTTGGCACGTGATCCTTCAGCCCAGTCTGAGATCCAGAGCTCTGGATCAGGTTTTCATTAAAGGGGGTTTCCTGAGAATTTAATACTGATGGCCTATCCTCTGCATAGGTCACCAGTATCTGATTGATTGGGGGTCTGACACGCAGGACCCCTGCTGATCATCTGTTTGAGAAGGCACAAGTGCTCGCAATATCGCGGCCTTCTCCTAGCTTTCCCTAGGCCAGTGACGTCACATTTATTGGTCACGTGGCCTAGGTGCAGCTCAGCTCCATTGAAGGGAATGAGGCTGAGCTGCAATACCAAGCACAGCCACTATACTATGTACGGCGCTGTGCTTGGTAAGCTGTGAGAAGGCAGCAGCACTCTCAGGAGCCCCAGTGTCTTCTCAAACAGCTGATCAGCGGGGGTCCTAGGTATCGGACCCCCACTGATCAGATACTGATAACCTATGAAGAGGATAGGCCATCAGTATTAAAATCTCATAAAACTCTTTTAAGAATATCTCTGTACTTTGCTCCGTTCAGCTTTCCCTCAACCCTGACCAGTCTCCCTGTCCCCCCAGGATGATGCTGCCACCACCATGCTTCACTGTAGGGATAGTATTGAGCAGGGCCTAGTTTCCTTTAAACATGATGCTTAGACTGAGGCTACAAGGTCTAATTTTGGTTTTGTCAGACCAGAGAATCTTCATTTCTCACACTTTTGAGTCCCTTAGGTGTTTTTTTTTTTTTTTTTTTGTACAAACCCCAGGTGTCTTTTACCAAGGAGAGGCTTCTTCTTGGCCACTCTGCCATAAAGCCCAGATCGGTGGAGGCTGCAGTGATGGTTGACCTTCTGGAAGTTTCTCCCATCTGCACACAGGATTTTTGGAGCTCAGCCGGAGAGACCATTGGGTTCTCTAGGAAGGGTCCTGGTGGTTCCAAACTTCTTCCATTTAGGAATTGCAGAGACCACTGTGCTTTTGGGGAAATTCCAGTGCAGCAGAAATGTTGTTGCCCCCTTCTCCAGATCTGTGCCTCCACACAGTCCTTTCCTCCTCATGGCTTGGTTTTTGCTGTGATATGCATTGTCCGCTGTGAGACCTTATATAGACAGGGCTGTATCTTCTCAAATCATGTCCAATCAACTGAATTTACCTCAGGTGGACTCCAATCAAGGTGCAGAAACATCTCAAAGATGATCAACAGAAATGGGAGGTCCCGGAGCAAAAGGTCAAGTGTCATCGCAAAGGGTCTGAATACTTGGGTCCATATGCAATTTTAGTTTTTTCTTTTTGATAAATTAGCAAAAACGTATGTATACAATGCTGTTCTCGCTGTCTCATTATGGGGTACTGAGTGCAGATCGATGGGAGAAGACGAGAATTTTATTTTATTTTAGCACAAGGAGCAACATAACAAAATGTGAAAAAGTGAAAGGATCTGAAGACGTCGTATCCTCAGGATTAGAGATGAAGGAATCAATTCGCATTGTGAATTGTTTCTTTCATCAAACGGACTCCTTGAGCAGCGAGGGGCTGGCAGCGCTACTCAGGAGGCTCCCCCCCTCTCTGCTGATTGACAGGCCAGACTTCTCGCGCCTCTGCTGCTGCGTCCGGAAGTAAAGTGGCACATGCAGTTGGCTCTTGCGCTGTAAGATATTCGGCGCTGTCAATCACTGGGGAAGGGAGCTAATGTCTGAGTCGAATCAATTCGCTCATCTCTACTCAGGATAGGTCATTAACCCCTTTATGATAAGGTCCGTATACATACGGTGCTCGTCGTCTCTTTAAAGATAGCGCCTGCTCCTTAACGCAGTGGTCATCATAGCCTCCGGGTGCCTGCTGTTTTACAACTACTGCTTGGACCCCCACCAATCATAAGAATGGGGGCCCCGTGCCCTGCTGTGGAGCCGCCTAAAAATTATACCGAGCGGCTGGTTGGGCATGCTGTCAGCCACTCCCCCGGGGACGAGTACAACGCTCGGCTATCTCTGGAACTCCCACAGAAATGAAAGGAGATCGCGGGAAAACTACCCCAGCTGCTGATCATGAGATCGTTCTCCATGCTTGTGAGGCCCACATTCTCCATAAGAGGTCACCACTCACCTGGGCTGATATCTGCCAGAGTCTTCTGATCACACGGCTCCTCCTCCTCCCACACCTTCGTCTCCATAACTTCAACTTTGATAATTCTTAAGCTTCCATCCTAAATAGAGCGCAATTTTGTTAAGGTGGCAACAAGGGCACTTACCTGGCTGAGATACAAGAGGCTGGGACCATTCAGTCATGTGCGATGCACAATATAATAACTGTTCTACACATCAAGCATCCGGTGGAATCATCACCTACTTCATCATCCTCCGGTACGCTGGGACTTTCCTCTGTAGACTCCTGTGGATCGACCATTCTGGGATGTCTCTTTGATGCATTTCTCTTACTGGACTCATCTGTAGGAGACGGATACTAACTGAATATTGGGTTCTGGATGTTGGAGAATCAGGATTAGATCTGAATGTCCGCCATGTTGTCTTAGTCAGACATCTTATATTTCTACCTTAAAGCTTAGCTAAAGAGTCACCTTGAATACTGATATAACGTTGCTAAGAAAATAAGGTCCTTAGGTGATCAATTAAAGCCTATTTTCTCTGTTTAGGACGAGCCGGTTATGAGAGCATGGAGTCTTAGTGACATATTTACCGTATTTTTCGCTTTATAAGACGCACTCCCCCCCTCAAAAGTGGGGGGAAAATGGACGTGCGTCTTATAAAGCGGATACTTCGCTGGCCACTATGCTGCACAGCGCGGCCAGTGAAGTATCAGTGTGGAGGGAGGAGGCAGGGACACTCATGGCGGGGCATTAGAGTATAGCATTAAGACAGCGCAGACCGGC
This sequence comes from Bufo gargarizans, assembly GCF_014858855.1. Taxonomy (NCBI): domain Eukaryota; kingdom Metazoa; phylum Chordata; class Amphibia; order Anura; family Bufonidae; genus Bufo; species Bufo gargarizans. Next base: position 44,564,845 of record NC_058082.1, on the reverse strand, counting down.
AGCTCCCTCGGTCATGCACTGCCTGCCCCAGCTCCCTCCTCATGAGCCGCCTGCCGCAGCTCCCTCGGTCATGCGCCGCCTGACCCGCCTGCCTGTTCATTCATAAAGTGAGATAAGAAGGCAGGCGGCGCATGAGGAGGGAGCTACGGCAGGCGGCGCATGACCGAGGTAGCTGACGGTCTGCGCCGCCTTAATGCTATACTTACGGTACTACAGTAAGTACCGAACAGTGCGGTATACATTTAGATATAGATCGGATTGAATGTATTTAACAGTTGCAGGGCCCGGTGTATTAGAGTAGAGTCACTGCACCGGGCCCCGCCATGAGTGTCTCCGCCTCCTCCCTCCACACTGATGCATCTGATGGGGGATCTGTAGATGACACTTATGGGGATCTGTGGATGACATGTCATCCACAGATCCCCCATAACAGTGCGGCATCCACAGATCCCCCATAACAGTGCGGCATCCACAGATCCCCCATAACAGTGCGGCATCCACAGATCCCCCCATAACAGTGCGGCATCCACAGATCCCCCCATAACAGTGCGGCATCCACAGATCCCCCCATAACAGTGCGGCATCCACAGATCCCCCATAACAGTGCGGCATCCACAGATCCCCCATAACAGTGCGGCATCCACAGAGCCTCCATAACAGTGTGTCCTCCACAGATCCCCCATAACAGTGCGTCCTCCACAGATCCCCCATAACAGTGCGGCATCCACAGATCCCCCATAACAGTGCGGCATCCACAGATCCCCCATAACAGTGTGTCATCCACAGATCCCCCATAACAGTGCGGCATCCACAGATCCCCCATAACAGTGCGGCATCCACAGATCCCCCATAACAGTGCGGCATCCACAGATCCCCCATAACAGTGTGTCATCCACAGATCCCCCATAACAGTGCGGCATCCACAGACTACCATTAGTTCAAAACCTACCAAAAGCACACCTTTTGGTTCAAATTTTTCTTTTCTTATTTTTCTCCTCAAAAACCTAGGTGAGTCTTATCATCAGGTGCGTCTTATAAAGCGAAAAATACGGTATGTCCTCCAGAGGTTCTTTTAGATACTTGGTTAGTGGACATTTAACTATCATGACGTATAGAGAGGCGGACGTCTTCCTTATGCATATTGATGTTGGAGGTGCAACTTATGTACGTCAATGGTTATGAATAGCAAAGCATTTGTGAGGCCACGTGCTATGTATAATAATGATTATTTATAGAGCTGAACATTGATGTATAGGATAGCGGCCTTCCATCCGGTGGCATCAGAGGCAGAGCGTACCCTTTCTTCGTATAATAATGATGTGATTTAGGTGTGTCACCATTCACTCCTATGGATTGCGGTATACTGCGACAAACCTGTATTATAATACTATTTATTCCTTTGTTCTCTGGGGTATAATAAAGCGTATTTGGGGACATAACACACAGACAGCACTGCCTTTTTATCTACTGCTGCTACGCCCCTCCATCTACCTCATGCCTCTGCATGACGTGCGGTCTTTCTGCTCTTGTCTCTGAATAAACTAAAGAATCTTCCCAAGAAGAAGTCGTCTCAAGAAGTTTTGTGTTGTTGCGGCCAATTTCCAACACTGGACACACACATGCTCCTGTGGCATATGATTCATGGAATTTTATAGACGTGGCTTCTGAATTAGAGTCCATGAGGCCAGCGCGTATCCTCCTGAATTCCATGCTTACCCCCAATGGCAGGCCCGCAAGCACTGTACACATCTAGAGGCAGCAGTGGACTGGTCACGGACCCTAGAGGCAAACTTCCCAGTTGGCTGATACCAAGGGGGCTGCCTCCCAGGTAAGTAATGATCTGATGTTCCCTCCTTACTCCAGAATTCAACTGTATTGCCATCCTGAAGCAACAGGAGTAGGAGAACAGATCGCGGCAGTCGGCGATGGCTGCCACAAAGGGGCAGCTTCTGCGGGGGGATTTTGTGCTGCTGGGACATTATATTGTGCTGCACTGTGGTATTTACCCTCTGCTGGGATGGTATAATGTGCCGTAATATGGTACTGCTGGCTCGGCCTATTAGTCTTGGCCCTACCATCTGTCACTTTGGATGCCTACAACATGGGACCACTTTAATTCCCAGTCGGCTCCTGTCTCAAGGTCGTTACTCACCTGGGCTGATATCCTGGGGAAGCTTCTCCATATCCTCCCCGTCTTCTAATACATCCGACTCCACAACTTCAACTTTAATCATTGTTAAGCTTCCATCCTAAACAGAGCAGATATTCAGACCCTGGTGCATGGCATCGCATCGGGGGAGATTTATCATCAGTTTTCAGGGGTCTGCGCTGCTGTAATTTGCACCAAATGTCGCACCATATTTGATCAATTTGGTGCATCTTGAAGTCTAAGGCTACTTTCACACTAGCGACAGGGGACTCCGGCAGGCTGTTCCGGTGGGTGAACAGCCTGTCGGATGCGTCCTGCCGCTGGTGAACGTGTGCCCCTGGACTGCCGCTCCGTCCCCATTTACTATAATGGAGGCGGGGGCGGAGTTTCATATGTAGGGGATTGTTCAGAAGGCTGTTGGGTGGGATGGTAGGGGATCTTGGAGACTAACTTACTACTGCCAGGAGCAGAAGAAATGCATGCCCTGGACCCACCATTAAGGCAACATTCAAATGGCGTGTGCAGTGTCCAGCTGCTATATGCATTGGGAAAGTGTATACCAGTGTATATGTCAAACCTACCCATAGACTTGCATTGACCCAACAGAGGTCAGTGTCATCTGGCCTCCACCGGGCCATAAAACATTGAAATAACTTTTTTTGTTGCTGTTGTTGACATGTCTTTTTTTTTTATATGGAAGCCTAAGCAGAAACATATGCCACTGTCTGGTTATACACTGGCATACAGCATCTGTTGGAGGTATGTCGGTAAAATCCTCCATAAATGCTGTGGGAATAGGCCCTAAGAGATGATCAAAGATTTCAGTCACTGACTGTGCTCCTCCAGAGAAAGAAGCTCTTTGCTTCTGCTAATGAAATGGATCCCAATTGTGTGTGTGTGGGGGGCACCGTCAGTCATCTCAACATGCCTAATAGGACATATAGAGAGGGACTGATGACAGAAGAATATGAGCGTATGTTACCAAACTTGTTCTACAGTTCATGTGCAGGTGGAATCATCCTCCTCGCCACCTACCTGATCATCCTGGGGGACACTGTGACTTTCCTCTGTAGACTCCTGTGGATAGTCAGGACTGGGACGTCTCTTCACTGAGATTCTCTTATTGGACCCATCTAAAGACGAAACATGCAGGGACTGAACACACTGTATATATAGGATTTATTGGAGGATGTTTGCCTCTAGCTTATATCACTTACCCAGTGATGCGACGGGCGACTGAATCTCCATCATGACGTCTTTGTACAGATCCTTCTGTTCTTCTAAGTACTCCCACTCCTCCACAGAGAGATAGACAGCGACGTCCTGACACCTTACAGAAACCTGACACATACAACGAGATGCTCATCACTGTCCAGACACGTTGTCCCTGTGTAGACCCCTATTCCTCACCTCTCCAGTCAGCAGCTCAATGATCTTGTTGGTGAGGTCTAGGATGCTCTTATGGTGTCTCTTTTGTATCAGTGAGTGAGGAGGAGACCCTGTTGTGAGGTTCTGAGCCCTGCTATGTCCTCTCAAAGGTTTGGTGGACTTCTTCACTGGTCCGTAATCCTAATGAAATAGAAACCAAAGGAGGCAACTAGAAGAAATACACGAAGAACTTCCCAAAATCATACGTGACATCTCCAGAATGCCTCACCTCTCCGGTCAGCAGGTAGATGATCTCCAGGGTGACACTTAGTATCCTCTTGGTCATCTCATCATTGTCAGTCTTCATCCTCAGCCGATCAGTCATGGAGAGGACCCAGACCATGCAAGGACCTCAGCAGTGACAATTCTGAGGCTGCAAAAAAGATAACTGTAGGAAAAGACAGGTTCTAGATAAAATGCCTGGATCACCGATGAATACAGTCAAAACAATCACTTGTTGCATGTACGCCAGATATTATCTCAGGAACATCCACACAATGGTCTTCTATTAGTACAAGGCTCAAGAAAGACCATGATGAGAGGGGGAAATCTACATAGGGATTGAACAAGACGACAAGGGGAGGGAGAGTTTAGCAAGCTCCGTGCGCCAGCTTTCTGGTTTACAAAATTGCTGCAAAGTTTAACATAAGCCGTTTCATGACTTTGTGTTGCTACCACCTCTTTCGAAAAGTGAGAATAGTTAACCAGATGAGTAAATGTAGACCAGATTTATCAAATGTGACTCTGTAAAAAGTTATAAAAAACCCTAGCCAATTCCCCTCCAGTGGGTCGCAAAAACCAAACAATTTATTTCTAAAAACACGCCAAACATTTCAAACAACATGCAATGATCTGATGCCAAATAAGGCAAAAATGCCTTCAAAAATTTAGCACTAGAGTACAATGTACCAAATTATTAAGAGGCTTACTCTTAATAAATCTGATTCATCTGTGCCTGTCCGTGGGCCAGAAAATCTCTGTTGGCTTCCTCACTACTGCCACTATTTCACTGACCTTTACAACCCTGCAGCAACGGTATCTCCTGAAGGCCATGGGCCCTCATCTGCCCCCACACATTCTGAGGGGGAAGTGCCTTCTGGTCCTGTCATGGCTGCCCCTTGCCACAAGGACCGCAGCCTGATTTTCTTAGCATTACTGTACGTAAGTCCTCAAATCCTGTCAGCACCACTGTGAACTATAGCTGAAGACCTCACAGCTAGGAGAAGATGAACGGTAAATACCTTGTGACTGATGTAGATTTGTGCTAAAATTTGTGTCAGTTTTTGGCATAAATTTTTCATCTATAGCCACCCCCCTCCCACTAAGACAAAGCCCTTTTATGTGACAATGAACAAAAAGAGGGAGACAATGAAGAAGAGGACGACAACAGACAAGAAGAAGTAGAGGAGGAGGACGACAACAGAGAAGAAGAAGTAGAGGAGGAGGACGACAACAGACAAGAAGAAGTAGAGGAGGAGGACGACAACAGACAAGAAGAAGTAGAGGAGGAGGACGACAACAGACAAGAAGAAGTAGAGGAGGAGGAGGACGACAACAGACAAGAAGAAGTAGAGGAGGAGGACAATGGACAAGAAGAAGAGGAGGAGGGGAACAGACAAGAAGAAGTAGAGGAGGAGGACAACGGACAAGAAGAAGAGGAGGAGGGCAACAGACAAGAAGAAGAGGAGGAGGGCAACAGACAAGAAGAAGAGGAGGAGGGCAACAGACAAGAAGAAGAGGAGGAGGGCAACAGACAAGAAGAAGAGGAGGAGGGCAACAGACAAGAAGAGGAGGAGGGCAACAGACAAGAAGAGGAGAAAAACGGACAAGAAGAGGAAGAGGAGGACAACTGACTAGAAGAAGAGGAGGAGGGCAACGGACAAGAAGAGGATGAGGGCAACAGACAAGAAGAAGAGGAGGAGGGCAACAGACAAGAAGAAGAGGAGGAGGGCAACAGACAAGCAGAAGAGGAGGAGGGCAACAGACAAGCAGAAGAGGAGGAGGGCAACAGACAAGCAGAAGAGGAGGAGGGCAACAGACAAGCAGAAGAGGAGGAGGGCAACAGACAAGCAGAAGAAGAAGAACCATATTGGATATCTTCTTTTAGCTATCCAAAACAATAAAAACACAGATGACAAAGAAGAAGAGGAGGAGGAGAACAACGGACTAGAAGAAGCAGAGGAGGAGGAGGCTAACGGACAAGAAGCAGAGGAGGAGGAGGATAACGGACAAGAAGCAGAGGAGGAGGAGGATAACGGACAAGAAGCAGGAGGAGGAGGAGGATAACGGACAAGAAGCAGGAGGAGGAGGAGGAGGAGGAGGATAACGGACAAGAAGCAGGAGGAGGAGGAGGAGGAGGATAACGGACAAGAAGCATGAGGAGGAGGAGGATAACGGACAAGAAGCATGAGGAGGAGGAGGATAACGGACAAGAAGCATGAGGAGGAGGAGGATAACGGACAAGAAGCATGAGGAGGAGGAGGAGGATAACGGACAAGAAGCATGAGGAGGAGGAGGAGGATAACGGACAAGAAGCATGAGGAGGAGGAGGAGGATAACGGACAAGAAGCAGAGGAGGAGGAGGATAACGGACAAGAAGCAGGAGGAGGAGGAGGATAACGGACAAGAAGCAGGAGGAGGAGGAGGATAACGGACAAGAAGCAGGAGGAGGAGGAGGATAACGGACAAGAAGCAGGAGGAGGAGGAGGATAACGGACAAGAAGCAGGAGGAGGAGGAGGATAACGGACAAGAAGCATGAGGAGGAGGAGGATAACGGACAAGAAGCATGAGGAGGAGGAGGATAACGGACAAGAAGCATGAGGAGGAGGAGGATAACGGACAAGAAGCAGGAGAAGGAGGAGGATAACGGACAAGAAGCAGGAGGAGGAGGAGGATAACGGACAAGAAGCAGGAGGAGGAGGAGGATAACGGACAAGAAGCAGGAGGAGGAGGAGGAGGACAACGGACAAGAAACAGAGGAGAAGGACAACGGACAAGAAGCAGAGGAGAAGGACAACGGACAAGAAGCAGAGGAGAAGGACAACGGACAAGAAGCAGAGGAGAAGGACAACGGACAAGAAGCAGAGGAGAAGGACAACGGACAAGAAGCAGAGGAGAAGGACAACGGACAAGAAGCAGAGGAGAAGGACAACGGACAAGAAGCAGAGGAGAAGGACAACGGACAAGAAGCAGAGGAGAAGGACAACGGACAAGAAGCAGAGGAGAAGGACAACGGACAAGAAGCAGAGGAGAAGGACAACGGACAAGAAGCAGAGGAGAAGGACAACGGACAAGAAGCAGAGGAGAAGGACAACGGACAAGAAGCAGAGGGGAAGAACAACAGACAAGAAGAAGAGGAGAAGGACAACGGACAAGAAGCAGAGGAGAAGGACAACGGACAAGAAGCAGAGGGGAAGAACAACAGACAAGAAGAAGAGGAGAGGAATGGACAAGAAGAAAAGGAGGGCAACGGACAAGAAGAAGAGGACAATAAAAAAGAAGGGGAGGACAATGAAAATGAAGATAATAAAGATAAGCAAAACAATTAAATAGAAGGAGCAGACAATGAACAAGAAGAGGAAAACAAATCGGAAGACTACGAAGAAGACCAAAACAATAAAAAAGGAAGAGAAAGACAATGAACAGGAAGACAATGAAAAAGAGGTTTTAGGCTGTTCCGGCAGAGAATAGCCTCCTGGAGGTCTCTGGATCTGGCATTGCCAGACGGTACCGAAATGCCCCCCAGTCCCATTGACTATAATGGGGTCTGAAGGAGATCCAACTGCTACCCAACCAGAACTCCTGCCGGCAGTGTGAAAGCAGCCAAACTATTAGACAGGATTAATAAATCTTCCCCATTAATCAAGATGAAAAACAGGACAACGAACGAGAAGAATCAGACAACAAATAAGATGTGGAGTAAGAAGAAAGGGGCCAAGTCTACAACCAGAAGAAACACAAGGTGACAAATACTGAACGAGGAGCTTACAGTCTAGACGAGGACAATAAAACTCTGCTCCTCTGCAGATACCGTGCGGCACGCGTTATAGTCACAGGTTGCAATCGTATGCAGCACTGCAGCAAAAATGCGATCTGACCGCCCTGTGTGAACACAGCCAGTGTCTGATTTTTTTTCTCTTCCGTCTTCAGCGTGTAGACGGCCAACGTTATTAATACCGCACTTATAATAAATCACATACATTTGGACCTCAGTCCTAAGAACCAATGATGAGAAAAACATGGAGGCGTTGCCCATAGTAACCAGGTTTCAACTGTCACCTTTCCTAGAGCAGGTTAGAAAATGAAAGCAGCCATCTGATTGGTTGCTAAGGGTAACGCCTCCCCGTCTGCTCTAGAGGTCATACTGGAGCGGAGGAGCCGCCGGGGTCGGTAATAATCATAGTATAGTAGGTGTCACCTCCTTCATGAGACGCTCCCGTTCATAGCCGCTCCTATAAACATCAATGGAAACCGATTGAGCACCGCAGAGGTTTCTGGGAGTCCTCATCATGTGATCGCCGCACCGTTACTTTCCCCACAGCGTAAGGCTACAGGAAAATGGCGCCTGCTTTATGCTCTGCTTTACCATAACGATATATATCGGGGCTGAGAAGTAAAATATCACAGTGCAAGGGAAAATGCCGTCCTGTTTTTCCCGTAAAATTGCTACAGAGCAGAAGGGATAATCATTATATGCTTCCAGATCAACGTGGCCGCCTCCTCCCTGCACCGAGGACAGCGACGTCTATAACACAGTATAGAGACTTTAGCCCCTAGTGGTGAGAAAGCGCAATCCTTATGGGGTAATTCTTATCTACGGCTAGCCAATCCATGCATAGAGGGGGCGGGGTTTGCAGTTCCTTTTCGCGAAGAAAATCAGACGGGCAAAGAGTAACAGGAAATGACGTAACATTTTCCGGTTTTAGCCGAAGCCATTGTTACTATTGGCAAGGGCTGTAAAAGGATGAATTTTGACGAAGAATTTCAGAGTTTTGGGCTGCTTCAGTCCAAGATGGCGCTGTGTGCATTGCAGGCGTTTATTGTAAAAAAAAAAAAATTCAGTTTTTTCCCCCCTAAAATAGGGGCCTCATAGAGATGAATACGTAGTTTCACAAGGAAATGGTAAAAATAAACACTAAAATTCTCCTTGTGTACTCCGGGCCTCACTGTTGCATCGCTCCCTGTTTCGCTCCCTGTTCAGGTAGTTGAAGGTTGCTGTGATGTTTCACACTCTGTGGTAGCTCTTGTATGATGTGACTATAGGCGTCACTAGGTTATTCCTTGCCCCTGCCCCCACTGATTCACCCTTAAAACGCTGGGCGCTGCTGCTAGTACAGCCAGGGCCGTCTTTAACGTTGGACAAAAGGGGATGCTGCCCTGGGCCCAGTTGCTCTTGGGGGGCCCAAGGCAGATGCCTCTTGAGCCCTGCTGGCCACTGGTGACGTGGGGGGTGGCAGCAGGGCACAGGGAGATGAACGCTTCCATTGTGGAAGCGCTCATCTCCATAGTCATCTGTATCGCTGTCCTCAGGACAGCGATACAGGTGGATGTGCTGCGGTGGGGCAGGGGAGGGAGAGGCATCTCCCTTCCCCTTTCCTCTGATAGGCTGCAGGCCTAGTGCCTGCAGCCTATCAGAGGCTGTTGCAGGTGGCGCGATGACGTCATTGCGCCGCCTGAGCCATACAGCGCGGGACTAAGGCCAGAAGAGGCCTGCATCGTATCGCTGCGAGCCTGATGGAGGTAAGTATGTGTTCATTTTTTTTATATGGTACTACTACTGGCACATGATTCCCCCAATCATGTGCCATCTATGGGGGCACCTGTTACTGGCACATGATTAGGGGGCATCTATGGGGGCACCTGTTATTGGCACATGATTGGGGGCATCTATTAGAGTACTTGTTACTGTCACATGATTGGGGGGCATCTATGGGGGCACCTGTTATTGGCACATGATTGGGGGCATCTATGAGTGCACTTGTTACTGGTACATGATTGGGGGCATCTATGGGGCACTTGTTACTGGCACATGATTGGGGGGCATCTATTAGAATACTTGTTACTGTCACATGATTAGAGGGCATCTATGAGAGTACTTGTTACTGGCACATGATTGGTAGGCATCTATGGGGGCATTTGTTATTGGCACATGATTGGGGGGGGGCATCTATGGGGACACCTGTTACTGGTACATGATTGGGGGGCATCTATGAGGGTACTTGTTACTGGCACATGATTGGGGGGCATCTATGGGGACACTTGTTACTGGCACATGATTGGGGGCATCTGTGGGGGCACTTGTTACTGGCACATGATTGGGGGGCATCTATGGGGGTACTTGTTACTGGCACATTGGGGGCATCTATGGGGGCACATCTTACTGGCACATTATTGGTGGCACTTTTTACTGGCACATTATAGGTGGCACTATGAGGGCACTTCATACTGGCACATTATTGGGGGCTTCTACTGAGGCCACAAAGAAGGGGTATTTTATACTGGGGCACATTATGGTGGGTATTGTGGGGAAGGGGAGAGAGGAGTACTATGGGCTCATCTATGGAGGCACTAAGAAGGGGTATTATATACTTGCAAATTATAGGGGACACTGAGGGCATCTACTGGGGCACTTTATATGGGTCATTTTATACTGGTACATTATGGGGGCACTAGGAAGAAGGGGGGAGAGGAGCACTATGGGGCATTTACTGGGGGCACTATATAGGGGTATAATATATTGGCACATTATGGGAACACTATGGGGACATTAGCTCAACTCGGGACATTAAAAGGGGGTATTTTTTGCACTGGCACATTATAAGGAAAATGATTACTACTGGGGGGCATTATGATGGGCTTTATTACTACTGGGGGTCTATGGGAGCATTATTACTTCTGGGGCACAGTGGGGACATGTTGGGGGCACTGTAGGAGCACTATTACTACCATGTGTGCTCTAGCAGAGAATTATTCCTATTGGTTGGACTTTTGGGAGAACTATTACTGTGGGGGCACCTTGGCACAGTATCAGCTTACCACAATAATTTTTTGGGGACGTTATGTTTACACTATTAGTGTCAGGGGCACTATTTGCAGGGCGCAGTTATTTTAGGGCACTGTGTGCCAATAATTATTGGGGGGCACTATCTGCATGGTACTACTATTATCAGGGGGTTTATCTGTTTCTGCAGCACAGTATTGGGGAGCACAGCGGCACAGTATTGGGGGTGGTAGGATGATTTGTCCAGAAAAAAAAAAGTAATTTTCAAAATACTATATATTTGTGTCAGAAGTTGTGCTTTTTTAATTTTCAGAATAATGATGCAGCCATTTTATTTGATACTTTTGTGCTGATTCTTTCTTTTCTCTATATTAAGGAACACTCTAGTCACCAGAACCACAACAGCTAAACGTGGTAGTTCCGGTGTCTGTAGCGCGTCTCTGCAAGCTTTGTAATGTAAACGCTGCATTACTGCCAAGGAACCTCTAGTGGCCGCTCATCATTATTACAGTTTACTACTCTACGCGGTGTGTGGATTTTTTTTTGTTGTTGTTGTGGTGGAGGGCGTGATTGCTTGCTAGGGTGTGGGAAAGCGGGATCCAGGTGGCCCAAGTAAATTCTTGCCCAGGGTCCAATCAATATTAAAGACGGCCCTGAGTACAGCTGCAATCTGTCAGTTTTGCCAAACTGAAAGTGCTGCCGATGCTGCCCACCCGCTTCACTACGGGCTCCTCGGCAGTCGGCAGCCTAGTGAATCTTCCCCCGCCCACCTCAGTTGCTATTGGCTGGGAGGGAGAGGGCAGCACTGCCATTGGCTGCCTGTGTATTTCAGCCTAGCAGGGCCTGCAGAGGCAGAAAAGAATGCAGCTTTGGGATTTAACATCAGGAAACATCGTTGCGCGCCCGTCCCCCTGCCACCGCGCCTAGAGGAAGAAGGCACGAGGACAGAGCACATCAGAAGTGTAAGTACCTTTTCTATCTGCGATGCACCCCTGACCAGCGCCCCCTGCGTTACATGCACCTCTGACCAGCGCCCCCTGCGTTACATGCACCCCTGACCAGCGCCCCGTGAGTTACACGCACCCCAGACTAAGGCTACTTTCGCACTGGCGTTTTGGCTTTCAGTTTGTGAGATCCGTTCAGGGCTCTCACAGGCGGTCCAAAACGGATCAGTTTTGCCCTGATGCCTTCTGAATGGAAAAGGATCCGCTCAGAATGCATCAGTTTGCAGCGTTTTGCGGTCCGTCTGACGAAACTGAGACAAACGGATCAGTTTTCACTGACACAATCTGGCACAATAGAAAACGGATCCGTCCTCTATGGACTTTCAACGGTGTTCAAGACGGATCCGTCATGGCTATGTTAAAGATAATACAAACGGATCCGTTCTGAACGGATGCAGACGGTTGTATTATCTGAACGGATCCGTCTGTGCAGATCCATGACGGATCCGCACCAACCGCGAGTGTGAAAGTAGCCTTAGGTGGTATTAGTTGCACATCCCAACAACACCCACAGGGTTATTTCACAAAAGGGTGAGAAGTTTGGAGAAGTGAACAATACAGGACAACATGGCTCACTGTCCTCCTCAGTTATGTTCTCCTAGATTGTTCCCTTCTCCAAACTCTTCACCTTCTGTGAATAACCCTGTGAGCGCCTGTCCATTGGTCTTCAGTGACCTGTTTAACATATGGGATTATTTGCACAGCCCCGGTGTTTGCTGAAACTGCTTTAAACTATAAAGAAAAGTTTTGGAGAGCGTTTCTCACTTTCTCAGCTCTGAAGCCTTACCGAGGAAGAAAGGAAAACTCTTGAACGCTCGTCTTTGGTTAGTACATAATAAGCTATCCCTGACCGCAATACTCCCGGATTTTGTAACCCTATTTATATATGTACTTATTTCGTTTTTTCAGTAGTATGATTAAGTGGTGAAAATTATTATTTCCCCCCCATTTTTGACTGTGGTATCTTATGTGCCCCCCTATATATTGTTCCTAGAGTCGCCACCGGATGTGACTTACGTAACTATGGACGCCACGTCACCGAGGTCTGGTGACTACTCCTGGAGGATGGGGATCGTGGTGCAGGATGATTTTACCAGTTAGTGCATCACAAAGTGTTTATGATCCTGATTTGCCAACTTCAAGACAACCCCTTGTAGAGGATTAAGTGGCAAAGGTCATGACCTAAATTTAGGAAGACCTAAATAAGGCTACTTTGACACTAGCGGCACGGACCTCCGGCAGGCTGTTCCGTCGGATGAGCAGCTTGCCAGATCCCTCCTGCCGCTAGTGACCGTGTGCCCCCGGACTGCCGCTCCGTCCCCATTGACTATAATGGGGGCGGAGTTCGGCAGAGGCACGCCAGCGCACGGCGAGAGGCTGCCGGAATTAATGTCAGACACGTTGTAGTTTTATTCCGGCGGCCTCTCGCCATGCGTTGGCGTGCCTCTGCCGGAACTCCGCCCCCATTATAGTCAATGGGGACGGAGCAGCAGTCCGGGGGCACGCGGTCACTAGCGGCAGGACGGATCCGGAAGGCTGTTCACCCGACAGAACAGCCTGCCGGAGGTCCGTGCCGCTAATGTGAAAGTAGCCTAATAGACGTTCTGTCCAGTATACAATACACAATGGCCTCTTTGGTATCTCCAATTCTGTGGGCAGCTGTGGCCCCTCTCTCCCGCTGGGTAATGGTGGCGTTTCCACTCTTGAGGAGCTGGAGGATGTACCGAGGAGCCACACGTGGAGTCCAGGAGGAAACAATAAAAATCTTCCAATTCCTCTGTCAGCATCGGGCAGGGTGCACAGCTAACGGTGTGAGGCACTGTGGAGGGAGCGGGCTGCTGTGGAGGGAGCGGGCTGCTGTGGAGGTCACTGTGGAGGGAGCGGGCTGCTGTGGAGGTCAAAGTATGGGGGTAATCTGCTGTGGAGGTCACTGTGGAGGGAGCGGGCTGCTGTGGAAGTCAAAGTATGGGGGTTATCTGCTGTGGAGGTCACTGTGGAGGGAGCGGGCTGCTGTGGAGGTCACTGTGGAAGGAGCGGGCTGCTGTGGAGGTCACTGTGGAAGGAGCGGGCTGCTGTGGAGGTCACTGTGGAAGGAGCGGGCTGCTGTGGAGGTCACTGTGGAGGGAGCGGGCTGCTGTGGAAGTCAAAGTATGGGGGTTATCTGCTGTGGAGGTCACTGTGGAAGGAGCGGGCTGCTGTGGAGGTCACTGTGGAGGGAGCGGGCTGCTGTGGAGGTCACTGTGGAAGGAGCGGGCTGCTGTGGAGGTCACTGTGGAAGGAGCGGGCTGCTGTGGAGGTCACTGTGGAGGGAGCGGGCTGCTGTGGAGGTCACTGTGGAAGGAGCGGGCTGCTGTGGAGGTCACTGTGGAAGGAGCGGGCTGCTGTGGAGGTCACTGTGGAGGGAGCGGGCTGCTGTGGAGGTCACTGTGGAGGGAGCGGGCTGCTGTGGAGGTCACTGTGGAGGGAGCGGGCTGCTGTGGAAGTCAAAGTATGGGGGTTATCTGCTGTGGAGGTCACTATTAAGGGGGAAGGGTGCTATAGAGGTCACTGTTATGGGGAACACTGTGGTCATCTTACCTCACACAAAAACATTAAACAAAATAGTGGAAATATACCCGTGTGAAGCCGGGTCATCCTGCTAGTATAGTTATATACAGGAGATGCCCAGGTTATGCCAGCATTCTCCATATCACTATATACAAGAAGATGTATAACTTATACCAGCTGCACATATATAATTACATACAGGAGATGCCCAGGTTATACCAGCATGGTCCATATCACTGTATACAAGAAGATGTATAACTTATACCAGCTGTACATATATAATTATATACAGGAGATGCCCAGGTTATACCAGCATGATCCATATCACTATATACAAGAAGATGTGTAACTTATACCAGCTGTACATATATAATTATATACAGGAGATGCCTAGGTTATACCGGCATGGTCCATAACACTATATACAAGAAGATGTGTAACTTATACCAGCTGTACATATATAATTATATACAGGAGATGCCCAGGTTATACCAGCATGGTCCATATCACTGTATACAAGAAGATGTATAACTTATACCAGCTGTACATATATAATTATATACAGGAGATGCCCAGGTTATACCAGCATGGTCCATATCACTGTATACAAGAAGATGTATAACTTATACCAGCTGTACATATATAATTATATACAGGAGATACCCAGGTTATACCAGCTGTACATATATAATTATATACAGGAGATGCCCAGGTTATACCAGCATGCTCCATATCACTATATACAAGAAGATGTATAACTTATACCAGCTGTACATATATAATTATATACAGGAGATACCCAGGTTATACCAGCATGCTCCATATCACTATATACAAGATGCATAACGTATACCAGCTGTACATATATAATTATATACAGGAGATACCAGGGGTCGAGTCGAGGGGGAACGCGTGGGAACGGCGTTCCTGCACTTTTTTCATGGCAGGAACGCCGTTCCCTTTCGTCATGGTCTGTGTGTGGCGGGGCAGGCAGTGTGCGGTGGCGGCGGCAGGCACTGAGATGAGAGCTTCCATTGTGGAAGCGAAGCGCTCATCTCCATGGTGATCTGTTTCTGTTTATATCGCTGTCCTCAGGACAGCAATACAAACAGAAGGCTGCGGAGGAGCAGGGCAGGGAGGTGTGTCCCTTTCCTGTTCCTCTGATAGGCTGCCGGCACTACTAGGCCGGCAGCCTATCAGAGGCCAGCGTAGGCGGCGCGATGACGTCATCGCGCCGCCGGCCTGAGCCGTACAGTGCTAGAGTCAGGACACAGGCTGGAAGAGGCCTGCATCGCTCCAAAGAGGTAAGTATAAGTGTTAATTTTTTTAACTATATTATACTGGCACATGATTAGGGAATTTGGGGGGGCCCTGGTATTATACTGGTCTGGCACATGATTGGGGAATTTGAGGGGGCCCTGGAATTACTGGCACAGATTGGGGGGGGTCTGTCTGGTATTACTGGCACATGATTGGGGGGGGGGGGTCTGGTATAGTGGCACATGATCGGGGGGTCTGGTCTGGTATTACAATACTGCCACATGATTGGGTGGGTCTGGTATTACTGGCACATGACTGGGGGGGTCTGGTATTACTGGCACATGATTGGGGGGGTCCGGTATTACTGGCACATGATGGGGGGGGGGGTCTGGTATTACTGGCACATGATTGGGGGGGTCTGGTATTACTGGCACATGATTGGGGGGGCTGTTATTACTGGCTGATGAGAGGCACTGGGGGGCTGATGAGAGGCACTGGGGCTCTTATCTGAGGTCTGATTGGGGGTCATTCATATTGGGTGAAAACAAAAAAATATTGTGGTATACTTAGTGTACGCCTATTTATACAATTGAACCAAATATTATGAAGATAGGCGCTAAAACAAAATAACAATAATTTTATTGGGTATTCTGCATTAAAATAAAGGGTGTCCACCTATCAGTGCCACGGTCAGCACTGACTAAAGTTATTAGCTGTGAAAACCTGCATCTGAGTCCAGGATATCAACCCGGAAGGTGTGCAGGCGTCACACACTAAACCCACCAACACAAAGGGGGCTTATTTCACCAAAGGGTCTAAAGCAAGCAACCCAGGTGAAAAACTATCTAGGAGGATCCGTGGTGCTGTGAAACCACCAAGAGACACTCCTAACAGTGAGTGTAAGCGCGCATGCACTCACTGCACCAAGATAGTAACGGTGCAGGATTGTGGCAGAGCATTAACCCTTCCTCCAAAGTGGTGTATGGAGAGGGGATTGCACTGACACACACCTATATGTTATCAGCTCAACGCGTTTCCATGCATAAATGCTGCACTTCATCAGGAGCTGTATGCACCATGCTATATCAAAGCCCACAGCCTCTGCAGTGATATTAAGCAGAGGCGGTAGATGACATAAGACAGTGAGGTAACCTGCCTACCACCGAAACCCTCTAGTGTGAGGTACGGTGTTTATAACAACAGACCACTGTCCTGCCGTTGTATCAAAGCCCACAGCCTCTGCGATGGTGTTAAGCAGAGGCGGTAGATGACATGGAACAGTAAAGTACCCTGCCTGACACCGAGTCCCTCTAGTGTGAGGTACGGTGCTTTCAACAACAGACAACTGTCCTGCCTAAAGCTACACACCTCTAGGTTGAGGTGTAGCGTGCTAGTGTGCAATCACATCGGCGCTGTAATGGCCGCAAGCGGCCCACAGAACGCCAAGATTTACAGGAGAAACCCCGCCCTGCCAGACACGCCCCCATCTCCCAGCCATTCAGGTTAAGGAGGCTCGCTCCGTGTCAGCCAATCACTAACAGAGGAGGGACTACATGGGTCTCAGGGAAGGCGCTATGCGCCGTATTACATGAGGGAATTATAAAGCGGCTTGACATAATGTCACCGCAATATCGCACCATATTAATCCATATACAGTGGGGAAGATACACAATGGAGGGATATGGTAACAAGTAGACACATAGCCTACACGATATCCAATATGGACAAACAGCCCATGTTAACTCATTCATTGCTGGAAAGAATTGAAAATCTCGGCGTTCTGTGGGCCGCTTGCGGCCATTACAGCGCCGATGTGATTGCACACTAGCACGCTACACCTCAACCTAGAGGTGTGTAGCTTTAGGCAGGACAGTTGTCTGTTGTTGAAAGCACCGTACCTCACACTAGAGGGACTCGGTGTCAGGCAGGGTACTTTACTGTTCCATGTCATCTACCGCCTCTGCTTAACACCATCGCAGAGGCTGTGGGCTTTGATACAACGGCAGGACAGTGGTCTGTTGTTATAAACACCGTACCTCACACTAGAGGGTTTCGGTGGTAGGCAGGTTACCTCACTGTCTTATGTCATCTACCGCCTCTGCTTAATATCACTGCAGAGGCTGTGGGCTTTGATATAGCATGGTGCATACAGCTCCTGATGAAGTGCAGCATTTATGCATGGAAACGCGTTGAGCTGATAACATATAGGTGTGTGTCAGTGCAATCCCCTCTCCATACACCACTTTGGAGGAAGGGTTAATGCTCTGCCACAATCCTGCACCGTTACTATCTTGGTGCAGTGAGTGCATGCGCGCTTACACTCACTGTTAGGAGTGTCTCTTGGTGGTTTCACAGCACCACGGATCCTCCCTAGATAGCTTTTTCACCTGGGTTGCTTGCTTTAGACCCTTATGGTGAAATAAGCCCCCCTTTGTGTTGGTGGGTTTAGTGTGTGACACCTGCACACCTTCCGGGTTGATATCCTGGACTCAGATGCAGGTTTTCACAGCTAATAACTTTAGTCAGTGCTGACCGTGGCACTGATAGGTGGACACCCTTTATTTTAATGCAGAATACCTAATAAAATTATTGTTATTTTGTTTTAGCGCCTATCTTCATAATATTTGGGTCATTCATATTGGGGTCTGAGCTGAGGTGTGATCTGAGGTCTTATTAACATTGGGGATCTTATTGGGGCTGTTAGCTGAGGTCTGATTAACATTGGGGGTCTGACCTGAGGTGTAATGAAAAATATTTTTTTCTTATTGTGCCCACTTCCAGCCCGGAGCCCAGCTGCCCAGAGCACTGATCCGGAGCAGCTTGGAGAAAAAAGGCCTCACAGTCCCACACTCCTTCTGCCCGGCCAAGCCAGCACCCCTGAGTCTTCAGAACTGTAAGTAAATTATATATAAGGGGAGTTTTTGTTTTGATCACAATGTGTACATTTGGCTCAGTCCGCAGCGACACACATTACAGCATGCTAGATTTTCTGTGCTTTTTTTTTTTTTCTCCGCTACATGTAGCTTTCAAAAGCCCATTCACATGTATTGTATTTTAAAGGGGTTTTTCCATCTCAGACAATGGGGGCATATCGCTAGGATATGCCCCCATTGTCTGATAGGTGCGGGTCCCTATATATATTTGTTTATTTCATGTTAATTTTGCAGTTGTGTAAACTGGCACTTTAGAATAAATGTTGCACTGAATTTTCAGCAAAAGATATATTTATTTATTTTTTGGGGAGGAGGGGGGGGGGTTTGCAGTGGATCTTGGGTGAGTTACCACACTTTTTTTTCCCAGGACTTGACCCCTGGGAGATACCCAGGTTATACCAGCTGCACATATATAATTATATACAGGAGATGCCCAGGTTATACCAGCATGCTCCATATCACTATATACAGGAAGATGTATAACTTATACCAGCTGTACATATATAATTATATACAGGAAATGCCCAGGTTATACCAGCTGCACATATATAATTATATACAGGAGATGCCCAGGTTATACCAGCTGTACATATACAGTATATTTTAGATGATGCCTAGGTTATAGCAGCGGTTAGGAAGGACAATAAATAAGACAAGGTAATAGTAGGAATCCATACGAAATTAATTTATTCTTGAACACAACACAGTAACATTTCACAGCCTGATCATAGAAGACTAGGAATAAATACTGTTTTCCAGGAGGGTGGTAGAGCGCCGCGGCAGTCCGTGGGGGTGGCGGGGTGTTGCTCCCCATATGGTGGTGATGAGCAGCAGTGGGAACAAAAAACCCCCAAATAGGATTCAAAACACAAAATCTCCAGAAACTAAAAAGAAAAAAATAATCTGGATGAAGACCTCGCCCTCTTTCTGCCATGACAGTCCCTTGTTTGTATGTTGTGCTGGTTTCTGTTGGCAGATTCACATTTTTCTTTATTTTAGGGGCTCATTTCCTTTTTTTCCAGATATTTTGCCAAATATTGAAGGGCTGTGCCAGGACTTTAATACTGATGAGCTATCCTTAGGATTGGTCGTCGTTAACAAATCGGCAGGAATCCAACTCCCAGCATCCTCGAGTCAGACCCCCGCCAGTTTGATATTGATGACCAATCATAAAGGATGGATCATCAATATTAAAGTCCCGACACACCCCTTTAAAGGCAAGGTGGCGCTATAATACACAATGCCGAACTACTAGGAATTTTCTATAGCATCTAGTGGTGGGTGATGGTTACTGCGCTTCTATAAACTGGATAATTAAAAAAAAAATTAAAAACACTTTATTTTCTGTATCAGGACATCGGTATAAAAGTCACAGGTCTTGATTTACTCTGAACGATACTTCTATACATTAGGTCTCATAGCAATTCTGGTTTTACCTGTAGTTTTTGGTGGCTGTCTGGATTTTCATGGAAAATGATTTTTCTTTCCCCATCTTTCTATTGCCGTCAAGTGGCTTGAGCTGGAAATACATTTCAAGGAACAGCCCAGGTAGAAACGACACACTGTGTTATATTTACGACAGGGTCTGAGGGGGCGGAGCATGACAAAGTGAATCTCTCTTGGGTGGTCCTGAATCTGTGTGTCATGCTCCACCCCCTAAGGCCCAGCATTAGACATAATACAGTGCATCAATTTGGTATGGAGTGTTCCCCTGTGGCAAGGATGAACCAGGGATCGGCAACCTCCTGTGCACCAGCTCTTTGGGAACTACAACTCCCAGCATGCATACGTGCTGGGTTGTTCTTGGAACTCCTACACCAACAGTTGGAGTGCTGGAGGTGGCTGACGCTTGGCATAAACCAACCTATTGTGTGAGCCAAAGAGGTTTGTGAAAGGGGCTCCCTATCCGTGGGGATGCAGTAGCTTTCATGCACCCCACTAAGTTTAGGGATGAAATGACATTTCATGAACTACAGGAACATGACTTCCCCCACCCCCTTTTAAAAAAAAAAACGTTATTTGTACATTCCCGCTGAACCCCTTTAAGCTGCAGCGCTATGGTATGACGTCACTACAGGGGGGCTTCTCAGTCAATCAATGGGTCCAGTTCATGAAATGAACTCATGTTGCCACCATCTATAATGTTTTATTCCAAATAGTCTTTTGTGTAACATTTTTTTTTTTAACCCTGTTTATTGGGCATATGATGTCATCAGAAACTGGGTGGAGTCATATGATGTCAGCACAAACTGGGCATATGATGTAATTAACAGAAACGGCCTCTTCTCTTTCTGGCTGCTCTCTGAAGGATAATCATTACCAACAAGCAGTAAAGCGGGGAACTCGAACTGTTGAAGCAGTGCAACTCATAGCATGCTGAGAGTTGTAGTTTTACAGAAGCTGGAAAGTAACCGCGGCATTGGAGGAGGATGCAATGGCTAGGCTATGTCAGGGTCCCCATGGACAGACAGATTCAGGTGGAGCACACTATTGCATAGAAATCTATGGGATAAAAAAAACAAAACGTTGGGGCTCTACATCCATTAAACCCGATGCCTGCATCTTAACCCCTTAGTGATCACGCGCATTTAAAAAAAATTGCATTCCTTCCAAGAGATATAACTTTTTTTGTTTTTTAATCAATGTACTTGTATGAGGTCTTATTTTTTTTCAGGACAAGTTATAGTTTTTAATGCACCATTTTAAGTACATGTAATGATTGATTAAAGCCAGCCGTTTAGCTAGGACCCCCCTTGTTTACGTCAGTATAGTGGTCACTAAGGGGTTAAAGGAACTTTGCACATAAAAAATGTACATAGATTGACTAAATTGGCAAATACAGTACTACCACCCTGCACTGATCTCTAATTATTGCATGCCTAATACTGTAGTCACTTCTAAAGCTGCATCTAGATTTTTCTCTGGTCTCTAGTTCTCACATTGCAGTGCATTGTTGGAGTTCATCTGACAGCAGAATTTTGAAAGCAGCTCTGGATGTGACTAGAGTATAAGTGATCAGGTTAGAGAAGGAGGTAATCATTGATAATCTCTGTCCTTTACACATTATCATCCCCCCACCCCCGGGACGCTTCAGCTTTATATAGACAGATAACTCTAAATCCTTCTTGCACGTTCTCCTCTCTGCCCTTTTTCATGTATAGATCTTGAAGTTGAATGATATCTACCATCCTCTCATACTGTCTGAGTGGGAGGGGCCTATGACAAGTCTGTGCAGCCTGGAGAGGCAGTGTACTGTATAGCAGACAGAACTTCCTGTGACCACTTCTAGACATATCCTGAAACTAATGGTGTTAAAAAGATACTAAATGGCCGCCTCCAGTATGAGAAGACTGTGCTGCCCCCTTATACACGATATTTTTTATCAGACCGCATGGCGAGGTTATTGTAAGAACGGAACGGACTCCATCAGGCTGTGTTCAACATTTTCTCGGTTTAAATTGAAAAAATAAAATAAAATAAAAGAAATCAATTTCCACAAGAACTTGCTTGTGTCCTAGTCACAAAATACACGAAGGGCGAAGAAAAAAAAAAAGGAATCAAATTATTTTCTACATATATACAACCTCACAGTCCGAATTATACAACAAGACTAAGAGAAAAAAATCTGCAAAAATAAACATTATCCTGGCATAAAGTAGTCCCGTAAAATTCCCTCGTCTTGGGAAGACGTTGACGCCGAGGACGAGGGGGTCTTCCGTGGATTTCACTGTAAACATGTATCGGGCCTCGTCCTGTCAGGTCTCATCGACTCTCTGGTTGCTGGTGGTTTTCGAGTCTGTGCTTGGAGTTATGGCGTTGTTGGAGAAACCGTCATAGCGGCTCTCAGAGCACAGTGACAGCTCCTCGGGGGTGTCCATGCCGTTATTAATTTCTGAGGAGGGAGTAGAATGAAATATAATGAAGATAGTATCTTAATTCATTACAATTATGTGAAAGGTTTCTTAATTGCTGCCAAGACTCAAGGATAAAGCCTGTGAGTCCTGCTTCACTGCCTACTCAGAGAAAGCCTGTGAGTCCTGCTCCACTGCCTTCTCATAGAAAAAGCCTGTGAGTCCTGCTTCACTGCCTACTCATAGAGAAAGCCTGTGAGTCCTGCTCCACTGCCTACTCATAGAGAAAGCCTGTGAGTCCTGCTCCACTGCCTACTCAGAGAAAGCCTGTGAGTCCTGCTCCACTGCCTACTCATAGAGAAAGCCTGTGAGTCCTGCTCCACTGCCTACTCATAGAGAAAGCCTGTGAGTCCTGCTCCACTGCCTACTCATAGAGAAAGCCTGTGAGTCCTGCTCCACTGCCTACTCATAGAGAAAGCCTGTGAGTCCTGCTCCACTGCCTACTCAGAGAAAGCCTGTGAGTCCTGCTCCACTGCCTACTCATAGAGAAAGCCTGTGAGTCCTGCTCCACTGCCTACTCATAGAGAAAGCCTGTGAGTCCTGCTCCACTGCCTACTCATAGAGAAAGCCTGAGTCCTGCTCCACTGCCTACTCATAGAGAAAGCCTGAGTCCTGCTCCACTGCCTACTCATAGAGAAAGCCTGTGAGTCCTGCTCCACTGCCTACTCATAGAGAAAGCCTGTGAGTCCTGCTCCACTGCCTACTCATAGAGAAAGCCTGTGAGTCCTGCTCCACTGCCTACTCATAGAGAAAGCCTGTGAGTCCTGCTCCACTGCCTACTCATAGAGAAAGCCTGTGAGTCCCGCTTCACCCTCCCACTCTTAAAAAGCCTTTGGCCCCTTTCACACGGGCGAGTATTCCGCGCGGATGCGAGGCGCGAGTTGAACGCATTGCACCCGCACTGAATACCGACCCATTAATTTCTATGGGGCTGTTCACATGAGCGGTGATTTTCACGCATCACTTGTGCGTTGCCTGAAAATCGCAGCATGCTCTATATTCTGCGTTTTTCACGTAACGCAGGCCCCATAGAAATGAATAGGGTTGCGTGAAAATCGCATAGCATCCGCAAGCAAGTGCGGATGCGGTGCGATTTTCACGCACGGTTGCTAGGAGACGATCGGGATGGAGACCCGATCATTATTATTTTCCCTTATAACATGGTTATAAGGGAAAATAATAGCATTCTGAATACAGAATGCATAGTACAATAGCGCTGGAGGGGTTAAAAAAAATAAAAAATTATTTAACTCACCTTAGTCCACTTGTTCGCGTAGCCGGCATCTCCTTCTGTCTCCTTTGCTGAACAGGACCTGGGGTGAGCATTAATTACATGAACAGGACCTGTGATGACGTCACTCCGGTCATCACATGTTCCATCACCATGGTAAAAGATCATGTGATGGACCATGTGATGACCGGAGTGATGTCATCACAGGTTGTGTTCATGTAATTAATGCTCACCCCAGGTCCTGTTCAGCAAAGGAGACAGAAGGAGATGCCGGCTGCGCGAACAAGTGGACTAAGGTGAGTTAAATAATTTTTTATTTTTTTTAACCCCTCC
Source organism: Bufo gargarizans (assembly GCF_014858855.1). Classification (NCBI taxonomy): domain Eukaryota; kingdom Metazoa; phylum Chordata; class Amphibia; order Anura; family Bufonidae; genus Bufo; species Bufo gargarizans. The sequence goes on along the minus strand of NC_058082.1, from coordinate 44,541,048 downwards.
AGCGCTATTGTACTATGCATTCTGTATTCAGAATGCTATTATTTTCCCTTATAACCATGTTATAAGGGAAAATAATACAATCTACAGAACACCGATCCCAAGCCCAAACTTCTGTGAAGAAGTTCGGGTTTGGGTACCAAACATGCGCGATTTTTTTCAAGCGAGTGCAAAACGCATTACAATGTTTTGCACTCGCGCAGAAAAATCGCGGGTGTTCCCGTAACGCACCCGCACATTTTCCCGCAACGCCCGTGTGAAAGGGGCCTTTGAGTCCTGCTTCCCCCTCCTACTCACAGAGAAAACCTGTGAGTCCTGCTTCCTCCATCCACTCATATAGAAAGACTAACTCCTGCTTCTCCCCTCTCGCTCTTAGAGAAAACCTCTGAGTCCTGTTTTCCTCACCCATTCACCCGTCCGTAGAATGGGTCCGCATCCGTTCCGCAATTCTGTGGAATGGGTGCGGACCCATTCATTCTCAATGGGGATGGAAAGGATGTGGACAGCACACATTGTGCTGTCTGCATCCGCATTTCCGGTCCACGGCTTCGTACTTCCGGTCCGCGGCTCACGTAAAAAAATAGAACATGTCCTATTCTTGTCCGCAATAGCGGACAAGAATAGGCATTTCTATAGGGGTGCCGGCCCAGTGTATTGCGGATCTGCAATACACTACGGACGTGTGAATGGACCCTAATAAATCACAGCAAACTATTGACATTTTTAAAGGGGGTTTCTAGTTTTATAGCGAAATGTTATACAAGTTTCTATTATACTTTGTGTTTCTGTTCTTTACCTTTTTCATGAACTCTGCTTGTTGTCAGTAAATGGGGGCATTCTGGTTTTCCTCCTTAAGTTGAAGCCTGTACATATCCAATGCTTCTCATAGCTGAGGGTATGTTACTACTGTATCCAGACTAGACGCTCCTCTGCTAACAAAACACCCTGGACTCTAGACTTATGCATTTCACCTGCACTGATACACTGTAACAGACTATCAGGACATTATTGTATTGTATTGCCAATCCCTCAGTTGCGAAAAGTAGGTGTCAGGTGTGAATGGAGAAGGGACACCCCACAAATCACCTGAAAAGATGAGTTTCTCCTTCATGATCCGGACGTCCCGGCTTGTCCTCCGCACCGCGGCGCTCAGCATGATCTGTTCCGGGTTATAGGTTCTGATGCTGCCCAGTCGCCACCTGCAACAGAAGACAAGCTGTCACCAAATGGTCCAAACTCTGAAAGGGCAAATGACTACGCAACAAGTCACAAAGCCATTCCTGGGTCAAAGGAAACCGAACAAACATGACAATGCAAAGGTCAAAAAAACATGTGACCTTCACTAAAGGGTTAAAACTGGTGCACAGGACACGGGGGCACTAAGGAACAGCACACAACAGGGTTTTCTGCATCAATATAAGAGCATTACCATTCAACATGCCAAGTGCACGAGGGGTGCAGTATTACAACTGAATATCGAGTGAGGAACAGAAGGTCGGTGAAGGGAACAGAGAAACCAGGTGGTGGGGTCATCTAGGCGTCGTGCAGGCTAGGGCTTGACAAATGTGGTACTGGTCATGGGAGAGTGGACAATAAATGGTATACATCCAGGATAGAGGACCAATGAAAGGTTCAGCCATGGTCGCAACAATGTCCCAAAAGATAATGGGACCAAAAGCCATCACAACATCATCACAGTGAATTTACTTATCCAGACCATGACCATGATATGACCCATGAATCGGGGGCTTGGCTTAGAACAGCCCATGGAGCTTCAGAGCGGCCACGTGCAAAAGTGAATGGTGACTGTGGCAATTATCCCATCAAGGTGTAACCCGTCTCAGATACTCAGCAAAACCTGGAGACACAGCCTGTCCAACACGCGCTACCTACACCCCACCAGGTCTGTACACATTAACTGGTCCTCAAAGCTACTTCCTGTGCTCTATCTGAGTAGGCTGTTGAGTTTCTTCTCAAGCAGATGGGGGAGACAAAACATTACTTTCTCAGCCTAAAAGCTTGACGATAAAGATGTTCCTAAAAATGGCAGTGGTTTGAGTTTTCAGTGTTTGACAGAAATATTTCTTTAAAGGGTTAAAATCCATTGACAAAAATGTGATCACAAAGTGTCCTACTGCTGGGATCCCCAGCGATCAGAAATAATCTACAGTAAAGCTTGGAAGTAACTGTTCAAATTCCCTGCAGTGCCACCACAGTGGAACTGAAGAAGTTCACCATGGTCAGGTCCTCCAGAGTGAGAGACGCTCTTTGTAACCTCCCTCTACTAGCTCACAATTCACTACCACGATGTATGCAAATTAGTTTTCTAATCTGGAAGACCCCTTTAAGTTGCATTAATTTTGGGAAATCTGTTATGCATCTAAATTTCCCTCCCAGGTGGGAACATCAAGACTGATCCATACACTTCCATAATATTTAGCTGTAAAGAAAAGTCTCATTACTGGGTCAGGGCTGTTGTGTGACACCCAAATCCTTGAAAACAAAACATTTAGGGAAAGGTCATGAAATTTTCGGCACAGTACAAAATAAATTGGAAAATCTGAGCCCATATCCAAGACTTCATGAAACGATTGTTCCTTCATCAGAGTCTTTACACGGAAAACCATGTTAACTTCTCCAGGTCACTAAAACCAGGACAAGGCTCTGATTTCTGCCTAAAATCATTTCTGATCATCTGTGCCGATAAATCCTATCATACTGTATCTATGAGGGCCACGTTCCTTCTAGGTCCACCTTATGGTCTTGAATTTTTCCCTTATAACTGGGGTCACAACATATCAGCAGCCAGTTAAGGTGTCATCACTTAGTCACACAGGCTTCATGGAAATACACAGGCCCTGCTTTTATGTTCCTCAGAGTTTTACAGCAATCACTAGGGATCTCTTCAAAAAAACATCTCATGGGTAATGCTAGATCCAATTTTTTTGGGCTAATGGGATATTCAGGCTGCCATAAAAACTGACGTTTATGACCACCAGATCCTTCTCTTCCCTCATAGAAATGAGATGAATCCGACCAATCCCCAATGCTATGGTGGTATGAGGACAGGCAGATGTCTCAATGCCTGTAGGTGTTGGTAAAGCATCTACATACTTATGATTGTATCCCATTGGACAAAATTTTGTACAAGATTGGATGAGACCCAACCAATGGAAGGAGGATGGCCTCTCCCTTCTCTCTATATGAAGGGAAGATGGACAGTAGACCACTTTATGAATAAAACCAAAGGCTAGTAAGTAAATGGAAACCACCCTTCTTCCTTGAGGGGTCTTCACTGTTCTCAATGGCTTTCCCTGTGGTCCTCCAATGAAGGGAGGACACATGACTCTTGCCTTTAGATAATAATTATCAAAAAAAAAGAGATTCAGAAGTGGAGGTCAATGGGATCCCATCAGATGGATAAATGCCATGATATGTAGAACGTAGGACGACACAGGACAACTTAGGATAGAGGGTGGAGAACTACAGACACATGGTTAGGACAGCGACAAGTGAGATGATGGATTTCTAGAGATTTAAAGCGCAAAGAAATGCGACAACGCGTTCCTGGGGTTTCACAGGCCAAAAAAAAAAAAATGTGGGAGGAGGCAAAAAGTTCACATTATACTATATCAATTATTCTAGAATTTGTTTACAATGTTTAGAAAAAGTTCCAAAACCAGGTTAAATTTCTGAAAACCAGATCTTAGTCTAGATGCACAGAAGTGTTATCAGAAAAAAAAACTGAAGTGGGAAGAAGGATAAAGCTTTCTTCAAAAAGATAAAAAGTTGAATATTTTTGATCAGCAGGATCGACTATCAAACCAGGTATGCTGACTGGTAGGGTTGATCTTGCTGATTAAAATGATACCTGTCTTGTAAAAATCGGTTGAGGCGTTCCTGAGGAAATCTTTTTTTTATTCTTTATGCAAATGAGGGCTTCAGTTCCCTGAGGGGCGTGGCCAGCACTACAAAGCTAAGGTGCACCGAGGGCCCCACCCCTTGGTTCGGTAAAGCCCTCATTTGTATGAAGAATAAAAGTAACTTTTCTTGGGAATGCCACAACCGATTTTCACAAGACAGGTATCCTTTTAATCAGCATGATTGACCCTATCAGGTATAGTCCCTGGTTCGATAGGGTTGGTGTTGCTGACAGATGGCCTTTAAGGAACAAAATACAATACATTTTTGTCAATTGTTACAGTTACTAAATACAAGATTTGCGTCATGTGTCCCTAATGTATGGTTTGCCGACCATACATATACCATGTCGCAAAAATGTCCACCATTTACATGACCCTCAGGGAATATGTACTATGACTATCCTACAAAAATGTCGCTAGCAGATTTCTATTTACTTGTGCAAGGCATCACCGGAGGCAGACATTTTGTGAGTTGGCCACAGAGACCGATTCAGGAAAACGGTCTAGAATAAAAAAACCTTAGCAACCAATCACAGCGCAGATTTCATTTTGCCAGGGCACTACGCGAAATGAAAGCTGAGCTCTTACTGGTTGCCATGGACTGTTTCATAAATCTCCGCCACAAATATTAGGATTTGGGCCACAAATCCACAATATCGGATAGTAAGAGATTGTATCATGATCATGGATCCACAGAAATCTGGACAATCCCCTCTAACAAGAATGACCAATCTGGTGACAAAAATACATGACCAGGGACATGGTGGCACCAGGGAAACAGATGCTCTAAGCTTCTGAAACTGGCCATACAGTATCGGTGACCATCTGATTTGTATGTAGGCCTCAGACTCTCCCCCGATGACAGATGACCGGTTAAGCAGGTTGGAGTTCAACATGCCAAATCCTTTTGCTCTCGGGGATCTAAGCCACCATTAAAAAATCCTGTTCTCCCCTCTCCCATTTGAGCTGAGCATGCACGTGCAGGGGAGATGGGGAGAGATACCAGTCGGCCCAATCAGCATTCAGCCGTCCGTTATTTCAGGTGTATGGCCAGTTTTTAAGAGCCAGAAGGCCTACCGTGCCCCTTTGCCATAAAAAAAACCCTCCTTATATATTCAACATATCTGGCGCCAATGGATCAATAGCAGTCAATATGGATGATTCAGGCATCGGCAGCTTTTATTTATTTTTTAATCACTATATCTGAGCTTTGTTTTTGTTTTTTTAAAACCTCATAAGAAAAGCCTCCTTAATGAAGAAGCCATCATTTATATATCTGGCGCCAAAGGATTCCTTGGTGTAAGAAGTAGATCAGCCAGACAGGAGAATCCTTCCATATATTACTATTTCTCCTCTTCTATAACTGCACTAGAAGAAGAAAAAAATCCCCGTTCTACAAGATACATAACTGGCGCCAAGTGGTCTTCATAGAGAAAAAGATTTCTAACACTGACCTATTTGGCACAGCCCCCTCCCCTCACATCCAAACGGATCATCATGTATATATCTGGTGCCCGGGATCCATCTGTGCCACCACTGCTCATTCAGACAATACTGCTCGAAGTCTACTTCGCTTTATTTTTACTTTTTTATCATATCATGCAAATGAAAATACAAGGCTAAACCCTGACACTAGATGTTAAAATGAGACTTTAGCCAATATATTCCGTTCAAGAACATATCGGAGCCCGCGCACCCCGTCAAGGTATCTCAGTTGGCACGGGACCTACCGCTAAACCTACCTATAGTGTGTGAACACTGTCCGATAGGTGCTAAGGTCCGACTCACAGCCAAGCTTCCACAAATACAATGGGAGGAGGGAGAAGGCTGTGAGTCCCACCTATACCAGGCTAGTGAGACACAGGCTACCAGGTCCCGTGCCAACTGAGATACCTTGACGGGGTGCGCGGGCTCCGATATGTTCTTGAACGGAATATATTGGCTAAAGTCTCATTTTAACATCTAGCGTGAGGGTTTAGCCTTGTATTCCTATTTGCATATATTGTAGTGCACCTTTGCAGTGATTTATTTAGCTAGTGTGAAAGTACCCTAAGCCATCAATGATATAACTGGTGCCAAGCGATAGATCTATATTGTATGGATCATCCTAAAGGGGTTGTCTTACCTCAAACATTGGTGGCATAACCTAGCAATAGATAACGGAGTGCCCAAAGAGAAGGAGAGCGCACCACGCATATGCAGCCACCCTGCATTCATTTCTATGGGAGTGCGGAATATAGCTGAGCGGCATGCTCAACTATTTTCGGAGCCCCTATAGAAATTAATCGAAAACGCACTGCGCAAGCGCGCCCACCGCTCCATTCTCTTCTATGGAACTGACATTGATGCGTATATGCCACCAATGTTTGAGGTGAGACAACCCCTTTAAGTTTAAAACCCCCTAAAATCAGAGCTCCTTTTTATTTCTGGTTTTCCTAAAGCTTCACCTACACCCTGCTTAACAGAGGAGTCATAGATAACATATATGGCGCCAATTGAACCGTGTGCGCCGGTATGGATCACCCATGTTGCCTGATGGCATTTTTTTCCTCCCCTATAACCATATCTGGGAGACAAAACTCAGTTTTTGTTTTTTTAAAGCCGCCACCATTTTCATACTTGGCGCCAACTATATCTCCTGTATTTTGGCGCCCTTGTTGTAGGCAAGGGGTGAACTTTCTGATAACCGTCCAGAGATCCCGATCTGTCGATTCATGACACATTCACTTGGAGGATATTGAATCGGCCCACACAATGGCTGCCTCGGTTTCCCCGGGTAGCGCCTTCTATAAACACTCAATCTGAACCGCGCTTCCGCCATGATGGATCGGATTGGGACAGACAAGAGGTGGACGGAAGAGCGGGACGGCAGAATTACCTGATTATGTGATAGCTGTGAGATGCCAGGATGCAGCAGAGAGAGGAACATGCAAAGAAGTAAGAGCGTTATGAAAGTAAAACAAGGCAAGGAAGCAAAACATTAGTCATCACAGTGGGCGGCCGAGGCGGCCATTTTCAGATGTCGAGACACTTGACAACCGCATTCGGATTCGCCACATCACATATCGGAAAATTCTTTAAAATACATATCCTTTCCTATAACCAAGGGGTCGACAAGTCACAACCGATGCTGGAAGGCAGCCATATTGAGCCCCAAATGTTAAAACCCAATGCGATAGGTCATTGGTTTTCATAAACCCTGTAAACGTGTATCCCTCGAAATTATTATTTCCAGTAGGCTGCACGTCTGCGCCGCGAGCACAACATAATGAGGCTCGAGGCTCCTCTGTGCCTCAAAAAACTGACCCCATCACCATCAAAGCAGAATGAATTAAATTTAAATGAACTAAAAGGGGCAGTCCGGGATTAGACAGAAGGATCTGTTTTCTTCTAGAAACAGTGCCCCTCTCGTCTATGGCTGTGTCTGGTATTGCAGGCATTGACCAGGGGCATCCCTTTAAATACCATCTTCCAGTCTAGATATATTAATCAAGAGTAACTTGGCAAATACTTTTACATCCTTTGTCTTGCATGCATCCCGCTTTACAGGATATCTTCTCTAGTCACATCAAGAGCTGCGTTCTGCTTCTAGCTATCGGATACGCCCCTAACTGCTTGTTTGAGCTTTTATGCTGCACTGCATTCTGGGAAAATGCTTCTACGCTTCCAAGACTGAAACTAGCCAAAGCCAGCTCCGCAGAGACACAGAACAAGCAGGGGATGCAGTGAGCTCTGAAACAGATACAATCTAAAAAGCAGCTCTGGATGTGACTGGAGCACAAGATTTGATATGATTCAAGGTTTGTGCAGGATAAGGTAGATATATTAAGATTATACCTACATATATCTAAGATTACTAATAAGAAAGGAAGGCGACAACCTATAACCATCATATTGAATGTTATCCTGCTTTTCTACAAGAGCTTGCAATCCTATCACTATATATACTGTATATATATATATATATATATATATATCTGAATCGGTTGTTTGAAATAAGAAAATAGGGTCTGTATGTAACAGCGCCACCCTTGTCCATAGGCTGTGTCTGGTATTGCAGCTCACTTAAATAGGGCTGAGCTGCAATACCAGATCCGGCCATGGGCAGCAGTGGCGCTGTTCTGGCTCATATTTGTATTACAGGTAAGTTGATTAGGTCCCTTGTGCGCTCGCCATTGTTTCCCTTTCTTGGCATATAACAATATCCTTGAAATGAGACGACAGGATAAAAATAAAAAATAAAACAGGAAAGAGAAAACTCAGCAGAAAAAATGCTGAAGGTTTCTGCTGCATCAATCTAGGTCAGGCATGCTCAACCAGCGGCCCTCCGGCTGTTGCAAAACTACAACTCCCAGCATGCCCGGACAGCGTACAGCTATCAGCCTACAGCAGGGCATGGTGGGAGTTGTAGTTTTACAACAGCTGGAGGGCAGCGGGTTGAGCATCCCTGACCTAGGTAATCTATAAGACTCCCCTATTCTGTAGACTGTTGGGGGGAACCTCCTGAAACACATAAAGAAGCCTTTTCTGCTACAGGGCAGAGTTTTGTTTTTCTAATACTGAGCCCCAAATCCCTATGAAGATAGATGTAAATGCTCAAACTCTGCCTACCTGCAGCCACCACTAGGGGGAAACCCAATTCCTGTAATACAGGTCTTCTCCACCGGGGGGACTGGATTTAGGTACGTTCACAACAAGCCTTATAAACGTGGCAGAATTTCTGTTTTGCCCTCTGAATGTAAAAGGTTAAAAATGCGGAAATGTCTCTGAAAAGTCATGTGTCCCCTTCAGGTGACATAAACTGATAGAAGCGATGAATATAAAGTGTTCCTCCAGCACTCGGGGTGACAAAGGGAATCCTTTTACCTTATTTTACACACTTAGGCCTCATGCACACGACCGTTGTTCTGGTCCGCACCCGATCCGCAGTTTTTGCGGCTCGGGTGCGGACCCATTCACTTCAACGGGGCCGCAAAAGATGCGGACAGCACTCCATGTGCTGTCCGAATCCGTTGCTCCGTTCCGTGGCACCGCAAAAAACAATATAACCTGTCCTATTCTTGTCCGTTTTGCGGACAATAATAGGCATTTCTACAATGGGCCGCAAATTGCGGAAGGCACATGGGCGGCTTACGTGTTTTGCGGACAGCAAAAAACGGAACGGTCGTGTGCATGAGGCCTTAGACGTAATTGTAGCATCTAAAGGGTTAAACAAAAAAAAATAAAAAAATTAAGTTCTGTCCAGTCCCGGCCTCGGTAGATGGTTGTCACTTATAGCTGGGTCCCAAGCATCACTGCACCATAATGGTACGCTGGTTCACATGAACCAGTTCTAAGCAGTAATAAATAATAAGGTTCCCCTTCACTGACAGCAAGCAGAGCTCTCGGAAATGGCAAAGAATCAAAAGAAGATTTATTTGCAACTTTTATAGCATTTATAACAGAAACCCCAGCTGATGAATAGGAGAGTCTGACAATAAAGGCCCAATTTCTGGGGGGGGGTTATTATGTGGCTCATGGGCCCAGCTGCCCAACACTGAATATTATAGAGAAGCATCAGTGGGCACTTTGAAAGGGAACCCATCAATAGAGGCAGCTCCCGCAATATAGCCTCAAAGTGCAAATCAGGGGCTGGAAAATATCTTGCCCCTCCCGACTGTGGGCGTACACAACCAATAAGATGAGCCAAAAGGATCAGGTGACATGCTCCCTGCAATCCCGCCTCCAAAGAGCCAAAAAGAGCCCAGAAAGGGGATTTCGTAAGGTCTAGAAGGCTTCCCAGCTGGGTTCACCCCTGGAAGTCCTCCGACTTTAAGGGGTTGGCCATGTAGCCTATATATATATATATATATATATATATATATATATATATATAACAGATCGCACATAATCCTGGTTGGATATCCCAGCAATGTCATCAACGTCTTAAAGGAACCCTCCATGTAAAATGTGACGTGAAATAAAAAGTGACGTTCTACTACTTCTAGTGCAGGGTCCGATGAAGCAGGATATGACACAGGGATTCAATGACCACCAAGTAGAGGTCAAGCTCCGCCCCTCGGGCCCTGCACCGGGTATAAGGTACTGCACCATGTTCCTTCCATTTAGTGAGGAACCGTAGAAGAAAATCTCAGGCGCTTACAGAACAATAGGACAAGCAGGGGGTCACTTACTTCTGCAGGATGAACACTCCTATAATTACAGTGAATGATATGATATCCGAGGTGATCCATATGAGCGAGTATTCATCTGGAGCCTGAAACATACAGAGAAATTAGGGGTTAAGCTGTGTGTATATTGTATACGCTGGTGTATATTTTAACCAGAGAAAACCTTAAATCAATCACTTACCAGTAACCAGATGGGGAAAGGCACCTTACTGAGGATGTGAGAGGCGTCAGATGTGACGGACTCCACGCCGGCACACCACAGCACCGAGAACAACCACGGCTCGTTGACGGTGTACGTGTTGAGGGTCAGATTCTGTGAACCGTATTCCCTGCAGAGTACAAGGCATATGAGAGAAACCAGGGAAGACCAATAACATGCAACAGAACATAAAACACGGTAACTGGACCGACCGGACCGCAAGAACCTTCAAGAACTTTACATCAATCTGTCCTTAAAATTTCTTTAGTCATACCTGATGTCTTCTTGGTTGACCTCTGTGTACCTCAGGTTAATGAAGGTGATGTCCCTGTCCTTCATGAACTTAGGATCTCTTTTGATGCTTGAAGCTTGTTGAAAGTCTGGAGCAAGATGTTGTACAAAGGGTCTCTCATGATCCGAGAGCCAAATAACCTATAGACCAGAATATGATTACTATAGTACTACTCGCTGTGTACAAGAATATAACTACTATAATACTGCTCCTATGTACAAGAATATAACTACTATAATACTGCTCCTATGTACAAGAATATAACTACTATAATACTGCTCCTATGTACAAGAATATAACTACTATAATACTGCTCCTATGTACAAGAATATAACTACTATAATACTGCTCCTATGTACAAGAATATAACTACTATAATACTGCCTCCTATGTACAAGAATATAACTACTATAATACTGCTCCTATGTACAAGAATATAACTACTATAATACTGCTCCTATGTACAATGATATAACTACTATAATGCTGCCCCTATGTACAAGAATATAACTACTATAATACTGTCTCCTATGTACAAGAATATAACTACTATAATACTGCCTCCTATGTACAAGAATATAACTACTATAATACTGCCTCCTATGTACAAGAATATAACTACTATAATACTGCTCCTATGTACAATGATATAACTACTATAATGCTGCCCCTATGTACAAGAATATAACTACTATAATACTGCTCCTATGTACAGGAATATAACTACTAGAATACTGCTCCTATGTACAAGAATATAACTACTATAATACTGCTTCCTATGTACAAGAATATAACTACTATAATACTGCTCCTATGTACAAGAATATAACTACTATAATACTGCTCCTATGTACAAGAATATAACTACTATAATACTGCTCCTATGTACAAGAATATAACTACTATAATACCGCTCCTATGTACAAGAATATAACTACTATAATACTGCTCCTATGTACAAGAATATAACTACTATAATACTGCCTCCTATGTACAAGAATATAACTACTATAATAATGCCTCCTATGTACAAGAATATAACTACTATAATACCGCTCCTATGTACAGGAATATAACTACTAGAATACCGCTCCTATGTACAAGAATATAACTACTATAATACTGCTCCTATGTACAAGAATATAACTACTATAATACTGCTCCTATGTACAAGAATATAACTCCTATAATACTGTCCCTATGTACAAGAATATAACTACTATAATACTGCTCCTATGTACAAGAATATAACTACTATAATACTCCCTCCTATGTACAAGAATATAACTACTATAATACTGCCCCTATGTACAAGAATATAACTACTATAATACTGCTCCTATGTACAAGATATAACTACTATAATACTGCCTCCTATGTACAAGAATATAACTACTATAATACTGCCTCCTATGTACAAGAATATAACTACTATAATACTGCCTCCTATGTACAAGAATATAACTACTATAATACTGCTCCTATTACAAGAATATAACTACTATAATACTGCTCCTATATACAAGAATATAACTACTATAATACTGCTCCTATGTACAAGAATATAACTACTATAATACTGCTCCTATGTACAAGAATATAACTACTATAATACTGCCTCCTATGTACAAGAATATAACTACTATAATACTGCTCCTATGTACAAGAATATAACTACTATAATACTGCTCCTATGTACAAGAATATAACTACTATAATACTGCTCCTATGTGCAAGAATATAACTACTATAATACTGCTCCTATGTACAAGAATATAACTAATATAATACTGCTCCTATGTACAGGAATATAACTAATATAATACTGCTCCTATGTACAAGAATATAACTACTATAATACTGCTCCTATGTACAAGAATATAACTACTATAATACTGCCTCCTATGTACAAGATATAACTACTATAATACTGCTCTTATGTACAAGGATATAACTACTATAATACTGCCTCCTATGTACAAGAATATAACTACTATAATACTGCTCCTATGTATAATAATATAACTAATATAATACTTCTCCTATGTACAAGAATATAACTACTATAATACTACTCCTATGTACAAGAATATAACTACTATAATACTACTCCTATGTACAGGAATATAACTACTATAATACTGCTCCTATGTACAGGACTATAACTACTATAATACTGCTCCTATGTACAGGAATATAACTGCTATCATACTACAGTATAAGGAGTGTTGGTGCTCTGGGAGATGTCGGGGGCTCACCCGCTCCTGGGGCAGTCCAGACTGCAGGATGGTGGACACGGTGATGTTGATGTAGGTCTCGTACTGGGGGTGACCGGCTGGAAGGTGATGGATTCTCAGAAGAAGTGATGCGTTGTTTTCTTTGACCAGGGCCAGCAGGTCGGTCAGCTTACATACGGACTGGTTTCCCGCCTCCGTCACATCCACCGGGGACAGCGAGCTGACCGTCCAGAAAGGGTCATTCTAGATGTAAAGAAAAGCATCATCTCAGAGAAAATCTCCAAGAAGCCGGGTCAATTTAAACTATTGCTAATTACATCCTTTTATAGGCGATTTCACCCTTTGAACGAAAGACATGGGTGAAAAATCTGCAATTTAGCCACTGACCACAAGATGGCAGCAGAAATCCTTCCAATCTATTCTGTAATCTCACAGAAGGACCCTGGGCCACATGGGGCCCCTGCATCCACCTGGCTATAGGGAATAAAAGCCACAAATATTCTGGAAGAAAAGGAGCTAATGACCCGGCTCTGGCCTAAGTGGGCAAAACGAAGCACCGCAGACATTACTACGGAAAGTTCCATTAATCCGTCATATAATGGATTAAAACTACAGTTAATATGGCATGTGACATAGATAGATATGAGATAGATAGATAGGAGATGATTGACACTTACATTTATAAACCACTCTCCAGCATTCAGCCTCTCGAGGTCGGTCCAGTTGAACATGGCGGGCAGATGAGACGAGAGCTCGGGGAAGACCTGCTTGATGTTCGTGGTTCTCCTCAGGGTGTCATCGTGCATAATGAACGGAATCCCATCATAACTGCAGAGCGAAAAAATCCAATCCATCAGTGAAACGCTGTGAATCCTGCAGGATGGTGATCCCGCTGGCCATTGAACATTGCTTGCTGTAATAGATGTGGCCAGCAGAGGGCAGCACCTCACACACACAGTGCAGGAGGATAGAAGTGGTGGACGGCTGCAGGGGTAACGCCATAGGGGGGTGCGGGGTTCCAGTTGCCCTCAGGCAAAGGGGGCAGCTACAGATTTTGCTTTGGGCCCAGAAGAGGCATCTCTTTGCCTCTGTGCAGTACTTCTGGATTTATAATGTGCTGCTCGCCCTGGACTGCAGCTACTATAGGGGCACAAATATGGCACGATGTGGGCACTCCAGAGTATTTGGCATGATGTGGCAGTCTCTGGACACCGTGTGAAATGTCAGGCTGATACAACGTAGCAAAGAAAAAAAGAAAGATTCGAGCTGATGTTTCCAGACTGTGGAATAAAATCTCCCCATTCACTGACAGCAAGCAGAGATGTCGCAACTGGTGAGGAATTAAAATGGAAATCTTTCAGAAAGTTTCCAAAGTTCTCATCCTAGAACGAATGCTGGATTCTGCCACAATCTGTCTTGTCTAATGTGGCGCCTTGCAGGAATGGCCGACACTGCTGAGCAGACTGAGCGTGGGAGGAACGCCCCCATAACAGCCCCCCACACCCTCGTCACATAGAGAGGCTGCAACTGTTAGGATTTCTCACCTCCATCCTCAAGGAACATGTGTGCAAGAGTGTCCATGCTGCTCAAGTAACCGCCATGAAGAAAGGGGAAGAGGGGGGCTCTCCTTCCCTATAGCGGCATGAACTGGAGCTCCCCCTCCCTGCAGCCTCCATGACACCTTACATATCTTAGACATGAGTTATATCAAGTCAATACTCCAGTTGCAACCAAAGCTGCATTCAGAATCCTGTAGTGATTTATAGAATGCTGCAGTGAATCGTGGGAGATGTAGAGCGCTCGGCTGTAGAGAATCGTAGGAGATGTAGAGCGCTCGGCTGTAGAGAATCGCGGGAGATGTAGAGTGCTCGGCTGTAGAGAATCGCGGGAGATGTAGAGCGCTCGGCTGTAGAGAATCGTGGGAGATGTAGAGCGCTCGGCTGTAGAGAATCGTGGGAGATGTAGAGCGCTCGGCTGTAGAGAATCGTGGGAGATGTAGAGCGCTCGGCTGTAGAGAATCGTAGGAGATGTAGAGCACTCGGCTGTAGTGGATCGTGGGAGATGTAGAGCACTCGGCTGTAGTGAATCATGGGAGATGTAGAGCGCTCGGCTGTAGTGAATCATGGGAGATGTAGAGCGCTCGGCTGTAGAGAATCGTGGGAGATGTAGAGCGCTCGGCTGTAGAGAATCGTAGGAGATGTAGAGCGCTCGGCTGTAGAGAATCGTGGGAGATGTAGAGCGCTCGGCTGCAGTGAATCGTGGGAGATGTAGAGCGCTCGGCTGTAGAGAATCGTGGGAGATGTAGAGCTCTCGGCTGTAGAGAATCGTAGGAGATGTAGAGCGCTCGGCTGTAGTGAATCGTGGGAGATGTAGAGCGCTCGGCTGTAGTGAATCGTGGGAGATGTAGAGCGCTCGGCTGTAGAGAATCGTGGGAGATGTAGAGCGCTCGGCTGTAGAGAATCGTGGGAGATGTAGAGCGCTCGGCTGTAGAGAATCGTGGGAGATGTAGAGCGCTCGGCTGCAGTGAATCTTGGGAGATGTAGAGCGCTCGGCTGTAGAGAATCGTGGGAGATGTAGAGCGCTCGGCTGTAGAGAATCGTGGGAGATGTAGAGCGCTCGGCTGTAGAGAATCTTGGGAGATGTAGAGCGCTCGGCTGTAGAGAATCGTAGGAGATGTAGAGCGCTCGGCTGTAGAGAATCGTGGGAGATGTAGAGCGCTCGGCTGTAGAGAATCGTGGGAGATGTAGAGCGCTCGGCTGTAGAGAATCGTAGGAGATGTAGAGCGCTCGGCTGTAGTGGATCGTGGGAGATGTAGAGCGCTCGGCTGTAGTGAATCATGGGAGATGTAGAGCGCTCGGCTGTAGAGAATCGTGGGAGATGTAGAGCGCTCGGCTGTAGAGAATCGTAGGAGATGTAGAGCGCTCGGCTGTAGAGAATCGTGGGAGATGTAGAGCGCTCGGCTGTAGAGAATCGTGGGAGATGTAGAGCGCTCGGCTGTAGAGAATCGTAGGAGATGTAGAGCGCTCGGCTGTAGAGAATCGTGGGAGATGTAGAGCGCTCGGCTGCAGTGAATCGTGGGAGATGTAGAGCGCTCGGCTGTAGAGAATCGTGGGAGATGTAGAGCGCTCGGCTGCAGTGAATCGTGGGAGATGTAGAGCGCTCGGCTGCAGTGAATCGTGGGAGATGTAGAGCGCTCGGCTGCAGTGAATCGTGGGAGATGTAGAGCGCTCGGCTGCAGTGAATCGTGGGAGATGTAGAGCGCTCGGCTGTAGAGAATCGTAGGAGATGTAGAGCGCTCGGCTGTAGAGAATCGTGGGAGATGTAGAGCGCTCGGCTGTAGTGAATCGTGGGAGATGTAGAGCGCTCGGCTGTAGTGAATCGTGGGAGATGTAGAGCTCTCGGCTGTAGAGAATCGTAGGAGATGTAGAGCGCTCGGCTGTAGTGAATCGTGGGAGATGTAGAGCGCTCGGCTGTAGTGAATCGTGGGAGATGTAGAGCGCTCGGCTGTAGAGAATCGTGGGAGATGTAGAGCGCTCGGCTGTAGAGAATCGTGGGAGATGTAGAGCGCTCGGCTGTAGAGAATCGTGGGAGATTGTAGAGCGCTCGGCTGCAGTGAATCTTGGGAGATGTAGAGCGCTCGCTGTAGAGAATCGTGGGAGATGTAGAGCGCTCGGCTGTAGAGAATCGTGGGAGATGTAGAGCGCTCGGCTGTAGAGAATCTTGGGAGATGTAGAGCGCTCGGCTGTAGAGAATCGTAGGAGATGTAGAGCGCTCGGCTGTAGTGAATCGTGGGAGATGTAGAGCGCTCAGCTGCAGTGAATCGTGGGAGATGTAGAGCGCTCGGCTGTAGAGAATCGTGGGAGATGTAGAGCGCTCGGCTGCAGTGAATCGTGGGAGATGTAGAGCGCTCGGCTGCAGTGAATCGTGGGAGATGTAGAGCGCTCGGCTGCAGTGAATCGTGGGAGATGTAGAGCGCTCGGCTGCAGTGAATCGTGGGAGATGTAGAGCGCTCGGCTGTAGAGAATCGTAGGAGATGTAGAGCGCTCGGCTGCAGTGAATCGTGGGAGATGTAGAGCGCTCGGCCTGCAGTGAATCGTGGGAGATGTAGAGCGCTTGGCTGTAGAGAATCGTGGGAGATGTAGAGCGCTCGGCTGTAGAGAATTGTGGGAGATGTAGAGCTCTCGGCTGCAGTGAATCGTGGGAGATGTAGAGCGCTCGGCTGCAGTGAATCGTGGGAGATGTAGAGCGCTCGGCTGTAGTGAATCGTGGGAGATGTAGAGCGCTCGGTTGCAGTGAATCGTGGGAGATGTAGAGCGCTCGGCTGCAGTGAATCGTGGGAGATGTAGAGCGCTCGGCTGTAGAGAATCGTGGGAGATGTAGAGCGCTCGGCTGCAGTGAATCGTGGGAGATGTAGAGCGCTCGGCTGCAGTGAATCGTGGGAGATGTAGAGCGCTCGGCTGTAGAGAATCGTGGGAGATGTAGAGCGCTCGGCTGCAGTGAATCGTGGCAGATGTGGCAAATATGGCGTTTGCGACTTTTTTCACCAGAAAACAGGTAAAAATATAATAAATTCCTCTTTTAGTGTTTAGCTCAGGATTTGTACAGCACGTTCACAATGCAGGTCATTACAGAAGTGCCTGTCAGCAAAGTGCTGACTTTGAATGCAGCTCTGGAGGTGACTAGAGTATAATGCAGCACAAGTTCAATATTTTACAAGTAAAATAACCGAGTGTCTGAAAGGCAGTAAGTGTTCGTCCTTACCTTACCGTGACATCTGCCTGCAGCCCCGACGTCCGATGCTCCAGCGCCTTTTTAAAAGACATTAAAGTGTTTTCTGGGGCAAGCTGAAAGAAAAGAAGAGGGGCAGGGGCATTAGTGGGGGGTAAATCTGGTGCCCCCGGGAAATATCCAACATCATGTCCAGTAAACAGTACAAGATATCAGGACAAGTTACAGCAGACGCGGTCAGATCAATACAGACATGAGGGCACTTACCCACAGAGCCCACATTTTTTTTTCCAGGGGTTTATGAGGTAAGTACCAGACAAGTGACCCCAATTTCCAAAAAGGTTAATACTGTTCTTACTGCCCCTGTAGTGGCTCAGAGCCCCGTACGGTGCTGCAGGGACCACTAATCACAAATGTTTGTTGGTTGATTGTGACTTGGATGTTCACATGACCCCAGACCACCAGGGATAAGGATATGTTTGGAAAACAATGGATCAAGCCTTGTACCATGGACGAAGCACTCAACCACTAGGGATTGGGTTCTTTACAACTGGAAGACAACTATAGATTAAGGGCTTTCCACAATCACTTTACCACCAGGGATCAGACATGTGGCGGTACTAGAAACCCAGGGATATCTGGCCCATACTACCGCTAAACCACCAGTTTTCCAGCACTTAATCACCAGAAAACAGACTATTTATCACCACAGACTATTTATCATCAATAACACTGGACTGCTAGGGATCAGGGCCTACAATAAAACTGAACCACCAGGGATCAGGACATGTGGCGGTACTAGAAACTCAGGGATATCTGGCCCATACTACCGCTAAACCACCAGGTTTCCAGCACTTAATCACCAGAAAACAGACTATGTATCACCACTGCACCACCAGGGATCAGGACCTACAATAACAGTAGGTCAGAGTCCACAATAACCCTGGACCTACAATAAAAATGGACCTCTACAAGTCAGGGCCCACAATAACACCAGGAATCAAAGCCTACAGTTACTTTGGCCCATCAGGGTGTAGGGCTTACAATAACACCGGATTACTAGGGCCTGCAATAATGCTGGACCACTAAGGGACCAAGGCCTACAACAACATTGGACCACCAGGGATAAGGACCTGCAATAACACTGGACTGCTAGGGATCAGGGCCTACAATAACATTTTACCCCGAGGGATTAGGGCCTACAATAATAACACTGGACCACTAGGGGTCAGGGCCTACAATAACATTTTACCCCAAGGGATTAGGGCCTACAATAATAACAATGGACCATCAGGGATCAAAGCCTGCAATAACACTGGCCCATCAAGAGTCATAGCTTACAATAACACCAGACCACCAGGGGTCAGGGCCTACAGTAATACTGGCCACCAGGAATCAAGACCTCCAATTACATTGGTCAACCAGGGATCAGGGCCTACAATAACAATACATCACCAGAAAACGGGCTCCGCACCACACTGCTAGAAAACAATGTACCAGGCACTGATCTACGAGGGGTCAGGTGGACAAGCAGGGATCTGTATCACCGCCTGGCCACCAGGGATCAGGAGCTATAACCCTGGACCACCAGGGATCAGACTATGTATGCACCACCAAAGAGAAGGTCCTGTATCAAACTGCTGGACAACTATGCCTCAAGCATTGTGCCACCAGGGACCAGGAGGACAACTAAGGCTCTGTGTCACCAAAAGCGACCAGGCCCACTGTTAATCCACCAGTGAAAACACTACAGAATACTGGACCCGGAAGGTTAAAAATTCTGACTGGTGGGGGCCGCTGCCGGATTATTGAAATTCTTGTTTTTGGTAGGTGTCGGGTGGTTGCTCCTGATAACCCTTTGTGTTCCTCTGTGCCATTTAGAGCAGTGTTTCCCAACCAGTGTGCCTCCAGCTGTTACAAAACTACAACTCCCAGCATGCCCGCACAGCCAAATGCTGCCCGGGCATGCTAGGAGTTGTAGTTTTGCAACAGCTGGAGGCACACTGGTTGGGAAACACTGATTTAGACAGAGTATTTTGCTAAGGGGAAGACTGGCAGACATGGCAGAGAGCGCCCCCCGTGGGCCCCCCCAGCCACGCGTTGTGTTAAAACCGTTAATTGGCTCCACCGTTACCATTCATTTTCCGCAGCCCAGGCGACTTCTCGCTGCACCTCTCAATTATCAGCGGATACAAGCAATAACGAGGGGCGGCCAGTGGTGGAGGCGGCGCCATCGTGAATATTTAGGGCGATGAGGCGCGAGGCACACACTACCTCCTATTAAACGGATCGGCTGAATATGGCTCAGCTCGTCAGGGCTGGTTCACATGAAATGTTGATGTATCGCTGTTTGCGGGGTAAAATTCAGGTCCGCTCCCCGCACGGATCAGCGCGCTGTCAGGCGTTGATCGGCTCGGCTGAACATCTGACATAACACGTCGAGAACTGAGTTACAAAACGGGGCCGCGCTGACAAGAGCTCTGCTTTACTATTCCGCTGACGTTTCTGCACATTCAGCAGCAGGGGGCGCCGATATATACATCCAAATGCGGCACAGCAGAGAGGAGTGCGCAGACAGGTGCATGTGCAACCACCCAGTCAGCACCACCTGCTAATAGACCTGACGGAAGTGAATATAGATCACCACACGCTGCAGGGTATATTAATAGTGTTATGGCTGACAACTGCTGGATGCACAAAAACAGAGCCGACAACAGCATGAACTTTACAGGGTATTCTGGTTAGAGCAAATAAGGGTTAATGTTTGTATAATATAGGGATATACCGTTTTCCAGTATGCCAGGGCACCGGCTGTCACTGTACAGCGCAGCATGATGAGGGTTATAATCTTCTCTACGGCTATGTGATCACTGCACCCAGGAGATGTAACCACAGACAGGCACGGGCACTGCCAGATGGGCGTCACATCTGCCGCTGTCAGGGGTCAAACCCTGTTCTAGGAGAGATTAACATACTGGACTGAAAATATAATCTCATATAATCCGCTGCAGTCGGCCCCATGGGTGGGAAGGAATCAGGCTGCACTTCACACAACTGCCACTAGGTGGCACCAAAACATCTTCCATAATCTCCACGGCTTAATATTGACCCATTCAATGACAGAAAACTGGTTGCTGTAGTTCTTTGCCCTATTTTTGCTTGCTGTCAGTGAAAGGAAACCTTTCTATTTACATCTAGAGGTTAACCCCCCCCCCCCCCCCCAAATACTTTTCACAACTGAAGGTTTGTCACAATCTCATCTGGTCCTGTCAATCCTTGGTAAGGGGCCTCTTACCATAGGTGCGCCTCGATGGCCAATGACTGAGGGTTTGGGTCCCAGCAAATCCTTCTCCATAATACACGGTGAGGAAATGGTCATCGGGACGAGATAGAGTGCAATGACGACAGCCAAATACGCTAAAATTAAACACACCTGAAAAACTGGAGAAAGAGGTACGGTCAAAAACAGCTTCAATAAAAACAATGTGGAGGGGGCATTAACTCACCTATCAAATTATATATATATAATCTGTGCTAACACCCCCCTAGTGGTGGCTGTATAATATGTATGCAGTGAGCTCCCCCTAGTGGTGGCTGTATAATCTGTATATAGTGAGCTCCCCCCAGTGGTGACTGTATAATCTGTATGCAGTGAGCTCCCCCTAGTGGTGGCTGTATAATCTGTATCTAGTGAGCTCCCTCTAGTGGTGGCTGTATAATCTGTATGTAGTGAGCTCCCTCTAGTGGTGACTGTATAATCTGTATGTAGTGAGCTCCCTCTAGTGGTGGCTGTATAACCTGTATGTAGTGAGCTCCCTCTAGTGGTAGCTGTATAATCTGTATGTAGTGAGCTCCCTCTAGTGGTGGCTGTATAACCTGTATGTAGTGTGCTCCCCCTAGTGGTGGCTGTATAATATGTATGCAGTGAGCTCCCTCTAGTGGTGGCTGTATGAACTGTATGTAGTGAGCTCCCTCTAGTGGTGGCTGTATAATCTGTATGTAGTGAGCTCCCTCTAGTGGTAGCTGTATAATCTGTATGTAGTGAGCTCCCTCTAGTGGTGGCTGTATAACCTGTATGTAGTGTGCTCCCCCTAGTGGTGGCTGTATAATATGTATGCAGTGAGCTCCCTCTAGTGGTGGCTGTATGAACTGTATGTAGTGAGCTCCCTCTAGTGGTGGCTGTATAATCTGTATGTAGTGAGCTCCCTCTAGTGGTGACTGTATAATCTGTATATAGTGAGCTCCCTCTAGTGGCGACTGTATAATCTGTATGTAGTGAGCTCCCCCTAGTGGTGGCTGTATAATATGTATGTAATGAGCTCCCTCTAGTGGTGGCTGTATAATCTGTATGTAGTGAGTTCCCTCTAGTGGTGACTGTATAATCTGTATGTAGTGAGTTCCCTCTAGTGGTGACTGTATAATCTGTATGTAGTGAGCTCCCTCTAGTGGTGACTGTATAATCTGTATATAGTGAGCTCCCTCTAGTGGTAGCTGTATAATCTGTATGTAGTGAGCTCCCTCTAGTGGTGGCTGTATAACCTGTATGTAGTGTGCTCCCCCTAGTGGTGGCTGTATAATATGTATGCAGTGAGCTCCCTCTAGTGGTGGCTGTATGAACTGTATGTAGTGAGCTCCCTCTAGTGGTGGCTGTATAATCTGTATGTAGTGAGCTCCCTCTAGTGGTGACTGTATAATCTGTATATAGTGAGCTCCCTCTAGTGGTGACTGTATATCTGTATGTAGTGAGCTCCCCCTAGTGGTGGCTGTATAATATGTATGTAGTGAGCTCCCTCTAGTGGTGGCTGTATAATCTGTATGTAGTGAGTTCCCTCTAGTGGTGACTGTATAATCTGTATGTAGTGAGTCCCTCTAGTGGTGACTGTATAATCTGTATGTAGTGAGCTCCCTCTAGTGGTGACTGTATAATCTGTATACAGTGAGCTCCCTCTAGTGGTGGCTGTATAATCTGTATGTAGTGAGCTCCCCCTAGTGGTGGCTGTATAATATGTATGTAGTGAGCTCCCCCTAGTGGTGGCTGTATAATATGTATGTAGTGAGCTCCCTCTAGTGGTGACTGTATAATCTGTATGTAGTGATCTCCCTCTAGTGGTGACTGTATAATCTGTATGTAGGGAGCTCCCTCTAGTGGTGGCTGTATAATCTGTATGTAGTAATCTCCCTCTAGTGGTGGCTGTATATTCTGTATGTAGTGATCTCCCTCTAGTGGTGGCTGTATAATCTGCATGTAGTGAGCTCCCTCTAGTGGTGACTGTATAATCTGTATATAGTGAGCTCCCTCTAGTGGTGACTGTATAATCTGTATGGAGTGAGCTCCCCCTAGTGGTGGTTGTATAATCTGATGTAGTGAGCTCCCTCTAGTGGTGGCTGTATAATGTGTATATAGTGAGCTCCCCCTAGTGGTGGCTGTATAATCTGTATGTAGTGAGCTCCCCCTAGTTGGCTGTATAATCTGTATGTAGTGAGCTCCCCCTAGTGGTGGCTGTATAATCTGTATGCAGTGAGCTCCCTCTAGTGGTGGCTGTATAATCTGTATGTATGTAGTGAGCTCTCCCTAGTGGTGACTGTATAATCTGTATGTAGTGAGCTCTCCCTAGTGGTGACTGTATAATCTGTATGTAGTGAGCTCCCCCTAGTGGTGGCTGTATAATCTGTATATAGTGAGCTCCCCCCAGTGGTGACTGTATAATCTGTATGTAGTGAGCTCCCTCTAGTGGTGGCTGTATAATCTGTATGTAGTGAGCTCCCTCTAGTGGTAGCTGTATAATCTGTATGTAGTGAGCTCCCTCTAGTGGTGGCTGTAAAACCTGTATGTAGTGTGCTCCCCCTAGTGGTGGCTGTATATGTATGCAGTGAGCTCCCTCTAGTGGTGGCTGTATGAACTGTATGTAGTGAGCTCCCTCTAGTGGTGGCTGTATAATCTGTATGTAGTGAGCTCCCTCTAGTGGTGACTGTATAATCTGTATATAGTGAGCTCCCTCTAGTGGTGACTGTATAATCTGTATGTAGTGAGCTCCCCCTAGTGGTGGCTGTATAATATGTATGTAGTGAGCTCCCTCTAGTGGTGGCTGTATAATCTGTATGTAGTGAGTTCCCTCTAGTGGTGACTGTATAATCTGTATGTAGTGAGTTCCCTCTAGTGGTGACTGTATAATCTGTATGTAGTGAGCTCCCTCTAGTGGTGACTGTATAATCTGTATATAGTGAGCTCCCTCTAGTGGTGGCTGTATAATCTGTATGTAGTGAGCTCCCCCTAGTGGTGGCTGTATAATATGTATGTAGTGAGCTCCCCCTAGTGGTGGCTGTATAATATGTATGTAGTGAGCTCCCTCTAGTGGTGGCTGTATAATCTGTATGTAGTGAGTTCCCTCTAGTGGTGGTTGTATAATCTGTATGTAGTGAGCTCCCCTTAGTGTTGGCTGTATAATCTGTATGCAGTGAGCTCCCCCCAGTGGTGGTTGTATAATTTGTATGTAGTTCGCTCCCTCTAGTGGTGACTGTATAATCTGTATGTAGTGATCTCCCTCTAGTGGTGACTGTATAATCTGTATGTAGGGAGCTCCCTCTAGTGGTGGCTGTATAATCTGTATGTAGTAATCTCCCTCTAGTGGTGGCTGTATATTCTGTATGTAGTGATCTCCCTCTAGTGGTGGCTGTATAATCTGCATGTAGTGAGCTCCCTCTAGTGGTGACTGTATAATCTGTATGGAGTGAGCTCCCCCTAGTGGTGGTTGTATAATCTGATGTAGTGAGCTCCCTCTAGTGGTGGCTGTATAATGTGTATATAGTGAGCTCCCCCTAGTGGTGGCTGTATAATCTGTATGTAGTGAGCTCCCCTAGTTGGCTGTATAATCTGTATGCAGTGAGCTCCCTCTAGTGGTGACTTTATGATATGTATGTACTGAGCTCCCTCTAGTTGTGGCGCGTGGCGGTATAATCTGTATGGAGTGAGCTCCCTCTAGTGGTGGCTGTTTAATCTGTATGTGGTTATCTCCCTCTAGTGGTGGCTGTATATTCTGTATGTAGTGAGCTCCCTCTAGTGGTGGCTGTATAATCTGTATGTAGTGAGCTCCCTCTAGTTGTGGCTGTATAATCTGTATGTAGTGAGCTCCCTCTAGTTGTGGCAGTATAATCTGTATGTAGTGATCTCCCCCTAGTGGTGACTGTATAATCTGTATGTAGTGAGCTCCCCCTAGTGGTGGCTGTATAATCTGTATGTAGTGAGCTCCGTCTAGTGGTGGCTGTATAATCTGTATGTAGTGAGCTCCGTCTAGTGGTGGCTGTATAATCTGTATGTAGTGAGCTCCGTCTAGTGGTGGCTGTATAATCTGTATGTAGTGAGCTCCCTCTAGTAGTGCCTGTATAATCTGTATGTAGTGAGCTCCCCCTAGTGGTGGCTGTATAATCTGTATGTAGTGAGCTCCCTCTAGTGGTGGCTGTATAATCTGTATGTAGTGAGCTCCCCCTAGTGGTGGCTGTATAATCTGTATGTAGTGAGCTCCCCTAGTGGTGGCTGTATAATCTGTATGTAGTGAGCTCCCCCTAGTGGTGGCTGTTTAATCTGTATGTGGTGATCTCCCTCTAGTGGTGGCTGTATAATCTGTATGTAGTGAGCGCCCTCTAGTGGTGGCTGTATAATCTGTATGTAGTGAGCGCCCTCTAGTGGTGACTTTATGATCTGTATGTACTGAGCGCCCTCTAGTGGTGGCTTTATAATCTGTAATTTACTGAGCTGGGTGTCGTACTTTATGGATGTGTATGAGAACACAGAATGTAAAAATGCAGGTGCAGCTTTGGATGTGACTAGAGGATATATGATACAAAGGTAATTGGAGATTAATAAAAGAAAGCGCTTTGAGATACTGTATGGACAGGACTCACTGGCTTTTTCTGATCTTGCAAACTGGCCAGCAATGATCCAGGAGAGCAGGGTGATGGCGGCCAAAGCCCCGATGTGCAGAAATGGAGCTGTTGCCTAGGAGACAGAGGGTAAATATAAGAATAAAAGGAACACAACTGCATCGAACACAATAAAAATGAAGCCCCGTCCACAATGCAGAAAAGGGACCGGACTGCATTTACATTCAGGTCACTGATCACCGTTTTAAATATTAGTTTTACATAAAATATTTTTATTGGTATCAAAAATAGACAAGGAATAGTTTACCACTTCCAAAAAGACTCAGAAAAACCCTCTAGTGTGAACCAGGCCCATCAATTAATGGTCGGAGCAATAGCCCACCAGATTACTGGCGCAATGTACGAAATGCTCCATACTTTATGGACGCACTGGAATCAGATGTATAAACCCATAGAAAAGGTGATAACCCATTCAGAGGTACCGCTATGAAAACACATAGATGGAAAGGGCGACTACAAAGGGATCCTCCAGGAATCCCAACGAGATTCCCCAATGTTATTGGTTCATCAGGAGATTATCATATGTAATTCTGCCATTCTACATAGCTAGCAGTCTCACATAGTCCATGAAACCTAAGAAGCTCCTGCATCCATATAAACCCCGATACACCATAAAGACGGTAAGTGTAAGTCATCTGATGTACTTAATGGAATCCGATGCCCCACCTTTAGGGCATTTTTTATGACTGCATTGTTCTCATTTTGGACTAAAAATCACTTTTTAAATTGGTCTTTATTAAAAATGTTTTACAGTTTTTAAGGTACAAGGGTTAAAAATCAGTGTGTTTCTAGACTATCACTTCTGAATCCTGTCAGCTGAGGGCTCAGGTGAAGCCTTATCTCTGATCTCCTGATGTCATAAACACTCATTTAAGCCATATTAACTTTTTTAGCTATAATGAGTATTTATGAGGTCGGGAAATCAGATAAGGCTTCACATGAGCAGTCAGCTTATGGGACTCAGAAGGGATAGTCTGCAAGAAGACTGATTGTTAACCCCTGTATCTCAAAAACTGATGACAATATATTTAATAAAGAATAATTTAAAATTTTTTTTTTTTTTTTTTAGCCCAAAATGAGTAAAATGGAATCATAAAAAAAATAGCTGTGAAGGGTGTCCATAGCCTTTAAAGTTGTATCCCTCAAGTGTCCTGGGTGCAGATAAATCCCTCCTATTCTGTCCAGCCGCATATTGAAATGCCTATAGTAGGGCAGGCGCTGGATATCCCCCAGACTAAAACCTCAGGCTGTCTGTGAAAGTCTAAATCCGAGGAACAATAACGACGAGTTCTCATATACTGTCCCTTAGGGATAACTGTTCCGTAATGGGAGGGGGTGGCGGTTGTTTCAAGGTAATAAGTGCTAGATGAGGTGGTTTACGACGACAGAACGATGAAGAAATAAAACCCGAAGGATCTTTACTTGAGGCGAGGTCAAGAAAATGAATGTCTGTCCTGTATCTCAAAGGTAAGAGTCAGGCCGATATCATTCTGATTAAGGCTGTGACCTGACCATAAAATTACAATATCATCTTCGGGTTGTTGCGGGTATCGAAATTTCGATACCCAATCGATACTTTTGTCCCGGTATCGATACGATACCGGGATTTCAGTTTTTTCGATACTGGGCTGCGCTTCTGCGCAGTCTAGTATCTCTGAACATGAGCGCTCTGCTGTTGGCGCGCTCATGTTCTCTCAGCAGCACAGGGAGAAGGAAGCTGTCCCGCCTCCCCCTGTGCTGCTGCCGCTGCCACCAATGGGAAGAGAGGGGCGGGCGCACTGCGCCACCAATGAGAAGAGAGGGGCGGAGGAGGGGCGGGCGCACTGCGCCACCAATGATAGGACTATTCCCATTTCCCACACAGAGCGGCGCCCAGCGATGTCTCAGCACTCACCATTAGTCCTGGGCGCCGCTCCGTTCGCCCGCAGTGCCCCATTACTGTCTCCTCTCCTGCTCCACATGCTGCTGATTACTATCGGAGCGATGGGAGGAGACATCAGCTTCACTAGTGGGCGTTCCTTCTCCCTGCGCTGCGATTGGACAGTGCTACAGCCAGGAAGAAGGAACGCCCACTAGTGAAGCTGATGTCTCCTCCCATCGCTCCGATAGTAATCAGCAGCATGTGGAGCAGGAGACAGTAATGGGGCACTGCGGGCGAACGGAGCGGCGCCCAGGACTAATGGTGAGTGCTGAGACATCGCTGGGCGCCGCTCTGTGTGGCCTGATAGTGAAAGTCAGTCTTTAACACAATACAGGAGGCGGGTGCCGGCAGCAGAATCACATTGCCGGCACCCTGCCCCTGACAGGGAGCTGCGATCAGAGGCAGTTAACCCCTCAGGTGCGGCACCTAAGGGGTTAACTGCCACTGATCTGCCAGTACCCGCCTCCTGTATAAAGGGGTAATTATCATTGGTGGTGCAGTGTGCACCAATATTCATAATACCGTCATTTCACCCCACCTTCTCCTGGAGCGTCATTCGAGTCTGCCCAATCCCGCCTCCCCTATTGCCTCCAGCCACGTCACACCATGACGCTGCCCTATCAAGGCAGTCCAGCCCCTTGACGTCACTCGAAGGTCCTCAAGAGGCGAGATGGGGAAGAATCAAATAGCGCACCAGGTAAAATTATATCACAAAAGACACGGTTTCAAATCAAATTCAATATTTAATCCACCTGGCTGCAGAGTCCCTAGCTGGTAGATCCACTCGACCTCTTTCTTGTTTATTTGTGCCAGTGAATCCCCTCCTCGCCAATGTGGTCTAACAGTCTCAACTCCAGCAAATTTCAAACCCCGTGGATTTTTCCCGTGTACAAGTTTGAAATGGGCTGATACACTATGGGTGATAAGACCTTTTTTAATATTTCGTATATGTTCTTGTATTCGAACTTTTAGCTTCCTTATTGTTCTACCCACGTACTGGAGCCCACATGGGCACTCCAGTACGTATATGACATTCTCGTTTTCGCATGAACAGTTCCCTCTTATGCGGAATTCCATTCCATTCTTGCTAGATATTATGCTATTGCTGTTTCTCTTATGTTCCTTTGTGTTCCGGTTTCTACAGCCTGCACAGAAACCACACCAAGTAAACTTTCCTCCCTCTCTATTTATTTTAATATTTGCTGGTGGAATAGCGCTGTGTACAAGCTTGGTTTTAATATTGGCCGCTTTTTTAAAAATAAAGGAAGGATTTTCGGGTATGATCTTTCCTAAAACCGGATCATTCTTCAATGTCCCCCAGTTCTTTTTTACCATTTTCTTAATATTATCGGACATGGAACAATACTTTGTCACAAATGAAAACTTATAGTCCCTATTCTCTTTTTTCTTCACTATTCCCTTTGTGCTATCACTTTCTTCCTTTTTCTCTTTTTCCACAGTATTTATGCATACGTCCAGATCCGCCTCATCATAACCCCTTTCAATAAACCTGTTTTTTAGTATATTACTTTGTATTCTATATTCTTCCGTTTTTGTGCAGTTACGGGCCATCCTCTTGAACTGTCCCTTTGGGATATTCTTGAGCCAAGGTCCGTAGTGGCAACTAGTCACATCAATATAGGAGTTGACGTCTGTCTCCTTAAAGTATGAACTGGTCAGGAACTGGCCGTCTTCTATCCGTATGCATAGATCAAGGAAATTCACTGAACTATTACTAATTTCCCCCACAAATTTCAAATTCCAGTGGTTGTTATTTAGTTGACAGATAAAGACTCAAGACCTTCTCTCTCTCCTTCCCAATCTTGCCATTTCTATCTCATATTTTTCTTTATTCATTACGACCACCCCCCCCCCCCTTTGTCTGCCGGCTTAATTATTAAATGCCTCAGCTATTGCCTTGATCATAACTATTTCTGGTGTATTGACTCACACTATGTACAGTGTATTGGTACGGCGATGGGGGCGAAATTCGCCCCAAGTTTTGCCAACATTTTTATGGGGGCATGGGAAGAGACCACTAGCCTTCCCACACTAGGAGCAGATACCCCAGGAGGAAGATTGACCTTCTGGAGGAGGTATATCGATGACTGTCTCCTAGTGTGGGAAGGAGAGAGAGAAGGTCTTGAGTCCTTCATCTGTCAACTAAATAACAACCACTGGAATTTGAAATTTGTGGGGGAAATTAGTAATAGTTCAGTGAATTTCCTTGATCTATGCATACGGATAGAAGACGGCCAGTTCCTGACCAGTTCATACTTTAAGGAGACAGACGTCAACTCCTATATTGATGTGACTAGTTGCCACTACGGACCTTGGCTCAAGAATATCCCAAAGGGACAGTTCAAGAGGATGGCCCGTAACTGCACAAAAACGGAAGAATATAGAATACAAAGTAATATACTAAAAAACAGGTTTATTGAAAGGGGTTATGATGAGGCGGATCTGGACGTATGCATAAATACTGTGGAAAAAGAGAAAAAGGAAGAAAGTGATAGCACAAAGGGAATAGTGAAGAAAAAAGAGAATAGGGACTATAAGTTTTCATTTGTGACAAAGTATTGTTCCATGTCCGATAATATTAAGAAAATGGTAAAAAAGAACTGGGGGACATTGAAGAATGATCCGGTTTTAGGAAAGATCATACCCGAAAATCCTTCCTTTATTTTTAAAAAAGCGGCCAATATTAAAACCAAGCTTGTACACAGCGCTATTCCACCAGCAAATATCAAAATAAATAGAGAGGGAGGAAAGTTTACTTGGTGTGGTTTCTGTGCAGGCTGTAGAAACCGGAACACAAAGGAACATAAGAGAAACAGCAATAGCATAATATCTAGCAAGAATGGAATGGAGTTCCGCATAAGAGGGAACTGTTCATGCGAAAACGAGAATGTCATATACGTACTGGAGTGCCCATGTGGGCTCCAGTACGTGGGTAGAACAATAAGGAAGCTAAAAGTTCGAATACAAGAACATATACGAAATATTAAAAAAGGTCTTATCACCCATAGTGTATCAGCCCATTTCAAACTTGTACACGGGAAAAATCCACGGGGTTTGAAATTTGCTGGAGTTGAGACTGTTAGACCACATTGGCGAGGAGGGGATTCACTGGCACAAATAAACAAGAAAGAGGTCGAGTGGATCTACCAGCTAGGGACTCTGCAGCCAGGTGGATTAAATATTGAATTTGATTTGAAACCGTGTCTTTTGTGATATAATTTTACCTGGTGCGCTATTTGATTCTTCCCCATCTCGCCTCTTGAGGACCTTCGAGTGACGTCAAGGGGCTGGACTGCCTTGATAGGGCAGCGTCATGGTGTGACGTGGCTGGAGGCAATAGGGGAGGCGGGATTGGGCAGACTCGAATGACGCTCTAGGAGAAGGTGGGGTGAAATGACGGTATTATGAATATTGATAGATAAAAGGAGATGACGAACAAGGTTATGAGATGTGAAAATAATGTGTAACAACTTTTGGAAAATGTGTTTAAAGTGTGGCTATTAGCAGGAATTGTTGTATTAGATAAATGTGGTCATGGATTATGATTAGGCTGACTACAATGATATTGTGACATAAGAGAAGAGTGGTCATGATTTATGATCAAGTTGATGATAACAACTACGATGAAAATAATGCTGTTTTAAAAGTATATAATGCAAAAGTTTGCTGTATAATTCCCGGATACGATCCGGTTAAACATTGAATGTAACGAGGCAGCTGGGCTATTTAAGGAGCCTGATTGCGCATATGCGCAGTTCGCCCCTGAAGAAGCGAGGCAGCGAAACCCGGGTCGGGCAGGAACGAGACGTTTTAAAGTGAAATTACTATATGCCTTTTGTTGAACAACTCTTGTGAGTAGATTAAAACCTTTTTAAACCATCTGATAAAGGGTACTTCACTATTTTGCCTATCCTTTGAACCTCATAGAGGCTATTGTGTTTGGAAGATCGGACCCTGCTGGGGTGATAAAGAAAAGGCTTGTGGAGCCCGATGCCATCCATCAGTGACCGGGGAATCTAGTCTAGAGCAGCGCGGTTCCAAACTTTCTATTATTTGCATTGAGTGTGAATACCTACCACACTACTCCGGAGCCTGCAGCAGCGCAAGTATCTGCCCTTATTGGGACACAGGACTGACTTTTATTGTATTGCCATTAAAATCATTGGTGGCAGTGGCCACAGGGACCTCTCCCCTCCCCCTCATTGGTGGTGCAGTGGCAGCTTCTGATCGGAGCCCCAGCAGTGTAAGCCTGGGGCTCCGATCGGTTACCATGGCAGCCAGGACGCTACAGAAGCCCTGGTTGCCATGGTAACATCCCTGATGCTGTGTGCACAAAGCACAGAGCAGCAGGGACAGTGTGAAGTCCTATTCACCCTGATAGAGCTGAATAGGACAAGGGATGAAAGATCCCAGGTTCTAGCCCCTAAGGGGGGGAAATAGGTATTAAATAAAAAGTGTAAAAAAAAAAAAAGGAAACCCCCCCCCCCACCACCAAAATATGATGTATAAATCACCCCCTTTTCCCAATTTCACATATAAAATATATAAATAATAAACATATTACATATCGCCACGTCAGAAAAGTCCAAACTATTAAAACATAAAAAAAAATCTAGGTGGTGAACGCTGGAACAGAAAAAAATAAATAAAAACTGCGCGATTCGCCATTTTTAAAAATGCGGAATGCACGTGGCTTTTTTGGTTTATTTCTTCCGCGTGGTATCGAATGGTATCGAGTATTGCAATACTTTTTCATGGTATCGAAACCGAATCAAAAATTTGGTATCGCAACAACTCTATATCATCTAGACATGGTAGCCAGGTTAACGGGGTTCTCCGGGATTTACATACTGATGGCCTATCCTCAGGATAGGTAATCCATATGGGATCGGAGGGGATCAGAATCTCAGAACCTCCACCGGTCAGCTGTTCTAAGAGGCCGTGGTGCTCCGTGAGTGCTTCGGCCTCTTCTTAGTTCATCAGCCACATGTCCTAGGTGCAGGTCAGTCCCATCCAAGTACATGTGCCTGAGCTGCAATACCAAGCATGGCCACTATACAATGTGCGGCGCTGTGCTTGGTAAGCTGTAAGGAGGCCGCGGTGCTCACGAGAGCATCGTGACCTCCTCAAACAGCTGATCTCCGTGGGTGCCTGGAATCACGCCCCTGCCGATCTCACACTGATGACCTGTATGACCAACACACAAATCGCAAAGAATCCCTTTAAGATGGAAGATGCCCAGGGAGAGTCCTCTGATGGAAAGACTACTCGGTCCTCCCATGAGCCCAAGAGGAGATTAGCAAACGATGGGGCACAGGGACTCCCCCCATCCCATTCTTTCCTAAGCTGGTGGAAGAAGTGGAAGTGCCCTCCATTCACTTCTATGGGAGTTCCGAACACAGCTGAGCAAATGCGCTGGGCTATTTTCGGGACACCCATAGAAGTAAATGTAGAGGAGGCCTCGCTTGTGTGTTGTGCCCTTGTTCACTTTGGGGGCCCCGTTCTAGAGTTAGTTGTGGGTCTCAGAGTTCAGCCCTGCACCCATCTGACATTAGTGGCATATCTTAGCGACGTCCCACCCAACGTGTGAAATGGACCAACCCCTTTAAGGAGCTCCCCAATCTCTTACATATAAATCGGGGAGACCGTCATATTTCTGTATTTGTCAGGGTCAAGCACCACCAGATTCCCACCCTTATCTGTAGGTTTAATAAAGATGTTATTCTCCGGGGTACAGGGCGTGTCACCTCCTCTGATGTAAGATTTTGTCATATATTGGGTGTATTACTGTAAGATATAGTAAAGAAGGGATGCAAATCAGCTCTTAACAAGCTCTGCCTCTGATGTCACCAAATGTAAGGCAGCTATCCTATAAGCCAATGTTCAGCCCTTTAAACAGGCCTTGAGACATGACTTGGATAATAACTAAGCCAGCATCTCATCTGCAGACAGCTGTTTTTGGTGATTGCCCATCATCAGTCCAGAGGAGCATGTATGGCCCATAAGTTTCCTCATGCCAATTAAGGCACTCTCTCCCCAAGGAACCATAGTACCCCCAAAAAAACGGTGAACTATATCTACGCCTGTAATGTTGGACAGAGGTGGTATCTTTGTGCTTTTTGGTTGTAGACTAGTAAATGGGGCTGATGACTATTATCCTGCACTGTGACGTCATCACACTATCACATTTTAGCCGTGCGTGGCATCACGAGATTTCAAGCAGTGAGGGTCGGCATTGGATGGGGTTGGTCGTCCATGACTATCTACATAGACCAGAGTACACATCTCAATTTGAGGCCAATCGCCGCACCATTATTGACGGATCGGGGTTCAGATGGAGGCAGGAGGTTCTTAGGTTTTCACGTATTCAAGCTTTTATCTAGTCGTTAGAATGTCAGGATTACACATGGTGATCGCCTGATGATATTAACCCCTTAAAGGGAACCGGTCACCGGGATTTTGTGTATAGAGCCGAGGACATGGGTTGCTAGATGGACGCTAGCACATCCGCAATACCCAGTCCCCATAGCTCTGTGTGCGAGTACAACGATACCAAATGTGTATGGCTTTTGTTTTACTACTTTAAAAAACATTTTCTGACAGCCATAACTTTTTTCTATTTCCGTCTACAGGGCTATAAGTATTCTCCAATTCTGCGTTTTCGTAGTCACATGGTACCTACGGATGCAGCATTTCTTACATTGTGCCAGTAATCTGGTGACCTATTGCTCCAACCCCATTGCTAGTGATAAAAGGAGACTGGTTCACACAGGCAGTTTTTTTTTTATATGTCTTTTTGGATGTGGTAATCTATTCCTTAACTATTTTTGATACCAATAAAAAAAAAATGTAGGTTTTTGTATTTCTGTGATTTGCATTCACAATCCTTAATTGGCTAAATGTAACTGCTGAGCGCTGCATTGTGCTGGGATTTCCTGCTGTGAGAGAGACAGAAAGAGCTGCTTCATCCTGTGCCAGGATATATAGGGGGTTCACAAATTTTATGCAATTTTAATAAGATAAAAAGTAAAACGGTTTAACACTTTGACATGGGCCAGAAGCAGATTACTGACGTTACCTGGAAGGAAATTAATAGGACTTCCCATTCTTCTTCCCACATTTGTTCTATAGACGTCATGGCTACCACTGTGGCGACTAGTACGATGGCGAGGAAGCCCTGGAACAGGCATAACAAAAAACAGACACAAACGTTTACAGCCAGTATCGAGTGACGCCCATATCCCACTCTATCCACTCCAGTACTGAAGGACCTAACATCCTCTTATTTCAATGAGCGATTTGTTTTCCATTATCGATATTACAGTTCCTCATTGTGGGGAGGGGGGGTCTGAGGAGCTGAATGAAGGGGAGGCAGCGCTGGTCGGAGCACAGTTTATCGCTGTACAATTTGTAGTTGCTGTACCTGCAGTCTCATTCAGGTCAATGGGATTGAGCTGCAATACCAGACCCAGCCACTACCAAATGTATGGCGCTGTGTCTGGGAAATGCTTCGAAAAGGAGGAAGTCAAACCTCCGCCGGTCTGATACCGATGGGCTATCCGAAGGACAGACTATCAATATCAGTCCTGGTAAAGCCCTATGAAAGGGACTATCAGCCCCAAATACATTTTGGAAATGCTGTGATATAAATGTACCTTGTGAAGCCAGTGTAAATTCATCTGTTGTCCCACTGCTATGTGACACAGTGCCAATATCTGCAATGCAAAACACACGCAGTTAGCAAGACATGAGCAAGGAATGCACCCTGGTATCAGACAGTTCAGGATGGGGAGAGAATGGCTGTGGTAGGCAGCAACGGGATGAGTTAGAAGAAGTCCAGTAGTCTCCCTTCCCCCATGATCACTGCTTTGTGCCCCAAGAAGTCTAAAAGTGATGTAGTCTGTTTTAGCCAATAAGAATCAAAACTGCAGTACCACCCTCCGACCTGCTGGGGCGCTGTGTTAGTTTCAGTTACCTGGCTGCAGTACCACCCTCCGACCTTCTGGGGCGCTGTGTTGGTTTCAGTTACCTGGCTTCAGTACCACCCTCCGACCTGCTGGGGCGCTGTGTTGGTTTCAGTTACCTGGCTGCAGTACCACCCTCCGACCTGCTGGGGCGCTGTGTTGGTTTCAGTTACCTGGCTGCAGTACCTCCATGCTGCCCATAGCATTTTATGGATAGGAAAAGGCCTATTCCATTTGGGTCTCCTCCTAGGACATGACAACACTAGGCTGTGCACCTATATTTTGGAGCAAATACTGTGGCAACAGAGGGATCCAGATATCAAAAGTAGGAGTAGACAACCCCTCCCTTTACATTATGGTATTGGGTCACAACCTCGTCCATGTTCCCTTCCCAATGCCAGGTCAGGAGATTGTAATCATCCAAATCAGTAAGGTGGAACCACTTCAGAGACCAGAGACCCCCATCATAAAATCCAAAGATAGCGTGAGGGTCCTACACAAACCAGAACCGTTAGAGGGGTCAGGAAAAGGCTAGTGTCCTCTCCAGCCGGGGTCACACATGAAACCCCTATCTTGCGATATACATCAGAGAAATACGTGGCCTAATCCATATTTGAGCCACGTGCTTCCTCCTGAGAACTCAGGCCATGTATATGCGTCGTGGCCAAACCAAAATCGATCCCAGCTCAGTAACAAGGAGCAATTAGATAACTCCAGTCATCCTGCCATTACCTCCGCCATGTTTGGTACACACGTGTGCGGGATATTAGGACGGAGTGGATGGTGGTAACATTAAGTTGCTCGGATAAATGCCCGAAAATATATTTTAATACAAAGATTTGGAGGCACACCGGATAGGCAGCAGAGGTCGTAAAAACTGCTGTTAAAGGTCTGACCATCACAGGCCGGGGGGTGGACACACATGTATGAAGGATAGCAAACTGTCATTTCTTTGGAGATCACTAGCTGATGGACTGACTGATTTTTCTGCTTCCCCAGATGACCAGACTTAAAGGGGATATCCGAGTAATGAAAGGAAAAAAAACCATAAAACTCATCAGGACTTACATACAGTATATATTAGTTAAGATTGATTTCTAAAAACAAAAAACAAAAAAACATACTTACACCTTTGCAAGGTTCTGTTATTCTTGCTTTGTTTACATGCTGCAGCAAAGCTGTGGGGGCGTGTACCAACAATGCCTGAGCCCTCCCTCATAAATATTTGTGGGTGTGAATAATCTGCACTTCCCCGCCCCCTGCTCTGCACAACCTAACCTTACATACACAGTCACATGATCATGTCCTAGCTCACACCGGCAGATCTTCCTGTCACATTGCAGATACACAGAATATATATACACACACACACTGTATAAATTATATACATTTATGGTAAATACTGTACCACAGCACTTCTTATGGTCTAGTGTCATGTATACTGCTAGCAAATACATATATATCTTCTCAGTGAGACTGATATACACAGCAAGCGCATATCAGTATTGTGCTACTGTGGTTGTGGACAAGAGCGAATAGGTGATCATACATCTAGTGTACACTGACCATGAATGTGTCACACACACAGTATACAAAACATGAGGAGCTGTGCAGGGTGTGTATATATATATATATATATATATATATATATATATATATATATATACATATACAGACGTGGACAAAATTGTTGGTACCCTTTGGTCAATGAAAGAAAAAGTCACAATGGTCACAGAAATAACTTTAATCTGACAAAAGTAATAATAAATTAAAATTCTATAAATGTTAACCAATGAAAGTCAGACATTGTTTTTCAACCATGCTTCAACAGAATTATGTAAAAAAATAAACTCATGAAACAGGCATGGACAAAAATGATGGTACCCCTAACTTAATATTTTGTTGCGCAACCTTTTGAGGCAATCACTGCAATCAAACGCTTCCTGTAACTGTCAATGAGACATCTGCACCTCTCAGCAGGTATTTTGGCCCACTCCTCATGAGCAAACTGCTCCAGTTGTGTCCGGTTTGAAGGGTGCCTTTTCCAGACTGCATGTTTCAGCTCCTTCCAAAGATGCTCAATAGGATTGAGGTCAGGGCTCATAGAAGGCCACTTTAGAATAGTCCAATTTTTTCCTCTTAGCCATTCTTGGGTGTTTTTAGCGGTGTGTTTTGGGTCATTGTCCTGTTGCAAGACCCATGACCTGCGACTGAGACCAAGCTTTCTGACACTGGCTAGTACATTTCTCTCTAGAATTCCTTGATAGTCTTGAGATTTCATTGTACCCTGCACAGATTCAAGACACCCTGTGCCAGACGCAGCAAAGCAGCCCCAGAACATAACAGAGCCTCCTCCATGTTTCACAGTAGGGACAGTGTTCTTTTCTTGATATGCTTCATTTTTTCGTCTGTGAACATACAGCTGATGTGCCTTGGCAAAAACTTCGATTTTTGTCTCATCTGTCCACAGGACATTCTCCCAGAAGCTTTGTGGCTTGTCAACATGTAGTTTGGCATATTCCAGTCTTGCTTTTTTATGATTCGTTTTCAACAATGGTGTCCTCCTTGGTCGTCTCCCATGTAGTCCACTTTGGCTCAAACAACGACGGATGGTGCGATCTGACACTGATGTTCCTTGAGCATGAAGTTCACCTTGAATCTCTTTAGAAGTCTTTCTAGGCTCTTTTGTTACCATTCGGATTATCCGTCTCTTAGATTTGTCATCAATTTTCCTCCTGCGGCCACGTCCAGGGAGGTTGGCTACAGTCCCATGGATCTTAAACTTATGAATAATATGTGCAACTGTACTCACAGGAACATCTAGTTGCTTGGAGATGGTCTTATAGCCTTTACCTTTAACATGCTTGTCTATAATTTTCTTTCTGATCTCTTGAGACAGCTCTTTCCTTTGCTTCCTCTGGTCCATGTCGAGTGTGGTACACACCATATCACCAAACAACACAGTGATTACCTGGAGCCATATATAGGCCCAATGGCTGATTACAAGGTTGTAGACACCTGTGATGCTAATTAGTGGACACACCTTGAATTAACATGTCCCTTTGGTCACATTATGTTCTGTGTTTTCTAGGGGTACCATCATTTTTGTCCATGCCTGTTTCATGAGTTTATTTTTTTACATAATTCTGTTGAAGCATGGTTGAAAAACAATGTCTGACTTTCATTGGTTAACATTTATAGAATTTTAATTTATTATTACTTTTGTCAGATTAAAGTTATTTCTGTGACCATTGTGACTTTTTCTTTCATTGACCAAAGGGTACCAACAATTTTGTCCACGTCTGTATATACACACACACACACACACACACACACATCTAAAGAATTATTAGGAACACCAAACTAATACGGTGTTGGACCCCCTTTTGCCTTCAGAACTGCCTTAATTCTACGTGGCATTGATTCCACAAGGTGCTGATAGCATTCTTTAGAAATGTTGGCCCATATTGATAGGATAGCATCTTGCAGTTGATGGAGATTTGAGGGATGCACATCCAGGGCACGAAGCTCCCGTTCCACCACATCCCAAAGATGCTCTATAGGGTTGAGATCTGGTGACTGTGGGGGCCATTTTAGTACAGTGAACTCATTGTCATGTTCAAGAAACCATTTTTCCAGTCTTCAACAGTCCAATTTTGGTGAGCTTGTGCAAATTGTAGCCTCTTTTTCCTATTTGTAGTGGAGATGAGTGGTACCCGGTGGGGTCTTCTTCTGTTGTAGCCCATCCGCCTCAAGCTTGTGCGTGTTGTGGCTTCACAAATGCTTTGCTGCAGACCTCGGTTGTAACGAGTGGTTATTTCAGTCAACGTTGCTCTTCTATCAGCTTGAATCAGTCGGCCCATTCTCCTCTGACCTCCAGCATCCACAAGGCATTTTCGCCCACAGGACGGCCGCATACTGGATGCTTTTCCCTTTTCACACCATTCTTTGTAAACCCTAGATATGGTTGTGCGTGAAAATCCCAGTAACTGAGCAGATTGTGAAATACTCAGACCGGCCCGTCTGGCACCAACAACCATGCCACGCTCAAAATTGCTTAAATCACCTTTCTTTCCCATTCTGACATTCAGTTTGGAGTTCAGGAGATTGTCTTGACCAGGACCACAACCCTACATGCATTGAAGCAACTGCCATGTGATTTTATAACAAGACACGGAGGCTCCTATTGCTTCAACCTTTCTTTACTTCTACCATAGCAGCAAAGAGAAAAAAAGGGTATACAAAATGGAAACCATAGTAACAGACTCCTCCCCCTTATCCCAGTATATCCTTCCTTGTCTGCCTGGGCTCTTCCTCTTTCTTTGCTGCTACCAGGCAGATAAGTACTCTCCAGCTCTGTGGCGTTGCTCAGGGTCTGGTATATGTATATTTACTTTGGTTCATGGGTTTTATCCCCTTTTTCAATTTGTTAGGTAGATTCTTAACAGATGTTCATTTTCTGTCATCTATATGTTTTTTTGTCTAGTGTATATATATTTTTTCCCTTCAGGTATATTTGTGGCTGTGCTCCGTTCTAATTAGTCGATATCGCCCTCTAGACCGGTTCTTGCGGCTCCGCCGCCCCCCCCCCCCCCGGCGTGTTCCGCTCTCTGTCCAGTTATCCTTTGTCCCCTGTTTACCTCAGTCTGCGTCGCCATTGCGCGCGCTTTTCCCTTCTTCTTCCTCTCCTCCCCGCCCGAAGTCTCGTGAGACCGGGATTTCGGGCGCTCTTTGACTTGTTCGGCTGTTGCTGACGGCGAGATCTCGCGAGATTTCGCCGTCTCTGTGAGTTCGCCGCTCTGCACACGCCGGACACTACCGCTCTGCACAGATCGTCTTCCTTGTGGTTTTTCTACTACCCCTCTGGCCCTTGTAAGTTCGATTTTATATATTCCCCCTTTCCACAAATCCTTGCTATGATTTATTCTACATGATCCCTTTCTCTTTTCTCTTCTAGTGCTATTCCTGCTACTTCCGGCTGGGGTGACTAACTCCTGCCGTTTTTTCTCCTGTACCATGTCTCTCAGAAAAAATTCCATTGCCTCTGTGGCCCCTAGTGAAGCCCCCCATGTAGATCAGGGTTCCCCTGCGCAGGATAGGAGGTCTGAGGTGATTCACCCGGACGACCATGATGTGGCACTGCAAAGATCTATCTCAAATGCCATCATAACCGCCATGGGTTCAATGTCATCTGCATTGACCCAGTCTATATCTCAGGCCCTTATGGCGCGTCCTAGTACTGCGGCCCAGGGTTTGGTCCCGCCTCCAGGGCCATCACCTATTGCCTCCAGAACACTTCAGATTGATGGGCCATCCCCATCCCAAGATAACGCGCATTGTTCGCGTAAACGAGCTTGTACCCGCCAGGCAGAAAAAACGCGGGCATGGAAGACTGCCAGGTCTCTACCTGAGCCAAGGTCAGACTCTGATAGGGAGTCGGAGGAGGAGACTCATGAGAATGTCTATGAATTGACGGATGAGGTGGAGGACGATTTGGCGGATATTGCTGTGGATCCGGCACTTAATGTAGGCCCGGAAACCCCGTTATTACACCAGGGGTCAGCAGAGGATCTCTTATTGGATCCGTCTGGGGAACCATTGTTTAACCCCGAGGAGCTCCACCATCCCCGCTCGGCGGAATGGATGCCCGCCACACATGTGGCACAATATATGGAGGCTCGCATACGCAATCCGCTTAGTAAGGAATCGCGTAATAAGTTGCGAGCGGAGTGCCCTCGTCCTTTGATTCCACACAAAGTGTGTGAGACGCCATCAGTGGATCCGAAAATGGTCCAAT
The DNA here is from genome assembly GCF_014858855.1 of Bufo gargarizans. Lineage (NCBI taxonomy): Eukaryota > Metazoa > Chordata > Amphibia > Anura > Bufonidae > Bufo > Bufo gargarizans. The sequence goes on along the minus strand of NC_058082.1, from coordinate 44,499,861 downwards.
TTTTGACGAAGACGGGTTTTAACCCCCGTAAAGGGCTGGACGCGGCCTTGAAGGCGGTCCAAGACAAACTACTGGACATTACAGGTCCGTTAGCAAAAATTTTCGATTTAGCTGAGTCCGCTATAGCGGCAGGTGGCCAGGTAGACCCTAGGGAATTGAGAGGTTGGGCCCAGAGGGCCATATGCGTGGCTGGTAATGTCAATACCTCGCTCGCTATTGAAAGGCGGAAAGCGATACTGATTAAGATCGAGCCAAAGCTCTCTAACCTGGCCTTGACGGAAGCGGGCAAAGATGCCCAGGGGTTGCTCTTTGGCGACTCTTTTATTAAAGAATTAGGGTAATATGTAGGAGCCTTTACGGCTCTAGATAAAGCCCAGACATCGATGCGTCGAGTCTTTCAAGGGCGTTTTTCTAACAGGGCCGGCAGTTCAAGGGGCCGACTGTCCGGCCGTTCCAATTTTCATGCCAGGGGTTCCGGCAGAGGCTCCTTTAATTATAGAGCGTCCCTCCAGGATCAGAGACACCAGCCGTCCTTTTTTCCATCACGAGGCGCTCCCTTCAGGTCACGAGGTTTCAGAGGGAATCCAGGCTCCCGCCGACCATTTGGTAAGTTATATTCTTCATCCTCCTCCTTTTTTAGACCATTTAGTCGGAGGCAGACTCCGATTCTTTTCTCATGTGTGGTCAGGCATAACCTCAGACCAATGGGTCCTTTCTACTGTGCAGGGGTTCACGATAGATCTGATTGCCGATCCAAGTTCCATCCCAGCCCCCCTGCGATACCACTGTCCAATTCAGCACGTTCCCTATTTCAGAGAGAACTGTCGGACCTTCTACAAAAAGGCGCGATCGAACGCGCACCGGAGACTCAAAGGGGTGTAATCAGCAGTATTTTCCTGGTGCAAAAGAAAGGGGGCCAGATGCGCCCAGTGATCAATCTGAAAGCCCTGAACGCTTTTGTACAATACCGACATTTCAAGATGGAGGGCATCCATCTTTTGAGGGATCTGCTCCTTCCAGGCGATTGGTTGGCCAAGATAGATCTCAAAGACGCCTATCTCACGGTCCCAGTGTCTCCCTCATCAAGAGACCTGCTGCGGTTCCTGTGGAACGGTCAGACCTGGCGCTTCGCCTGCCTTCCGTTTGGCCTGTCCTCCGCCCCCTGGTGCTTTACCAAGATCATGCGCCCAGTGGTGGCTTGGCTTCGCAGCAGAGGTGTTCGTCTAATAGTCTACCTGGACGATATCTTGATCATGGCCCAATCACAGACTCTCCTACTGAGGCACCTCCACTTGACGGTGTCGCTCGTTTCCTGGGTTCATCATCAACCAGGAGAAATCCTGTTTGACCCCTTCCAGGTCAATAGAGTTCCTGGGGTTCCAGGTGAACTCAGAAGAGTTATCCCTCAGTCTTCCCCTCTCAAAAATCAAGACCATCCGCAAGGAACTGAAGCATGTCCTACGTCTACCTCAGATGTCGTTGCGACACTTGGCAAGGATAATCGGACTTCTGGCCTCCTCGATCCAGGCCATCTTTCCAGCCCCCCTCCATTATCGGGCGTTGCAGCGCCTCAAAATTGCTCACCTTCGGGCGGGGGCCTCTTACGCAGATATGGTCACATTAGATGCAGAGACGAGGGACGAAATGAGATGGTGGATCCACAACCTGTCGGTGTGGAATGGCAGAGCAATCGTGGGTCCCCAATCGGATCTGGTCATAGAATCCGATGCGAGCCTGCACGGATGGGGAGCACATTGCAGTGGTGTGTCCACAGGCGGTCCATGGTCTCAAGAAGAATCCCGTCTTCACATCAATGCCCTGGAACTTCTAGCAGGGTCGTTTGCCATTCGCAGTTTTGCCAATGGTGTGGTCAGCTCGGCAATCAGACTCTGCATGGACAACATATCAGCGGTCAGGTATGTCAATTGTATGGGTGGCACACGGTCGGTGGTGCTGACCCATTTAGCGAAGGATTTTTGGGAATTTTGTCTCGACAGGAACATTTCTGTGGTGGCCGAATACCTTCCCGGCCTTCACAATATTTTAGCGGACTGGAGTTCGCGCTACATATCGGACTCCAGCGAATGGAAGTTAGACGAGGTGGTTTTTTCTGCTATTTCTTCTCTATGGGGTCCCTTTGCAGTCGACCTATTCGCTTCCCGTTTGAATACCCAACTGCCCAGGTTTTTCAGCTGGAGGCCGGATCCCTTGGCGGAGGCAGTAGACGCTCTACTTCAGCATTGGGGAGGTGCGTTGATGTATGCATTCCCTCCATTCGCGCTTATCCCACGGGTACTCCTTCAGGTTCGTCAGCAGTTGGCGAACCTGGTTCTGATTGTTCCATTTTGGAGAACCCAGTCCTGGTTCCCTCAAATCCTGGAACTTCTGGTGGATTTTCCGCTTCTCCTTCCCGCTCAGTCGTCACTGCTCCTAGGGCCTGCAGGAGAAGTTCACCCTCTCCTGCAGAACGGATCGCTACGCCTCCTAGCTTGCAAAATCTCGGGAGTCCAGAAGGAGGCGCTGGACTTTCAGGAACAACTAGGTTCTTATTGGACTGCGCTTGGGCGCCCGGGACGAGACGGGCTTATCGAGCCGCCTGGGGTTCTTGGTCTCGCTGGTGCGTCGACCGGTCTTTGGATCCCGTTGAGGCTCCTGTAAATTCCATCTTAGCCTTTTTATCCTCACTTTTTGAGGCAGGGAAGGCTTACCGCACCATCAATGTCTTTAGGTCAGCGATTTCCTCCAGACATAACGGTTTCGAGGGACGCCCAGCGGGTCAACACCCCCTGGTCTGTCGTTTACTCAAAGGTTCACGTTTGGCCCAACCACCTCGGCCACGGTTTTCGTCAACCTGGGATGTGTCTGATGTTTTAACATTTTTAGTCGGTTGGCCCTCGAATGATCTTTTGTCATTACGTCAGTTATCGGCCAAATTAGTCACTTTATTCTGTTTAATCTCCTGTAAGAGAGTTTCGGATGTGCGTGCTTTGGATTGGGACGCTAGATCCTTTACCCCGGAGGGGGTCCATTTTAACATTTCCCGTCGCACGAAAACCAGTATCCGGTCAGTCTCTTACCCCCGTTTTCCGGCTTCACCACAGCTATGTCCTGTGGCGTGCTTACGCGAATATGAAGACAGAACTCGTCCATTGCGGTCTCGTTCTCTTCCCCACTTATTCATTTCGTTTCGCAGCCCATTTGCTCCGGTTACCAGTGTTACTTTATCTCGCTGGGTTAAGTGGATTCTCTCCCTTTCCGGGATTGATACGTCTATCTTCACGGCACATTCAGTTCGCAGTGCGGCAGCTACTTCCATGACAATATCTGGGGCTCGCTTGGAAGATGTTATGAGATTGGCGGATTGGTCCAGGTCTTCCACTTTCCGCGAGTTTTATTTTAGGCCGGCTTCACATGCTTTTGATTCTTTAGTGGCTCAGCTTTAAACAAGCAATAGGAGCCTCCGTGTCTTGTTATAAAATTACAGGATTTTACTAAAGTATGACGTAAAGTCATGATTTTATTAAAGACACGGAGGCGAGTATTGCCCTCCCTGGACCCACCCTTTGGGCTTGAAGTAAGTATGTAATGTTGATTTACCCTATGGTCAGAACTGTAAAGTTGTTAGTATTTTTCCTACAAGTGGATCCTATGTTTTCTAATGCACTGGATTATGCTCTTAGAAGGTTTTTTCTCTCTTTATATCTTTTCCTAGGTTGAGAGACTAACGGCTTCATGCTTTGGAGTTACACAGTTCCGGTCCGGTCGAATGTCCGGTGGTTGCGGTCCAAGCCGACAAGTTCGAGAAGTTTTTTCGTTATCCGGTTGTTTCGGCGTCTGTTGTTCCGGTTGAACAGCGCTGGTTGAGACACAAAGAAAGAGGAAGAGCCCAGGCAGACAAGGAAGGATATACTGGGATAAGGGGGAGGAGTCTGTTACTATGGTTTCCATTTTGTATACCCTTTTTTTCTCTTTGCTGCTATGGTAGAAGTAAAGAAAGGTTGAAGCAATACTCGCCTCCGTGTCTTTAATAAAATCATGACTTTACGTCATACTTTAGTAAAATCCTGTGATTGGTTGACTAGATAATCGCAATAATGAGAAATAGAACAGGTGTTCCTAATAATTCTTTAGGTGAGTGCATGTACACATACATACTATGCAGCTCCTCCTGTCCTGTATACTAGGTGTAATTCTCAGTATCTGCTCTTATTCTGTATACAGTCAGGTCCATAAATATTGGGACAGACACAAGTCTAGCATTTTTGGCTCTATACACCACCACAATGGATTTGAAATGAAACAAACAAGATGTGCTTTACCTGCAGACTGTCAGCTTTAATTTGAGGGTATTTACATCCAAATCAGGTGAACGGTGCAGGAATTACAACAGTTTGCATATGTGCCTCCCACTTGTTAAGGAACCAAAAGTAATGGGACATTTGTCTTCTCAGCTGTTCCATGGCCAGGTGTGTGGTGTGCCCTCATTATCCCCAATTACAATGAGCAGATAAAAGGTCCAGAGGTCATTTCCAGTCTGCTATTTGCATTTGGAATCTGTTGCTGTCAACTCTGAAGATGAGATCCAAAGAGCTGTCACTATCAGTGAAGCAAGCCACCATTAGGCTGAAACCAACCCATCAGAGAGATAGCAAAAACATTAGGCGTGGCCAACACAACTGTTTGGAACATTTTTAAAAAGAAGGAATGCACCGGTGAGCTCAGCAACACCAAAAGACCCGGAAGACCACGGAAAACAACTGTGGTGGATGGCCAAATAATTATTTCCCTGGTGAAGAAAACACCCTTCACAACCAGATCAAGAACACTCTCCAGGAGGTAGGTGTATGTGTGTCAAAGTCAACAATCAGGAGAAGACTTCACCAGAGTGAATACAGAGGGTTCACCACAAGATGGAAACCATTGGTGAGCCTCAAAAACAGGAAGGCCAGATTAGAGTTTGCCAAACAACATCTAAAAAAGCCTTCACAGTTATGGAACAACATCCTATGGACAGATGAGACCAAGATCAACTTGTACCAGAGTGATGGGAAGAGAAGAGTATGGAGAAGGAACTGCTCATGGTCCTAAGCATACCACCTCATCAGTGAAGCATGGTGGTGGTAGTGTCATGGCGTGGGCATGTATGGCTGCCAATGGAACTGCTTCTCTTGTATTTATTGATGATGTGACTGCTGACAAAAGCAGCAGGATGAATTCTGAAGTGTTTGGGGCAATATTATCTGCTCATATTCAGCCAAATGCTTCAGAACTCCATGGACGGCGCTTCACAGTGCAGATGGACAATGACCCAAAGCATACTGCAAAAGCAACCAAAGAGTTTTTTAAGGGAAAGAAGTGGAATGTTATGCAATGGCCGAGTCAATCCCCGGACCTGAATCCAATTGAGCTGCATTTCACTTGCTGAAGACAAAACTGAAGGGAAAATGCTCCAAGAACAAGCAGGAGCTGGAGACAGTTGCAGTAGAGGCCTGGCAGAGCATCACCAGGGATGAGACCAGCGTCTGGTGATGTCTATGCGTTCCAGACTTCAGGCTGTAATTGACTGCAAAGTGAAAGTTTGATTTATGATTATTATTCTGTCCCATTACTTTTGGTCCCTTAACAAGTGGGAGGCACAGATGCAAACTGCTGTAATTCCTGCACCGTTCACCTGATTTGGATGTAAATACCCTCACATTAAAGCTGACAGTCTGCAATTACAGCACATCTTGTTTGTTTCATTTCAAATCCATTGTGGTGGTGTATAGAGCCAAAAATGTTAGAATTGTGTCCATGTCCCAATATTTATGGACCTGACTGTATATGGACACTGCACAGTACCTCTTCTCCTGTATACTGGGCGTAATCCTCAGTATCTCACTATATTTTCTTCCAAATTGGACAGATTTAATTAAGTTCTTTTTTTAGAAGTTCCGCTGATGAGGTACATCATGTGATATTTTTAAACAGTTGGTTGTTACGGACGTGACAATTTTTTCCCCCTATTTTTTACAATAGGAATACATTTTGGCAGCTGCCGCGGATCGAGTGGGCGCAGCTCCTGCAACCACCTGATCACAGCGCCCTACTGCGCTGGGCGGAAAGTTACGTCCTGCTGCGCCGTACACGGATGGCTCTGGCCTGGAAGGGGTTAAACAGATGACAAACTTGTGATGTGAACCCATCCTAAAGGCCCATTCACACAAAGGTATGGCTGTGGCGCCTGTATTGCGATGCATTGCAGCACAATATTGATGTTTGCCAAGTAGAATCCTGACCGCAGCTTTGGATGTGACTGGAGTCAGGACTACCCACAAAGTATTGTAACCCTCCGTTAGTCGGGCTGCCTTTATGTTAGTATCTGGCTTTTGTGTGTGCCTGTCCCTTTAAGATACCCATCCTCCTAGGGTGCGGCGGTACTGCACTATATTTACTCTGCTGGATTAAACCTTGTCCGGTGTATTATTATAAGAGCCATCCATCACGGGTGATTATAAATATTCATAGGATAATGGTTCTTCGGATGCAGCCGCTTAACGCGCGGCAGAGCGTGCTCCAGGGTTACACAAAGGTCGCGGTTTACAGAACAGTATTAATGCTGCACGTGGAAGATGAATCAAGCAGATGTAATGTCTTGTCCTAGACTGGTGCTGGGTTCAGCGATGAAATAGCACAAACTAACAAATACGCCCTACTGCCTCCATTAGAAAGGTGCTGCAGGGGAAAGGAGCTGGTAAAATAACCTGCATGCATAAACAGAACAGCACTCCTACAGGTAACGTGATGCTACTGCACTTTATAATGTTACACAGCACACCAACAGGTGAGAAGGTGGTACTGCAGTCTTTGCTCCACAGGGTGGGGATGACGGCAGTGAGGCAGTAGAACCAACCCCCAGCCTCCTCGACAGAGGATCTGCTTGTGTCTTAGACTTGAATATGAACAGGGTTAATAAAGCAATCTAGGTAACGCTTCCTCCAAGGTCATGGAATCAGTAGAACACAAGAAGGCTCCTAATAAAGTGAAGTTTTAATATGAAAAAAGGACGGTGCGAACAAACAATGGGGTTATCATAGAAAATGTAACATACAATATACAGACATACGGTGCAAAATACCAGTCTGGGAAATAAAAGGGATGAAAGCAGAACTTAATACCTTATGTGACGGTTAAAGGGGTTGTCCGAGTTCTATGTACTTATGGTAATGTGGCTTATAGCTTAATTAAAAATACTTTTGTAATTTACCGTCTTCATTTATAATGCGGTGTTCCTGCAGGGCCGATGCGGGTCACGTGACCCCCGACGTCACCCACCAGGCTCTTGTGCTGACATTTCGTGTACAGGCTTATCCCTGCCCTAGGGAGTGGCCCGGTCCTGTACACGAAACGTCAGAGCCTGTGACCCCCCCCCCCCCCCCTCTCTCATCTGGCTCCTGTGAGGGATCGCACATGAGCATTGATACACTGGAGATCGGACCCCAAAGCCACCACCCAAGACCACACACACACAAGTAAATCCGTGCCCATGATTGAATATATATATGTATATACACACTGATCTATATCTGAATCAAACAGGAAATCTGAAATGAACGGCCACGTTGCGAGATGTAGTGTTTTCTGAACTGAACTTGGAAATGCTACATATGACCCCATGTAACAGTATGCCACTCTCCGACACTCTCCTGAGTGCCAGCAGCAGAATTGTGAATGCAGCTCTGGATGTGACCGACGATTTGTTCAAAATACGTAAATTAAATTTAGCCTTCAATATACGGAAAACTGAGCTATAATGAGACTGAAAAGATCTTACTAAGAGTGCTGTAATATACGTGAAGCCAGCAGCAGTAGATACGAGGATTGGAATGGACCAGTCACCCCATTGTCCCGTTCTGTTATATAAAAACCTGGAAAACAGAAGAAAGTGTCATCAGGTCAAGTGCGGTCAAGTGGACTCTAGGGTGATCAATCAGCCCCATGAACAGCACGATTCTCTCCCAAACTGTAGATCAGGGAAAATAACAAGGGTACACCGCTGCCGCTATTGTCTGCCACCAGACTCAGGAAGCAGGACTCACAGGCTCTTTCTAGGAGTGGGAGGGGGCAGCAGGACTCTCAGGCTCTCTCTAGGAGTGGGAGGGGGCAGCAGGACTCACAGGCTCTCTCTAGGAATGGGAGGGGGCAGCAGGACTCACAGGCTCTCTCTAGGAGTGGGAGGGGGCAGCAGGACTCACAGGCTCTCTCTAGGAATGGGAGGGGGCAGCAGGACTCACAGGCTTTCTCTATGAGTGGGAGGGGGCAGCAGGACTCACAGGCTTTCTCTATGAGTGGGAGGGGGCAGCAGGACTCACAGGCTTTCTCTATGAGTGGGAGGGGTCAGCAGGACTCACAGGCTTTCTCTATGAGTGGGAGGGGGCAGCAGGACTCACAGGCTTTCTCTATGAGTGGGAGGGGGCAGCAGGACTCTCAGGCTCTCTCTAGGAGTGGGAGGGGAAAGCAGGACTCACAGGCTTTCTCTATGAGTGGGAGGGGGCAGCAGGACTCACAGGCTTTCTCTATGAGTGGGAGGGGAAAGCAGGACTCACAGGCTTTCTCTATGAGTGGGAGGGGGCAGCAGGACTCTCAGGCTCTCTCTAGGAGTGGGAGGGGAAAGCAGGACTCACAGGCTTTCTCTATGAGTCGGAGGGGAAAGCAGGTCTCACAGGCTCTCTCTATGAGTCGGAGGGGGAAGCAGGACTCACAGGCTTTCTCTAAGAGCGAGAGGGAAGAAAAGGACTTACAGGCTTTCCCTATTAGTGGGCAGAGAAAGTAGGACTGTCATAGACTATAATGGGTTTTGGAGAAAAAGGTTGAGGTTGGGCAATCAGATGCTGCTTATTAGGGGCTAACACCTTCAGAACCTACAGAAGAAAACTATTAGTAACATTTTTATGCATGGCAATTTTATATTAGATTAGCAGTATCACCAATAACTTAAGCCATTAACCCATAAAATAAGTGGCTTTATATAACTTAGGTTCTGCAATTCTCAAAGAGAATCCAACCTTCAAATATTACTAGAACTTGCAATGACTTTAATAACCTGCAGAACCACATTTCACTATCATTGAATTAATTTCTTCTTTATAATCACCAATGAATCGGCACTGCCAAATCTTTAGTCACTGGGATCTTCTTCAGACCAAACAGGCAAATCAGTAGTAGTAGTAGTCGACCTCTTCCTCACACAAGAAGTTCTACACACTACTCTCATTCAGAGAACAGACGCAAATGTCCCTTTAAATTCACCTGATAGCAGCTGTACTGCGCCCTCAGATAAAAAGAAAGGTAGAAAAGAAAGCTGCCCATAAAGGGACCTGGAAAGTGTTTAAACCCAAAGTATCTAGGTCTAATCGAGGTCATTCTGTCTTTTCGCTTCTTAACCCTTTACAGGCTCCTGATCTCCAGGCAGCAGGGTACAGACCAGTGGAGCTGAGCCCACTAACATGGGTTTGAGGGAAAAGATTCAAAATAAATGGTAAATTATAGATTTAAATCTATTATTGTCGCTATTATTGTGGGTTTATGGATCACTAAGTAGGACTATCGCATGGCCTTATAAATCCAAGCTTTCTCAGTGGGTGGAGGTACAGGACTCTTAGGCTTTCGCTATAAATAAGAGGGGGAAGTAAGACTCACAGGCCAGGTCTGCCACTGCCTCGCTCCCCCAGGTAGGGACACGCTCCTTGTCCTGATGGGTTCTCCTTCTGCACCTGCAGGCCACAGCCTGTGCTTCCCATTCTGGCCTATTCTCTCCACCCAAAGGGCAAGCACGTTTCCTTGCTCTTAAAGGGCCAGCACACACACATTCTAATTTTTCCCCAGCCTATGGCTGAAGGCCTCAGAGAATTTAAGGCACTTTCCCCTGTGGGAGCGTGCCCGAGAGGTTCTTCGTTTACACCAGTGTAGGTGTACTATTCTGGATTGTCGGTCCATGTACCGAATTTCTACTTGTTAACCGATTCTGATACTTTGCTGCCTGCCCTGACATTAGCCCGTCTACCGTACTAACCCTTTGCTGCGTGCCCTGACCTGTTCAGTTCCACGAACTCTGCCTGCCCTGACCTCTGCCCTCAGGAATTGCCCAAAGTCAAATTGGTTAGTTGGCACAGTGATGCCACAACAATTGTCCACATCACTTTCTCTATGAGTGGGCGGTGGAAGCAGGACTCACAGGCTTTATGAGTGAGAGGTGGAAGCAGGACTCACAGGCTTTATGAGTGAGAGGTGGAAGCAGGACTCACAGGCTTTATGAGTGAGAGGTGGAAGCAGGACTCACAGGCTTTATGAGTGGGATGTAGAAGCAGGACTCACAGGCTTTATGAGTGGGATGTAGAAGCAGGACTCACAGGCTTTATGAGTGAGAGGTGGAAGCAGGACTCGCAGGCTTTATGAGTGAGATGTAGAAGCAGGACTTACAGGCTTTATGAGTGGGATGTAGAAGCAGGACTCACAGGCTTTATGAGTGGGATGTAGAAGCAGGACTCGCAGGCTTTATGAGTGGGATGTAGAAGCAGGACTGACAGGCTTTATGAGTGAGAGGTGGAAGCAGGACTCACAGGCTTTATGAGTGAGAGGTGGAAGCAGGACTCACAGGCTTTATGAGTGGGATGTAGAAGCAGGACTCGCAGGCTTTATGAGTGAGAGGTGGAAGCAGGACTCGCAGGCTTTATGAGTGAGAGGTGGAAGCAGGACTCGAAGGATTTTTGAGTGGGCGTGGAAAGGAGGACTCACAGGCTTTATGAGTGAGAGGTGGAAGCAGGACTCGCAGGCTTTATGAGTGAGAGGTGGAAGCAGGAATCAAAGGCTTTTTGAGTGGGTGGTGGAAGCAGGACTCACAGGCTTTATGAGTGGGCGGGGAAAGGAGGACTCACAGGATCATGCAATTTATTTGCATAAAGACTGTACGCTCCTGTAAACAAGTCTCAAACTGCTATTGTCTGAAATGTTGATTAGTTTTGCAACTCTAATGTCAGATTTTGTCTGTGCAGGCCTGGCCTAATGTTTTGGTCAGGACTGTACATACTGACATATATTTTGGTTTTCACGCAGTTCCAAGCTTCAGTGTTTCTGGATCTTTTTGTTGGAAGTTTCTGGCCTTGACCCTTCTTTTCCTTCTCCAGTTCGCCCTGTCATGCTGGATATGAGCTTCTGGGCCAAATTCTGACTAATGACAACCCATTCTTGTCTGGTCAGTCCTCGAAGTTTATTACAATGTATGTGGTTTTGTTTGTCCATCCATTTCTTTTGGGATTGAGTGCAGGTTCTCTATGGGATTTAGATCTGGGAAGTTTTCTGCTGATGGACCCAAAATGTAAATGTTTTGTTCATCAAGCCACCTAGTTATCACTTTTGACTTGGTGCTCCATCATGCTTGAAAAAGCATTGTTCCTCACCAGATTGATGGAAGGGAGAAGTTGCTCCTGGATGGATGGGAGAAGTTGCTCCTGGATGGATGGGAGAAGTTGCTCCTGGATGGATGGGAGAAGTTGCTCCTGGATGGATGGGAGAAGTTGCTCCTGGATGGATGGGAGAAGTTGCTCCTGGATGGTTGGGAGAAGTTGCTCCTGGATGGTTGGGATAAGTTGCTCCTGGATGGTTGGGAGAAGTTGCTCCTGGATGGTTGGGGGAAGTTGCTCCTGGATGGTTGGGAGAAGTTGCTCCTGGATGGTTGGGGAAGTTGCTCCTGGATGGTTGGGGGAAGTTGCTCCTGGATGGTTGGGGGAAGCTGCTCTTGGAGGAGGTCTTCATCCCATTCTTTATTCATGGCAGTGTTCTTGTGAGTGAGCCCACTCCCTTGTATGAGAAACTTGCTTAGGAGGATGGCCTAGTGTCAAAAAGGGCAGCAAAGAAGCCACTTCTGTCCAAGAAAACATCCAGGACAGATAGACATTCTGCAGGAATTACAGGGATTGGACTACAGAAGACTGGGGGGGGGCACAAGTTATTTTTTCTGATGAAGACCCCTTCAGACTGTTTGGGACATATACAAAAATGAGTGTCCGGAGAAGAAAATCTGAGCACTACCACGAGTCCCGTGTCATGCCAACAGTAAAGCCTCTGGAAACCATTCATGTCTGACGTCGCTTCTTATCCAAAGGAGTGGGCTCACTTACAAGAACATGGCCATGAATAAAGAATGGGATCAAAATCTCCACCAAGAGCAACTTCTCCCGTCCATCCAAGAGCAACTTCTCTCGACCATCCAAGGAGCAACTTCTCCCGACCATCCAGGAGCAATCTGGTGATGACCAATGTTTTTTTCCAGTATGATGGACACTATGTCACAAAGCAAAAGTGATAAAAAACTAAGTGGCTCGCTGAACAAAACAATGAAATTTGGGTCAGTGTCCAGGAAACTCCCAAGATCTCAATCCCATGGAGAACCTATGATCAATCTTCAAAAAGTGGGTATACAAACAAACACAGGAATTGTGATACATTCCAAGCAATGATTAGGTACGACTGGGTTGTCATCGGTAAGGATTTGGCCCAGAAGCCGACATCCAGCATGGCAGGGAGAACTGCAGAACAAAAAGAAGGGTCATCACACGTATGAAATGATTATAATTTTCCTTCAGTTTACCACAGAAACATCTGACAAAAAGAGCCAAAAACACTGAAGCAGCAAACTGCGCGCAAACAAAAATGTGTGTTAGTCTTACAACTTTTGGCCATGACGGTACAAGTACGGTTTGAATCGGACAGTGCTGCGGAATATCATGGCTCTATATAAATATAACATTATTGTTATTATTATTTTTACATGATTTTAAACCTAAATTATATTAACTGGAGAGATAATAACTTCATGTCTAAGACGGCTTCCCTCTATAAAGAAGTATCAAAGTATAATGCAGTCAGGCAGGCAGAAAAACATGGCAGGAAAGCAGAAATCTAACATATTCCACATCCCATGTATCCCACACCATGGTCTGTACTGTGCTACAGTAATGTCCTGGGAAGTCTATAGAAGATCTCATACCTCCTCCCCAAACTGCGCTGGTCACAATGCAGGTACACAAATGATGCTGTTACACTGTGCCTGAATATTAAGCAGAGCATCCATCTTGATCAGTCCTACAAGACAAGCAACACATCCCTGACATTACAAGTGAATCAATCTCCAGAGGCCAAACACAAAGTAACACAAGAAAACCACTTTATCAACGCACAAATGACTCCAATGCTGTTTCAATAACCTCAGCTGAAAGCATTCAGTTTTAGATGAGATTTACAAACAGAACACAGACATTTTCCAGCAACATTACTCCGCATTATTATAATCCAACCACAGGTTTAACTGAACTCTCATCATCATATAGACCCATGATCTATAATACTGCCTCCTATGTACAAGAATATAACTACTATAATACCGCCTCCTATGTACAAGAATATAACTACTATAATACTGCCTCCTATGTACAAGAATATAACTACTATAATACTGCTCCTATGTACAGGAATATAACTACTATAATACTGCTCCTATGTACAAGAATATAACTACTATAATACTGCTCCTATGTACGAGAATATAACTACTATAATACTGCCTCCTATGTACAAGAATATAACTACTATAATACTGCTCCTATGTACAAGAATATAGCTACTATAATACTGCTCGTATGTACAAGAATATAACTACTATAATACTGCTCCTATGTACAAGACTATAACTACTATAATACTGCCTCCTATGTACAAGAATATAACTACTATAATACTGCTCCTATGTACAAGACTATAACTACTATAATACTGCCTCCTATGTACAAGAATATAACTACTATAATAATGCTCCTATGTACAAGAATATAACTACTATAATACTGATCCTATGTACAAGAATATAACTACTATAATAATGCCTCCTATGTACAAGAATATAACTACTATAATACTGCCTCCTATGTACAAGAATATAACTACTAGAATACTGCCTCCTATGTACAAGAATATAACTACTATAATACTGCCTCCTATGTACAAGGATATAACTACTATAATACTGCCTCCTATGTACAAGAATATAACTACTATAATACTGCTCCTATGTACAAGAATATAACTACTATAATACTGCTCCTATGTACAAAAATATAACTGCTATAATACTGCCTCCTATGTACAAGAATATAATTACTATAATACTGATCCTATGTACAAGAATATAACTACTATAATACTGCTTCCTATGTACAAGAATATAACTGCTATAATACTCCTCCTATGTATAAGAATATAACTACTATAATACTGCTCCTATGTACAAGAATATAACTGCTATAATACTGCTCCTATGTACAAGAATATAACTACTATAATACTGCCTCCTATGTACAAAAATATAACTACTATAATACTCCCTCCTATGTACAATAATATAACTACTATAATACTGCCTCCTATGTACAAGAATATAACTACTATAATACTGCTCCTATGTACAAGGATATACAGTTGCAAGGAAAAGTATGTGAACCCTTTGGAATGACATGGATTTCTGCACAAATTGGTCAAAAAATGTGATCTGATCTTCATCTAAGTCACAGCAATAGACAATCACCGTCTGCTTAACTAATAACACACAAAGAATATTACCATGTTTTTATTGAACACACCATGTAAACATTCACAGTGCAGGTGGAAAAAGTATGTGAACCCTTGGCTTTAATAACTGGCTGAACCTCCTTTGGCAGCAATAACTTCAACCAAACGTTTCCTGTAGTTGCAGATCAGACGTGCACAACGGTCAGGAGTAATTCTTGACCATTCCTCTTTACAGAACTGTTTCAGTTCAGCAATATTCTTGGGATGTCTGGTGTGAATCGCTTTCTTGAGGTCCGGCCCCAGCATCTCAATCGGGTTGAGGTCAGGACTCTGACTGGGCCGCTCCAGAAGGCGTATTTTCTTCTGTTTAAGCCATTCTGCTCTTAATTTGCTTCTATGCTTTGGGTCGTTGTCCTGTTGCAAAACCCATCTTCTGTTGACCTTCAGCTGGTGGACAGATGGCCTTAAGTTCTCCTACAAAATGTCTTGATAAACTTGGGAATTAATTTTTCCTTCGATGATAGCAATCCGTCCAGGCCCTGACGCAGCGAAGCAGCCCCAAACCATGATGCCCCCACCAGCATACTTCACAGTTGGGATGAGGTTTTGATGCTGGTGTGCTGTGCCTCTTTTTCTCCACACATAGTGTTATGTATTTCTTCCAAACAACTCAACTTTGGTTTCATCTGTCCACAGAATATTTTGCCAGTACTGCTGTGGAACATCCAGGTGCTCTTGTGTAAACTGTAAACGTGCAGCAATGTTTTGTTTGGACAGCAGTGGCTTCCTCTGTGGTATCCTCCCATGAAATCCATTCTTGTTTAGTGTTTTACGTATCGTAAATTCGCTAACAGGGATGTTAGCATATGCCAGAGACTTTTGTAAGTCTGTAGCTGACACTCTAGGATTCTTCTTCACCTCATTGAGCAGTCTGCGCTGTGCTCTTGCAGTCATCTTTACAGGACGGCCGCTCCTAGGGAGAGTAGCAGCAGTGCTGAACTTTCTCCATTTACAGACCATTTGTCTTACCGTGGACTGATGAACAGCAAGGCTTTTGGAGATACTTTTATAACCTGTTCCAGCTTTATGCAAGTCAACAATTCTTAATCGTAGGTCTTCTGAGAGCTCTTTTGTGCGAGGCATCATTCACATCAGGCAATGCTTCTTGTGAAAAGCAAACCCAGAACTGGTGTGTGTGTTTTTTATAGGGCAGGACAGCTGTAACCAACACCTCCAATCTCATCTCATTGATTGGACTCCAGGTGGCTGACACCTCACTCCAATTAGCTCTTGGAGAGGTCATTAGTCTAGGGGTTCACATACTTTTTCCACCTGCACTGTGAATGTTTACATGGTGTGTTCAATAAAAACATGGTAACATTTAATTCTTTGTGTGTTATTAGTTTAAGCAGACTGTGATTGTCTATTGTTGTGACTTAGATGAAGATCAAAACACATTTTATGACCAATTTGTGCAGAAATCGATATCATTCCAAAGGGTTCACATACTTTTCCTTGCAACTGTAACTACTATAATACTGCTCCTATGTACAAGAATATAACTACTATAATACTGCTCCTATGTACAAGAATATAACTACTATAATACTGCCTCCTATGTACAATTATATAACTACTATAATACTGCTCCTATGTACAAGAATATAACTACTATAATACTGCCTATGTAAAAGAATATACCTACTATAATACTGCCTCCTATGTACAAGAATATAACTACTATATTACTGCTCCTATGTACAAGAATATAACTACTATAATACTGCTCCTATGTACAAGAATATAACTACTATAATACTGCCTCCTATGTACAAGAATATACCTACTATAATACTGCTCCTATGTACAGGAATATAACTACTATAATACTGCCTCCTATGTACAAGAATATACCTACTATAATACTGCCTCCTATGTACAAGAATATAACTACTATATTACTGCTCCTATGTACAAGAATACAACTACTATAATACTGCTCTTATGTCCAAGAATATAACTACTATAATACTGCTCCTATGTACAAGAATATAACTACTATAATACTGCCTCCTATGTACAAGAATATAACTACTATAATACTGCCTCCTATGTACAAGAATATAACTACTATAATACTGCTCCTATGTGCAAGAATATAACTACTATAATACTGCTCCTATGTACAAGAATATAACTACTATAATACTGCTCCTATGTACAAGAATATAACTACTATAATACTGCTCCTATGTACAAGAATATAACTACTATAATACTGCTCCTATGTACAAGAATATAACTACTATAATACTGCTCCTATGTACACAAATATAACTACTATAATACTGCCTCCTATGTACAAGAATATAACTACTATAATACTGCTCCTATGTACAAGAATATAACTACTATAATACTGCTCCTATGTACAAGAATATAACTACTATAATACTGTCTCCTATGTACAAGAATATAACTACTATAATACTGCTCCTATGTACAAGAATATAACTACTATAATACTGCTCCTATGTACAAGAATATAACTACTATAATACTGCCTCCTATATACAAGAATATAACTACTATAATACTGCTCCTATGTACAAGAATATAACTGCTATAATACTGCTCCTATGTACAAGAATATAGCTACTATAATACTGCTCCTATGTACAAGAATATAACTGCTATAATACTGCCTCCTACGTACAAGAATATAACTGATATGTCTCTATTTATAGGAGGGGGGCGGTTTACACTCACCAGTTGAATTCATTGTAGTCGTTGTGAACTTCCCACCAGAAATAAAACCACGTGAGGGTGAGGAAGAAGGTGAACGTGAGGATCATGAACCATAGAAGCTCCCACTGTGGATAAAAAGAGGAATCATGATGAGTATGACGGTAAAGTACAAAAATGAACTCAGCACTGCAAATATTAAAGGGATATTCCTGGTTTCTTGAAAATAAAAATGCTCTGCGACCTTCCAATACACTTTGAATATCAATTATTTATTATTCTCAACTGCTTGCTGTCAGTGAATAGAGTAATTTGTTTTCATATGTAGAGACTGAAAACCAGTCCTGATTATGCCCAGCTTGTTAGGAGACAGAGCTCTGGTGGAGGGTTACTTTCATGGTCAGCTGACCCTCCATCAGGATGACAGAGGAATGTGAAATATTTCAGGGACCTGGATTTAACATTCTGTCCCCGTCCTGTGATCAGATATTTATCTTGGATTTTACCGGAATTTCATTAAGATAAGAAACCAAGGCCGTCCCTTGAAAAAAAACGACATTCATCCCCTGACCTTCTGTGACCCGTTTTCACAGAATTGCCTTTTTAGCACAAGCCATACTGGAGACAATTCCTTCCCATATAGACAGTGCAGCAGGGTGTGTGAGCTTTATGCTAGATACAATGAATAGTAATCAGGTAACAGATAAATGTCATGGAGTATTAGTTTCCAGGAAGTGACTCAGAATGGCCCCTCCCCCGAGGAACCAGGGAATGACATAAAAGCTGCATACATCGTCCTCTATGTGTGTGTATGATGTTATTCTCCTGCATTATTTAGGTCTCTAGTGATGCAAAAGAGCTGTGATTAATTCACCCAATCACTAACAAGGAGATGGCTCTGCTTATCCTGTCTCGTCTATACAGCAAAGCTGACCATTGTAATAACTGCAATATTACAAGATATTTTTTATGTGGATTGTTGTATAAAGTAGTACAAATGTTCATGCCTTCTGTGAAGGTTTCAATTAATTAAATCCTTGGGGGGGGGTTCTACAATTTGGCCACCCCTACGTTAAAAGGTCACCTAGTTTTCAAAAAGACTTTTAAAAGTCTGTTTAGGAGATATCGTACATACCCTGCTATAGCACAACTAGGCAAATGTTTCCCTTCAGGAGTCTGACAAAGCTGGTGACCAAGGCAGCCATACTGAACATCAACCAGCTTTCCCAGTAAGGGACAGGACTGTAAACTGTTCAAGATGACAATGTTAAAGGGGTAAACCCACTTTAATTAGTCCTAACCAGCCAGCAAGAGTTTGTAGCATACTTACCTATCATAGTTGCATGAATCGGCCACTCTGGAAACTCTTGTTCTAAAAGTTCTGCACCTGCCAATGTCATGTCCTTTACCTGGTTTCCGGCCTGGGCTATAGACGGGACGTCACTTCTGCTGTGGACGGCAAATTCACAGCGGAACTAACGTCCCGTCCACAGCCCAGGCCAGAAACCTGATAAAGGACGCAACGTCGGCAAAGGACATAACAGTTAGTTCTGCTGTGAATTTGCCGTCCACAGCAGAAGTGACGTCCCGTCTATAGCCCAGGCCGGAAACCAGGTAAAGGACATGACATTGGCAGCTGCAGAACTTTTAGAACAAGAGTTCTAGAGTGGCCGGGTTCCAGAGTAGCCGATCAGGGCAACTATGAGGTAAGTATATTACAAACTTTTTTTTGTACTGGCAAGTTATGAGTCACTAAGGTGGGTGTGTACGGCTGCTGGGTCCCAGAAAACCCTTTTAATACCTGATTGTTCTTACTTTAGCAAAGTCATGATAGCGATACCATCTGACGGCATCATTTATGTAAGAGATGATTTTCATTTTTAGTACAGATCAGCAATTAGCCCACAAAAAAAGAAAAAAGTAAAAAAAATATATATATAAAACAATGAAAAGCAAAAACAAAGTGAAAACAAAAAATAATTAGGTCGGATGATCCGATGCATTTCACAGTGCAGGGAGGAGGCTCAAGTAATGTGCATGCCTTGCAGAAATCTGGGAAAGCTGTGTGATACCGCCATGGGAGCAGAGAGGGCTTAATAAGAAACAGTTGAGCAAAGGCTTAAAGGGGGTTATCCGATATCTAAAATATCCCCCCCCCCCCCCCCCCAGTGTCCGAGCCCCTTGTATGGATTATACTTACCTTCTCCACGGCACCCGCGTCGGTCCAGATCCCTGCACAGCCACAGCCAATAGCAGGCCACGACGGTGACGAGCCTCAATATAGTTACTGAACTGAGGTCCTATATCAGTCACTGTGTCACGGTATTATACAGTTAGTGCATGGATATATTTTGGACTCACCAGATGGTGATGGGAGGTAATACGCAGTTGCTGTATACGGTTATGACGGTAATATTCAGCCACTATATTGCGGTATTAGACATTGCATGGAGGGATTATTCAGTTAGGTGTACTATGCGGTGACTGTATTTAATATTAAATCACTGCATGGCGGTATTATTGAGTAACTATGTAGTGATATTATTCAGTCACGGTATGAAGTTAAGAAAGGGTCACTACATGACAATATTATTCAGTCACTGTAAGATATACTACTTAAACTTTTGAGGTATTTGTTACTTATTTAAAAACAGAATTATTTAGTCACTGGATGGCGGTATGTAGGACAGTTTCGTTCAATCACTGTACAGCGATATACCATAGCTATACTGTTGTAGCTGATGGCGGTATTATTTGGACACTTTATTTGGGTACTGAGTGGTGCTATCATACTGGTAATACCGACACTGCATATCACTATTTTAGGCACCACATATGGCGGTATTATAATACTATACATAACTGATATTATTTAGCACTACTAGTAACCTGATATATTATTCCTGAAAAAATCTCAAAGTGTGCGGCTCCCAAATACCATCAGAAGATGACGTCCATGATACGGTTTGCACGGCGAGACGTTCCGCTTCGCTGCGGCCGCTCTGAATTCAGAGATGTCACCGTTCTCTATGTACGGAGAAGACTCTTTTTTTCTGGAAATCTAAAAAAACGCTTGGTCGGCAGGGAAGACAGACATTCACCTTGACATCGCTGATGCTTGAAGAAACACTGCCGGGAGAAGACTGTCAAGGAAAGCAGCGGGGCGTGGAAGATGGCAGCGGTCCACAGGACAAGGAGGAAAACACGGAGGACCTGCCAAGAGGAGTCAGCAAGTCGCAGGACACCAAGATCACAGCTTCATCGCCTCGGGGCGCAAAAAACAAGCCCTGAAATACCCACAACCTCCTCCAGCCATCTTCTCATCTCCGCTTGTATCCAGCCATGTCTTAGTGATATCCGAATGTAGGAAAGCTGGGTGACCACCACCACACCTGCAGGGGTTGTCAGACCACCAAATCTGCTTTGCCGTTTGGAGACGTTATGCAGTCCCTGTATGGCGGCGTGACCCAGTCGCTGTATGGCGGCGTGACCCAGTCGCTGTATGGCGGCGTGACCCAGTCGCCGTATGGCGGCGTGACCCAGTCGCTGTATGGCGGCGTGACCCAGTCGCCGTATGGCGGCGTGACCCAGTCGCCGTATGGCGGCGTGATCCAGTCGCTGTATGGAGGTGTTATCCAGTATAGAGGTGTTATCCCGTCACTGTATGGCAGTCACTGTTTGGAGATATTATTCAGGTATTGTTTGGCAGCATTAATCACTGTATGAAGGTATTATTTTGTACATAGCATAGCGGCATTTAGTCACTGCATGCAAAAACCATGACCGATCAGTAGTTTAGATCTTATGCACATGAACTTATTTTTTTGTCCGCATCCGATCAGCAATCCCTTCAATGGGGCCACAAAAGATGCAGAAAGCCCACACGTGTGTTCTCCGCATGCGTATGTTCGTTTCGCGACCCCGAAAAAATAGAAATGTCCGATTTTTGTCTGTTTTACTGAAAAGGATAGGACAGTTCTATAGAAGGCAGGATTTTCCGTTTCGCAAAATGAGGAACACACACGGCTGGTATCCATGTTGTGCGGATCCGCACTTCGCAGACCGCAGAAACGGCAACAGTTGTGTGCATGAGCCCTTACATGTTGATGGTGCGAGACCTCGGAGATCGGCCACAACTGCTATAATGAAGGGTTGCGTCAATCTGAGGCCCAGTCTGAATTAGTCCTTGCACACTCTTCATGCTGCACAGAAGCTGAAGCTCTGCCCGCTCCTTTCTTCCCTTCTCTACGTATAATTACTGGGGGCCCGGCTCTATTCTCACTGCCCAAACCGTCTGGATTTTCTGGGGGTAAAATAATGTCAGCTGACTGGCAGAAGCCGTCATATTATATCACGCTACACATCCTGAAGGACACGGACCGACATGATAGACAACAGGGAAGAGAGGCGAAGGACGTCAGCGGTAAATAACTGCGCCAAAACAGCAGCAGCGGTAATGAATGTATACAGGCGATTTACTGCGGTGAGAAGATGTGATGTCTGGATCCTCGCCTCGTAGTCTCACCGCCGTCCAGGCCCTGGTAGCGGTATACACTATAGATCAGGAGCCAGAAGTGTTTTATAAACCACTGGACCAGAACACTTCAGCATTTCACATTCTGCTTAAATATTTGTTTCAGGGCAGTCCCTGAATATACACAACTGTCATCATACCGCCGTCAGTGAAATGGTCCCAAAGAAATAGCATCTAGTCATTTAACGACTGCCTACATAGGAGCAGTATTATAGTAGTTATAGTCTTGTACATAGGAGGCAGTATTATAGTAGTTATATTCTTGTACATAGGAGCAGTATTATAGTAGTTATATTCTTGTACATAGGAGCAGTATTATAGTAGTTATAGTCTTGTACATAGGAGGCAGTATTATAGTAGTTATATTCTTGTACATAGGAGCAGTATTATAGTAGTTATATTCTTGTACATAGGAGCAGTATTATAGTAGTTATATTCTTGTACATAGGAGCAGTATTATAGTAGTTATATTCTTGTACATAGGAGACAGTATTATAGTAGTTATATTCTTGTACATAGGAGCAGTATTATAGTAGTTATATTACTGTACATAGGAGCAGTATTATAGTAGTTATATTACTGTACATAGGAGCAGTATTATAGTAGTTATAGTCTTGTACATAGGAGCAGTATTATAGTAGTTATATTACTGTACATAGGAGCAGTATTATAGTAGTTATATTCTTGTACATAGGAGCAGTATTATAGTAGTTATATTCTTGTACATAGGAGGCGGTATTATAGTAGTTATATTCTTGTACATAGGAGCAGTATTATAGCAGTTATATTCTTGTACATAGGAAGCAGTATTATAGTAGTTATATTCTTGTACATAGGAGGCAGTATTATAGTAGTTATATTCTTGTACATAGGATCAGTATTATAGTAGTTATATTCTTGTACATAGGAGGCAGTATTATAGTAGTTATATTCTTGTACACAGGAGGCAGTATTATAGCAGTTATATTCTTGTACATAGGAGCAGTATTATAGTAGTTATATTCTTGTACATAGGAGGCAGTATTATAGTAGTTATATTCTTGTACATAGGAGCAGTATTATAGTAGTTATATTCTTGTACATAGGAGCAGTATTATAGTAGTTATATTCTTGTACATAGGAGGCAGTATTATAGTAGTTGTATTCTTGTACATAGGAGCAGTATTATAGTAGTTATATTCCTGTACATAGGAGGCAGTATTATAGTAGTTATATTCTTACACATAGGAGCAGTATTATAGTAGTTATATTCTTGTACATAGGAGCAGTATTATAGTAGTTATATTCTTGTACATAGGAGGCAGTATTATAGTAGTTATATTCTTGTACATAGGAGCAGTATTATAGTAGTTATATTCTTGTACATAGGAGGCAGTATTATAGTAGTTATATTCCTGTACATAGGAGGCAGTATTATAGTAGTTGTATTCTTGTACATAGGAGCAGTATTATAGTAGTTATATTCTTGTACATAGGAGCAGTATTATAGTAGTTATATTCTTACACATAGGAGCAGTATTATAGTAGTTATATTCTTGTACATAGGAGGCAGTATTATAGTAGTTATATTCTTGTACATAGGAGCAGTATTATAGTAGTTATATTCTTGTACATAGGAGGCAGTATTATAGTAGTTATATTCTTGTACATAGGAGCAGTATTATAGTAGTTATATTCTTGTACATAGAAGGCAGTATTATAGTAGTTATATTCCTGTACATAGGAGGCAGTATTATAGTAGTTATATTCTTGTACATAGGAGGCAGTATTATAGTAGTTATAGTCTTGTACATAGGAGTAGTATTATAGTAGTTATATCCTTGTACATAGGAGTAGTATTATAGTAGTTATATTCTTGTACATAGGGGCAGTATTATAGTAGTTATATTCTTGTACATAGGAGCAGTATTATAGTAGTTATATTCTTGTACATAGGAGGCAGTATTATAGTAGTTATATTCTTGTACATAGGAGCAGTATTATAGTAGTTATATTCTTGTACATAGGAGCAGTATTATAGTAGTTATTTTCTTGTACATAGGAGGCAGTATTATAGTAGTTATATTCTTGTACATAGGAGTAGTATTATAGTAGTTATATTCTTGTACATAGGAGCAGTATTATAGTAGTTATATTCTTGTACATAGGAGCAGTATTATAGTAGTTATATTCTTGTACATAGGAGCAGTATTATAGTAGTTATTTTCAGTAACTAAATTGCTGCATCTTTATTTAAGGGGTTGTCTCACTTCAGTAAGTGGCATTTATCATGTAGAGAAAGTTAATACAAGCAACGTCCTAATATACTGTTATTATCCATATTGCTGGCGGGATCCATTTTTTCATCACATTATACACTGCTCGTTTCCATGGTTACAGACCAATCTCAAATCCATCAGTGGTGGTCGTGCTTGCACACCATGGGAGATACAATCAGCCTCTCTGGTTGCCGGGACAGTGGGCGTCACATAGGCAAGTTCTTTTTACTATATTGTGCAAGCACGGCCGCCGATGCTGGATTTCCGGGTGGTCTGTAACCATGGAAACGAGCAGTGTATAATGTGATGGAAAAATGGATCCCGCCAGCAATATGGATAATAACAGTTTTTTAGGACGTTGCTTGTATTAACTTTCTCTACATGATAAATGCCACTTGCTGAAGTGAGACAACCCCTTAAATAATTACTATATACTCTGTGCAAAATGCTAAATCTCCGTCCCTGGAAGACGGTAGATGACTTTGTGTTTGCACTTTATCTTATAATTATTTTTTCCGCCAGAACGTGCTCAACATGTGTGAGGCGGTTATATCTGTGCAGCTCTCCGCGCCACGTCTCCAATTAGGAGCCAGACTGATGTGGAGGAAATACTTAGGGGGCTCATTAGTCAATGTCAGGTGTAAGGTTTATTTCATGTAGGTTCTTAGACGCTAATGGTTGATGATGCAAAAGTGATCTCAGACCCCGGAGAAATCCCAGAATCCCAGCGGAGGAGCCTTCCATGTCCTCAGCTACTAATGTACTTCCGAAGCACTCAATGGATGTACAGCGTTCACAGGGCAGTGTCCTCCATAGATGCTCAAGAAGGTGTAGAACTAAAGCTTCACCACTGTGTAATAACAAGTTCTGAATTTTAAGCACTCTGCTTGCTGTCAGTGAATACATCCAGGGCCTGTCCTGATCATGTCCAACTCCACAGTAACAGAGAAAAGCGAGACCTGTCACCGTGTCAGGTGGACGTGATCATGATGAGTTTTCAGCCTCTGAATGGACACTGTGTATTTCCATTTACTGAAAGCAAGAAGAGATCTTGAAAATGGTAAGGAAATGAAATACAAACTACAAGACAAAGTTGAAGATTGGCCTCATACAGTTAATGGAGACTTTTTTTTTTTTCTTTTTAACCTAATGCTATTCGTACAGCTGAGGGTCTGCTACATTGTATCAAAATAAGGAATCCTCTTTGGGGCACAAACATCTTCCCTTTTCTGCTATTTTACTCAAGCCGGGTACTGACTGTCCTTTAAGGCTATGGATATCTTCGAGGCAACTTTCTTTAGGATTGCATTTTACTCATTTTGGGCTAAAAATCATTTTCTCAATCGTTTTTTTTATTTTCAAAAAAATGTTCAGCCGCTTTTGAGATTCAAGGGTTAAAAAAAAAAATCTGTCTGTTTACAGACTGTGGCTCGGGAGTCCTGTTAGCTGAGGGCTCCTGTGAAGCCTTAGCCAGGAGCTCCTGTCCTCATATACAGGTCCTTCTCAAATAATTTGCATATTTCATCCGACCAATAAAAGAAAAGTGTTTTTAATACAAAAAAAGTCAACCTTCAAATAATGATGTTCAGTTCTGCACTCAATACTTGGTCGGGAATCCTTTTGCAGAAATCACTGCTTCAATGCGGCGTGGCATGCAGGCAATCAGCCTGTGGCACTGCTGAGGTGTTATGGAGGCCCAGGATGCTTCAATGCGGCGTGGCATGGAGGCAATCAGCCTGTGGCACTGCTGAGGTGTTATGGAGGCCCAGGAGGCTTCAATGCGGCGTGGCATGGAGGCAATCAGCCTGTGGCACTGCTGAGGTGTTATGGAGGCCCAGGAGGCTTCAATGCGGCGTGGCATGGAGGCAATCAGCCTGTGGCACTGCTGAGGTGTTATGGAGGCCCAGGAGGCTTCAATGCGGCGTGGCATGGAGGCAATCAGCCTGTGGCACTGCTGAGGTGTTATGGAGGCCCAGGAGGCTTCCATAGCGGCCTTAAGCTCATCCAGAGTGTTGGGTCTTGTGTCTCTCAACTTTCTCTTCCCAATATCCCACAGATTCTCTATGGGGTTCAGGTCAGGAGAGTTGGCAGGCCAATTGAGCCCAGTAATACCATGGTCAGTAAACCATTTACCAGTGGTGTTGGCGCTGTGAGCAGGTGCCAGGTCGTGCTGAAAAATGACATCTTCATCTCCATAAAGCTTTTCAGCAGATGGAACCATGAAGTGCTCCAAAATCTCCTGATAGCGGCTGCATTGCCCCTGCCCTTGATAAAACACAGTGGACCAACACCAGCAGCTGACATGGCACCCCAGACCATCACTGACTGTGGGTACTTGACACTGGACTTCAGGCATTTTGGCATTTCCCTCTCCCCAGTCTTCCTCCAGACTCTGGCACCTGGATTTCCGAATGACATGCAACAGTCCAGTGCTGCTTCTCTGTGGCCCGGGTCAGGCGCTTCTGCCGCTGTTTCTGGGGAATGCGGCACCTGTAGCCCATTTCCTGCTACACTTCTTCCTTCCCACAGACTTCCCACTGAGGTGCCTTGATACAGCACTCTGGGAACAGCCTATTCGTCAGACATGTCTTTCTGTGTCTTACCCTCTTGCTTGAGGTGTCAATGATGGCCTTCTGGACAGCAGTCAGGTCGGCAGTCTTACCCATGATTGCGGTTTTGAGTAATGAACCAGGCTGGGAGTTTTTAAAAGCCTCAGGAATCTTTTGCAGGTGTTTAGAGTTATTAGTTGATTCAGATGATTAGGTTAATAGCTCGTTTAGAGAACCTTTTCATGATATGCTAATTTTTTTAGATAGGAATTTGGGTTTTCATGAGCTGTGGCCAAAATCATCAATATTAAAACAATAAAAGGCTTGAACTACTTCAGTTGTGTGTAATGAATCTAAAATATATGAAAGTCTAATGTTTATCAGTACATTACAGAAAATAATGAACTTTATCACAATATGCTAATTTTTTGAGAAGGACCTGTATACTATAACTAGACTCATCAATCTGATAAGAATGTGGCTAGTATTTATGAGGTCAGGAGACCAGGGATAAGGCTTCACATCAGCTGTCCCACAAGAAGCGATACTTTGAAAACAAACAGATTATTTTTTTTTTAACCCTTGTATCTCAAAACTGGGTGAACATTTTTATTAAAGACCAATTGAAAAAAATATTTTTAGCCCAAATTGAGTAAAATTCAATCATACAAGAGAATCATCTCTCCAGCGCCACCTTTTACTCCTGGTATTTTACTAGAATGCATCAGGCGGGAGTCAAAGCTATTAAGAAGCTATTTCAACTGTAAGGCTGGGTTCACACCTGAGCGTTCTGAAAGGAGCGCTCTGTATGCGCGATTGTAGCGGCGTTTACGCGCTGTAAAACGCCCAGGTGTGAACCATTAACATAGGGAAGCATTGGTTTCTCCTTGTTGAGCGTTTTACAGCGCGTAGGAACGCGCTGTAAAACACTCAGGTGTGAACCCAGTGTAAGGGTCCATTCACACGGCTGCAAAATGGGTCCGCATGCGTTCCGCAATTGTGCGGAACGGGTGTGGACTGATTTATTTTCAATGGAGCCAGAATGTGCAGTCCGCATCCACATTTGCGGATCCGCACTTCCGGATCCGCTAAAAAATAGAACATGTCCTATTCTTGTCCGCAATTGCGGACAAGAAAAGGCATTTTCTATGAGAGTGACGGCGATGTGCGGTTTGCAAAATGCGGAACGCACATTGCCGGTGTCAGTGTTTTGCGGATCTACAATTTGCAAACTAGCGTTTTTTCTTTTCCGGTATTGAGTTCCGTCCTAGGGGCTCAATACCGGAAAAAAACAGATCATATGTTTTATCCTAATGCATTCTGAATGGAGAGCAATCTGTTCAGGATGTCTTCAGTTCAGTCACTGTACGGTTTTTGGACAGAGAAAATACCGCAGCATGCTGCTGTATTTTGTCCGTCCAAAATTCCGGGAACACTTGCCGGAATGCCGGATCCGGCATTATTTTACATTGAAATGCATTAATGCCAGATCCGGCCCTAAGTGTTCTGGAAAAACGTATCCGGTTTTTCGGTCTGCGCATGCGCAAACCTTTAAAAATTTGAAAAAGATAAATACTGGATCCGTTTTTCCGGTTGACAATCGGAAAGAGGGATCCAGTATTGCAATACATTTGCGAGACGGATCCGCATCCGGATCCGTCTACAAATGGTATCCGTTTGCATACAGATTGCCGGAATCCAGTGACGCAAGTGTGAAAGTAGCCTTAGTGTGAAAGGGCGGGAGCCATTCATTGCAGCGGCGTTCCCCCTTGGCTCATAGATTTAGAGCCCTCTTCTGGATACAATTCTCAGTTGTGAGAAGCATTAGGTCTATACAGGCTGTTCACTGACAAGTAGCAGACGTGTTGAAAATGGTGGGGAATTGAAATGGAAAGTATGTTTGAAAGTTGCAGAACTTGACATTACAGATTGATTAAAGGGGTTTTCCAAGTCTCTCTGATCGGTGGGGGTCCAACGCCCGGGTCACCCACCGATCAGCTGTTTGAGTAGCCACCAGTGCTCGCAGTAGCGCCGCGGCCTTCCTTCAGTTCACCAAGCACAGCGCCATACACTGTATAGTGGCTGTGCTTGGTATTGCAGCTCAGCCCTATTCACGTCAATGAGGCTGAGCTGCGCCTAGGCCACGTGACCGTTGGACGTGTCGTCACGTAGCCAAGGCAAAGCTGGCGAGAAGGCCGCTGCTACTGCAAACGCTGGTGTCTTCTCAAATAGCTGATAGGCAGGGGCCCTGGCTGTCGGACCCCCTCAGATTCTGAGGATGCCATCAGTGCAAAAAATATATAAGTCTCAGAAAACCCCTTTAAAACATATTTGCATGCATATGGACAATCCCTTTAAGCCAAATCGTAGATGTACTGTATCTGTCCTGCTATAGAAAGAAATGGCAACCTGCCGCAGATCAAAACTGTAAGGTCCTACAGAGCAGCGCTCTCCCAGCTATTGCAAACCTACAACTACCAGCAGGCTGTCAAAGCATGCTGGGAGTTGTTCTTTTGCAAAAGCTTGAAGGTCACAGACCACTGCCCTAGGGTCTCCTCTAGGCAAAATATTTTATAGGGGGTTGGTTGCAAATTTAAAGGATGCTTTTTTTTTTTTTTTTTTAGGGTCCATTCACACATCCGTGTGTGTTTTGCGGATCCACAAAACACGGACACCATCAATGTGCGTTCCGCATTTTGCGGCCCACACATAGCCGACACTCTCATAGAAAATGCCTTTTCTTGTCCGCAATTGCAGACAAGAATAGGACATGTTCTATTTCTTTCGGGATCGGAATTGCGGACCCGGAAGTGTGGGTCCGCAATTCCGGATCCGGGCCGCACATCGTGCGGCCCCATAGAAATTAATGGGTCCGCAATTCCATTCAGCGAAATGCGGAACGGAATTGCGGACGTGTGAATGGAGTCTTAAGGGCACGTCTCTAGGAAATACCTTGCACGTGTGATGTTCTTTACTATACCTGTACCATGTAAAACTGAGCGTGTATTATTACACTATACATCCATTTTCTTAAAGGGCATCTGTCAGCAGTTTATTACCTATGACACTGGCTGAGCTGTTACATGTGCGCTTGCCAGCTGAAGGCATCTGTGTTGGACCCATCTTCATATGTGTCTGCATTGCTGAGAAAAATGATATTTTAACATATGCAAAAGAGCCTCTAGGAGCAAAGGGGGCGTTACCGTTACACCTAGAGGCTCTGCTCTCTCCACTTTGATTGACTTTAGGAGAAGTCAGGACCAGGCATGATGACATTTTCACTGCCAAGCCCTGTCAAAGAGCAGAGGGCGCGGCAGTTGCAGAGAGAGGAGATCCTCTAGGTGTAACAGCAACGCCCCCGTTGCTCCTAGAGGCTCATTTGCATATATTTAAACCTCATTTTTCTCAGCAATGGACACATATGAACATGGGTCCAACACAGATGCCTTCAGCTGCCAAGCGCACATGGAACAGGTCAGCCAGTGTCACAGGTGCAAATCTGCTGACGGATGCCCTTTAAAGAGGACCTTTCACCGCTCCTGACCTGCCTATTTTATTAGCTGCATGTATTCCCCACGTACTAACAATCCTGGAGCATCTATTCTTATGGCTCTATGTTGTGCCGTTCCTCTATTATTTCTACTAGAAGTTATGAATGAATTGCTAGCAGTCTGCAGTAAGGGTACAGAGGGGAGGTAACCAGTTGGGGGTGTGTCCCTGCACAGTCTGAAAATGGCAGCACTGATTGGATAGAGTCAGTCTGTGCAGGTACACGCCCCCAACTGGTTACCTCCCCCTGTTCCCTTACTGCAGACTGCTAGCAATTCATTCATAACTTCTAGTAGAAATAATAGAGGAACGGCACAACATACAGACATAAGAATAGATGCTCCAGGATTGTTATTACATGGGGAACACATGCAGCTATTAAAACAGGAATGTCAGGAGCGGTGAAAGGTCCCCTTTAAGTAAGAAGGTTGCGGAGACTAATCGCTGATCCAGTTGTTGGGATGAAGCCAGGACCTCACGGCTCCTTGCAGCCTCCAGCTGGCACATTCACTGAGGTTGGCAGAGACGCTATGGAAGGGCACACGGCATATAGCCGCTATAACAATGCTCACTTGGATTTCATGTGTGTGCGCTTTCAAGGCTTCTCAGAGGAAGTGTCTATTCCTTGCAGCACTTGCCCCACTGCTAACCCTCAGTTTGCATTTCTCACAGTCTTGAAAATGTAACCATACATGGAGAACAAAGAGGTCCATATCTTGCTGACCTCCTCCGCCCCTATGTGACATAACTGAGAAGAAGAGAAGAAGTGGTTTAGCACTCCCGTTAGAGACATAGCAGCGGGGAAGGGCTCCTGCTGCAGCCAGTTGCCCTACAGCCAGACGCAGGATTCTGAAGTGGGGTTAAATGGCAGATGCCAGGAGATTTTGTGTATTTTCTGCATTTACTGTTTTAACTTATGGCCAATAAAATGCAGCATGTAAAAAAAGAGGAGACTCGATATCCGCAGACCTATATGGGAGCAGTGATGTCATCCACGGTGACATCATGTGATGGCCACATCAACCAGTGACTTTGTTATTTAAAGGGGTTGTCTAAGGAGGACAAACACTTTGCCTAAGCCCTGTAAGATCACAGAGAGAGGGAGGTCTTCTGCTCAGGACAACCTTGCTGATGGTTTTCAAATCAATCCGGCTGTCTTTAATATACTGTATAAAGGTGTTTTATCAGAAATTCAGACATTCACTGTCGGAGATACATCCCTGCAGCCATTTGTACACAACGCCAAGTTACTGTCATAGATGGTGCAATCACTGAACCTTAACGTATGCCAGGCTGATTGTCCAAATTCAGGTCTTCATTTTTGACAACCCCTTTAACACAGGGCTGAGGAAAACCCCCAGATTGCAGAGAGGAATGGTCACAGACCACTCCTGATGGGCAAAAGGGTGACCTGCTGCGACAGCCTGAGAAATCAAGTGTCCTGCTGCGACTGCTAGGGAAATAGGGGGGTCTGCTGTGACTGCTAGGGAAATAGGGGGGTCTGCTGTGACTGCTAGGGAAATAGGGGGGTCTGCTGTGACTGCTAGGGAAATAGGGGGGTCTGCTGTGATTACTTTGTAGAGAGCTGGACTGACCTACGAGATGGATAAGGTGTGAAATGCCTGCAGTGAGTACTGGGAGGTTTTGCAGGGAACTGGACTGACTACTAGGGGGATGGGGATTTTGGTGCCAGTAGAAGTATTGAGGAAACAGAGGGGCTGCTGTAATTCTTAGAGAGGTTTTGCGGGGTGCTTAACTGACTACAAGGAGGATGGAGTAAGGGGCCTGCAGTGAGAACTGGGCAAACAGAGGTGTGTGCTGCGATTACTGGGGAAGTTTTGCAAGCAACTGGATTGGCTACTAAGAAAATGGAGTGGGAGGGGCCTGTAGTAAGAACTGGGGAAATAAAGGGGGCTGCTGTGATTACTGGGGATGTTTTGTGTGGAGCTGGACTGACTACTAGGAGGATGGGGTGTAGGGCTGCACTAAACGATTATTTTAGTATCGATTTTTTTTCACGATTAATCGAGTAATCTAATAAGAAAAATGTAATTAATAGACTGTTTTCCTTTATAAAAACTCATCAGACCCCAGTGCCATCAGCTCAAGTGCATCAGTTCCCCCAGTGCCATTAGCTCCCCCCAACCCAGTGCCATCAGCTCTGTTCCCCCAGTGCCTTCAGCTCTCCCCCACCCCAGTGCCATCAGCCCCTCAATGCCATCCATTGCCATGTCCCCTACTCCCCCAGGGCCATCAGATCAGCCCCTCCATGTCCCCAGTGCCATCAGATTAGCCCCTCCATGTCCCCCAGTGCCATCAGATCAGCCCCTCCATGTCCCCCAGTGCCATCAGATCAGCCCCTCCATGTCTCCCAGTGCCATCAGATCAGCCCCTCCGTGTCTCCCAGTGCCATCAGATCAGCCCCTCCATGTCTCCCAGTGCCATCAGATCAGCCCCTCCATGTCTCCCAGTGCCATCAGATCAGCCCCTCCATGTCTCCCAGTGCCATCAGATCAGCCCCTCCATGTCTCCCAGTGCCATCAGATCAGCCCCTCCATGTCTCCCAGTGCCATCAGATCAGCCCCTCCATGTCTCCCAGTGCCATCAGATCAGCCCCTCCATGTCCCCCGGTGCCATCAGATCAGCCCCTCCATGTCCCCCAGTGCCATCAGATCAGCCCCTCCATGTCTCGCGGTGCCATCAGATCAGCCCCTCCATGTCTCCCAGTGCCATCAGATCAGCCCCTCCATGTCTCCCAGTGCCATCAGATCAGCCCCTCCATGTCTCCCAGTACCATCAGATCAGCCCCTCCATGTCTCCCGGTGCATCGATTATTTTTGTGTGTCGAATTACTCGATTCAAATCGAGTAATCGTTTCAGCCCTAATGGGGTGTGAGGTGTGCTGCAGCGATTTCCGAGGAAAAAGAGGGATCTGCTACGATTATTGGGGGGTTTTGTGGGGAGCCGGGCTGACTCACTAGGGGAATGCGTGTGAGCACCTGCAGTGACTGTTGGTGGAGTTGGGAGTCTCCCGTGAGTACATTAAGGGGGACACTAACTACCACGGTTCTACTCCAACAACATGAAGCAATTGAGGACTCAAACCTCACACTTTAGCTGCCAAAATCTGAGACTGCTCCTGCCCAGAACAATAATCTCGTCAGAACAATAATCTCCATGGACGTGCAGCGAAATATTTGGAACATTTTGCCATTATCATGAAAATGGAGTGACAAGCACGTTCAGAAGAAATGTCACCTCTCCCCATGGAGCCCGGGAACAGATGCAGAGTCCCCGCAATCCAGTGAATTTCTAATCACGGCACATGTAGCCTGCGGGCCGCAGCTCTGCATTATATTGATCCTTCCGACAGAGCAGCAAGTGCCGGGTAATTATAACTCTCCGCTGAGCGCTTACAGATGTGGCTGTCACTTGTGATCATCGCCAAGATTATATATCGGCTGCAGAACGGTAAAAAGGAAGGTGGAATTCTCCTTTAAAGACCTGACTGCACTGCCAGAAATCGCCAGAGTAGCCTTGGCTTATAATCTGCAGAGGGAATACTACATTATTTTTGGCATATTAAAAAATGTTTCAAGACGGCCCTAAGTAATCTGGATTTAATGACCTTTTAACAAGTGGCAGCTAATTGTTATCCTGCCGCGGTAATAAACACAATGGTGCCCAGCGTGTGAGCTCCACAACCGACACATCTCAGAGCCCGCTATTCTTATCTTATTGCCGAGGACGACCACTTCAACTCCAGCGGAGAGTATTCCGGCAGAAGAGACTGCTGAGCGCGGAGCTAACCGACAATTAATTACTGCAACGTGCGAAGTCTGGACCGAGCGCTCCCAGAAATCATTAATATCCTCTGATCAGAGCAAAACCAGGAGCTGCCAATCTAACCTTCAAGACCATTCAGACCTATATTCTACTCCACAGGAGCAGTATTATAGTAGTTATATTCCTGTACATAGGGTGCAGTATTATAGTAGTTATATTCTACTCCACAGGAGCAGTATTATAGTAGTTATATTCCTGTACATAGGAGGCAGTATTATAGTAGTTATAGTCTTGTACATAGGAGCAGTATTATAGTAGTTATATTCTTGTACATAGGAGCAGTATTATAGTAGTTATATTCTTGTACATAGGAGCAGTATTATAGTAGTTATATTCTTGTACATAGGAGGCAGTATTATAGTAGTTATATTCTTGTACATAGGAGCAGTATTACAGTAGTTATATTCTTGTACATAGGAGGCAGTATTATAGTAGTTATATTCCTGTACATAGGAGCAGTATTATAGTAGTTATATTCCTGTACATAGGAGGCAGTATTATAGTAGTTATATTCTTGTACATAGGAGCAGTATTATAGTAGTTATATTCTTGTACATAGGAGCAGTATTATAGTAGTTATATTCTTGTACATAGGAGGCAGTATTATAGTAGTTATAGTCTTGTACATAGGAGCAGTATTATAGTAGTTATATTCTTGTACATAGGAGCAGTATTATAGTAGTTATATTCTTGTACATAGGAGCAGTATTATAGTAGTTATATTCTTGTACATAGGAGGCAGTATTATAGTAGTTATATTCTTGTACATAGGAGCAGTATTACAGTAGTTATATTCTTGTACATAGGAGCAGTATTATAGTAGTTATATTCCTGTACATAGGAGCAGTATTATAGTAGTTATATTCCTGTACATAGGAGGCAGTATTATAGTAGTTATATTCTTGTACATAGGAGCAGTATTATAGTAGTTATATTCCTGTACATAGGAGCAGTATTATAGTAGTTATATTCTTGTACATAGGAGCAGTATTATAGTAGTTATATTCCTGTACATAGGAGCAGTATTATAGTAGTTATATTCTTGTACATAGGAAGCAGAATTATAGTAGTTATATTCTTGTACATAGGAGCAGTATTATAGTAGTTATATTCCTGTACATAGGAGCAGTATTATAATAGTTATATTCTTGTACATAGGAGCAGTATTATAGTAGTTATATTCTTGTACATAGGAGCAGTATTGTAGAAGTTATATTCTTGTATACAGGAGCAGTATTATAGTAGTTATATTCTTGTACATAGGAGCAGTATTATAGAAGTTATAATCTTGTACATAGGAGGCAGTATTATAGTAGTTATATTCCTGTACATAGGAGCAGTATTATAGTAGTTATATTCTTGTACGTAGGAGGCAGTATTATAGTAGTTATATTCTTGTATACAGGAGCAGTATTATAGTAGTTATATTCTTGTACATATGAGTAGTATTATAGTAGTTATATTCCTGTACATAGGAGCAGTATTATAGTAGTGATATTCTTGTACATAGGAGCAGTATTATAGTAGTGATATTCTTGTACATAGGAGCAGTATTATAGTAGTTATATTCTTGTACATAGGAGCAGTATTATAGTAGATATATTCTTGTACATAGGAGGCAGTATTATAGTAGTTATATTCCTGTACATAGGAGCAGTATTATAGTAGTTATATTCTTGTACATAGGGGGCAGTATTATAGTAGTTATATTCTTGTACATAGGAGGCAGTATTATAGTAGTTATATTCTTGTACATAGGAGCAGTATTATAGTAGTTATATTCTTGTACATAGGAGCAGTATTATAGTAGTTATATTCTTGTACATAGGAGGCAGTATTATAGTAGTTATATTCTTGTACATAGGAGCAGTATTATAGTAGTTATATTCTTGTACATAGGAGGCAGTATTATAGTAGTTATATTCTTGTACATAGGAGCAGTATTATAGCAGTTATATTCTTGTACATAGGAGCAGTATTATAGTAGTTATATTCTTGTACATAGGAGCAGTATTATAGTAGTTATATTCTTGTACATTGGAGGCAGTATTATAGTAGTTATATTCTTGTACATATGAGTAGTATTATAGTAGTTATATTCCTGTACATAGGAGCAGTATTATAGTAGTGATATTCTTGTACATAGGAGCAGTATTATAGTAGTGATATTCTTGTACATAGGAGCAGTATTATAGTAGTTATATTCTTGTACATAGGAGCAGTATTATAGTAGATATATTCTTGTACATAGGAGGCAGTATTATAGTAGTTATATTCCTGTACATAGGAGCAGTATTATAGTAGTTATATTCTTGTACATAGGGGGCAGTATTATAGTAGTTATATTCTTGTACATAGGAGGCAGTATTATAGCAGTTATATTCTTGTACATAGGAGCAGTATTATAGTAGTTATATTCTTGTACATTGGAGGCAGTATTATAGTAGTTATATTTTTGTACATAGGAGGCAGTATTATAGTAGTTATATGCTTGTACAGAGGAGGCAGTATTATAGTAGTTATATTCTTGTACATAGGAGGAGTATTATAGTAGTTATATTCTTGTACATAGGAGCAGTATTATAGTAGTTATATTCGTGTAAGTACGTGTACAATGAAGCTGCATTAAGCCGTCTTATAATTTGGTTGTATTTTTGTTCACATATTTTGCACATTGGCGATTTTATGAACAGAACTTTCCGGGAAGAGGTGAATGATGAGAGAACAAGTGAAAGTGATATGTTGTCTGAAGGAGAAATCTAGGACAAAGCTCCGAAATAAGATATGCAAGATGTAAAGAACAGTTACAAAGACCTTGTAATGGTGGACTAAGAAACACGAGGGCTGATCGCTGTAACATTACACGAGACATGAACACAATATACACTATAGAGAAACATTATCTGGTTTAACTCGCCCCCCCCCCCCCCTTAAATCACCCACTTTACCACTGAACCATCAGGGGTCTTCTCCCAACTGAACCAAATGCAAGTAACCTACCAGGTGCCTTGGTACTCAGTTGATTTGGTCTTTGGGGCTATGACGGTACTGAGGAGGTCTTCACAGTAGGCAGAGCTACCTCACCATGCAAAAAATGTGTTTGTATGCATACAGTACAAAGTCGTACATATGGTGTGGGTGATGTGTGGAAGGTCCAGGAGCCTCAATCTATGTTGTGGGATGACATTCTGAATCTATCTAGATGGGTCTGCAGTCATAATTAGGGCATGTTGCACACATACCCTCTTAGGGACTGTTACATTTTTTTTCATGAATTAATTAGCATCTTCTGGTTGTACACTGGTGTCCCATAGGTGCCATTAGTAGTAATTATTCTACAAGCCAACAATGGTCATTGTGAACTGTAAATAAAACTGCCTTCAAAACTGAGCACAGCGTCAACTGTATGTATAACGTGCCATCGGTACCCCTAGGGGCTGAACACTGTCATTTAGCAGACAAGATACCGGAAAATGCTAATTGCTTCCTTTTAATGGAAAAGTACCCGAGCTGGAATTAAACATTCATCTACGGGATATTTCTGCTACTCCAAGCATTTCATATGTAATGCAAATTAGACTTAATTGTCATTACAAGTATGTGTTCAGTTCCTATGCATACACAGAATGGTGAACAGATGTCGTCAATATATCTGGACTAAATATATACTTTAGTCACAAGGCTTTTCACAAATTCTACTCACTTCCAAAACTATCAAACATAAAAAATTTAAAGATGAACTTTTTTCATAATTATCTATTCACATATTTCAAAAGTAATTACAGATATGATAGAGAACATGGAAGGAGAGGAAGGAGAGGAAGGAAGAAGACAAGGAACAATTAGAAAGAATATCACAAAGTAGGAGGGGAGGAAAAGCTGGAAAATAATGAAAAAAGATTAATAGACGTCAAAGGACTAGAAACAATTGAGAAGATAAAGAATTAGGAACAGAGGCAAAACAAACAATGAAGAGAAAAAATATTAAAATATGCAAATGGCGGAGAAGGAAAAGATGAAGAAGGAGATGAAGACTATGGAGCAGGAGGGGGTGAAAAAGAAAGATGAAATGATGACATGCAAGAAGATGGAGAAGACATATGAGAATGAGAAGACAACTATGATGCAGGTGAAGGGGGCGGAAGAGGAAAATCAGAAGAGGACAGAAGAGGAGGAGATGGAGAAAAGGAGAACTAGAAGGGAAGGAAGATGAGAGGAAAAGTATAGAAGGGATAAGAGGAGGCAAGAAGAGGATGATGAAAGTGTAGAAGAAGAGGACAGGAGAAGAGGAGGACGGAAGAGGAGAAAAAGAGGACGAAAGAGGACGATGGGAGAGGAGGACAGAAAAGAAGAAGAAGAAGGAGGAGGACAGAAAAGAAGAAGAAGGAGGAGGACAGAAAAGAAGAAGAAGGAGGAGGACAGAAAAGAAGAAGAAGGAGGAGGACAGAAAAGAAGAAGGAGGAGGACAGAAAAGAAGAAGGAGGAGGACAGAAAAGAAGAAGGAGGAGGACAGAAAAGAAGAAGGAGGAGGACAGAAAAGAAGAAAAAGGAGGAGGACAGAAAAGAAGAAGGAGAAGGACAGAAAAGAAGAAGGAGGAGGACAGAAAAGAAGAAAAAGGAGGAGGACAGAAAAGAAGAAGGAGAAGGACAGAAAAGAAGAAGGAGGAGGACAGAAAAGAAGAAAAAGGAGGAGGACAGAAAAGAAGAAAAAGGAGGAGGACAGAAAAGAAGAAGGAGAAGGACAGAAAAGAAGAAGGAGGAGGACAGAAAAGAAGAAGAAGGAGGACAGAAAAGAAGAAGGAGGAGGACAGAAAAGAAGAAAAAGGAGGAGGACAGAAAAGAAGAAGGAGAAGGACAGAAAAGAAGAAGGAGGAGGACAGAAAAGAAGAAGGAGGAGGACAGAAAAGAAGAAGGAGAAGGAGGAGGACAGAAAAGAAGAAGGAGAAGGAGGAGGACAGAAAAGAAGAAGGAGAAGGAGGAGGACAGAAAAGAAGAAGGAGAAGGAGGAGGACAGAAAAGAAGAAGGAGAAGGAAGAGGACAGAAAAGAAGAAGGAGGAGGACAGAAAAGAAGAAGGAGAAGGAAGAGGACAGAAAAGAAGAAGGAGGAGGACAGAAAAGAAGAAGGAGGAGGACAGAAAAGAAGAAGGAGAAGGACAGAAAAGAAGAAGAAGAAGAAGAGAAGAAGACGAGGACAGAAGAGAAGAAGAAGAGGACAGAAGAGAACACAAGAGAAGAAGATGACAGAAGAGAACACAAGAGAAGAAGAAGATGACAGAAGAGAACACAAGAGAAGAAGAAGATGACAGAAGAGAACACAAGAGAAGAAGAAGAGGACAGAAGAGAACACAAGAGAAGAAGAAGAGGACAGAAGAGAACACAAGAGAAGAAGAAGAGGACAGAAGAGAACACAAGAGAAGAAGAAGAGGACAGAAGAGAACACAAGAGAAGAAGAAGAGGACAGAAGAGAACACAAGAGAAGAAGAAGAGGACAGAAGAGAACACAAGAGAAGAAGAAGAGGACAGAAGAGAACACAAGAGAAGAAGAAGAGGACAGAAGAGAACACAAGAGAAGAAGAAGAGGACAGAAGAGAACACAAGAGAAGAAGAAGAGGACGATGGGAAAGGAGAAGGAGAAAGAAGACAGAAAAGAAGAAGAAGAGGACTGAAGAGAAGAAGAAGAGGACAGAAGAGGACAATGGGAGAGTAAAAGAGGAGAAAAATTTGTAGAGGACGAAAGAGGAGAATTAGAAGAGGAAGACGCAAGAGAAGAGGAAGACGCAAGAGAAGAGGAAGACGCAAGAGAAGAGGAAGACGCAAGAGAAGAGAAAGACGCAAGAGAAGAGGAAGACGCAAGAGAAGAGGAAGACGCAAGAGAAGAGGAAGACGCAAGAGAAGAGGAAGACGTAGTAGAAGAGGAAGACGTAGTAGAAGAGGAAGACGGAAGAGAAGAGGATGACGGAAGAGAAGAGGATGACGGAAGAGAAGAGGATGACATCTTTCTTTCTGTAGACTGCCTTGGACAAAACAGAAATTTTACTAATTATACCCCACCTTCAACAAGAAAGAATTAAAAAGTTACATTCTGGATTGCAGAAAACACTTACATAACAAAAAAAAATCTATATACGCCGCTATCACTCCTCTGTGTGAGAACACTGGCAGGTATGGTATGGTCTCCTTTACACCAGGCAATGACCGGGAACAATGAATGGAAATGGCAATTGTTCACCTGATCATTGCCCCATGTAAAAGGCTCTTAAAACAACACTTCAAGAAGGAAATAGATATTTTGCACCAGTATATAATACAGATTATTCAGTCACTGAAAACTTTTGCTTTGAGATAAAAAAAAAAACTGTTTGAAGAAAATACATCAAGAAAAGTCCCTCTGGGACACGACTGTAACTCCCAAACAAGATTATAAAACATAAAATGTGGCCCTAATGAAATGCTAATCGCTTGTCTTTATCTTTTGCTGTGCAAGTATCTAGTAATGAGCACTACACAGAAAACCAATTAATTATTACTCGGCTGAGATCAGATTGTGCAGCCGGTGTTTAGACAGAGTAGGCATAAAAAGGGCTGCAAGAGGGGACCCAATGCAGACAAAAAAAATAAAAAATCTTCAAAAACGTAGACCAGCCAGGCAGACCGATAACATCGCCAGGAAATACACATTATTTATTTTGGCATCTACCTTCTTTACTTTGAATCGTCAACTGAAGTAATAGCTCAGCACATCCCAGCCAAGACATCTTAGAATGGTCATCATCTGAATGGTTTATATTTTTGCATACATTTAAACTAAAATTACATTCCTATTACATTCCATATTAGACTTGGTCATTTACTTATTGAGGTAAATAATCCAAGATGACATGTCTGTGAGTGGCAAAAGTATGTGAACCTGTAGAATTAGTAGATAATCTGAAGGTGAGATTAGAGTCAGGTTTTTCCAATCAATGGGATGACAATCAGGTGTGAGGGGTCGGCCTATTTTCTGCAAAGTCCGAACTTCAAAACACGTTTATGGAAGTGTATAGTAACGAAAAAAGATTTCTGAGGACCTCAAAATAAGAATTGTTGCTCATCAGGCTAAAAAATATTTTGTACAAATTTAAGATCATTATTACCCAAGGAATGGTCGACCAACAAAAATCACGCCACGAGCAACACATGTAATACTCCATATTTATCACATGTTGACTTTATAATAAATTAGCAAAAAAGTCCCAAAGTCACTTCAGTGAGGGGATGGCACAGAACCTAAAGTAACCTCTAAGCAACTGAAGGCCTTTCTCACATTAGCTAATATATAACATTCATGAGTCCACCATCAGGAGGACAATGAACAATAATGGTGGGCATGGCAGCAAGCCGCTGCTCTCGTAAAAGAACATTGTAGAACTCAATTTATAACCGGGGATCATCATATACAGGAATGAAGTGGTCATTTACCATACACATACAGTGGATATAAAAAGTCTACACACCCCTGTTAAAATGTCAGGTTTCTGTGATGTAAAAAAATGAGACAAAGATAAATCATTTCAGAACTTTTTCCACCTTTAATGTGACCTATAAACGGTACAACTCAATTGAAAAACAAACTGAAATCTTTTAGGTGGGAAGAAAATAAAAATAAAATAATGTGGTTGCAAAAGTGTGCACACCCTCTTATTACTGGGGATGTAGCTGTGTTCAGAATTAAGCAATCACATTCAGAATCCTGTTAGATAGGAGTCCGCATACACCGGCCATCATGTAAAGTGCCTCTGATTAACCCCAAATACAGTTCAGCTGCTCTAGTTGGTCTTTCCTGAAATTTTCTTAGTCGCATCTCACAGCAGAAGCCATGGTCCACAGACAGCTTCCAAAGCATCAGAGGGATCTCATTGTTAAAAGCAGGACTTGACAAATTTCCTTGGAATCTAGGAGCCAGCCCCCCCCCCCCCACCCCCATCACTGGTGGCAGCGGCAGTTCCGATCGGAGTCCCAGCAGTGTAATTCTGGGGCTCCGATCAGTTACAATGGCAGCCAGGACGCTACTTGTAACTCACAGGTCTGTGCGGCGCATTGCTTATGCTTATAGCAATGTGCCGCACAGACCTGTGACTAGTTACAAGAAGAAGGAGCGTCAGGCGGCCACAGCGCATGTAAGTATATTGCTGCAGAGTAACTGGCCATGGCAGCCAGGACTTCAGTAGCGTCCTGGCTGCCATGGTAACCGATCGGAGCCCCAGCATTACACTGCTGGGACTCCCATCGGAACTGCCGCTGCCACCAATGATGGGGGGGGGGCCCACCCCCTATCGTACCGCCTATCGCCACAGTTCTGAGAAGGACACCTGCCGCAGCGATGAGGAGCCTGAGCCAGTAGCGGTCCTCTTCACTGTAGTCTGGAGGGGAAGCGTGAGGGGCGGGCCTAGTAGACGCGGACTCCTGCATAACGCCGCGTCTACTCTAAACTTAAAGTGATACTGCACCCGGCAGGTGGTGTGCTGGGCCAATTTTCAAGCAGGGGCAAATAACCAGGCGCCAGGACAAAATTCCTAATCGCCATGGCGACCTGGCACCTGGGATTTGTCGAGCCCTGGTTAAAAGGTATCAGTCAGGAGAAGGGGACAAAAGAATTTCCAAGGCATTAGATATACCAATGAACACAGTGAAGACCGTCATCATCAAGTGGAGAAAATGTGGCACAACAGTGACATTGACCAAGAACTGGACGTCCCGCCAAAACTGATAAAAAGACGAGAAGAAAACTGGTCTGGGAGGCGACCAAGAGGCCTACAGCAACATTAAAGGAGCTGCAGGAATATCTGGCAAGTCCTGGCTGTGTGGTACACGTGACAACAATCTCCCGTATTCTTCATATGTCTGGGCTATGGGGTAAAGTAGCAAGACGAAAGCCTTTTCTGACCAAGAAAAACATCCAAGTCAGGCTACATTTTGCTAAAACCCATCTGAAGTCTCACAAAAGCATGTGGGAAAAGGTGTTATGGTCTGATGAAACCAAGGCGGAACTTTTTGGCCATAATTCCAAAAGATATGTTTGGCCCAAAAACAACACTGCACATCACCAAAAGAACCCCATCCCCACAGTGAAGCATGGTGGTGGCAGCTTCATGCCAAGGGGCTGTTCTTCTTCAGCTGGAACTGGGGCCTTAGTTAAAGAGGACCTTTCACTACTGCACAAACTAAAAACTAACTAGATCAGTGGGCAGAGCGGCGCCCAGGGGTCCCCCTGCACTTACTAGTATGCCTGGGCGCCGCTCCGTTCGCCCGGTATAGGCTCCGGTGTCTGCGCTTCCTCTGACTGATTTCTTGTAGGAGGCGTGTCCCTTGCTGCAGTGCTGGCCAATCACAGCGCACAGCTCATAGCCTGGCTATGAGCTGTGCGCTGCGATTGGCCAGCACTGCAGCAAGGGACACGCCTCCTACAAGAAATCAGTCAGAGGGAGCGCAGACACCGGAGCCTATACCGGGCGAACGGAGCGGCGCCCAGGCATACTAGTAAGTGCAGGGGGACCCCTGGGCGCCGCTCTGCCCACAGATAGAGTTAGTTTTTAGTTTGTGCAGTAGTGAAAGGTCCTCTTTAAAGCTAGAGGGAATTATAAACAGTTCCAAATACCAGTCAATATTGGCCCAAAACTTTCAGGCTTCTGCTAGAAAGCTGAACATAAAGAGGAACTTCATATTTCAGCATGACAACGACCCAAAGCATACATCCAAATCAACCAAGGAATGGCTTCACCAGAAAAAGATTACAGTTTTGGAATGGCCCAGCCAGAGCCCAGACCTGAATCCAATTGAACATCTCGCAATCTGACAGATTTGGAGTGTTTTTGCAAAGAAGAGCGGGCAAATCTTGCCAAGTCAAAATGTGCCATGCTGATAGACTCATACCCAAAAAGACTGAGTGCTGTAATAAAATCAAAAGGTGCTTCAGCAAAGTATTAGTTTAAGGGTGTGCACACTTATGCAACCATATTATTGTATTTTTATATTTTTTCTTCCCTCCACCTAAAAGATTTCAGTTTGTTTTTCAATTGAGTTGTACGGTTTATAGGTCACATTAAAAGGTGGAAAAGTTCAGAAATTATCTATCTTTGTCTCATTTTTTTACATCACAGAAACCTGACATTTTAA
Source organism: Bufo gargarizans (assembly GCF_014858855.1). NCBI lineage: Eukaryota > Metazoa > Chordata > Amphibia > Anura > Bufonidae > Bufo > Bufo gargarizans. The sequence goes on along the minus strand of NC_058082.1, from coordinate 44,455,629 downwards.
CAGGGGTGTGTAGACTTTTTATATCCACTGTACAAGACTGTAAGCTCCTAGGGACAGGGACTGAAGTGAACAAATACAAACTGTGATCAGAGCTGCACAATATGGAGGTGCTATAGGAATAACAAGGAAAATATACAAAATTCTAAGTTTTAGGGGACCGTCACTTCCCTTTCCCATGCAGTAGTATACAAAGAAGGGAGAATGATCAGAAAGGAGGAGGACAATGGAAAAAAAAATGGAGAAAAGCAAAAAAAAGACAGGAAAGATAAAAAGAGAAGAGAGAGAAGGGAAGGGAGGAAAAGAGGAAAGAAAAGTAAGGAGTGAGGAAAGGAAGGAAGAAGGAAAGGAGGGAACAAACAAAGGAGCAATGAATTGAAGGAAAAGAAGGGAAGTAAAAAAGGAGAATTAAAAAGGAAGAAAAGAAGGAGCAACAAAATAAAGGAAGGCGAGAGAAACCGCAAAAAGGAAGACAGGGGAAAAAGAAAGGCAGAAAGAAAAAAGGAGGAAGGAAGGAAGGAAAAGAGAGGAAAGGGAAGGAAGGATGGAGGAAGAGAGAGAAAAGAAGAAGAAAGAGGAAAGAAGAAACCAGGAAAGGGAAAAAAAGAAGTGAAGAAAGGGAATAAAGGAGAGAAGAGAGGAGAGAGAATGAAAAGGGAGGAAAGGGATGAAAGAGATATGGGAAGAAAGGAAGGATAGTGGAAAGGGAAGAATATAGTAAAGTAAAGAGAGGAAGCATAGAGGAAAGGGAAAAAAGGAAGGATAGAAAAAAGGGAAGGACAAAGGAAATGGATGGAAGAAAATAAGGAAAAAGAGAGGACAGAGTAGTAAGGAAGTAATGCTGGAAGGAAGGAGAGAGGAGAGGGACGGAAGAAGAGAGAAAAAGGGAAGAAAGGTAAGAAAAGAGGAAAAGGGAAAAAGGAGAGAAGAGAGGGAACGAAGGAATGAGAGAGGAAAGGGAAGGAAATGAAGAAGGATATAAGGGGGGAAAGGATTGAAGGAAAGAGGATAAGGAAAAAAGGAAGGAGGGGAGGAAGGAAGAAAGGAAGGATGAAGAGAGGAAGGAAAGGACAAGAAGGAAAGAGGGAGAAAAGGATGAACAGAGAGAAGGCGGAAGTAAGATAGTACAGAAGGAAGTTAATAAGCAAAGAGAGAGGGTAAGATGAACAGAAGCAGAAAAAAAAAGTAGTACAGGAAAGAAGAAGACTGGGAGAGAAGGAAAGAAAAAAGGAGGGCGAACAAAGGATACAATTTGAATATAAAGCTTTATGTTCGAGCGGTTACAGAAGTGTCATGTTCAGATGTGTCACCACGTGGTAATCCGTTGTGTCCCGACCAATTACATGACTCAGAATTTCCCTAATGGAAAATCTCTTGTTGGCCGGGGAAACATAGAATCACTGCTGAGGAACAGAAGGACTTGTACAGAGCGATACATATTCATGACGACTAAATATATCCTGCAAAGGGCTTTATTTCCTCTGATCCCAGCGGTGTCACAATGACTATTGTCATGAAAGGTGAAAACACAAGAAACAGAATTGATATTTTTTTTTTTTATAGAATAGAATTGATTTTTTTATTAAATCATTTTTATAGCACTGATGGAAATGAACAAATAAATAAAACATGTCAGACCAAGTAGGGAAATGTCAGGCTGTAGGGACACAAGAATGCCAATACCCAGCTGTCCCTTTAGTCAAAAATTTATCTTTTCCTGTTTCTTATGAGTACTACGTATTATACCTTTAATGCCCCTATTCTATGTTAGTGGCCTAGCTTTATAGTGAATTTTCTAAGTGTTCTAAAATTGGGCCTGATGCGTGAAGCATCTAAATTTATATGTATCAGATTGGACATTAGCGACATATACTACAGGGTGGGCCATTTATATGGATACACCTTAATAAAATGGGAATGGTTGGTGATATTAACTTCCTGTTTGTGGCACATTAGTATATGAGATGGGTGGTGACCATGGCGGCCATTTTGAAGTCGGCCATTTAGAATCCAACTTTAGTTTTTTCAATAGGAAGAGGGTCATGTGACACATCAAACTTATTGGGAATTTCACAAGAAAAACAATGGTGTGCTTGGTTTTAACGTAACTTTATTCTTTCACGAGTTATTTGCAAGTTTCTGACCACTTATAAAATGTGTTCAATGTGCTGCCCATTGTGTTGCTGTAAAGATACGAGATGTGCAGCACCTGAAACTACGGATACTGGAAGCCTGTGCGAGCATTTCTCCTGCGGTGTTGCTATCAGTGTGTGAAGAGTGGGAGAAGAGGGTTGCATTGACAATCCAACACAATGGGCAGCACATTGAACACATTTTATAAGTGGTCAGAAAGAATAAAGTTACGTTGTTTTTCTTGTGAAATTCCCAATAAGTTTGCTGTGTCACATGACCCTCTTCCTATTGAAAAAACAAAAGTTGGATTCTAAATGGCCAACTTCAAAATGGCCGCCATGGTCACCACCCATCTTGAAAAGTTTCCCCCCTCACATATACTAATGTGCCACAAACAGGAAGTTAATATCACCAACCATTCCCATTTTATTAAGGTGTATCCATATAAATGGCCCACCCTGTATATCGCTGTCTGCAGACGGCCACTGACTGTGGACCGTTTTCCTGCGGCTTCAGCACTGATATGAGGGCAACTTTTGATACCTTTGGTTAACCTGCAACGGTGCTGTATTTGAAGCCGATTGGGGTTTATTCTGCTCTCCACCGCTATAATATGCATAGCGATCATTTGTTTATCTAACCTGGTGTTGCCCCAGTATATCCTGCTACATCAGTGATGGACATATTATTAATTTATATTATACTGAACTAATATATTTACCTCCTGATGATCCCACAAAGTTTACTAGAGGGAAACGCGTTGAGGTTTGTTTGGGTGGTTGCCCATTCGGTTAACCCTGATTATATGTGTATATATGTAATGCACCTTGTTTATAGCATCCAGTATCCATGAACATATATCCCTACATTAATCTGGGGGCATATTATACTTTATCGATACCTGAGGCCCTTAGGGATATGTAGGGCTGACATTAGCCTAGGAACGTGGACAGGGGGTCTTTACCATCAGGGGTCCTCCCTGGGCTGAGGTTTTAAGAAAAGGGTAAGTGTAGGGACAACTTATTTCCCCTTTCCCCACTATCATTGTCACTCACCGGGAGGCTGTCAATTAGATCTTTCAATATAGTAACCATTTTTGAGTATTTTTCTTGAATATCTTGAATAAAAGTAACTTTAAGTCAAAATTTGTCAGGGGTATGAATAATTATGGGCAGCACTGTAACTACTATAATACTGCCCCTATTTTCAAGAATATAACTGCAATAATACTGCTCCTATGTACAAGAATATAACTACTATAATACTGCCTCCTATGTCCAAGAATATAACTACTATAATACTGCCCCTATGTACAAGAATATTACTACTATAATACTGCTCCTATGTACAAGACTGTAACTACTATAATACTGCTCCTATGTACAAGAATATATCTACTATAATACTGCTCCTATGTACAAGAATATTACTACTATAATACTGCCTCCTATGTACAAGACTATAACTACTATAATACTGCTCCTATGTACAAGAATATAACTACTATAATACTGCTCCTATGTACAAGAATATAACTACTATAATACCGCTCCTATGTACAAGAATATAACTACTATAATACTGCTCCTATGTACAAGAATATAACTACTATAATACTGCTCCTATGTACAGGAATATAACTACTATAATACTGCTCCTATGTACAAGAATATATCTACTATAATACTGCCTCCTGAGTACAAGACTATAACTACTATAATACTGCCCCTATGTACAAGAATATAACTACTATAATACTGCCTCCTATGTACAAGAATATAACTGCTATAATACTGCCTCCTATGTACAAGAATATAACTACTATAATACTGCCTCCTATGTACAGGAATATAACTACTATAATACTGCCTCCTTTGTACAAGAATATATCTACTATAATACTGCTCCTATGTACAAGAATATAACTACTATAATACTGCTCCTATGTACAAGAATATAACTACTATAATACTGCCTCCTATGTACAAGAATATAACTACTATAATACTGCTCCTATGTACAAGAATATAACTACTATAATACTGCCTCCTATGTACAAGAATATAACTACTATAATACTGCTCCTATGTACAAGAATATAACTACTATAATACTGCTCCTATGTACAAGAATATAACTACTATAATACTGCCTCCTATATACAAGAATATAACTACTATAATACTGCTCCTATGTACAAGAATATAACTACTATAATACTGCTCCTATGTACAAGAATATAACCACTATAATACTGCTCCTATGTACAAGAATATAACTACTATAATACTGCTCCTATGTACAAGAATATAACTACTATAATACTGCCTCCTATGTACAAGAATATAACTACTATAATACTGCCTCCTATGTACAAGAATATAACTACTATAATACTGCCCTCTGTGCACAACTGATGAAGTATGGTAGTAATCATTTCCGTACATTCAGTGGTCACTTTTTGGACATTTGTTATATTCTGCATCAGTAAAATCACTGCAGACTTTTCCCCTGTCCGGTGTCTCCGCCGTTCCCATCGGCCTCGTCCTTTGGACTGTACTCAGGAAATCCTCTGATTATTATTCTGCTTGGGCCTCATATTTCTCACTGTGATCAAAGCATTTGAGAAAAGCCAGCACAGCAGCATAACTCCAGGAAGGTGCGACCACCCGCCATGTACTTCCACTACACGTGTTTAGCGGCTGCGGCGGCGTGATGTGCTGACCTCCGCCCCACCAGGGAACACGACCTGCGCAAGGGCCAACTTCCAAATGAGACCATTATTTTAATCTGTGTACTGTGTAACCCCCTCCTCAGGTAATATAAGACGATTTCTTTTTTTATCCGTTATCTGAACATCGCCCATTACTGTGACCATCTTATCGCTGGACAGTAATAATGTCACTTTTCTAATCTTATTTCCTTACCATTTTCCCATCTCTACTTGCTGTCAGTGAATGGGAATGGTCTTAATTTAGAGACTGAAAACCTGTACAGACTGGGGTTTGATACAATGCATCTCAAATTGTTAAGCCTGGACTGGATATTGCAACAAAAGCTCAGCTGTGTGATTAGAAGCAGCGCCATATAAATTTAAGCTTCTGACCTGCAAGCAGAGATTCGGGGAAAAAAAAAATTATATTAAAAAAAATTTGACTAATTTAATAGACCCAACATTCTGAGCGGAAAATCAGCTAGAAGCTGAAAATTAAAGTTATTAACTTTTTCTTTGTCATTAGTCCCACTAGGGGACTTGAACCTGCGATCACGCCATCGCTTGCATGATACACTGTAAAACTTCTATTTTGTGATGTGGCGGATTTCGCCACAATTGCTGTCAGTGGGAATCAGCGCTACTGTCCATACATCAGATGTTCACACGGATTTGCCCCACTGGTTGCGCCTGAAGTCGCGGACAGGCTCGTGGCATGTAAATGGCAGTGGAAACCCGAGGGTCAGCTTTGAATTTCTCTAATGGTAAACATACCATAACGTGAGGTTTACCATTATACGATTATATCCTGCCTTCCGCAGAGTGTAAGACTACATTCACATGATGGCGGAAACTAAAAACAAAAGGAAAGCGGATACACTGCCAGTTTTTCCATTGTGCACCCATTATTTGTTTTTAGCGGCCAATTTGCATCCATTAATGGTTGTTAGAAAAAGGCTATTAAAAAAGATGCATTTAACTATTTTGTTTTTTAAGCCCAACACCTGCAGTGCCCTCAGTATACATGATGCCCCCTATAGTGCCCCCTGGGCATCCAATACACCACATAGTGCCAGAGTATATATATGTGCCCCTCTCATAATGCCCCCCACAGTGCCCTGATATTTATAACAGCCCCCCACATAGTGCTCCGGTATTTATAACGGCTCACACATAGTGCTCCGGTATTTATAACGGCTCACACATAGTGCTCCGGTATTTATAACGGCTCCTACATAGTGCCCCGGTATTTATAACGGCCCCCACATAGTGCCCCGGTATTTATAACGGCCCCCACATAGTGCCCCGGTATTTATAACGGCCCCCACATAGTGCTCCGCTATTTATAACGGCCCCCACATAGTGCTCCGGTATTTATAACGGCTCCTACATAGTGCCCCGGTATTTATAACGGCCCCCACATAGTGGCCCGATATTTATAACGGCCCCCACATAGTGGCCCGATATTTATAACGGCCCCCACATAGTGCTCCGGTATTTATAACGGCCCCCCATATAGTGCCCCGGTATTTATAACAGCCCCCACATAGTGCTCCGGTATTTATAACGGCTCCCACATAGTGCTCCGGTATTTATAACGGCTCCTACATAGTGCCCCGGTATTTATAACGGCTCCTACATAGTGCCCTGGTATTTATAACGGCCCCCATATAGTGCCCCGGTATTTATAATGGCCCCCACATAGTGCTCCGGTATTTATAACAGCCCCCACATAGTGCTCCGTTATTTATAACGGCCCCCCATATAGTGCCCCGGTATTTATAACAGCCCCCACATAGTGCTCCGGTATTTATAACGGCTCCCACATAGTGCTCCGGTATTTATAACGGCTCCTACATAGTGCCCCGGTATTTATAACGGCTCCTACATAGTGCCCCGGTATTTATAACGGCTCCTACATAGTGCCCCGATATTTATAACGGCTCCCACATAGTGCCCCGGTATTTATAACGGCTCCCACATAGTGCCCCGGTATTTATAACGGCCCCCACATAGTGCCCCGGTATTTATAACAGCCCACATAGTGCTCCGGTATTTATAACGGCCCCCACATAGTGCTCCGGTATTTATAACGGCCCCCACATAGTGCTCCGGTATTTATAACGGCCCCCACATAGTGCTCCGGTATTTATAACGGCCCCCACATAGTGCTCCGGTATTTATAACGGCCCCCACATAGTGCTCCGGTATTTATAACGGCCCCCACATAGTGCTCCGGTATTTATAACGGCCCCCACATAGTGCTCCGGTATTTATAACGGCCCCCACATAGTGCTCCGGTATTTATAACGGCCCCCACATAGTGCCCCGGTATTTATAACGGCCCCCACATAGTGCTCCGGTATTTATAACGGCCCCCACATAGTGCCCCCGGTATTTATAACGGCCCCCACATAGTGCCCCGGTATTTATAACAGCCCACATAGTGCTCCGGTATTTATAACGGCCCCCACATAGTGCTCCGGTATTTATAACGGCCCCCACATAGTGCTCCGGTATTTATAACGGCCCCCACATAGTGCTCCGGTATTTATAACGGCCCCCACATAGTCCCCCGGTATTTATAACGGCCCCCACATAGTGCTCCGGTATTTATAACGGCCCCCACATAGTGCCCCGGTATTTATAACGGCCCCCACATAGTGCTCCGGTATTTATAACGGCCCCCACATAGTGCTCCGGTATTTATAACGGCCCCCACATAGTGCTCCGGTATTTATAACGGCCCCCACATAGTGCCCCGGTATTTATAACGGCCCCCACATAGTGCTCCGGTATTTATAACGGCCCCCACATAGTGCTCCGGTATTTATAACGGCCCCCACATAGTGCCCCGGTATTTATAACGGCCCCCACATAGTGCCCCGGTATTTATAACGGCCCCCACATAGTGCCCCGGTATTTATAACGGCCCCCACATAGTGCCCCGGTATTTATAACGGCCCCCACATAGTGCCCCGGTATTTATAACGGCCCCCACATAGTGCCCCGGGAACACTAGATCTGCACTGGAGGCAGCAGGACCTGACGCTCCCAGTGTGATCATGTGATGTCACAACGCTGGGAGCGTCAGGTCCCGATACCTCCAGTGCAGAGCTAGTGTTCCTGTATGCGCAAGTGGATGAGGTGTTTACTAGGCCCCAGCTGCCGAAACAGCTTTTTGGCAGCAAGAACTGGGTCATGGAGGGAGGAGGCGGTGATTGGGTGACAGCGGGTGTCCCCTTCCTCGATCTAACCACTTACATGCCACAGATGGGAGTCATCTCTGATCGCAGCTAGCGCTGGCAAGTGTCAGTTGTATAACATGGTGAGCACCTGCCATGCATAGAACAGGCTCAGCGCCTGCGCCGCGCCATGCACATCCAGTGCACAGATATGAAACTAAAATTATAGACAAATGGATTCCCACCAGTTTTCTGTAAGTTAAGATTAGCTGGACTTTATCTAACATGAAAAAAAATTAATTACCGTAATTAAATAAATTAGCTACCATGTTAAACACCTTGCATTAGATCTATGCATCTCCATGGTTACAGACTACAAACACACTCAACTGTAGTCTGATCCTCGACTCATATTCCCCACAAATGGACGTTTGGGTAAAACGACTGCAGGATCCGAATACAAAGACGATAAGTTTGTAGTCAATTGGCAAGGAAACACAAAGGTCTGCATGGGAAATGCATACACAAAACGGTAGGGATACACCGAACCCACACCGCGCCAATGCTCAATAACAGGGGTCTCTACTAGTCCTGGATTTTTCTCAATCGGACCCAGCATGGTAGTTGAGGGTTCTGAACGCTGGCTCTGCCTGCACCACAATACCCAGCTGGAATTTATGGAAACCTCACACGCATCCTGCAGATCAGAGGTTCAGCTGTGGACAACTAGTTGCAGACTCATCACTGCCCAGAGGAAATGGATACAGACAGATGGCACCGGATGGATCTGAAATCCCCATTTACTATGAGAGCAGCAGCAAGAAAAGCTCCACTACTTATCCTGACTGCAGAAAGGACCCCTAAGAGGATTTACCGCCATCTCCTGATAAACGAGTCCACATTGTGACGACATCTCAGCCCGGATGTATAAGCCTCAGGAAGCCGACACACAATCTCTAACGCTGACAAATCGGAGCCCTGAGCCGAACCAGCAAGAAACAAGGAACAGGAGTCAGATATATGGCGGGAATATCGGGGAGTATCATGTGATTACCATTAACAGCTGAATTCTTGTACACAGGAGCAGTATTATAGAAGTTATATTCTTGTACATAGGAGGCAGTATTATAGTAGTTATATTCCTGTACATAGGAGGCAGTATTATAGTAGTTATATTCCTGTACATAGGAGGCAGTATTATAGTAGTTATATTCTTGTACATAGGAGCAGTATTATAGTAGTTATATTCTTGTACATAAGAGCAGTATTATAGTAGTTATATTCTTGTACATAGGAGGCAGTATTATAGTAGTTAAATTGTTGTACATAGGAGCAGTATTATAGTAGTTAAATTCTTGTACATAGAAGGCAGTATTATAGTAGTTATATTCCTGTACATAGGAGGCAGTATTATAGTAGTTATATTCTTGTACATAGGAGCAGTATTATAGTAGTTATATTCCTGTACATAGGAGGCAGTATTATAGTAGTTATATTCTTGTACATAGGGGCAGTATTATAGTAGTTATATTCTTGTACATAGGAGGCAGTATTATAGTAGTTATATTCCTGTACATAGGAGGCAGTATTATAGTAGTTATATTCTTGTACATAGGAGCAGTATTATAGTAGTTATATTCCTGTACATAGGAGGCAGTATTATAGTAGTTATATCCTTGTACATAGGAGCAGTATTATAGTAGTTAAATTCTTGTATATAGGAGCAGTATTATAGTAATTATACACTTGTACATAGGAGGCAGTATTATAGTAGTTAAATTCTTGTATATAGGAGCAGTATTATAGTAATTATACACTTGTACATAGCAGGCAGTTTTGAAAGTAACAATTCCCATGTGACAATCCTTAAAAGTAGATGTAAGGAAGTAAGCAGTTCTCTGAGGCCAGCTTCTCAGGAAGGCTTTGGCAGACATCCCAAAAAAACACTTGCCGCCCCGATACGACCTTTGCTCCAATCAATGCTTATTACTGGTACAGCGCAGCCTTTCCAGATGCAAGTAGCACAAAGTCTGTGAAGGATCACTTGGCAAGTGTATGAGTAGCCAATTGTGTGGAGCAATCTAATCTGCAGTGAAGTGATGAGCTCTGGTGCTGTAAATAACAGCCGCATACAATCAGCTGGTAATCAGCGCTACGGCTTGACATTTAAAGGAAGGCGAGTCTAAAAGGTGAGCACTCACGCTTCTGAAGTAACATTGTCAAATGGTAAAGAATGTTCTCTCACTTTAGGCTACTTTCACACTGGCGTTTCTGGGTCCGGTTGTGAGATCCGTTTCAGGGATCTCACAAGCGGCCCAAAACGGTTCAGCCCCAATGCATTCTGAATGGATAAGGATCCGTTCAGAATGCATCAGTTTGGCTGCGTTTTGTCTCCGTTGTGTTTTTGAGGCGGACACTAAAACGCAGCTTGCAGCGTTTTGGTGTCCGTCTGACGATGCGGAGCCAAACGGATCCGTCCTGACTTACAATGTAAGTCAATGGGGACAGATTCGCTTTTCACTCACACAATATGGTGCAATTGAAAACGGATCCGTCCCCCATGGACTTTCAATGTAAGTCAAGACGGATCCATTTTGAGTTAGACTTTTTTTTTGTTATGGATAAATGCAAACTAATCCGGTATAAACGGATACAAGCGTTTGCATTATCGGTGCGGATCCGTCTGTGCAGATACAAGAGGGAACGCCGGTGTGAAAGTAGCCTTAAAAGGGGTTTATGAGATAACCGAACACGGCGGCTTTCTTACTACAGACTGCACCACTCTGGTCAATAAGCCATGTAGGATGCTGCCAGTGCAATACCAGACAAAGCCTATGCACAATGGTGGCGCTGCTTTCTAACCTAAGACTTTTTCAAAAATTTAATTTTCTCTTTACTTTTATTTTTAGTCCCCTTATGGGACTTCACTTACACCATATACCATAATAATGCATTATTGCAGACTATGGAGATTTTGACAACTACCTGCTGGAGGCAGGGCTTAATAGGCAGATAACCATTGATTCTATGACAACTGATAAATACTCTACAATTTCACCATGGGGAGTCAGAACCATCATTATAGGACCCGGCAACTGCCATATCAAGGGGTTAAAAGGACATCTGTCAGCAGATTTGTACCTATAACACTGGCTGATCTGTTACATGTGCGCTTGGCAGCTGAAGGCATCTGTGTTGGTACCATGTTCATATGTGCCCGCATTGTTGAGAAAAATGATGTATAAATATAAGCAAATAAGCCTCTAGGAGCAACGGGGGCGTTGCCATTGCTCCTCGCGGCTCTGCTATGCCCTTTACACTTTGACTGATAGGACCAGGCATGATGATGTTTTCTCTGCCTGCCCCATCAACCAAAAAGCAGAAGACGTGGCAGATGCAGAAGGAGCTGAGCCTCTAGGTGTAATGGTTACGCCCCCGTTGCTCCTAGAGGCTCATTTGCATATAATAAAACATTATCTTTCTCAGCAATGCGGGCACATAGGAACATGGGACCAACACAGATGCCTTCAGCTGCCAAGTGCACATGCAAGATCCAGCCACAACCAGAAAACTGGCCCTGGCCACTGGGTTTTTCCTTCTTGCCCGTCATGCATTTGGCAGCTGGGTACCTCCACACGGTAAAGATTTGGTCAGCGATATAATCAATTTTCCCGTCACCCAGCAGAAACGGTCAGAGACTACTCCCGCTAAGCAGAGAAAGCATACAATGTGATAGAATCATAGCGTTGTGCGCCCCTGCTGTATTGACCTAGGAACATACAGTGGATATAAAAAGTCTACACACCCCTGTGAAAATGTCAGGTTTCTGTGAGATGAAGAAAAATAAATTTCAGAACTTTTTCCACCTTTAATGTGACCTATAAACTGTACAACTCAATTGAAAAGCAAACTGAAATCTTTTAGGTGGAGGGAAGAAAAAATATAAAAATAAAATAATATGGTTATATTTATACAGCACTCAGTCTTTTTGGGTATGAGTCTATCAGCATGGCACATTGTGACTTGGCAAGATTTGCCCACTCCAAATCTGTCAGATTGCGAGGGCATCTCCTGGGCACGGCCCTCTTCAGATCACCCCACAGATGTTCAATTGGATTCAGGTCTGGGCTCTGGCTGGGCCATTCCAAAACTGTAATCTTCTTCTGGTGAAGCCATTCCTTGGTTGATTTGGATGTATGCTTTGGGTCGTTGTCATGCTGGAAGATGAAGTTCCTCTTCGTGTTCAGCTTTCTAGCAGAAGCCTGAAGGTTTTGTGCCAACATTGACTGGTATTTGGAACTGTTCATAATTCCTTCTAGCTTAAAGGGGTATTCTTATCTTAAACAATGGGGGCATATCGCTAGGATATGCCCCCATTGTCTCTTAGGTGCTGGTCCCACCTCTGGGACCCGCACCTAGAAGACGAATGGAGCCGGGAAGTGTTGTGGCTGGAGGACCCCGGGACACCACCAACGTCCACCACCAGACACAGCTCCCAGCCTCTCCCATTGAAGTGAATGGAAGCGCACCGCGCAAGCGCGGCCACCGCTCCCATTCATTTCTATGGGGCCGACGGAACCAGCCAAGCCAGCGCTCGGCTATTTTCGGCAGCTCCATAGAAATGAATGGAGGGCGCATGCGCAGTGCGCCCTCCTTAACTTTCTCCGCTCCGTTCTCCTTGTAGGTGCGGGTCCCAGAGGTGGGACCCGCACCTATCAGACAATGGGAGCATATCCTAGCGATATGCCCCCATTGTCTAAGATGGGACAACCCCTTTAACTAAGGCCCCAGTTCCAGCTGAAGAAGAACAGCCCCTTGGCATGATGCTGCCACCGCCATGCGTCACTGTGGGGATGGGGTTCTTTTGGTGATGCGCAGTGTTGTTTTTGCGCCAAACATATCTTTTGGAATTATGGCCAAAAAGTTCCACCTTGGTTTCATCAGACCATAACACCTTTTCCCACATGCTTTTGGGAGACTTCAGATGTGTTTTTGCAGAATGTAGCCTGGCTTGGATGTTTTTCTTGGTAAGAAAAGGCTTTCGTCTTGCCACTCTACCCCATAGCCCAGACGTATGAAGAATACGGGAGATTGTTGTCACATGTACCACACAGCCAGTACTTGCCAGATATTCCTGCAGCTCCTTTAATGTTGCTGTAGGCCTCTTGGTCGCCTCCCAGACCAGTTTTCTTCTCGTCTTTTCATCAGTTTTGGAGGGACGTCCAGTTCTTGGTGATGTCACTGTTGTGCCATATTTCCTCCACTTGATGATGACGGTCTTCACTGTGTTCCATGGTAGATCTAATGCCTTGGAGATTCTTTTGTAACCTTCTCCTGACTGATACCTTCTAACAATTAGATCCCTCTGATGCTTTGGAAGCTCTCTGTGGACCATGGCTTCTGCTGTGGGATGCGACTAAGAAAATTTCAGGAAAGACCAACTAGAGCAGCTGAACTTTATTTGGGGTTAATCAGAGGCCCTTTACATGATGGCCGGTGTATGCTGACTCCTATTTACCAGGATTCTGAATGTGATTGCTTAATTCTGAACACAGCTACATCCCCAGTAATAAGAGGGTGTGCACACTTACGCAACCACATTATTTTAGTTTTTTTCTTTTCTTCCCTCCACCTAAAAGATTTCAGTTTGTTTTTCAATTGAGTTGTACAGTTTATAGGTCACATTAAAGGTGGAAAAAGTTCCGAAATGATTTATCTTTGTCTCATTTTTATATATGACAGAAACCTGACATTTTAGACTTTTTATATCCACTGTACATACAGCGGGCAGGTATAGGGCGGTTGTATGCATCTTCGGGGTATAGAGAGGTTGTAACATCTAGACACTAGGTGGATTTCCACTGCACCATCTGAAGAAGGTGGGGGGCAGGCTCTGCTGGGACTACTGGGCAAAAACTCTGACAACTGGGGAAGGACAGCATGGGGAACAATTTTTTCTACCAGAGAAGGGCACGGAGAGGGAGGTGGGACAGCTTTAACTACTACCTGAGCTCTGTTCTGACTACTGGGAGGCAAAAACCTCTAGTGACATAAGGACAGGTTTACAATTCTCCGTCTACTTATCTAAACACAGCCCCTTTATTAATCCATTGCAAAGAGGCTGAATATTTGATACTGGCAGCAGGGAGTTGGCAAGATGTGTGGGTTGGCACGTCGATTAGTCACTTACCTATGACTTCTATGGCCGCAGACTCTGCTCCCTAGTAATCTCAGCAGAGCCGTGAAGATTCCTCTCGTCGGGGGATCTAATAAACTGTGTGCAGTGAAATGCACGCTCTTCCTCAGGTGTCCATGAATATTAATATGTGGACAGTGACACTGGATGCCGATTTATCTGCAGGTGCACAGCGACCTGTGACATGTTCCTCTCTGGGATTTCATGCTCCGTTAGGGACAAAGGGCCTGTACGAGATTTACAAACCGCATATCATCGGAGACTCACAAAAAAAGGTCAACGTTTTGTGCTTTTTAAACCAAACTGGTAAACACCTAGAGAATAAAATCAATCCTTCTGTACTCTGGTCACATCCAGAGCTGCGCTCAACTCCACTTAAAGTTTGTTGCTGATTCAGTGTGTGGCGTGAGATGTGGTTGTATGGACATCTGTACAGTGCCCGATGTGAAACACCACATCTACCAGAATCAACTGCAGCAGAGAAATGACGTCCGGAGGGCCGAGAATTAACTGACAATCTGCATGATTATGAATGCAGCTCTGGAGGGGGGCAGGATAAGACACATGAAGCAGGACTCACCAGCTTATGTTTACTAGGGAACTAGCATCATTAAGTCCAAGTGCAATACACAAGACTTCTAGGAGGCATCTACTTGATCTCATCCTCCCATCGTACTGCATAGAAAGCAATAGGTTTGGGAACGAGTCGAGTCTTTAGCTGGGAGGCAGCTTGCTGTAACAGAAATCTTCCTCCCCTGCTCTGATAAGCCAACCCACATGAAATATTGAGGGCACTAGAAGGAGAAGCCCGTTATCTCACAGTAAGATCAGACAGACCACCGGCTATTCTTATTGGGGACATTAGAAGATAAAGATGGGGAAGCCGTCAACCTTCTACTTCCACCCATTGCTCTATGAAGAAGGGCTGAGTGCATGTTTCCTGCCAGATCAGCTCTCGAAGACATCTGGCACCCCTTATCTCCTAGAGGAACGTATGGTCAAATGTGTTAAACTCAACAATCTAAAAGGCAGATGTTGGGGGTAGTAGGGCTGCATCTATACTGATTATATGGTTGATGGATCCCACCAGGATCAGAACCAGCCACCATCTAATTTCCAAGGTGACGAGGCAGATGTTTGCGGTCATCAGGAATGAATCACTTCATTTGGAACCTGTGTCTGGCTGTAAGGCAACTGGCCGCAGCAGCAGCCTCCACCAATACCGGTGACATGTTGTAAGGCCCAGCCTCTTTGCTACGCCCCTCCCCTGAGTCATCCATCACTCAAAAACAGAAGACATCAGGAGGAGAGAAATGCAGGATCTCAACAAGGCTGTAACTGCAGAGGGAGCCGTGAGGTGCACAGCTCTGGGTATTGACGAGTATTAAGTATTCAGTCAGAAAAGCAAGTACATTCATCGATGGGCATCCAGGGGGATTGTGAGCACAGAGCCGGAGCAGAGAGGGGGATTATGTGTGCTGCAAGAACCAGACTCAAGATGTTTTGTGCTCGACATATAAGCCCGAAGACTTGAGAATAAGAACATGTGTAGGATCTCCGGCTTCTGCTACTGAAAGGGCGTCTGGCAGGTGAATTATGCCAACCAGGAGACTTCTAGTGCTTGGTAGGGCACGGTGAGCTCAGTACATGTCACAGAGCATGCCCACAACACCCTCCCGTAGAGTTGTTTTCTGATGGCACGCCTGCTCTCGTATTCTAACCTGACAGTTTTCAGGTGAATTACGCCTACGAAACGATGCATAGCATTTACATACTAGTGGGCATGCTTGTTTTGTCATTGGTAGTATTTTGACTGCGCAGAAAAAGTTTTATACTGTATGTAAATCCCATCGCTGATGCTCTGAGAGCAGTCCCACATGTGCGCTGGGTCTCCCCACCCTGCGCCATCCCCACGGGCTGGATGGCTACGATGTCACTGCTAGCTGCACTGAACGGGCTGGGAATGAACCGCGCATGCACACAATTTCAATGCAGGTAGTACTGCTGATCAAAGCCAAGGGAGGGGGCTGGCTGTGGTTTATCTGCAGGACACGGACAATCCCACAGGCTTGGGACCGCCCTTGGGGCACTTGCAACATGATTGCCGCAAGTGGGAAAAAAACTTTTTTTTTACTGTACAAAGAAAAAGCAACGAATTGCAAAAAAAAAAAAAAGAGAGGGCATGCCCACAAGTGCGTGAGCGCCGTACCCACCGCTGTGCGTCATTTAGTAGGAATAATTCACTTCCTTTTACACCAGAGACAATAAGGAGCTCAAAAACCATCTGCTAATACAAAACTAAACAAGACGGAAATAGACAGCAGGTGTGCAATTATCAGAAAATGTCTGATTGATTTCAGTGGGAGAATGTTGTGGGCATGCTCTGTGACATAGTCTCCGCTCCATCAGCTACTGATGTCTCCATCAGCTCCTGTCAATAGTCTTATCCTATGTTATCTACCTTCAGCTTTACAACAGAGGTGTAACCTTTAATTGTAATCTTACTCTTTAATTATGATGAAGTGACTGTTGATCCTGCCCCAATATGCACAGCAAAGGTGATAGGAAGTATAAGTCTACAGAGAGAGCTCAGTGGCCTGTGTGAAAACTGCAATACTGGAGATAGTGGAAAACTAGGTTCTGGGGGAGAGCATGACAAACATCACCTAAGAGAGAACCGTCAGGCCCCACCCATTTACCCCCTGGACTAAAAATAACATGATGCATCAGTTTTGCCCAGATTGGTCCTTAAGGAAAAAGGCTGTAACCAAATCTATACTAGAAAACATGACACCGCACACCGCATACATATACTGTGGAGAAAATGCAGACATAGCAGAGCAGAGTTTGTAATTAGGCACAAAAAGCTTCACATATGACAGCAGGTTAACCTACTGCTTAATCCTAAAGGGACTGCCTAGTTTAATGAGCTCTTAGCTGCCAGACCAGCGTGGTAATACAAGGGCTGCTTCCCAGAGCTTTAACCAGATCTTCAGGTAATTAGATTACTGCGCTGTACCGCGCGGCGTGCCAGCAGCGCCCGCTTACTACAGAGGATGCTGAGGCTATATATAGCTGCTGGGTTTTCCTCGAAGCTCGGATGTAGCACTATCGGATATCATAAAACTGATGAACTAGCAGAACTGCAGCGTATTCATTACATGGAGCGTCCAGAGGGAAATCAGCCGCCATAACTCCGCACACGAGACCGCCGTTACACTGACACGCTCGGCTTTCCTACAGTTACTTCATATGTTCTTATATTTCACTCAAGAATAAACAAGAGATTTTATCCAGATGCCTGAGAATGATGCACAATATGTACAAGTCAGGGAGAGAGCGGGGACAGTTATGTGGCGGCACACATGCCCACAACGCACCAGGGATTGAAAAGAAAAGAGCACCAATTTACCATCTGGTTCCTACATGTCTTCCCATTATTTACTGCTTCTGCTTGTTCATGGTCTGCACAGAATGATTGTATAATGGAAATAGTGGTTTTCACACCAGGGACTTTACAGTAATTTGGTCTGACTGTTTCCAATGACAGCAAGCAGAATAGTGAGTGCAGCTCTGGAGTAGAATATAGGATGTAACTCAGGATCAGTACAGGATAAGTAATGTAATGTATGTACACAGTGACTGCACCAGCAGAATAGTGAGTGCAGCTCTGGAGTATAATACAGGATGTAACTCAGGATCAGTACAGGATAAGTAATGTATGTACACAGTGACTGCACCAGCAGAATAGTGAGTGCAGCTCTGGAGTATAAAACAGGATGTAACTCAGGATCAGTACAGGATAAGTAATGTATGTACACAGTGACTGCACCAGCAGAATAGTGAGTGCAGCTCTGAAGGATAATACAGGATGTAACTCAGGATCAGTACAGGATAAGTAATGTAATGTATGTACACAGTGACTCCACCAGCAGAATAGTGAGTGCAGCTCTGGAGTATAATACAGGATGTAACTCAGGATCAGTACAGGATAAGTAATGTATGTACACAGCGAGTCCTCCAGCAGAATAGTGAGTGCAGCTCTGAAGGATAATACAGGATGTAACTCAGGATCAGTACAGGATAAGTAATGTAATGTATGTACACAGTGACTACACCAGCAGAATAGTGAGTGCAGCTCTGGAGTATAATATAGGATGTAACTCAGGATCAGTACAGGATAAGTAATGTAATGTATGTACACAGTGACTGCACCAGCAGAATAGTGAGTGCAGCTCTGAAGGATAATACAGGATGTAACTCAGGATCAGTACAGGATAAGTAATGTAATGTATGTACACAGTGACTGCACCAGCAGAATAGTGAGTGCAGCTCTGAAGGATAATACAGGATGTAACTCAGGATCAGTACAGGATAAGTAATGTAATGTATGTACACAGTGACTCCACCAGCAGAATAGTGAGTGCAGCTCTGGAGTATAATACAGGATGTAACTCAGGATCAGTACAGGATAAGTAATGTATGTACACAGCGAGTCCTCCAGCAGAATAGTGAGTGCAGCTCTGAAGGATAATACAGGATGTAACTCAGGATCAGTACAGGATAAGTAATGTAATGTATGTACACAGTGACTACACCAGCAGAATAGTGAGTGCAGCTCTGGAGTATAATATAGGATGTAACTCAGGATTAGTACAGGATAAGTAATGTAATGTATGTACACAGTGACTGCACCAGCAGAATAGTGAGTGCAGCTCTGAAGGATAATACAGGATGTAACTCAGGATCAGTACAGGATAAGTAATGTATGTACACAGTGACTGCACCAGCAGAATAGTGAGTGCAGCTCTGGAGTATAATACACAATGTAACTCAGGATCAGTACAGGATAAGTAATATAATGTATGTACACAGTGACTGCACCAGCAGAATAGCGAGTGCCGCTCTGGAGTATAATACAGGATGTAACTCAGGATCAGTACAGGATAAGTAATGTATGTACACAGTGACTGCACCAGCAGAATAGTGAGTGCAGCTCTGGAGTATAATACAGGATGTAACTCAGGATCAGTACAGGATAAGTAATGTATGTACACAGTGACTGCACCAGCAGAATAGTGAGTGCAGCTCTGGAGTATAATACACAATGTAACTCAGGATCAGTACAGGATAAGTAATGTAATGTATATACACAGTGGCTGCACCAGCAGAATAGTGAGTGCAGCTCTGGAGTATAATACAGGATGTAACTCAGGATCAGTACAGGATAAGTAATATAATGTATGTACACAGTGACTGCACCAGCAGAATAGCGAGTGCAGCTCTGGAGTATAATACAGGATGTAACTCAGGATCAGTACAGGATAAGTAATGTATGTACATAGTGACTGCACCAGCAGAATAGTGAGTACAGCTCTGGAGTATAATACACAATGTAACTCAGGATCAGTACAGGAGAAGACATGAACTTGTACATATGGGGGAACCCTTTGTTCCCTTGTACAGACCCCAGTATGTATTGCTGGCTGCTCTTGTGGATGGGTGATGTTTCCAGATGCAGCTGGATCAGTGAGGCAGGGGTATGGGAAAACATGAATGGAGGACACAGTATGGCCGCCGGTACTGGAGAGCAGTGAAATCAGCTCCCTGCTCCAGTGAAGGTGACTGTGAGGCGTTTAACACAAAATCTGTCAGGTTATTAAGTGGTTGCCGCAGAGCATGTTACCGGCTGACAGGTCACATCATTATCCTCCTTCTCCGCAGGAAATGAGTGTCTATTAGAGATGAGTGCGGAGTTGAATGGAGCGACGGTCACCCATGCACGCAGCCGCTCCATTCTTCTCTATCGGGGACGTCTACTCGGCTACATCCACCAGTCCCACAGAGTCAAATGAAGCATGCGTGTTTGCTGCTCCATTCAAGCAGGGAGCACAGGCCTCCATGGGATTATAAATCATATACTTGTACCATAAAATATACTCACATCCATAACTAAATAAATAAAACACGTGGACACAAGTATTTGGGTGGAATAAATTAGGCCACGGCCAACTTTATTAAAGATTATCTTAAACCAATTAAAGCTGTATCAATCATACCAATAACTTAATAAACAATAATTAGACCAGCCATAAGCTCGGCCTAAACTTCAGACTTAAAGGATAACTGTCGTTTTTTTATTTATTTGCTAGTTTATTAGAGCTCGGCATGTAAACCTGAGTTAGTCTGTCAATGATTGTCAAAAGATCTGTAATTACCTCATAATAACAGCTTTCATTAATGTCTCCTGTCCCTCAAAAGACCGTTGCTATGGCTCATCTGTCTCCGGCTAGGAAGACAGGGGGGCGGTCCTTCACACTGCATGCCTACAGTGAGGAGGCGTGTCTCTCAGTATTCCAATCTGATTGGCTGACAGGAAGCTGCTGGCTACAGCAAGTTTGTTTGTGACCTGAGGGAAAGCTGTTTTGGCCTCAGAGAACTGGCAGAGGAGCCATCTTGAGAAGATCCTCAATGTAGGAATCAAAACAGCTGTAACTAAGGGGAAAACTCAAGGAAAACAGTGGTAAGTGACGAAACCAAAGACTGCTTTATGCATAATGCTGCTGCAGCAGTAACAAATGCTAAAATAGATTTTTTTTTTAAATGAAAATATGACAGTTATCCTTTAACGCATCTGCTCACCGTTTCAGTGAGCGACATTGTACTCACCGGACCATGCCGGCTAAACAGGCGGCATGGGCCCCACCCCACCTACAGCTATTTCAATCCTAGCTTGCATGTCCAAGTTAAAAATATCTAAAACGATCTCTGACAAATGAATCTTGTCTGAAAAATAAAGGCCGGGCAAACCACCTTCAAGGTCCACGTGCCTAAAGGAAAACCCCCCAAACTAAAGGCATAAAACGAGCCATCATTCTATTTAAGCGTATCCTAATCTTATCCAAATATTTAAAATTAGAATAGGATAACCAAAGTAGACGCGGAATCATCTCCGAAAAAACTAAACGGGCATCAGGGAACAATCGTCTGGTCCCAACCATAGTACGCTTCATACAAAAGGCCAATTTAATGGTGCCCAATTTGCCCACATCATGAAAAATAAATTATATCGGAGTCTGAACACATTTCTAGTAGCACGTCCATCAAACCTTCCCACCGAAGACCCCTGACTCCATTCCAATAGATTCGGCATCTGTAGACCACGAGAGATTGTCACTGTACGATCTTTCTAAAGCTCTGCGATGGGACCAGTATACGAAAGAATGGCCGATGATCCATACGGCGAGTCCTGTGAAAACTACAACATAAACAAACATCAATCCACCGAAAAATCAGGACGAACATACAGTTTAAAACGATTAGACGACCATCGCCCAATCCGTTTAATCACAGACGCACTCAAACCAGACCGAGCCGCCACCGTGGCGGCTCCAATCCGGAAAGAATGCAACGTAATCCGGAAACCTTCCAAACGCAGCTCCCGTAAACATTTAGACAGCACAGACCTAAATTGATATTGAGTTAATGGAGAAACATCCGCATGCAGAAAGAAAACATTACCACCAGTACCGAGATCGCCTACTCACCGGACAAATACAACCCGACCCGACTCTGTTCACTCGAATCCGGACTGATCCATTTTTGACGTTGAAAGAAAAAAACAGGACATAATTAACATGAATGTGGACATGCTGCAAAGCCAAACCCAAACTTGACCTTCCATTCTTCGGAAACGATTCACTAATTCTAAAAGCACCAAAAAAAAACATACAACAAAACGCAGTGGAAAAAAGCAACGCCTCAAAGCACACCAATGAAGTAGCGTGACATAATGACCTCAACAGCGTAGGTGAAATGGGACACCTGCTGTCAGGAAAACAATTACCGCGTTTGTAACCTTTTAAAATCTGCTAAATCAAGAAATAATCCAACATACAAGGGGAACCTAAAACTCGAAGAAAAAAGGAAACACCAGATAGAACCCTTAAAACAGTAGCACAAGCCAAACCATCCTTAAATAACGCAACGCACAAAATGCCAATGCAGCAACTTCACCACCAGAATAAGGAGACCAACCTCTAGCTGCGGTAAAACGACACCACCGAAGCCAAGAACGGACGTAATCCGACCATGTTGTCGGAGCCTTAGATGAATGTAAGACATACCCAGGACCAAATCAGAGTCCAACAATTTAACTACTAACGGACACTTTGACGAAAAACAGTTAACTGCAAATAAAACACCCTTATTGCCAGTATGCAAAACAATCCTCTTATTGGAAAAACAACCACCCCATAAAACTAAAGACACCAGTACAGGAAAAAGCTCCAATAAAACAATGTTCTTAGTCACCCTATTCATTACCCAATCAAAATGCCATTCTGATGCGCACCAGTGCCCGTTCCAATACGCACCAAAACCAGCTGCATCCGTGAAGAACTCCATAAAAGAAGCCAAAACAAAATCTTCCTGCCGATACGACCTGCCATTATATTGCTGAAAAAATTCT
The DNA here is from genome assembly GCF_014858855.1 of Bufo gargarizans. Classification (NCBI taxonomy): domain Eukaryota; kingdom Metazoa; phylum Chordata; class Amphibia; order Anura; family Bufonidae; genus Bufo; species Bufo gargarizans. The sequence continues at coordinate 44,432,935 of NC_058082.1, read as the reverse complement.
AACCAAACCATAAAATCTTCTTTAACCTCTTCAGACAATCTTTGTGGACAATTGCCGACAAAACACCCGGCCCATCGGCATAACCCTACTAGCAAAAGGTAACATACCTAAAACCGACTGAATGTCCTTTACCGTGGCTTTACGCTTTTTTAACACCATGCAAATCCTAGACACCTTTTGCAATGGAAGACGAAACTCCCCTTTTACAGAATCGATGACAATCCCCAAATATTCCAAACAATTAGTGGGGTAAACGGCCTTATCTTCAGCTAACGGAACACCAAACTCAGAACAAACCGCAACAAAGGATACCGCAACAAAGGATTCCGAAACCTCTGAACACACTGAGGCATCCGCTGGACCAATGAACAGAAAATCGTCTAGATCGCGCGTCACTGCTCCCCGCATACCCCTAACCGCTACTACCCATTCAAGGAAGGAGGAAAAAACGTCAAAATAAAAACATGACAAGAAGGCTGTACCGGTAACAGGCGAACCGAATGTCTGCCTTTCCGAAAACTACGTACTAAATCTATCGCTGAATCAAAGGTGGCATACTTAACCGAACACAATGCTTTATCAATTTCATCATTTAAAGATGCACCATACGGAAAAGATAAACGATGAATCAAGCGAAAAGCATTGGGTTCTTTTTTCGGTACAACTCCCAACGGAGAAAGGCGAAAATTGGCGAAAGGCGGAGAGGAGAAATGACCTGCAATCCTGCCTAACTCCAATTCTTTTGCTAATTTTTATTGCACAACCGCAGGAAATTGATCAACAGAAGATCAATTATTAACCCATTCACAACCAAAACCAGAAAATGATGGCAACTGAAAACCAAAAGCAAAACCGTCAAGAAGCAGCTCCGCCATCTTGCAACTTGGGTAACGTTCTAGCCGAGGACGCATGGGTCACCAGATTTACTGGCGTCCATGCTCTTGGCAAGAAACTCTTTTGTGGATGGCAGGGTAGGCATGTTAGGTCTTTTATAACAGCGAACCATCGGGTGACCGCCACCACAAAAGGCACATTCATGACGATACTTGCATGACGCAGGCCACCTACACTGCGCTTTTTTAACAACTGAGATTGCGGGACTGCGGAGGACGGCTGCTGCTTTGGGGCAGAATAAGATGAACGCTGTGACAACAATAAATTAAGCCACAGCCCCCCATCGCAATGCTAGGATACATCGACAGCCTCTGTCTGAAACTCTCATCATACACAAACCAACCAATCCCACCCAAAATTTTTATACGCCTCTAAAATATTGTCCAAATGCTGAAAAAGTCCTGAACATTTTGTAGGACATTTTTCACCCATCGCGCTGCAGAAGATACAGTATGCTTGCAGCCAATTATTAAAAGTGCGGGGGATCGGGCGCTTCCTGTCCTCTTCAGACTTATCCTCCCTTATAGCCACAAATTCATTTCTCCATATCTTTTCTTTTACCGACATGGAGAGATGAAAGCCCACAGGCGATATATATCACATGGTAACATTTCCTTATAACATGACTCTGACACTCCTTTATGTCTGGATACCGCTGGAAGAGGGAGAGAGTCATCACTTTCCGAATCCCTACCCATCCTTTGACCGCTGAACCGCTAAGCATCAGAAAAATCGCCCGCTATACCAGCCGGTTAGGGGTGGGCAAACTTTTTTAAAGAAGAAAGTACAGAGGACACAGATGCAATAACAGGACCCAGACCACTGGGGCACTCACCACCAGCTGGAGTCGAACTCCGAACACCAGAAGAAGATGCGGAAGCCTCTTGGAGCGGTGGCACGTCTTCCAGGCACGCACCCTCAACACCTGAGTGGAGCAGCAGTGATTGGTGCTACGCATGCTGCAGGTTCAATTCTTCGCAGTCTCCTTCCGTGCTGATGTGAAGAACATGAAGATCTTCTCACCGCAGGAGTTTTCAGGGAACCCAGGAGCCTATGGACAGAAGCGGAACCAATCTTCTGCTCAAAGTTTCCAGGGGACGCAGATCCTGAGCGCACCTCTGGCTGTGACGTCAACTCCCTGCAGCTACGTCTGGCGCGATCCACAGCAGAGCTGCGCCTCTCCGTTCACCTCCTATCCGGGACAGACCTGCAGGCGCACTGAGAGGCGGCCGCTCCATCCTCAATGCGCCTGCGCCGGGTGTAGATGTGACGTCATCGGCGCAGGCGCATTGAGGATGGAGTGGCCGCCTCTCAGTGCGCCTGCGCCGATTGAAGACAGGTACGGCCGCGGCGCAGGCACCAGATTTTGAATGCAAACAGGCAGGGCCAGCAGAGAACAATCCCGTTCCCTGGCCCTGTCAATCAACATGCGGAGGGGGTGTCATTAGGATCGGAGGATGCGGCTGCTACCAGCAAGTAGCCGCCCTACTTGCTGGTAGACAGGTAATTTACATATTCTAAAAGTACGTTTTTAGCAAAATCTACAGGACCAAAATGATTAATCACATTATGTATGGATAAATCGCAGTATAGGGATTATAAGTACGCCAAAAAAAAAACAAAAAAACAGTTTCGTGGGGTGACAGAAGCCCTTTAAGATCCAACAATGTAAAATATGATTTATTGCCATTTTTCAAGTGGTCCTAAACTTTTGATCAGGACTGTATCTCCGGTCATCTATTCACTGCGGGAGAACATTTACATGCCGTTCTGGTACATTACAGGGGGCCTCCGTCCTGGACACAACCATCACAGAAACGTCAGGGCATGGCGTACAGAAGTTACCACCTCCGGCTGCTGCTTGCCCACTGTCCAGACCACAGCATGGAGTCACCCTTGAAGAATTTCTTGTCTCTACGGTGCTCCTTATTTGTACTGGGTTTTACCTGTTTTAATAATATATGTTATGTTGTGCAATAATTAAAGGAATTGTCCACCTCAGACAGAAAATCAATTTCCCAAAACCCTATTGGTGAACTCAAAGTGACTGGACCCTCTGCTCAGGATCCTCTTGCCCACAGTGTAGAGTGGTTAGAAAGAGTGTCTCTCTTTGGAGGACCCAAACTATCCAGGATTACTCCTACAACCCATTGATATAAATGGACAATGTGTAATACGTGTTTTCTCCTGTAGTGGCGCTGTAGGGGGGAGTGAACTCTTAATGCCAGGTTTCCCCGCATCTCACAGCTTACAAGTGGGGAGGACACTCAGCTTATTGTCAGGGGGGCATTCTAATATTTAGGGACTGTCAAAAGTGAAGAACCCATTAAACCCTTTCAAGACTGGCGATTTTCAGTTTTTTGGGGGTTTTCATTTTTCACTGCAAGCCTTCCTAAAGTCATAACTTTTTTAAATTTTTCCTTTCACATGCTGTTTTCTAATAGCACTATTTACGGCTGCATACAATGTAGTGGGGGGGGGGGGGGGGGGGAGGGGATTTGACATGGGTGGAATAAAAAAATAAATAAAATTGTGCCACATTTTTATGGGTTTTGTTTTTACGGCGTTCCCTATGCAGTAAAACTGACCTGTTCCCTTCATTTTTTGGGTCAGTACGATTACAGTGATACCACATCTGTATAGTTTTTCTTGTGGTTTAATACAAAAAAAATATTTAGAAAAAAAAACACATTTTTCTTTGTATCGCCATATTCTGACCCCCATAACTTTTTTATGTGTACGGAGCTGTGTGAGGGCTCATTTTTTGCGGGGCAAGCTGTACTATATTGATACAATTTTAAGGAGTGTATGTTTTTTTTTATCACTTTTTTGTGGGAGGTGAAGTGACCAAAAAACAGCAAATAGGCCATTTTGACTTTTTTTTTTTTTTTTTTTTTAACAGTTTCACTGTTTGCCGTATGGAATTTCAATAGCTGTACTGTGTTTTTTCACGCGGCGATGCCCAGGATGTGTAATTTTTTTTATTGTTTGTTTGTGTATTTTTACTTTCATTTTGGGGAAACCTTTTTATAGTTCCCCTAGGGAACCACAACAATCATCAGACTGCTTCTCTCGTAGACTCCATCGCATTAGGATTGGAGTCTATTAGAATTACACTATGGGGGTCATTTATTAAGCTGAAATACGCCTATTCTAGGCGCAGATTGGGGCGCAACTAGCTCACGCCTAGCTCACGCCAGGTCTAAATAAGTGGGCCTGTCTCCTTTACCATTTTCTATGCAGACCGCAAAACCGCATCAGTTTTGCCGGAACACTTGGGGCCGGATCCGGCATTAATGTATTTTTTAATGGAAATTAATGCCGGATCCGGTATTCCGGCAAGCGTTCAGTATTTTTGGCCGGAGAGAACTGCAGCATGCTGCGGTATTTTCTCAGTTCAAAAAAAACTTATGAAGGACTGAACTGATGCATCCTGAACATATTGCTCTCCATTCAGAATGCATTAGGATTAAACGGATCAGGTTTTTTCCGGTATTGAGCCCCTAGGACAGAACTCAATATCGGAAAACAGAAACGCTAATGTGAAAGTACCCTTAGTCTTATTTAAGTGAATGGGCCTGGGCTGCAATACCAAGCACAGCCACTATACAATGTATGGCGCTGTGCTTGGTAAGCTGTGAGGAGGACGCAGCGCTCTGGTTTCTTAAAATAACTGATCAGAAGGGTGCTGGGAGTTGGACCCCGACCGATCAGATATAGATCTTTCTGCGGATAGCCATCAATACTGCGCTCCCAAAACGCCCCTTTAAACTGTGCGGGGCCAGCTGTGATAAGCCGCCATTCAAAGGATCTGGCTGCAGGTCACTCCCATATCTCTATTCAGAACACATGCACACTCAATCGGGCCAAGTGTGCATGTGTGCAGGAGTCGTCGAGAGGCAGCTATACCTTTATCTGCATTGCCTATTTGAGTAGGAGCACCTACCCCTCCTCCATGCTTTACACTGCAGCTGCGCTTCTTCAGAAAACACCCGAAATAGGAGACTGGAGAGTTTGTTTATAATCAGTGCAAAGCATTTTAAAAAGAACATGAGTGAGACGGACTAAAGCTTATACGGAGCAATCATACAATATACATTACTACTGTGACCTCCACCCCCCAAGCCCCAGCAATCAACCACTTCTAGACCAAGAAACAGCTGTGTAGATTAGATCTGTTCCCAGGAAAGCTGGATAACAAGTAATGGGAAAATAAGAGCGCTCCTCATTGCAAGACACAAGCTAAAAAAAAAAAAAAAATCTAAAATCGATCCAAAGGCGCAGAAGGGTAAAAAAAAAAAAAAAAAAAAAAAAGAAGAAGAAATAAAACAAAACACAAGAAAATGGAGATCTATAGAGCGAGCAGCTGGAGGGAACAGCCGGGCTCATCGCGTGCTGCACACAGAGGCTGCCGCCATATGCTGTATTGATATACTCCATTAAAGAGCCCCCTCCCCATTAAAATCTCCAGTAAATTAAACCCAGTATGCAGACCCCTCATCCTTCCTATTACAGCCATCATTCAGCTTTCCCAGACTCCTGAAAGGCAGGATGGTCGACTTATGCAATGACATGTCTGATGCTCCCATGTAAGTGGATTACTAGGCAGGCCTTCTCTTCAGGGGTCTACAGAGGCCGAGTGACTGCCCACCTGATGTCATATAGGTCTTTACCTTGTTTACGGTACTTTAAGATGAATGTCAACCATTAAACACCATGGATACACAGTGCCAAATCCCCTGCACATTTAGAGTTACATGATTAAATTCTGTCTACCAGCAGCCACCACTAGGGGGAGCTTAAGAGCTTAATGTATACTGGTGTATGCAGTGAGCTCCCGCCAGTGGTGGACAGCACTAGATTATGTAACCCTACATAGGCAGGGGATCTGGAGCTCTACACCAAGAATCCACCGCTGTGAAGCTTTTTTTTAAGAAATTCACTTTAAGGAGAAATTTTCTTGATGATGACACAAGAAAAAAAAAAGTATATACAGTAATTACCCTTACCTTGGTGGTGTCATCATGTGACCGCTGATACCGTTTCCATCGGCAACCGTAAATTCCGGTCAGGCATGACAAACATAACTGCGGCTCGTAGTACTGTAGCGGTTGGTGCTTTACCATACTCTCTCCAGCTGTTCAGCAGACGGCTACTAAATGTCCATCGGGGACTCCTGATAAAAAAAAAATATATAAAAATAAAAAGGTCATAAAAGACGCAAAAACAAGATAAATTCCCTCCTTCCCAAAAATAAAAAAAATATATACAAAATTTCCAGATTCTTGTCCGCAGCCAAGGACAAGAAAAGGCATTTCTATTATAGTCCCAGATATGTACAGTCCGCAAAATGCGGAACGCACATGGCCGGTCTCCGTCATTTGCGGACTGCAAAACAGTTGCGGACGTGTGAATGGACCCTTACAGTAAGGCCTCATGCACACAGACTTTTTTTTTGCGGCCCGCAAAAACGGTTTCCGTTGTTTCGTGATCCGTGTCCGTTTTTTCTTCCGTGGGTCTTCCTTGATTTTTGGAGGATCCACGGACATGAAAAATAAAAAAATAAAAAGTTTGCCTTTGAAATGATAGGAAAAAATGGACACGGATCACGGACGCGGATGACAATCTTGTGTGCATCCGTGATTTTTCACGGACCCATTGACTTGAATGGGTCCGTGAACCATTGGCCGTGAAAAAAATAGGACAGGTCATATTTTTTTCACGGACTGGAAACACGGATCACGGACGCGGATGCCAAACGGTGCATTTTCCGATTTTTCCACGGACCGATTCAAAGTCAATGGGTCCGTGGAAGAAAACGGAACAACGGCCGCGGATGCACACAACGGTCGTGTGCATGAGGCCTAAGAAGAAGTGCTGCTCTACCAAGGGAAAGAGGAGAGGAGTGTTCACTTGACCTTGAAGATAAATCAATATTCTAGAAATCCTGAGCATCGACTCCAGGATCTTCATAAAGATATAATGATGTATAACATCAACCGTTCTAAATACCAAGTCACAAAAGAAATGAGACAAGCAGGTGGGAATTTGAGACGGCCACTGATCCCATAATGGAAATCAATGATCACCAATACTCCAGACATGAAGGACAGACGAGCTGGGGCCTTCTCCCTTTCTTCTGAGTTTGAATCCTTCATCAATCTCCTGGTATTGAGATGCTTTTGTCAATGGGAGGACATAGTTTATATCTTTATATTTCTACTACAAGTTCTATTAATTTGCACTGACAAGGAAAAGCTAGCTACTTCCTTCCTGACTGGCGTCACCACTGCGACCAGTTGAAAGCTCCTGTCCATCTTGATGAACCCAAAGACATTTGCTACTTGACCTCTTAGATGCTTCAGCATAGTGAGAGGTGGAAGGTTCTCTCAACGTGACCGACTGCCAGGAAAAGCGAAGAGAAGGAGTTTGTCTTCCCTTACTTAGTTCTCCCTGGCAGTGGCTGACATTCATCGACCACCACAATCCACTTCCATATGTAGTGTCACCAGGTCTACATTGGACCTCTATGCATGTGGACAAGAGGCATATGGCATATTTATCAGATCCATGGGTTCAGGCAAAAACTTCCTTTAAGGTTGGTGACCTTTTACACATAAGGATTCATTGGGGTGTACATTATGTGGCCATGAGAAGAATCCTCTGTTTTTAGCAGCACCGGTCAACCATCTAAAGTGTATAGGGGTGTTCAGATTCTGGGACATTGTTAAACATGGTCCATCCTTTGGTCTTATGAGAGATATGCCACAGCCAGAAGAGTCTGGAAAGGACAGAGTTGTCTAGCAACGGCTTATTTCTCCTGATCATGAAGAAGTAGTCCAAATGCTCAGACAACTAAAATGTGTCATCAGCTTTAACGGTGTTGTGGTCCCTCCATTTGGAAAATCACTGGGAGATCTAATTCTATATTGCAACATAAGACTCAATGAGTTCCCGCTTCCCGTTCATGGTGGAGAAACAGCTGTAGGCATGCAATCACTCTTCATTTCAGTATCTCAAACATTTCTGTAAAACTTGACCAGATATTCTAAGCCACTGCTCCACCAAGAATGGAGAAGACTTCCCTCTTCTCAAAATCAATAAGGTCTCCACTATCACACCCCACCAAAGACCAAACACAATTGTATCAATGGAAAAGAAAAAAAAAACTTCAGCAAATGTATAATATGTTATGGTTGAGGGAGAATCGGAGAAAGGAATGCTAATTATTCTCTCCGCTTGCTTCATCATCGTTGGTCGATGTCTTGTAGTGATCATCATCGGCTTTACACAAACTCACTACTCCTAATGACTACAAAAAGCCTGACGATCTCCGGAGAGGGAGAGCGCCATAGATTTATTGACAAGTTAATTTTCTACTAATTACGCTTCCGCTGTTAATTACTTTTAGGTTTATTCTTCGGTATCATGTAAATTGTTGGGATTGGTGAGAACTAATAAGGTCTTTGGGGGATGTTGAGCTCACGACAAGATAAGCATCTCGAGATGAGCAACTTGTAGCTTGAGTTGAGATTTAGAAATCAATTTGACTTGGAGCGTTATCTTCTAATTGGAGATAATTCATCAGATGGATAAAGTCTTCATCCGCTCACTAATGGAACACACGTGACTCAAAATATACATCTTCAAAACTGATAAAGTGCGGCTTGAAATAAGATAGTGGGCACCAATAGCCATCTACGTCTTGACCATAGAAAACCAGAAGGTTCAACGGGAGACCATATAGACATTTTCCAGATACATCCATATCTCAGAATCCTTCAAGATGCCTCAAAGACAACAAAACCTGATGACCGTCACCTGGTATAGCAGCCCAACATGAAAACTGCATTGTTGGCACTAGCATACCGTAACTAACTAGTACATATTATAGTAGTTATATTCTTGTACAGAGGAGCAGTATTATAGTAGTTATATTCCTGTACATAGGAGCAGTATTATAGTAGTTATATTCTTGTACAGAGGAGCAGTATTATAGTAGTTATATTCTTGTACATAGGAGCAGTATTATAGTAGTTATATTCCTGTACATAGGAGCAGTATTATAGTAGTTATATTCTTGTACATAGGAGCAGTATTATAGTAGTTATATTCTTGTACATAGGAGCAGTATTATAGTAGTTATATTCCTGTACATAGGAGCAGTATTATAGTAGTTATATTCTTGTACATAGGAGCAGTATTATAGTAGTTATATTCTCGTATATAGGAGCAGTATTATAGTAGTTATATTCTTGTACATAGGAGCAGTATTATAGTAGTTATATTCTTGTACATAGGAGGCAGTATTATAGCAGTTATATTCTTGTACATAGGAGCAGTATTATAGTAGTTATAGTCTTGTACATACGAGCAGTATTATAGTAGGTATATTCCTGTACATAGGAGGCAGTATTATAGTAGTTATATTCTTGTACATAGGAAGCAGTATTATAGTAGTTATATTCTTGTACATAGCAGCAGTATTATAGTAGTTATATTCTTGTACATAGGAGCAGTATTATAGTAGTTATATTCTTGTCCATAGGAGCAGTATTATAGTAGTTATATTCTTGTACATAGGAGCAGTATTATAGTAGTTATATTCTTGTACATAGGAGCAGTATTATAGTAGTTATATTCTTGTACATAGGAGCAGTATTATAGTAGTTATATTCTTGTATATAGGAGGCAGTATTATTGTAGTTATATTCTTGTACATAGGAGCAGTATTATAGTAGTTATATTCTTGCACCTGGAGGCGGTATTATAGTACTGTAGCTATATTACTGTACACTGCACATAGTATTAGTGATGTATTAAATATTTAGTTTAGCTTATTAAGTAATTTACTTAATAATGTGACGAGTAGGGATAAGCAAATCGACTTCGGATGAAACATCCGAAGTCTATTCACATAAAACTTCATTCTAAGGGTCCATTTACATGTCCGTAACTGTTTTGCGGATCCGCAAAAACACCGACACCGGCCATGTGCACATGGCCAGCACTATTATAGAAAATGCGCTATTGCGGACAAAAATAGGACAGGTTCTATTTTTTTCTGGAGCAGCGGACCGGAAGTTCGGGGCCACGAACTGGCAGTGCGGATGCGGACAGCACACTGTGTGCTGTCCGCATCGTTTCCAGCCTCATTGAAAAAAGGATGGGTCCGCACCTGTTCCACATAATTGCGAAACGGATCTGGACCATTCATACGGACGTCTGAATGGAGCCTAATACTGTACGGAGCAGGAGCTCCACACAGTATTAGAATGTATGAGCCAAAGTTATTGCTTCGTGAAGTCTCGCGAGACTTTGCGCAATAACTTCATAAATTAATTTGTACTGTAAGAAACCATTTCCAATAACTTCGGCTCATCAGAGCCAATGCATTCTAATATGCGAATCGACTTCGGATGTTTCATCCGAAGTCGATTCGCTCATCCCTAGTGACAACCACTCTTACACTCAGGATATACTGAATATGAGATATGTGTTCTATATTTCACAACTTCCTTACCATATAACAATCATTACTACCCCATTGATGTGACTGAATCTGGAGCTGCCCTTTTAATCCTGCGCCATCAGGACCTACAGGGGACAGTGCAGATTTGGCATTTCGTTTGGCGTTTGACCTAAAAACAAGCTAACAAGAAAGGCTCGTAATAATGAGTGTATAATAACGATGCCATGCTGACCGCTGGGCAGGCACTACTGACATTCACTCGTCTGTAGGCACTGGACGCCGGGCTAACAGCCTCTGCTCATTGTCTGTTCTCCGGGCCTTTGCCGCTAAACACCGCTGTCATTACACAAAGAGATAAAGCATTCAGAAGAATAAAAGCCGTGCGTGCCCATAATCCATTAAATTATATCATCTGCAGTACCCAGCGGCTCTTGGCAGATGTACGGGCACGAGGGGGAACGGGCGTGGGATTTACAGCCATTCTGCAAGTAACATTGCTGGGGTATTACATAACGTATACCAACATGGCACAGACTACTGCCTCATCATCCACAGCAGAGGTAGGAACTGCATTCCTATCCTGCATTACCTGCCCCCCCCCCCCCACGTAATCCAAAACCTCATTGCACAATATAAAGGACATTTGCCAATAACCTGCGTTACCCAATCTATCAAGAGTCCAGTTTCGACCCAGCGAATTACGCACAATAAAACAAAGTGACACTGTGTCCCGCTAGGTACGAGGGGAAGGTGCACCAGGGACCTCTTAAAGGAATTGTCTTCTTTAAAGGGAACTCGTCACCTCTCCCGGCTTGTCTGCATTACTAAATACCTGCATTCCCCATGAAATAACTATTGTAGAGCATCTTGTGCAATTCCTCTGTTATTCTTCCTGAAAATCTACAAATACATTGACCACTGGGTGTTCTTATTCTTCTCGTCACATCCACCCCGATACTGGCACCACTGGTAACGCCAAGTTGTCAGTTTATTTATTTATGACATTTTCTGGAGGAATAACAGAGGAATGGCACAAGGTACAGTGTTATTTGAGGTGGAATCCAATCATGTCCTAAAACAGACAGGTCAGGAGAGCCGACGGGTCTTCTTTAAAATAGGGTGTACATAGTGGGAAAACACACAATCTTCTCAGTATACGGACCGCCAGAAGCCGTCCCCTCCACATGACCACATCCTCCAATAGGACGTGACCCCACCCTGTCAAAATGCTGCAGAGGCTTAAGGGCTCATTCAGACGGCCGTATGCTGTCCACAAAAATGCGTATCCGTTTTTTTCTTGCGGAAAGTTCAGCATGTCCGCATAAAACGCATTGCATTCAGTTTTTTTGCTGACCTATAGACTTCAATGGAGCCATGTCCTGTTTTTCACTGACAAGTATAGGACACGTTTTATTTGTTTTGGGAGCCGTGCAATGGAAGAAAAAGGGCCCCATAGAAGTGAATGGGACAGCATCTAATCCGCAAAAAAACAGATCCGCATTTTTGCGGACAGCATGCGGCCGTCTGAACCGTAACTTAAAAAGAGAACCCGTCCCCTCTCCTGACCTCTCTGTTTTAGTTATGACTTGTATCCACTATGTAATAACAATTCTGAAGCATCTATTCTTATAAACGGTCTATTATTCCTGCTAGAAGTTAAGAATGAATTACAAGCATTTTGCAATTATGGTCAAGCTGGGTGTTACCAGTTGGGGGGGTGTCCTTGCCCAGTCTACCACTATCCAAGCAGCGCTGCCAGTGACACCCAGCTAGACCTTAAAATTCACTCATTCCTACTTCTTGCAGGAATAATGGAGGAATGGCACATCATAGAGTCATCAGAACCGATGCTCTAGAATGGTTGAAAGGTTCAAATTTCCAAATGCAGGTTGGGCTTGATTGCTTTTCACTCTCACCGAGATGTAACTAGGTTAGACGACCCCTTTAAATATGCAACAGATGGCTTAAGGGGGATTGCGGAAAAATGCCAAATACCCCCCTTTCCATACTAGCACGACCCCTTTAAACCCGAATTCTAGTACATACAGTGTATCCAGACTTGTCACCAATGGTCGAAATGGTGCAGTGTAAATTTACCGGTCAGCTAAACCTCAAAATGTAGGTCTGTCTTGGAAGCTGAGATATAAGGAGCCGTTTGCTGGCCTCCTTACACTGTACCCCAGCGATGCCCATAACACAACCTGGTGGTCAAAGCTATTCTCTTCTGATCAGTGGATCCCCAGTGGTCTCTCTATTTCCAGGCAGACACAGGAACAGTTCATCTAAATGTAAACCAGGGTCCGCAATCAGGGTCAGATGGTCAGGTGAAGGTCCAGGCTTTTGGTGGGTAAATCAGTTCAGACCCCTACATTAATTAAGCCCCCAGATATTTCCAGACTCCTAAGACTCATTCAGATCCTAAGACCCCAAACCAGACAACTAAATTTAATTTAGGCCCATAGCAAAGGCCTAAAATGAGCCTGCATCCCCAAATAAGCCCCTAAGTTCATCTTGACCCCACAGCAGGCTCCTAACGTCATACTGTCACGGACGGTGTACAGGAAACAAGGCAAAGCAACATGTATAAACGACTCGCTGGATCCAAAAGCTACGGAACCAAGGGAGACCCCTGCAGAAGACCTGGCACTTTCCCTGGCTGCTCAGCCTATGCAAAGATCCGAATGGTGGAGGTCTGCATATCCACGAACCTTGACTATAAAGCCCTGAGCACCCTACAATAGTGAGGGGACACGACCACCGGCTCCCTACACAAGATACGGAGGGAGTCAGGGTCACCTGGGATCCAGCAAACAGAAAATAACAGATAAAGGTACAACACTTAGCTTTGAAGCAAACAGGAGGACAGAGTCAGCGTGCACACACACTCCAGGAAGTAGTATAAGCCGCCCAGAAAAGCATTCTGGGGAAGAATTTAAAGGGAAGCAATTAGTCCAACACATGACAGCTGAGAGAGACTAACGAGAGGAGGAGCTGAATACCACAACACAGAAACTCAAGGGGGAGGTTCTGAAAGGCCTCTGTCAGAGCTTCTCAGCTGTCTGGTTGTGACACATACAGACCCCAGACCATGCCCCAAAAATAAATTCTGGCCCTATATCAAAGACATGAAATGAACACGGGCAGCAGGTTATAGAGCAGGAGGAGCTGAGCAGATAGATATACAGTTTGTGGGAAAAGATTCAGTAAAACATGTAATTTATTCATCTAAATTCCTGCTCATTCTGGGCTTCGACGTCCAAGAGGCGGAGCTATCAGTGATTGACAGCTATCTCTGTATACAGTGTAGGAAGGCGCAAGGGTCCATCATTGACGGAAGGTATGTGTCACCGAGATTCCTGGCCTCGGTGAGGTAAGAGCCGGTAATTTTAAGTGTCAGCGGCAGTTAGTGCTGACTTGCACTAATTGTTAGTTAGTATGGCTGTAGAGCCGATCCGGGACGGCTCTTACTGGGAGCAGCCAAAGTGCAGGGTGGGTGGCTTCTCCCCACGCTCCAGGCCGGGTTTTGGCTGGGATATAAAATCAGCCAGCAGTCTCAGCTGAGTGGATTATCCTCCACTTCACAGTGAAGCTGCTGTGGTTTTGGGAGCTCTCTGCGCCGAGGTCTGGAGGCCGTGTGTCAGGCGAGCAGGCCGCCTTACAGCCTGCAAGTGGACTTTCTGAGGCTGAGCATTCAGACGGGTGTGAACTGACACCCAGGATATCAGGTGAATGTTATTTAGTTTTTTCTGTGTGTGAAGAAGAACCAAGCCTGGTCCATTGCCTCTATATTGCATCCGCTAACCTGCCTACCAGAGCGAATCCCCATAAAGGGGAGGCTGTCAATCACGGACAGGACCGCCCCCTGGACTTCACAGCCCAGAAAAAGAAGGATTATTTACATTACATTAAATTACACGTTTCACTGAATCTTTTCCCATCTATATATCGATCTGCTCAGCTCCTCCTGCTCTATAAACTGCTGCCTGCAGCTCAGACACCATGTTCAACCTGATAGATTTCCTTTAAACTCATTCAGACCCCAAACCAGAACCCTGTAAATCAGAACCCAGACCAGACCCTTAAAAGGGGTATTCCCCATCTCAGAAAATTGGGGGATATCTCTAGGATATGCCCCCATTGTCTGATAGGTAAGGATCCCACCTCTGGGACCCGCACCTACATCAAGAACGGACCCCTGAAGCTTGTGGAAGGCGCACTGCGCATGCGCAGACACCCTCCATTCATTTCTACGCCGTCGAAAATAGTCGAGCTGGCGGTGCGCTCCCATTCAATCCTATGGGGAAAGCGCTTGGTGGTGGTCCTCTGGCCACCACCTTCCCAGCTACATTCTAAGCTTAGGTGCGTGTGGGTCCCAGAAGTGGGCGTCATGCTGCAACCACATTCATACCTTTGGCAGCCCCGCTACACTGCCGTGTAGCCGTACCCTTAGGCCCCATTCATAATTTGCCTATAGTCCTCAGACTGTTTTTGCCTTATCTTGACATATGCCTTTCACTCCCATAAAACTTAACTTTTATTACAGCTCAATCATTATTACTGACCATTAAATCTACCCATTAAAGAAAAAAAACTCAGTTGTGTTGCCTATTTTCTATTAATGGATCAATTTATACTCAGTTCACTATCTGGACTGTAATTCAATAAGGGGCTGGAAGCTGCGCGCTAGCTCCAGACTCCCCCTATTCTTAGGCTGAATACCCTTATTGCTGGGTACATATTACTAATTCCCATTTAATATAAATATTCAATTGGAAAAAGTATTAGCATTATTGTGAGGGAATTATTAGCCGATACAGTAAATAAATAAATATACAAAAATAACAATAAATCAATAGATGTGGATGTGTAGATAGAGATATGTTTGAAGGTGGGGAGTTTAAAAAGAACTTTATAGTAGGGTTGTTGTGGGTATCAAAATATCGATGTCCTGGTATCGGTATTTGACTTTTAATCTATACTAGGCTGCGCTACTGCGCAGCCGAGTATCAGAGAACATGGAGCGCGCTGCTTTCAGCGCGCGCAATGTTCCCTCAGCAGCACAGGGGAGAAGGAGTCACTTTCTCCCTCCCCTGTGCCGCCTCTGCCAATCAGGAGAGAGGGGCGGAGGAGGGGGCGGGCGCACTGTGCCACCAATAAAAATTAACGTCTAATACAGATACAGGAGGCGGGTGCGGTGGCAGGATCACATAGCCAGCACCCGACCTCTGTGACAGGGAGCTGGGTGCCGCACCTGAGGGGTTAACTGCTGCAGTGCCCTGTCATAGAGGGCGGGTGCAGGCTATGTGATCCTGCCGCCGCACCCGCCTCCTGTATCTGTATTAGACGTTAATTTTCATTGGTGGCGCAGTGCCCCCTCCCCCAGTATTAAATCATTGGTGGCAGTGGCAGCTTCTGATCGGAGCCACAGCAGTGTAAGCCTGGGGCTCCGATCGGTTACATGGCAGCCAGGACGCTAATCTCCCTGCTGCTGTGTGTACTAATCCCAGGGCAGCAGGGAGAGTGCGAGGTCCTATTCACCCTGATAGAGCTCTATCAGGGTGAATAGACAAGGGATGAAAAGATCCCAGGTTCTAGCCCCTGAGGGGGAAAATAGTTATTAAGTGGGGGGGGGAAATGTCAGTGCGTCTTATAGGTTAAATACTAATGAGCGCTTCCATTATGGAGGCACTCATTAGTACAGGAACGGCGCTGCTGGGAGAGCGCTAGATCTCAGAAGCTGTGGTGACGTCCGGAACAGGAAGATTTTTATTTTTTGTCTGACATGAGGTCCGAGAATCACTAGGGGTCTGGCGAAATTTATTTTTTTATTTTTCCCCCACTAAAATCTAGGTGCGTCTTATGGACAGGTACATCTTGTTGGATGAAAATATGGTAAATAAAAAAAAAACAGACTAGATCCCAAAACATATTTAGACCTTTCAAATTATTTCAGGCAACAAAAATGAATCCGGCACGGGAGCGTTGGGGAGTATGGGGGAAGGGGGTATTTTTGTCACTTACATATTCTGAGGAATAGTAATAATTGTAAAAACGATATAAATAATCCAGATCCCTAAAATTAATTTGTACTCCAGACCTCTAAAATTGATTCAGATACCAGAACAGAACCAAGAAATTTATTCCGTTCTCAAGACCAGAACCGAATTCACACCACGAACCAGACATAAACCTCAGATCAGACTCCTAAATTTAATTCAAACACAGAGCAGTGTAGTCTAAAATTAATTTACATCCTAGGTTCGGCAAAATGGGCAGAGTCCAAAAGGCTGGCATCGCTAGTGGAGACACAGGCCACCATCTGCCAACTGAGTCCCGCTGCTCTACAGTGGAGGACCCGACAAACACCCCCATAAAGCTCTGTTACATAGAACAGTGTCTGACCTATAGAGTGCCTCTTGACCCAAATTTGAGGGCAATAAAATGGGCGAGATCATCATCTATTAATGCCCAATTATGTTTTAGCACCCTGACAGATGACTACAACTCAAAGTCTTAACATTAACTGGAAAATTTTCAATATGAGTGAAAACGCTCTTTAAGTAGAGAAAAACATTTGGGCGCCGGACGCAGTTAACCCGCATAAAATCTGCTCAGCCAGAAGTCTTGTCAACAGCTATGAAAGCCGCTCGCTAATGTGCCAATTAATCTACTAACAAATTGGCTGAATCATTTCTTTATCATGAACTTCAATCTGTTCATCTGTGTAAATGTTCATGAACGCAAAAATACAATGTTATTCCCTTCACTTACACCGAAGACAGAAGGAATATACAAGACTATAACTACTATAATACTGCTCCTATGTACAAGAATATACCTACTATAATACTGCTTCTATGTACAAGAATATTACTACTATAATACTGCCTCCTATGTGCAAGAATATAACTACTATAATACTGCTCCTATGTACAAGAATATAACTACTATAATACTGCCTCCTATGTACAAGGATATAACTACTATAATACTGCTCCTATGTACAAGAATATAACTACTATAATACTGCCTCCTATGTACAAGAATATAACTACTATAATACTGCTCCTATGTACAAGAATATACCTACTATAATACTGCTTCTATGTACAAGAATATAACTACTATAATACTGCCTCCTATGTACAAGAATATAACTACTATAATACTGCTCCTATGTACAAGAATATAACTACTATAATACTGCTTTCTATGTGCAAGAATATAACTACTATAATACTGCTCCTATGTACAATAATATAACTACTATAATACTTCTCCTATGTACAAGAATATAACTACTATAATACTGCCTCCTATGTACAAGAATATAACTACTATAATACTGCTTTCTATGTGCAAGAATATAACTACTATAATACTGCTTCTATGTACAAGAATATAACTACTATAATACTGCCTCCTGTGTACAAGAATATAACTACTATAATACTGCTCCTATGTACAAGAATATAACTACTATAATACTGCTTTCTATGTGCAAGAATATAACTACTATAATACTGCTCCTATGTACAATAATATAACTACTATAATACTTCTATGTACAAGAATATAACTACTATAATACTTCTCCTATGTACAAGAATATAACTACTATAATACTGCTCCTATGTACAAGAATATAACTACTATAATACTGCTCCTATGTACAAGAATATAACTACTATAATACTGCTCCTATGTACAGGAATATAACTACTATAATACCGCTCCTATGTACAGGAATATAACTACTATCATACTGCCTCCTATGTACAAGAATATAACTACTATAATACTGTCTCCTATGTACAAGAATATAACTACTATAATACTGCCTACTATGTACAAGAATATAACTACTATAATACTGCTCCTATGTACAAGAATATAACTACTATAATACTGCCTCCTATGTACAAGAATATAACTACTAAAATACTGCCTCCTATGTACAGGAATATAACTACTATAATACCGCTCCTATGTACAGGAATATAACTACTATAATACAGCCTACTATGTACAGGAATATAACTACTATAATACCGCTCCTATGTACAGGAATATAACTACTATAATACTGCCTCCTATGTACAAGAATATAACTACTATAATACTGCTCCTATGTACAAGAATATAACTACTATAATACTGCCCCCTATGTACAAGAATATAACTACTGTAATACTGCTCCTATGTACAAGAATATAACTACTATAATACAGCCTACTATGTACAAGAATATAACTACTATAATACTGCCTTCTATGTACAAGAATATAACTATCAAATAACTATGAATACCCCAATACACTATAGATGACCATGTAGAGGTATATTGTCTCACCCCAATAGGTATCAAATCACACTGTGGACAGGGTACAATATTAAAACATAACTTTTAATAAATATAGATAAAATGCTACCAATAAAAGACAAATTGCGGTGAGTAAACAAAAACTAACTCCGGTCACCACTCCCTGATGGCTCCAATACTGTAGTGATAAATGGATAGATCTTACCACTTCCAGAAGAGTAGACTTTGAACCAGTATCAGGTGTGTGACACAGATGTATCCTTGTGTACGGTGGAAAAAGGACATAGGTGACCGCTGCTCTTGATGTCAATGGCAGTAAGCAGTCTGTGACCTAATTAGCCCTCAATGTAAAGCCCTACCTGTCGGAGGGTCAGGGGACTAATTTGCACCTGCCTATCTGACACAGAGCACCCGCCCCGATAGGGGCGACCACATACGGAACCTTTCCCTACTTGGGGCCTATTCCCTACTGTGACTTAACAAGGGGTTTTGTTTGGGAAGGCAGGTATTTTCCTTCCAACATGGGCGGCTGGGCTGATTTTGGAAGCACCTGGCTGTCCTTAAATAGGCAGCTGGGCTCAGAATCCAGGTCTCTGTTTTGTGATCTGAGGCATGGTGCCGTGCTAGAGGGCTGAGAGCCACATGGGGGGGAAACAGGCCCCCTAAAGCCTGCTGTGGACGCTGAAAGAACCTGCTAACAAGGTTTTGTGCTTTGGACTTCCCTTTGTGTGAACAAACACTAAAACTGTCAATGTTGCTTTGTTGTTTTCCTCCTGTGTGAATAAACACTGAAGTTTCTTTTGCCTCTGTTCTGCGTCCGCCTACCAGAGCGAATCCTCACACTACAAATACCCTCACTAAATTCCCTACATGCCACGTTTCATCCCAATGACGGGATTTATCAGGGGACTTTTATAAAATGAAGAAAAAAATATATAATTAGGGAGCAAGGAAGATTCCTTGTCACGTAGGGGATGTAGGCACAATTGAAGACAATGGTCCGTGCCTGGGTGTCGGGAAGTGTCCCCCATCCACCTAAGTCTCACCGCTAGTTATAATACACTGCTCTCCCAGCGTGCTATAACTAGCCCGGGATGTACCGCGTCCCTGTGTACTCTGCCCCGAGCTCGTATACACCACCCGGTATGAAGGGCAATCCACAAGTCCACTGCCTATAGCGGATTATATACAGCACAAGGGGGAGTGGAGCTGATGGCACTGGGGGGGACAGTGGAGCTGATGGCACTAGGGGGGGACAGTGGAGCTGATGGCACTGGGGGGGGGACAGTGGAGCTGATGGCACTGGGGGGGGGGACAGTGGAGCTGATGGCACTGGGGGGGGGACAGTGGAGCTGATGGCACTGGGGGGGGGACAGTGGAGCTGATGGCACTGGGGGGGGGACAGTGGAGCTGATGGCACTGGGGGGGGGGACAGTGGAGCTGATGGCACTGGGGGGGGGGGGGGACAGTGGAGCTGATGGCACTGGGGGGGGGACAGTGGAGCTGATGGCACTGGGGGGGGGGACAGTGGAGCTGATGGCACTGGGGGGGGGGGGGACAGTGGAGCTGATGGCACTGGGGGGCGGGGGGGGACAGTGGAGCTGATGGCACTGGGGGGGGGACAGTGGAGCTGATGGCACTGGGGGGGGACAGTGGAGCTGATGGCACTGGGGGGGGACAGTGGAGCTGATGGCACTGGGGGGGGACAGTGGAGCTGATGGCACTGGGGGGGGACAGTGGAGCTGATGGCACTGGGGGGGGACAGTGGAGCTGATGGCACTGGGGGGGGACAGTGGAGCTGATGGCACTGGGGGGGGACAGTGGAGCTGATGGCACTGGGGGGGGACAGTGGAGCTGATGGCACTGGGGGGGGACAGTGGAGCTGATGGCACTGGGGGGGGACAGTGGAGCTGATGGCACTGGGGGGGGACAGTGGAGCTGATGGCACTGGGGGGGGGGACAGTGGAGCTGATGGCACTGGGGGGGGGACAGTGGAGCTGATGGCACTGGGGGGGGGGGGACAGTGGAGCTGATGGCACTGGGGGGGGGACAGTGGAGCTGATGGCACTGGGGGGGGGGACAGTGGAGCTGATGGCACTGGGGGGGGGGACAGTGGAGCTGATGGCACTGGGGGGGGACAGTGGAGCTGATGGCACTGGGGGGGGACAGTGGAGCTGATGGCACTGGGGGGGACAGTGGAGCTGATGGCACTGGGGGGGACAGTGGAGCTGATGGCACTGGGGGGGACAGTGGAGCTGATGGCACTGGGGGGGACAGTGGAGCTGATGGCACTGGGGGGGGACAGTGGAGCTGATGGCACTGGGGGGGGGACAGTGGAGCTGATGGCACTGGGGGGGGACAGTGGAGCTGATGGCACTGGGGGGGACAGTGGAGCTGATGGCACTGGGGGGGACAGTGGAGCTGATGGCACTGGGGGGGACAGTGGAGCTGATGGCACTGGGGGGGGACAGTGGAGCTGATGGCACTGGGGGGGGACAGTGGAGCTGATGGCACTGGGGGGGGACAGTGGAGCTGATGGCACTGGGGGGGGGACAGTGGAGCTGATGGCACTGGGGGGGGGACAGTGGAGCTGATGGCACTGGGGGGGGACAGTGGAGCTGATGGCACTGGGGGGGGACATGGCTGATGGCACTGGGGGGGACAGTGGAGCTGATGGCACTGGGGGGGGGGACAGTGGAGCTGATGGCACTGGGGGGGGACAGTGGAGCTGATGGCACTGGGGGGGGGACAGTGGAGCTGATGGCACTGGGGGGGGACAGTGGAGCTGATGGCACTGGGGGGGGGGGGACAGTGGAGCTGATGGCACTGGGGGGGGGGGCAGTGGAGCTGATGGCACTGGGGGGGGGGGGGACAGTGGAGCTGATGGCATTGGGGTGGGGGAGAGCTGATGGCACGGGGGGAGGGAGCTGATGGCACTGGCGGGATAGTGGAGCTGATGGCAGGGGGTCTGATGAGTTTTTAAAAAAAGGAAAAAAGTCTATTAATTTATTTTTTCTTATTAGATTACTCGATTAGGCTCCATTCATACGTCCATGTGTGTTTTGCAGACCGCACATTGCCGGCACTAAGAGAATATGCCTATTCTTGTCTGCAATTGCGGACAAGAATAGGACATGTTCTATTTTTTTCGGGAACGGAATTGCGGACCTAGAAGTGCGGATCCGCAATTCCGGATCCGGGCAGCACATCATGCGGCCCCATAGAAATGTATAGGTCCGCAGTTCCGTTCCGCAAAATGCGGAACAGAATTGCGGATGTGTGAATGGAGCCTTAATCGGTAGAATATTTGATTTTTCAAATAATCGTTTACTGCAGCCCTAGTCTCCTGTCTTACATTGTAATCTAGATGTGACATCTCCCGGTGTAGAGCGGAGACTCTCTGGAGACTGCACAGGACTATGGACAGTACAGACCAGGAGCCTTTCAGACAAGATCAGACGATCCCTGTATCAGCAGCAGTCGTGGATATGAAGCCAATTAAATCCAGGACAATCCCAGCGTGCTATAACTAGCCCGGGATGTACCGCGTCCCTGTGTACTCTGCCCCGAGCTCGTATACACCACCCGGTATGAAGGGCAATCCACAAGTCCACTGCCTATAGCGGATTATATACAGCACAAGGGGGAGTGGAGCTGATGGCACTGGGGGGGATAGTGGAGCTGATGGCACTGGGGGGGGACAGTGGAGCTGATGGCACTGGGGGGGGGGGGGGAACAGTGGAGCTGATGGCACTGGGGGGGGGGACAGTGGAGCTGATGGCACTGGGGGGGGGGGACAGTGGAGCTGATGGCACTGGGGGGGGGGACAGTGGAGCTGATGGCACTGGGGGGGGGGACAGTGGAGCTGATGGCACTGGGGGGGGGGACAGTGGAGCTGATGGCACTGGGGGGGGGGGGGACAGTGGAGCTGATGGCACTGGGGGGGGGGGGACAGTGGAGCTGATGGCACTGGGGGGGGGGGGGGACAGTGGAGCTGATGGCACTGGGGGGGGGGGGGACAGTGGAGCTGATGGCACTGGGGGGGGACAGTGGAGCTGATGGCACTGGGGGGGGACAGTGGAGCTGATGGCACTGGGGGGGGACAGTGGAGCTGATGGCACTGGGGGGGGACAGTGGAGCTGATGGCACTGGGGGGGGACAGTGGAGCTGATGGCACTGGGGGGAGGGAGCTGATGGCACTGGCGGGATAGTGGAGCTGATGGCAGGGGGTCTGATGAGTTTTTAATAAAGGAAAAAAGTCTATTAATTCATTTTTTCTTATTAGATTACTCGATTAGGCTCCATTAATACGTCCATGTGTGTTTTGCGGACCTCACATTGCCGGCACTAAGAGAATATGCCTATTCTTGTCTGCAATTGCGGACAAGAATAGGACATGTTCTATTTTTTGTGGATACGAGAAAGGAAAGGTCACCACAATGATGCAGAGTCATTAGGACGGACCCCCGACAAGCACGCAGGAGCCTAAAATACTTTAATTATTTACAATTCTCAATCAAGCAGGAGAAGAACACGATCTCCTCACGGTATTCTAAGGTCAATTCTTCCAAGACAGAGACGACTGAAAGACAGCAAGAACCGCACCGC
Source organism: Bufo gargarizans (assembly GCF_014858855.1). Taxonomy (NCBI): domain Eukaryota; kingdom Metazoa; phylum Chordata; class Amphibia; order Anura; family Bufonidae; genus Bufo; species Bufo gargarizans. The sequence goes on along the minus strand of NC_058082.1, from coordinate 44,409,638 downwards.
CCCAAACGGATACAGAGAAGACAAGGAGATTCGCCACTGACGCCCAGCAGAAAAACATTATATAACACTGCCTGAGCAAGAGCAGATTATCACATCCGTGTGCTGGCACAGACATGTGACTCCAGCCTTAATACAGTCTGAAAGCTGTTTATGTGCATATTCAAGTCTATTCCTGTACATAGGGGCAGTATTATAGGAGTTATATTCTTGTATATAGGAGGCAGTATTATAGGAGTTATATTCTTGTACATAGGAGCAGTATTATAGTAGTTATATTCTTGTACATAGGAGCAGTATTATAGTAGTTATATTCTTGTACATAGGAGCAGTATTATAGTAGTTATATTCTTGTACATAGAAGGCAGTATTATAGTAGGTATATTCTTGTACATAGGAGCAGTATTATAGCAGTTATATTCTTGTACATAGGAGGCGTATTATAGTAGTTATATTCTTGTACATAGGAGGCAGTATTATAGTAGTTATATTCTTGTACATAGGAGCAGTATTATAGCAGTTATATTCTTGTACATAGGAGGCGTATTATAGTAGTTATATTCTTGTACATAAGAGGCAGTATTATAGTAGTTATATTCTTGCACATAGGAGCAGTATTATAGTAGTTAAATTCTTGTACATAGGAGCAGTATTATAGCAGTTATATTCTTGTACATAGGAGCAGTATTATAGCAGTTATATTCTTGTACATAGGAGGCGTATTATAGTAGTTATATTCTTGTACATAGGAGGCAGTATTATAGTAGTTATATTCTTGTACATAGGAGCAGTATTATAGTAGTTATATTCTTGTACATAGGAGCAGTATTATAGTAGTTATATTCTTGTACATAGGAGCAGTATTATAGTAGTTATATTCTTGTACATAGGAGACAGTATTATAGTAGTTATATTCTTGTACATAGGAGCAGTATTATAGTAGTTATATTCTTGTACATAGGAGGCAGTATTGTAGTAGTTATATTCTTGTACATAGGAGCAGTATTATAGTAGTTATATTCTTGCACATAGGAGCAGTATTATAGTAGTTAAATTCTTGTACATAGGAGCAGTATTATAGTAGTTATATTCTTGTACATAGGAGCAGTATTATAGCAGTTATATTCTTGTACACAGGAGGCGTATTATAGTAGTTATATTCTTGTACATAGGAGGCGTATTATAGTAGTTATATTCTTGCACATAGGAGCAGTATTATAGTAGTTATATTCTTGCACATAGGAGCAGTATTATAGTAGTTAAATTCTTGTACATAGGAGCAGTATTATAGTAGTTATATTCTTGTACATAGGAGCAGTATTATAGTAGTTATATTCTTGTACATTTAAACCATTTATAGAGATGACACATAATATAGAAAACCTTTCCTGGTTTAGGTATTTTCAATTGCGCTCAGTACTATCCAGTCTGGACGATAAACTGGTGTTGGATATAGATAATTTATCCTTTTTGAATGAATGGGTAGGGGGTACATTGTCTAGAATAAAAATTTCAAATATATATAAGTTATTACTTAAGGCACGGTTTAGTGATACACAGTCACCAGGACAAAGAACGTGGGAGGCGGATTGTCCAAATTTACAATTGGAAGGGTGGGAGAATATTTTTGGGAACTTAGCTTCACTATCCCAGAACTTTAACCATGTCTTAGTACAATTCTATATCTGCCATAGATTATATATTACTCCTTTATGGATGAATAAGTGTGGATTAAGAGACACGTCTAACTGCCCCAAATGCGACACTGCAGGAGTGGATTTTCTTCATATGATATGGACTTGTCCTGAACTCATAAAATATTGGAACGCTATAAATAATTGTATTATCTATAAACTAAAAATTCGAATCCCTTTTGAATTACAAGTACTTGTGCTTAATGATCTTTCCAAACTAAATAATCATAACTATCAAAAGATCCTCCTGAGTAGGATACTGATGTTGGCCAGAGTGCTGATCAGTCGGACCTGGTTTGCCCGATCCACTCCAGACATAAATACATGGATAAATTTAATTAATAAGGTAAAAAATTATAAAAAAAATCATGTATAGACAGAGGGAATCTGAGGAGAAGTGGATTAAGATATGGGCTGGTTGGAGGACCTGACTAGTTGCGATAGTTATTTTTATTTATTTATTTATTTATTTATATATTATTATTATTTTTTTTTTTATTTTTTTTTTGACGCATCACAGGTAGGAGGGGAGGGGTTAGGGAATCGGGGTTTGGGGGGGAATTGCATCCTTTTTTCTATTTCTATTTGTAGTGTTTTTGATATATTAATTAATAAAGATAATTAATTTAAAAAAAAAATATATTCTTGTACATAGGGGCAGTATTATAGTAATTATATTCTTGTACATAGGAGGCAGTATTATAGTAGTAATATTCTTGTACATAGAAGCAGTATTATAGTAGTTATATTCTTGTACATAGGAGCAGTATTATAGTAGTTATATTCTTGTATATAGGAGGCAGTATTATAGTAGTTATATTCTTGCACATAGGAGCAGTATTATAGTAGTTATATTCTTGTACATAGGAGCAGTATTATAGTAGTTATAGTCTTGTACATAGGAGGCAGTATTATAGTAGTTATAGTCTTGTACATAGGAGGCAGTATTATAGTAGTTATATTCTTGTACATAGGAGCAGTATTATAGTAGTTATATTCTTGTACATAGGAGGCAGTATTATAGTAGTTATATTCTTGTACATAGGAGCAGTATTATAGTAGTTATATTCTTGTACATAGAGGCAGTATTATAGTAGTTATATTCTTGTACATAGGAGCAGTATTATAGTAGTTATATTCTTGTACATAGGAGCAGTATTATAGTAGTTATATTCTTGTACATAGGAGCGGTATTATAGTAGTTATATTCTTGTACATAGGAGGCAGTATTATAGTAGTTATATTCTTGTACTAGGAGCAGTATTATAGTAGTTATATTCTTGTACATAGGAGGCAGTATTATAGTAGTTATATTCTTGTACATAGGAGCAGTATTATAGTAGTTATATTCTTGTACATAGGAGCGGTATTATAGTAGTTATATTCTTGTACATAGGAGCAGTATTATAGTAGTTATATTCTTGTACATATGAGCAGTATTATAGTAGTTATATTCCTGTACATAGGAGGCTGTATTATAGTAGTTATATTCTTGTACATAGGAGGCAGTATTATAGTAGTTATATTCTTGTACATAGGAGCTGTATTATAGTAGTTATATTCTTGTACATAGGAGGCAGTATTATAGTAGTTATATTCTTGTACATAGGAGGCGTATTATAGTAGTTATATTCTTGTACATAAGAGGCAGTATTATAGTAGTTATATTCTTGCACATAGGAGCAGCATTATAGTAGTTAAATTCTTGTACATAGGGGCAGTATTATAGTAGTTATATTCTTGTACATAGGAGGAGTATTATAGTAGTTCTATTCTTGTACATAGGAGGCAGTATTATAGTAGTTATATTCTTGCACATAGGAGCAGCATTATAGTAGTTATATTCTTGTACATAGGAGCTGTATTATAGTAGTTATATTCTTGTACATAGGAGCAGTATTATAGTAGTTATATTCTTGTACATAGGAGCTGTATTATAGTAGTTATATTCTTGTACAATGGGGACAGTATTATAGTAGTTATTTGTATTTTTGGGATGGTTTAGTCATATAAAGTACTTCCCTTCCCCCACATACATTGCCCAGCTGGAGTAAGGAGAACGTGAAATCTTTTCTCCATACTGAGGGATGATGATGATGATGGTGGATGGGGGGGACATTTAGTACAAGTCCCAGTGCCAAAATGTATTTTATATAAAATTCTTAGCACATAAGTGAGGAATGATTGCTATACTGGTAATATTATCAGCAGTGATTGGAATTGCCCTTTAAGGCTAGGTCTACACGACGACATTTTGTTGCACTAATGTCGCGCAACAATTTTTATAATGGCAGTCTATGGTTTCGCACTGCAACATGCTCCGACTGTGACGCAACAGTCGCAGAAAATCCATTCGAGATGGATTTTTCAGCGACTGTTGCGTCGCAGTCGCAGCATGTTGCATGTTGCAGTGCGACACCATAGACTGCCATTATAAAAATTGTCGCCCTGTCGCGCGACAAATGTCGTCGTGTAGACCTAGCCTAAGGGATGCCGCTGATAACATTTTACCCTGCTGAGGACAATTACTGTAACCCTTCTATAAACCTCTGATGCGGCAGCTGATTATGTACAGAAACCTGGATATGAACCTAAGGCGTATTTGATAGGATGGACATTGGAAGTTCAGCCTGTGCCCAGGGCCACAGAAAGGAAGGCTTCTTAATGCAGTTATTAAATAAATGTCAGCCCTGACGCGTTTCAAGTATCGTTCAGACGATCCTATATGAAGCATTTCAAGGGGTCTGCGGCGTAGAGTGCACCAAACAATACAGATGGAGGGCTAAACGGGCCGCGTGCTCGCCATGTATTCCTCTTTATCAGTCCCTTCTCCCACAATTCCATGCATTGTAGCGCTCAGGTAAAACAGACATTCATCCTGAGCTTTCAGGTTCATGAGCAGAATACCAGAACGATGGTATAGACTGACACACAACTACAGCAGTCGCAGAAAAGCAGTGGGAATGGTATCTGCTGGTGCAGAGGTATTCACTATTCAGTATGTGTGGAAAGCTGGGTGACCACCACCAGGCGCCTCCATCACAATGAGAAGTCTAAACCTCTCAGGGATCCAAATGGCCCCTACCTGATGGGGCTCAGACTATGCAAAACTCTGAGATTTAGGCCTCCCCCGTGGCCGTATTGCAGGCCCGCATATGGCCATGTGCATTACGCATTACGGATGCGGTCCCATTCACTTCAATGGGTCCGCAAATCCAGAGATGCGGTGCGGAAAGCAAGCACGGAACGGAAGCACTATGGAGTGCTTCTGTGGTTTTCCATTCCGTAAAAAGATAGAACTTGTCCTATCTTTTTGCGGTACGGACGTATCTGACTCCACTCGTCTGACTATGCGATAGATAGCTTCATTTTGGTTTGGCTGAGCTGGTGTCAGGTAGTCTCTGGTGTTCCTGTTCGTCCATCTCTACAGAAGTTAAGTGTCTCGTTTGTTATATTACCTGTTGTTATATCTGGGCCCCAGACAGAGACTTCCATTCGTCCATCTGGGGAGGAATGGGTTGTGTCTGGTCCTAACCTTATTCTAGGGCCTTATAGAGAAATCAGGGCCTAGGTTTCCTGCATATGAATATTTCTACCTTCGAGGTCTATTCATATTGATAGGTAGTCAGGGCCCGGATTACGGTTGTCTAGGAGGGGACCTGTTTCTTCCATAGTTTCCAGGCCCAGTTACTGTTCCCCTTCCCGTCTGTGTTCAGTCTGGAGTTTCCCCCCCACACTGATCGTGACAGCTACACTGATCTCCAGTCAACTCTGCTACATCTCTTCACTTCAAATCTGCTGCACTGGACCTCCAGCTTGGCTACACCCAGTCAATTGCTCTGCTGCACTGGTTCTTCAGCCCTGCTACATGAGCTCTACAAATTCTGCGTCCTTCTGTTCTATTCCACAAGCGCCGCCTATCCGCGTTGCGCAGGTTCTGCTCTACCAGGTAAGCAGCTTCGCAGATCCACCGTACCAGAAAATAATAAACCCATTGCCCACATATCCTAATAGGACATAGGAATCACAACGAGAAAGGGGGACGTGCACCTTGAATAACCCAGAGAGATGATTGCCACATGTATGATCGGCGACTCCAGTTGCAATGTCTATAGGGGTCTGAGGTAGTCTGAACTCCAGCACCTCTATCCTCAGAGCTTTAGGTCGTATCTTCTACACTTTACACTGCAGCTCTGCTTGTTCAGATTGGCTGCTGTGTACGAGTATAAACGCGGCATGAAGCCAGCACGCAGAGGGAACTACGGTGCTGTGTACACCAAGCGAGATCGCACCGCGTCCAGAAACTGTCCCCTGGAATGTGCCCTCGGTGTCCCAAGGAATGACTGACTCCATAGTGCGCTCTGCCAAGTGACTGCTGCTGGCGAGACCTCCTTGAGGCGGAGAAGAAAATAAAAAGAAATGAAGAAGAACAGGCTCCTTCGCTTGCCAAGAGCAGGGAATGCGGAGACTGAACATATCCCTCGCCTGAAAAAGTACTATGAGACTGGGATCTGAGAAAGCTGGGTGACAGCAAACATGGCTGCCGTTCAAGAGTGGTCACTCCTAAAAGGCGCAATAGTCTGCGGCAAGAACAGGCGGGAAAATCTGGTTGGACCTCACTAAGATAAGCCACAGAAATCGGACGCCCCAGGACTACGGGTAACCCTTATTGTCCGGGATGCTCTGCAATAATTCCCTCACTAAATGCACCTTTGCGCAACTTTAACGCTTTTCCATGTTGGCGTGGATTGCATGTAATGCGGTGCCAAGTCCCCGATCGTCCCACGAAGAGCAAGGTGTCCCAAAGGTTCAGCATTACGGTCCTGTGCTCTGCCCTAGAAGAGCAATCCTGTAAGGCCACATTCAGATGGCGCCACTTTAGCGTAGGACCCGACCCCCTAAAGTTTCAGTGATCCAAACTTATATCCCCATATAACTTTATAGTGATCCACGTCAGGTTCCCTCAAGCCACGGGGGTATGGGTCTGGTGGCTGGAACATGGATGCTAAAAAAAACGTCTCTGTGCGCACTGCATCATAGAGTAATGAATTTTTACCCACGGAAATCAATCAATGGGCGACGTAGGCAGTGACTGTGGCGTATGTGGGAGGTAGACTAATCCGCGGCATATGCAGGCACAGCATCGGCCGATAGATGTTTATGGGTGCCACGTTTCCATAACAGGACCACGTGCATTAACGCTTAGGCAATGTTCACACACCGCAGATTTTTTTGTTTATTTTTAAAAAACTTCATCCACTGCGGAAGTTGACCGGCGGTGCCGATTGTAAATCCTCGGCGAGTCAATTCATGCTGTGGAAATTTGGTAAAATTTGGCGCCAAAATCTTCTGTAGGACATCTGTCCACGTGGCCGTACCGTAAGGGCAAGTTCAGACGTGACGTTGGAGTTCCAGTGCGTGTTCTGCACCGCCACTGCACAGCGTATTGCGGTACTATACAGGTGTCTAAAAAAAAAAATGCAACCTGCATGTAATGGAAATTCACGCTACAGGTTTTCGGCCCTGCTGCATGTTCACACTGATGCAAATTGGGGGGGGGGGGTGGCAGGGGGTTAGTCAAATCCTGAGAATAGGTCATTGTGATGAAACCAACCTCGCCACGGTGTTTTGGAGGGGGCTGTTTGCCAGCCTCCTGCCCCAGGATTACGGCCCTTCGAGATACTTTTACTAACTTTTAAAACCCCTTAACCTATTCAAGTGAATTTTGGATGGGTTTGTCCCCAAGTTATACTGGTTGGGTTATGTGTATGTACAATGTAGGCTCCCAAAGTTGTGGCAATTTATGAGAGGTGTAACTTTTTAGCTTAGGAGATAGTTGGGTGGATACAGAAATTGACTCAATTGTCTCCTAGACAGAGGGGAGGAATATGCTGGGTGTGTTTCTATTGTCCCATTGTGTGTTTAAATGGTGATGTCTGTCCTGTTGTCTCCACATGTGTATTGACGATTTCCCTTTGTCCTGAGAGATAATTGGATTGCTCCTCAGGTGTCTCCAGGGCAGAGAGGAGGAAACCATGATGCATTGTGGGGATGTGTTGTATCTGTCCTGTGTCGCAGTCTCCCTTCTGGTCCCCTGGGGGCGTGAACGATTGGTTGCTGTACTTACATTGTATGTGTTGTAATATATTGATTGGTTGTATTTCAAAACCCTGTGGGCAGTACTATGTTTGTGGATGGTGAATAAAAGAGGCTGTACCTGCAAGTACAGCGAGTTCCTGTTTTATCCTTCATCATGTTGAGACTGGTGTTTGGATAACTGATCAAAACTGGGGGATTGCTATACGCTAAAGATTTTTCTATACTCCCCTGGCATAACTACTAGCTCTTGTAAGAGCTGTTCCTACTCTCGGGATTTAGGAGAGGTTCACCCACTGGAGCCTGGAGCCTTGTCGTAGGTCCAGGGTGGGTAGGAGACGGTGAGACCTCAACCAAGCTACGGCGGTTCGTGGGGTCTGCAGTGCGTACGGTGTCAGGTGGAGTGCTTGGAGTCCTCGGGAAGCACTAGGAGCATCTATCGACGGTCGGGGTGCCAGGAGATCCGTTACAGTCATCTATACAGGAAACCAGACAACCCCTTTAATGGTACAGGGATGAGATCTGCGGCGAATCCGCAGCACACGCCACATACACACACACACACAAGGCTGCCTGTACATTTCAGTGCAATTTCTAACGGCGGTATTTGGTGCGGATTCCATTGAAAAGGCTGAAATCTGCACCAAACATAATTGACATGCTGCGGATTTCTAAATCCACACGGCGGTCAATTTCCACAAAGAAGTAAGACGCAATGAGATGCGCGTAATCCGCAAGGAGAGCAGGAAGCACTAGCGTGGGGTCCTAAAACGCCACTCACAAAAACCTGGTCTGCAGGGTGTTTTATAATGTAACATCTGGTGGCGGCATTTTTAGCCACAAAGTAGCAGTATTTAAAAAAAAGATGTGGCATGGAACTGAATATTTCTCTGTACGTATAACATATCTCCCTACATTCTATTCCTTTATCCTCTGCCCCCCTCATCCACGCGGAGGGCGTCACCACGGCACGTGCGGCCTCTTCCTCACGAGGTGTGCCGCTCAGAGGGCAGAATACCTAACCGGACAAATATTTCCTGCTCTCTGTGTTTTGTATCTCCCTTTACTGTAAGTGGTCGGTCCCGGGGGGGGGCAGCGACTTCAATTATAAAACGCTCCAGATGTGCCAGGCGGAGAGCCTGGTATATGATCCCCCCTCCGAGAAGGGCCCCACAGCATCCACAGGGATTGCACCGGCAGCACAACCTTCCCGGTGGTTAATGGTAATATTGTAGGAGGGCACCAGCATATACCTACACATAATACATGAAGACACGCAGTCAACCTCATCATGATGGGAGTTGTAGTTTCCCAGCACCTGTAGAGTACGGCAATATGCCGTCTATAGGCGACGTGCATTCCGGTCGTCCATATAGACAGCGCTCAGGGATGAAAGCAGCCAGACCTGCCCGGTCTCCCTCTCGCTGAAGAGAGGTGAAGTGGAAAATACGTTTTTACGCTCCAGCTGCGCTCACGTTCCCTGGTGGACGGATGTGTCACTAATCCGCGACCTAATGGCGGTCTGACATCCCAGCCACACATACGCAAGCAGCGCTGGGGAAATGCAGCGTCCCCGGAGAAGGGTTACCTCATGTCTTACAGGCCCCGCGCCGCCGCGCTTCTGCATAATTTGCTGGGGATGCGCAGCGACGTTCCGAGTCCTGTGTCTCTGTTGCAGCACTAAAACCTGAAGCTGCTCCACCTGCGGCCTGAAAAGGGAGCACCCAGAGGCAATAGGGCTGATCGTTCAGGGCTGATGCAAGACTACAACGCTCAACATGCCCTGACGGGGCGAGCCTGTCGGGACACGTTGGGAGTTGTGGTTTTGCAAAAGCTTGGAAGAGGATCGATCGCTACAGAGCAAGCGCCTACATGGGGGGGGGTTGCATGAAATCAGAAAATAATGGCTGCTCTCTTCCAGAAACAGCTCCCCTCTTGTCCATGGCAGCGTTCGGTACTGCGGCTCTGTTCTATTGATTTCAATACCAGCTGTAAGTAGTCATGTTCTTCTAATCCAAGACAATCCCTTTAAGCCCTGCCCCCTTTCCCCCAAGCCACGCCCCCTCCTCCAGTATACCATAGAAATTCTTGAAGAACGATGTATAGGACTTTTATTTGTATCCGTTTTCCAGGTCTGGTGGTATCCCGTTATGTCCAGGGGTGGGGGTGGGCGTCACATTTTTAGCATTTTCTGCTTTATATTTTGGGTTTAAAAAAAAATTAATCAGGAAAAGAACAACTTTCCAAGAGACACCATACGCGGTATACCATGTGTTTCACACACAGCTGTACTGTAGGTCTACATGTAGGAGAAATCTTCCACGGGAAATCTGCGCCAAATCCGCATGCGCTCAGTTTGCGGCCAGGACGGACATGTACAGAGAGGGGGGTTCCCGAGCCTGGGATCTCCCTGCGTGATGTCCATATGCCCAGTTACAACTTATGGAGAGGGGACGTCTTCCTGAGACAACCCCTTTAAGTCACTGAGGCCGAGGACTGTGCACTTCGTATGCACCAGATGGGCAGTGCATGCACAGAGCGGCGAGGTGCACCTTCCTCGTGTTTACCAGTGCGGTATGCACGTATGCGACGCTGCTAGAGAAGCGTCCTGGACTCTACCAATAAGGCCTCTTGCACACGGGTGTTGTGCAGCTGTTCCGTGCATTGGGGACCGCAATTTGCGAACCCCAATGCACGGGCCCCATCCGCGACGGATCCAGACCCATTCAACTTGAATGGGTCTGTGAGCCGTCCGCATCATAAAATAAAAAATCAAAAATCAAACAAGTTCTATTTTTTTGCGGTGTGGAGGCACGGACAGAAACACCACAGAAGCACTCCGTAATGCTTCCGTTTGGTTTCGTGCCTCCATTCCACACCGCAGCTCCGGATTGCAAACCCATTCAAGTAATGCGGGGGGCACACTGCTGGTGCCCGCATACTGTGGACCCGCTGTTTGCGGACCCCCCGTTTTTGAGGCCTTTAGGATCCATTCACACGTCAGTATTTTGTAATCTGCATCCGTTCCGCAAATTTGCGGAACGGAATGCGGACCCATTCATTTCAATGGCCCCGCAAAAAATGCGGACAGCACTTAGTGTGCTGTCTGCATCTGTTGTTCCGTTCCGTTATGCGGATCCGCAAAAAAAAAGAGCTTGTCCTACTATTGTCCGCAAAATGCGGCCCATGGTCCCATTGTAGTCAAGGGGTCTGCAAAAATGCGGATGACATACGGATGACATATTGATGCATTATGCAATTGCAGATCCGTTGCCAAGAAATAGAAAAAAATATATATATATTTTAGTACCCTAGCAACATATATTCCTCCTTCCATTTTTTTGCTGAAAAACGGAACGGATGCGGATGCACAATTGGTAAAAACTGAAGGTTTTTACAGAAACACTGAGCCGCAAAAAAATGGAACGCAAATCTGGAAAATAAAAAAACTTACGCGTGAATGGACCCTGGGTCCATTCACATGTCCGCAAGTGTTTTTCAGTCCGCAAATTGCGGATCTGTAAAACACGGACACTGGCCATGTGCGTTCGGGACCGCACATAGCCGGCGCTATAATAGAAATGCCTTTTCTTGTCTGTGGCTGCGGACAAGAATAGGACATGTTCTATTTTTTTGCGGAGACGCAGAACGGAAGTGCGGATTCGGACGGCACACTGTGTGCTGTCCGTATCTTTTGCGGCCCCATTGAAAATGAATGTGGTCCTCTGCAAAGTGAAGGAACCACTTCTGTTCAACAAATGTGGCGTTGACTGCACCCATTCCACAATTCCATTATGCGGACATGCGATTTCTTTTGCGGAGCTCGATGAGTTTGCTATGGGCAGGTTTTGGAACCTAAATCCCTGCTGCATAACAGCATTATGGTGGTTAAGTGACCCCCCCCCCCAAACCAGGTGACGGGTCCCCTTTAAAAGGGGAGTTTTTTTGTTTTGTTATAAATAAAGCTTTTATTGAAAAATAAGTTAGATAGCAAAAAAAAGAAAAAGAAAAAAGTCATAGCAGTTACTCTACAGTATACGAAAATATCTTGGAAACCATCAACAAGCAGGCCAGTCATGTTGCCCACTCAAATGGATGACGTCCATATCATGAATGGACGCGCTAAGTCCACCAGTGTAGGTGCAGTCCTTACAAAGCAGGGCTCTACTGCAGCAAACAGACGGAGGTCTCAAGCAAGGGACCCCCAACCCCCTTTGACATCTATATGGGCATTTGGGAAGGGACTGTCATGTGGAGACAACCCACTCAATCGGAATGACAGCAGAAGGTTCATCAAGCAGAATGAATAACAAATCCATAAAAAAAAAAAAAATCAGCTTCTTGATGGTTTCCATGTAACAACAGGTAAAACAAATTAAAAAGTAACTGGAAAATGAGTGAAATTTTGTAATGAAGATGTATCACATGTGTCGGGTACAGGGCCGGGTGCACTGCCGCCAATACTGACAGTGCCCCCTCGGCCAGGCTGAAAAAAATACAACAAAAACACAACATATTTCCATTTCCTGTGTAATATTTCACCGTTTCCCGCAGTTGGAGGTGATCACAATATCCGCTGTTTACAGATTCCATTTCCAAATGCAATTTCAAATCTAATTAGTCTTCCATCACTGCCCCCCTCCCCCCGGCAGGGGCGCGCCCTCACTCGGTGCAGCTTCCGCAGTGGCTTTGTGTTAGATGCATCCGATGATTGAACCAGACAGTAAATGCATCTCCGGGGCCGATGATATGCGAGGTGGTGGTGGACGGGCGCGGCGACCTGTCATCACCTTCTACTCTAAATATTCACATAATACGCAGAGGAACGGCGGACCGTGAGCCATTCTCCTCCAGTGTCGGCGCCGTCACCACGAGTGCCACCGAGGGAAGAGACCCAAGATCGTGGACGTCCTCTGCAAAGTGAAGGAACCACTTCTGCTCAACAAATGTGGTGGTCACTGCAGGTATGGGGTCATCAATAGTAGTGGCAGCCACATCAATGACAACTAGAGGACAATTTAAGGAGAAGTCCAAGAAGTCAAAAGGGGTGTTCCCCAGGATGAGAGGTCTAGAGAGCGATGGCCCCTGCTCCCGGGATGAGAGGTCTAGAGAGCGATGGCCCCTGCTCCCGGGATGAGAGGTCTAGAGAGCGATAGCCCCTGCAATGAGAGGTCAAGAGAGCGATGGCCCCTGCTCCCGGGATGAGAGGTCTAGAAAGTGATGGCCCCTGCTCCCGGGATGAGAGGTCTAGAGAGCGATGGCCCCTGCTCCCAAGGATGAGAGGTCTAGAGAGCGATGGCCCCTGCTCCCAAGGATGAGGTCTAGAGAGCGATGGCCCCTGCTCCCAAGGATGAGAGGTCTAGAGAGCGATGGCCCCTGCTCCCAAGGATGAGAGGTCTAGAGACCGATGGCCCCTGCTCCCAAGGATGAGAGGTCTAGAGACCGATGGCCCCTGCTCCCAAGGATGAGAGGTCTAGAGACCGATGGCCCCTGCTCCCAAGGATGAGAGGTCTAGAGACCGATGGCCCCTGCTCCCGGGATGAGAGGTCTAGAGAGCGATGGCCCCTGCTCCCGGGATGAGAGGTCTAGAGAGCGATGGCCCCTGCTCCCGGGATGAGAGGTCTAGAGAGCGATGGCCCCTGCTCCCGGGATGAGAGGTCAAGAGAGCGATAGCCCCTGCGATGAGAGGTCAAGAGAGCGATAGCCCCTGCGATCAGAGGTCAAAAGAGCGATAGCCCCTGCCTGCTCCCGGGATGAGAGGTCTAGAGAGCAAAAGCCTCTGCTCCTGGGATGAGAGGTCAAGAGAGTGATGGCCCCTACTCCCAGGATGAGAGGTCTAGAGAGTGATGGCCCCTGCTCCCGGGATGAGAGGTCTAGAAAGTGATGGCCCCTGCTCCTGGGATGAGAGGTCAAGAGAGTGATGGCCCCTACTCCCAGGATGAGAGGTCTAGAGAGCGATGGCCCCTGCTCCCGGGATGAGAGGTCTAGAGAGCGATGGCCCCTGCTCCCGGGATGAGAGGTCTAGAGAGCGATGGCCCCTGCTCCCGGGATGAGAGGTCTAGAGAGCGATGGCCCCTGCTCCCGGGATGAGAGGTCAAGAGAGCGATAGCCCCTGCGATGAGAGGTCAAGAGAGCGATAGCCCCTGCGATGAGAGGTCAAAAGAGCGATAGCCCCTGCCTGCTCCCGGGATGAGAGGTCTAGAAAGTGATGGCCCCTGCTCCCGGGATGAGAGGTCTAGAGAGCAAAAGCCTCTGCTCCTGGGATGAGAGGTCAAGAGAGTGATGGCCCCTACTCCCAGGATGAGAGGTCTAGAGAGTGATGGCCCCTGCTCCCGGGATGAGAGGTCTAGAAAGTGATGGCCCCTGCTCCTGGGATGAGAGGTCAAGAGAGTGATGGCCCCTGCTCCCAGGATGAGAGGTCTAGAGAGTGATGGCCCCTGCTCCCAGGATGAGAGGTCTAGAGAGTGATGGCCCCTGCTCCCAGGATGAGAGGTCTAGAAAGTGATCGCCCCTGCTCCTGGGATGAGAGGTCAAAAGCAGCATTTCCCCAGATGAAAGTGGCGGTCTTCCTGGACAAGAGGTCAGAAGCAGTGGACAGTGGAGTAGAGGTCAGCACTGCCCACCAGAGGGGTCAATAGTCATGGCCACCTGGGTTGTGGGGTCACCAGTCTTTCACTTCCAGCTTTCTAAGTCCACTGAACGGCAGATCTTTCCGGTTACGCGCCGACCAGTTCCCCCTTTGCCATTCCGGACTCTGGGAGAGCCGGGCTCCGCTGCTGTGACTGAGTATTGGGGGATCAGCAGTGTGAAGACCTGCACACAATGTAAGCAGAGCGCAGCCGGCAGGAGACGTTCTCCTCTATGGAATGTGCTTAAATAAAAGGGCCTCGTTTTTCACGGTGAGGACCACCCAGGCTGGGGACATGACGCACCGCTCACTACACAAGCAGCTGCACCACAAACCCTAAGCCGACCGTGTTACACAGCGCCCGGGGTCACATGCTCAGTCCCCGCCGCCACCACAGACATGAGCTCTGCGGCTCAGAGGCAGACCGGCTTCACCACAAAAGTAAATATTATGACAGAGGCAGCGCCACCGGGCACAGCCAGGGTCTGCAGCGGTGCCCGCCGGCAGCAAACATCCCGGATGTGTCATACTGCAGAGCACAGCGCGATGGCAACACTGAAAGTTAGTGAACCCCTCTCACCTGTGCCCGTAATCAACATGGCATCTGCTGAATGCAGGGCATCATTTATGGCAGCCTGCACTCTGACCACGCAGCCGGCAGATTCAATGTGATCAGTGGGGGGCTGACACTTGGGACGTACATATGAGATTGGGGGTGCGTGTCGCACCTCCACAAGTGGAACATATTCATCATAGGCACACAGAAGTGCAAGAATCTGAACAAGCAGAGATGTACTGTACAGCATGGTGGACGGAAAGAGCAGCATCCACCTCTAATGAGACAGAAAATGCATTTCAGTAATCAGAAATATGCCCTGATAAAGCAGAGCTGAAGTATAAAGCATTGAGGAATGCCAGAGCGCTACCTGAGCCTCTGATGAGAGACCAGGTGCATTTTGGACTCCAATGGGCAATGCAGCTAATTAAGCCAGAGTCACTTATAGGGGAGGAAGTGAATTTTAGATAAACTTAGACACCAGTGGACGATGTAGCAAAGCTGGAGTCACTGATCTTACCTGCAGTATAAAGCACTGCGCAAAATCAGAGTGGCAGCCTGAAACAGGACTCCAATCGACAACGCAGCTAAGCAAAAGTCACTGACCGTAGAGCAGAGCTGCAGTGTAAAGCATGAGCTAAAGAGGTGAATTTTAGAATACTTCTAACTCCAATCCATGCAGCCATGCACTGATTTGTGTCCTAATAGAACAATGCTGCAGTGTAAAGCATTGAGGAAGGACAGAGCAGCAGCCTGGGGTACTGCGATGTGAGGGCATGCGCTGATTACATTTTACATGCCCCTTTTGTACATTATATTATTTCTTCACTGTCAGACCATTATTATGACGTGATCAGATTTTCGACTCCCTGGTGAGCGCTTATCATCAGCCCCGCACGTAATAACACTTATAATCGCTTTCTAATGTCCCCACATTACCGCCGCTGCTGATTACAGCGCCGCCGTTCATTAACCCATCACATCCTGATTACTTCACACACCTACATCAGTGTATTCAGAAAGCAGAGAAAACATGGCCGCCACTTCAGCTCCCTGCGGACAAAAGGGTCACTGTATAGGACAGCATAGTGGCCATTTAGGGCCCTGGAAAAGCTGGGTGATTACTAGCACCCACAGCTTTTCCAGGCTCCTGAACAGCGATTATGCCCACCCAGCTTTCCCGGAACCAGACAAATACAGGCCAAGCACTGGGCCTCAGTTATCTATTCGAGCCTTGTTGCCCCTAGTGACCAGAGCTCAGCTTTTAGTTTTTTGAGCGTTGTGATTGGTCACTTTAGGCAACACAAACTGTTCTGATCAATGAAGCCTTGCTGCCCACAGCAACCAATCAGAGCCCAGCTTTTAGTTCTTCAGGTGCTGTGGAAAAATGAAATCTGCTGTGTGATTGGTTGCTATGGGCAACATGGACGGTTTTAATAGATTAAATATTCCTTCCCATAGCAACCAATCAGAGTTCAGCTTTTAGTTCTTCAAGGGCTGTGGAAAAATGAAAGCTGTGCTGTGATTGGTTGCTATGGGCAATGCGGTTCTGACAGATGAGGCCCATAGTGGAAACTGTCTCTGTTGCCCATAGCAACCAATTACTCCACAGCTTTCATTTTTCCACAGAACGTGAGGAAATAAAAGATGAACTCTGGGTGGTATGGACAGCAAGGCTCCATCAAGCAGAACCCTCCATACTGCCCATGACAACCAATTCTTCAGCTGCACTGACCTCGGTTGCTAGGGGCAACAGCCTCTTTTTTTCAGAAATCAGCCTGAAATCATCTCCATAGGAAGCCGTTAGTCAGGGAGAAAAGTAATTAACGGAGCAGAGAGTCTTTTTTTTTCTTTCTTTCTTCTTCTTCGGAAATGATGGACCGCCACTTCAAAATAAACTTCGCTATCTTCCGCCAGAGTCAATTACTCCGGGCCTTTGTGCAGGAACGCTTACGTCTTACGCGGGACGGAATAATCATCCGACTGAAAATGAAATGTTCCAGCCGGAACCGTCTGCAGCCTCTAATTACATGAAGGTGAATGGCGGCTCGCGGCTGTATGCACCAGCAAATATCGAAAGGTTCACCCTGTGCTAGAAGAGGAGACTCCATATATTTAACCTTGAGGTCGCGTTAAAATTGCGCTTTTATCACAGCTCCATTTTTCTAAAAATTAAAAAAGTGGCCGATTTAAAAAATAAAAACTTAATGAGATTTGATTTTTTTTTTCCCTTTCAATTCTAGTGTAAAAAATCCTTAGCATCGCTCGTTGGTACCAATTCTGATTTATTTAATGTCTTCTTCTCTGGTCATACTCAAAGCTGCTTTCAAAAGTCTGCTGGTCGTCCTTGGTAACAGACATCAGTTTAGCTCCACCCCTCTGTCAAACATCTGTCTCACTGTCTTCAGCTCGGTTAGCTTTAGATGTGAATGGAGAAAACTTCTCTGTACACACAAGGGCATTTAGAACTGAAATGTCATCATAACGGTGGAGTATTCCTTTAAGCCTTCTGCCATATACCATAGACACCCCGGCTGCTGCAGAACCTCCTGGCTTGGAGGGAGCCCAGTTGTTTTAGATGCCAGCTAAGGATGCCTTCTGACACGTCAATAGACTGGTAAACCCCAGCAATATCCAGGAGAGGGTGACAAAGGGCACCTCAGACCAAGCTCCTCCCACAGCAAAGACCATATGAAAAACGGGAACCATCTTCAGACTAAAAAATTTACAGATTTGGAAATTTTTAAAAAGTAAAACATGGTTACCTTGTAACGTAGGGACGTTTACCGCACAGATCGGGTTAATATGAAGCGAGACTGGAATCGGCCTTTAAATCTGTGATGCAACTGGCTGCAGTGATAGATACGGGATGCTACCTGGAAGCTGCAGGCGCCTCGGTCACGTGCCATATGCAAAAAACAGAGAGAGGCACCGGGCTAGGCGTCCCCCATGCCTCACACCTGGGTATTTCCCTTGCAAATCACCTCCTTATTACGTCACACATTCGCCTGGTGCCAGGGGCACGCGTGGAAGGGTCTCGGGGGCAGGTAGCAGGTGCTGTTTAGGGAGGCCTGTCACTCACAGAATCCAGGCTGCCGTAAACAGGATACATCTACTCCGCAGTTTATATATGGAGCAATCCTAAAACGGACCCTGTATGGCACGCCCCCCCCCCCCAGTTACGCCCGCTCCTCCCCTGCTGCCGAGGAAAAGGCCAAAATAATCAGGATTTGCTGACTCGTGGCGGAGTTCACCTCGTCTCCCCATTTCCCAAGGAAGCAGCTGGGATCGGGCGCGGGGCCAAAGAGCTGGGATTTTACAAGCAGCAGTTTCCGGGTTACCTGGGGATCACGAGCGACTGGGGCACTGAGCCGGATCCGTCAACAGGATATGAAGATTACGTGAACCGGCTCAAACCTAGTATTTCTCGCAGCTGAGGGTTTGTTACCATTGTAGCCATCCATCCGTCGGCAGCGCCATTCTCCCTTCCTTCCCTGATAGCGCGCTACAACGTACATAATGTTCCCGTCCTGACTGTTTAGCGCACAGACTGGATACAACTGTAGCAAACTATAGATGGTCTGTACAGCGTTGGATGTAAACGTGAGCGTTCACCTTTACTGACAGAAAGCAGAGATCTTGAAAATGGTAAAGAATTGTAACACAAAGTGCATTAGAAAGCTGCAGAAAATCCCTTTAAGCGATTGTATAGCCTACTAAAATCTCCGTAAGGGCTCATGTATTTTCTTTCCGTGTCCGTTCGTATGCAGAACCATTCATTTAAAAGGGTCCGCAAAAAAAAAATAAAAAAAATAATGAAGTAACTCCGGGTGCATTCTGTTTCCGTATGTCCGTTCCGCAAAGAAATAGAACATGTCCTATTATTATCCGCATTACGGATAGGACTGTTCTATTAGGGGCCAGCAAAATACGGAAAACACACAGATGTCATTCGTGTTTTTTGCGGACCGCAAAATACATACGGTCGTGTG
This sequence comes from Bufo gargarizans, assembly GCF_014858855.1. NCBI lineage: Eukaryota > Metazoa > Chordata > Amphibia > Anura > Bufonidae > Bufo > Bufo gargarizans. The sequence goes on along the minus strand of NC_058082.1, from coordinate 44,390,675 downwards.
CATGAGCCTTAGTGGTGGAATTTTTGCCAAAAAAAAGCTGAAAATAACCTTTAAATACCATATTTAGCGGTTTCCGCATTTATCTTCTATTAAGTGCCGAGCGATCAGTTATGGCCACTCTGCTTTCCACAAACCATGAATGGCTATACAGATGCACTACCATAGTTTTAGCTGCTCCTTTCTCCCCCCCTACAGCGCTGTGCCTGTGTCAGTCTTCACTGTCGCTCTGGCATTCCGTTCCTAAAGAAGCTGAGGAATAATAAAGCCATAGATCTTTCCCCTACAAGATCACTGCAGTCCAGGAGAGGACTTATCGGAGTCTTCTCTTCTCAAGACCACCGCCACCGACCACCACATCTGCTTCCTAGTCTAGCAAAGGATGCTGGGAAAATAACAGTGATCCTAGGATCCCTTTAAGATAAAGGACAGGGCCCCATTAAAAAATTGCAGCCCATGTTTTAAGGGCTTCCTCTTCCAACCCGCCCATAAAGAGGTTTGAATGAGCAAAGCATGATGGTCCTGAAATCGTAAGAGCACAAAATGAACATTTTGGCTTTTTTGGGGGGTGTTTTTTCACGCAATCACTGTCGATTCTTCACGTATAATCAGAAGGCGAATGCATCCGCGTGCAGAGATATCTTGGGTGGAAATGCCCTTTAGATAAGTAATAGTGCCATATAGGGAATGATATGGGGAGGGGGCGTCTCGGCTCCACTGAACTTTTCAACCTGAAGTGCAGAGCGGCGGCGTAATCTTGGGCCTCCTCGGGACACGCAGATCGATCCCCGCTAAACAGTCTTATTGACGCGCTCTTTAGAAAAGCTTAAGCTGCAGATTACGCCCGATGCCGCCTCATTAAAGGCCTCTCGGGGGGTTCGCTGCGAAAGCATCCCTCGCCATGGGCTAAAAACCTGTGCGCACTGCGGTACTGGCCTCCAAAGGGCAAGAAGGGAATATCGCTTACATAGCAATTCCCTAATAAATCATCAATAGCAGAGGACATCAGCCAAAAAAGATTTGGAAAGAGGGGTTTTCACTGGATTGGTTGTCCAGGACTTACATGGTGAGGACCTATCCTCAGGATATCCGATTGGTGGGGGTCTGACGCCTTGTACCCCTGCCGATCAGTTGTTGGTAGGGGCCTCAGCCATCGCTCACATGGCCTCAAGTGAATGGGCTTGCGATGCAATACCAGGCATGGCCACTATACGATGTATGGCGCTGTGCTTGGCAGACTATGAAGAGGTCGCAGCTCTCTGATCTCTTGCTGTCCAATATAACTGAATGGAGCATCAGCATGCAGGTGCGGATGATATTGTCTTGGGACAACCCCTTTAAAGGGCATCTGTCAGCAGTTTTGTCCCTATGACATGTGCTCTCGGCAGCTGAAGGCATCTGTGTTGGTCCCATGTTCATATGTGCCCGCATTGCTGAGAAATATGCTGAAAAAAACGATGTCTGAATATATGCAAATGAGCCCCTAGGAGCAACGGGGGCGTTGCCGTTACACCTAAAGGATCTCCTCTCTCTGCAACTGCCACGCCCTCTGCTCTTTGATTGAAGACATCATCACAGCTGGCCCTGTCAATCAAAGTGCGGAGGTCGCGGCAAAGAGAGCTGAGCCTCCAGGTGTAATGGTAACGCCCCCGTTGCTCCTAGAGGCTAATTTGCATATATTAAAACAATCTTTCTCAGCAATGCGGGCACATATGGACATGGGTCCAACACAGATGACGTCAGCTGCCGAGAGCACATGTAACAGGTCAGCCAGTGTCATAGGGACAAAACTGCTGACAGATGCCCTTTAAGCAAGCGCCATCATTGTGCGGTAGGTGAAGAGCAACAAGCGCAACTGCTGAACCGCGGTCCAAATCCGGTCCCAGGCGACAGCTGTCCGGACCACACAGACCTGCCCAGAAGGGCACTGGAGAAGGGCAGTGTCAGGAGTGCGATGCCTGGTATAGGGTCTGTGCTGGGATTTCAATTCATTTTCAGGTTTTGTCCCAGGTTCTGAATTCAATTAAAAGGTTCCAGTCTGAGGGGGTAAATTCATTTCAGGGGTGCAGTCTGGGGGGGTACATTCATTTCAGGGGTGCAGTCTGGGGGGTACATTCATTTCAGGGGTGCAGTCTGGGGGGTACATTCATTTCAGGGGTGCAGTCTGGGGGGTACATTCATTTCAGGGGTGCAGTCTGGGGGGTACATTCATTTCAGGGGTGCAGTCTGAGGGGGGTAAATTAATTTCAGGGGTGCAGTCTGGGAGGGGTAAATTCATTTCAGGGGTGCAGTCTGGGAGGGGTAAATTCATTTCAGGGGTGCGGTCTGAGGGGGGTAAATTCATTTCAGGGGTGCGGTCTGAGGGGGGTAAATTCATTTCAGGGGTGCGGTCTGAGGGGGGTAAATTCATTTCAGGGGTGCGGTGTGAGGGGGGTAAATTCATTTCAGGGGTGCGGTCTGAGGGGGGTAAATTCATTTCAGGGGTGCGGTCTGGGGGGGTAAATTAATTTCAGGGGTGCGGTCTGGGGGGGTAAATTAATTTCAGGGGTGCGGTCTGAGGGGGGTAAATTAATTTCAGGGGTGCGGTCTGAGGGGGGTAAATTCATTTCAGGGGTGCGGTCTGAGGGGGGTACATTCATTTCAGGGGTGCGGTCTGAGGGGGGTACATTCATTTCAGGGGTGCAGTCTGAGGGGGGTACATTCATTTCAGGGGTGCGGTCTGAGGGGGTACATTCATTTCAGGGGTGCGGTCTGAGGGGGTACATTCATTTCAGGGGTGCGGTCTGAGGGGGGTAAATTCATTTCAGGGGTGCGGTCTGAGGGGGTAAATTCATTTCAGGGGTGCGGTCTGAGGGGGTAAATTCATTTCAGGGGTGCGGTCTGGGGGGTAAATTCATTTCAGGGGTGCGGTCTGGGGGGGTAAATTCATTTCAGGGGTGCAGTCTGGGGGGGTAAATTCATTTCAGGGGTGCAGTCTGGGGGGGTAAATTCATTTCAGGGGTGCGGTCTGAGGGGGTAAATTCATTTCAGGGGTGCGGTCTGGGGGGGTAAATTCTTTTCAGGGGTGCGGTCTGAGGGGGGTACATTCATTTCAGGGGTGCGGTCTGAGGGGGGTAAATTCATTTCAGGGGTGCAGTCTGAGGGGGTAAATTCATTTCAGGGGTGCGGTCTGAGGGGGTAAATTCATTTCAGGGGTGCGGTCTGAGGGGGTAAATTCATTTTAGGGGTGCAGTCTGGAGGGTGAATTCATTTTAGGGGTGCGGTCTGGGGGGGTAAATTCATTTCAGGGGTGCGGTCTGGGGGACCCCTGACTGAGGTGCCCTCTATTTCTGTCACACAGTAGGGCAGATTACGAGGCCCTCCGCCCCCCAAATGAAGGAGGAAAGGGTTACGCGATCACCCGCGCTGCATCCTACACGTGTCGCACTAACAGCGGGCGTCACCACATGTAGGCTGGAGATAAACAGATGAAGATGACACAGAGGCTACGAACACACGGCCTGGCGCCAACCTCTGCTTATCGGAGGACACGTTGCGCCCTATGCTCCAATTCACTGACAGCAAGCAGAGGTCTTGATGAATTGCGAACAAAAGCAAACATTTCATTACAAAGAGTAGTCATCCACTGACTGCGCTAAACAGTGCAAAGCGGGCAATCGCCAGGAAAACTGCGAGCATGAGAGTTAGGACCCCCCCCTTGGTGAGTACCCATAGTATTTATAGCAAACTTTTACATAGGACTGCAAGTCATCCTCCTGTATGACCTCATGTCTCCAGGCAGCAACACTCATCATTTCCTTGGAGGACGCTGCCTCCCGCTCCTGTGAATCACACGTTCCTCTCCCAAGTCTGGTTCATGTACCAGAAGCGCTCCGGCTGCTGTGCAACTACAACCCTCAGCATTGTAGACTCCCAAAAGCTGGAGAAGTAACCCCCCCTCCCCTCTCTTGTGGGAGTAGTAGTTTACAGATGATGCATTTAATAGTATCTGCTTCTGGGAAAGCTTGGTGACAACCAATATGGCTGTAGAAGCAGGCCGCCACCCAGCTTTCCCGAATCCTGAGAAATCTCACTGGCTGATACATATTTCCCTCCATCACGACTGGGAAAGCTGGGTGACTACCCAAACTGTAAATGATGACCTCAGTCCTTAAAGGGACAGTGTGCAATAAATGAGCCTGGAAAAGCTGGGTGATTACAGGTGTACCTCGGATGTTTGTGCAGCACTGGTGGAGTCTCCCACTGGCAAGTATAGAATGCGGATCCTGCGTCTATCCCTCCGGAGCCTGGGAAAGCTGGGTGACAACCCCACAGAGCACCAGAAGGGACCTGGGCGGGGGGAAGAGAGCGCCCCCCTCCAACATTTCCACCCACCGATGCAGGAATCACATGTTTAATACATTCCAAATTCCCAGGGCAATTCTGCTTGTATTTCACCAGATTTCACACCTCCTCCTCCTCCCGCCGCTGAAATTACCAAGCACTTCAAATTTTAGGAAAAACAAATTCCGGCAGAGCAGGAAGAGCGGACACGGGCGCCGCTGATCGCGCATCACAGCTCTATTACAGGAGCCCCCCCATTAGTGTTCAGCCGCAACATTGTATCTGATGTCACTGTTTATGTGATACAATGTATCCTCTCACTCTTCCTGTGTCCTCCGCCATTATCCTTTATCTTGGAGGACTGATCATCCTGGTCCGCGAATAGAATGCCAGAGCCGCGGTGGAGACTGACACAGCCGGAGGTAGAGAAGCAGGATATGACCCTGCAATGGCTAGGTGGTTTTCACCCAACCCCCAGTGCACCATGGTCTGGAATTTCAAGGCCGTAAGAAGATGCACGTAGGGACAACGACCTCCAAGGTGACATTTACACCCAGGTGCCGACAATTTAAAGGGGAACTTGTCACCACAAGAAGCTGCCGGCATCTGCATGCCTGACCACCCAGTAAATGCCCACTAATAACGCCAATCAAGTGAACCCTGCTGCCAGCGAATGGTCATGTGACCCGGCGCTGACAAAAGGGGAGGGGCATATGGGACAAGTTGACTATTGGGGCATCCATGCAATGTAAAAACCTTTATATGGACATGCCCTTTAAATATCTGCACCAGTATTTTCCTGGAATTCACCATTATGTCCCAGTATACACAGAACACCAAAGGAGAGATATGACAGGACGACCAACTAGGGTTGTCACCATACCCAAATTTTGATTTGATTTCGATACCATAAAAAATTATTGCGATACTCGATACCACGTAAAAGAAAAAAAAAAAACACCAAAAAAGCTGTGGGAATTCCGCATTTTATGGAACAGTCCTATCCTAGGGGGAATAGGGTGACAAAAAAAAAAAAAAAGGCGAATCGAGTGTTTTTCTTTGTTTTTTTTTTCATTTACGGCGTTCACCGCATAGGAAATATTTTTTTATATCTTAAAAGTTCAAATTTTTTCGGACACGGCGATACCTAATAGGTTTACATTTTTATTGTTTATATATTTTTATATGTAAAATTAGGAAAGGGAATGTTTTATACTTGTGTTTTTTTTTATATTTTATTTAATAACCATTAGCCGCTGTCGCCGAGGGCGGTACGCCACTCTTTCGAAAAGATACTAGGCTGCACAGTATCGGATCGTATGGATCTGATTGCAGAAGTATTGATTGGGTATTGAAAGTTCGATACCTGGTGCAATCCTTCGACCAATGCACCCAACTTTTCTTAGCGGGTACGTGGGCACCAGTAAGTTCCCATAGGAGCGGGCATTCAGCTTTCCCACATTCCTGAATGGAAAGAATATGTACTAGACCTTGTGGCAAGTCAGCCAGGTATCCTCTGCACCTGACATTCTGGACTCTAGGAAAGCTGGGTGACAACTTATGTTTCAGCTATGATAAGGCCGTACAGGTTGTCACCCAGCTTTCCCAGGCTCTGAATGGCAAGTCATCTCCTATACACAGCCTGCCGCTGCACCTCTGCACTCTGGGAAAGCTGGGTGAGCTGTAATGCACAGATGGGCTGTCACCCAGCTTTCCCAGTAACATTACTGACAGCTGGTACTCAGCAGCATCCTCGCCGCAGCCAGCCTGGCACTCCGCGCTGCAGCGTCACCTCACATTCTCCCCGGCAGCTTCCATTTTTAGCAGCAGATAATCCCGGCGGAGCACGTGGACCGCCAATCCCCAAAACAATGACCTCCGGTGAATGAACCGCGCAAAACAGGCTATAAATACACAAAGCACCCAACGTACAGCGGCACCCGCCCCCCGCGCAGCCCACCCCGCCAGGTAGCATCCCCCAAAAGGGACCAGGCTTGGCACACACTGGCATCTCCCTAGAATACTGATCCAACCCCCCCCCCCCCCCCAGCAGCGATGGCAGTGTCGAGACAGATCAGGCACAATGCACACAATATAAAGATCTCTGTTTGCTGTCAGTGAATGGAATAATCATCCCTGTGTCTATCCAAAAGCTGAAAACCTGTACGGACCTAATGGGTCTCGCAGCGGAGGGTTTGTTACAGTTGTATCTAGGCCATTCTCTGCCTGTGACAGCAAGCAGAGATCTTGGAAAAGGCCAGACCATTGTAACACATCTGCAGAACTGTTTAATTTTACAGGGCAGACTGGAGCGGCCCTTGAAGAAGGGTTCTGAATGGTGCCGGGTGGGGTGCCTCCTCTGCCCGCTGGCTGGCATCTTCTCTGGTGCTGCTCTTCCGGGAGAGCGACAAGTATCAGAAAGCCTCACAGCTCCGCCCTGGAACTAGCAGCACCAGCGAGTCTACAAGCTGCGGGGGCATGCTGGTACTTGTAGTTCTCTTCCGCCTTGGGAGAGACGGCCGGTTGAACTACAAATATCAGCATGACCTAACTGCTTCTCATAGTTGTGGTCCACTCCGCAAGCTGCATGAGATCACAATCCCCATTGCAGAATCCTGGGACTTGTAGTTCACCTGCAGTTTTAGCTCATATATCCCTCGGTTTGTTGTCCCCACCAGAGAACTGGAAGCCGAGGAGACAAGCTGGGAGGAACTGTAGATCCCCTGTACGGACTCCTCCTCCTTCTGGAGAACTACAAATCATAGGACACCTGGCAGCAGAGGAGAGATGCTGGGAGGACTTGTGGTTCTCTGTACTGCAGCCTACTGCTGGAGAACTACAAGTCCCAGGACACCTAGCAGCAGAGGAGAGATGCTGGGAGGACTTGTGGTTCTCTGCACTGCCGCCTACTGCTGGAGAACTACAAGTCCCAGGACGCCTAGCAGCAGAGGAGAGATGCTGGGAGGACTTGTGGTTCTCTGCACTGCCGCCTACTGCTGGAGAACTACAAGTCCCAGGACGCCTAGCAGCAGAGCAGGCATGCTGGGAGGACTTGTAATTCCCCTGCATTGACTTCTCCACCTGGAGAACTACAAGTCCCAGGACGCCTAGCAGCAGAGCAGGCATGCTGGGAGGACTTGCAATTCCTCTGCATTGACTTCTCCACCTGGAGAACTACAAGCGCCAGACTGCTAAGCAGCAGAGCAGAGATGCTGGTTCCCTGTGCTGCCTCATCCTCCTGCTGAAGAACTACAAGTCCCAGGAAACCAAGAAGCAGATGACACATGGTGGGACTTGTGGCTCCCTGCACTGCCACCTGCTGGAGAACTACATATCCCAGGAGGCCCAGAAGCAGATGACATGCTGGGACTTATGGTTCCCTGCACTTTCTCTGCCTGTCCTGCTGGAGAACTACAAGTCCCAGGAGGCCTGGAAGCAGGTGAGGCATGCTGGGAGTTGTGATTCCCTGCACTTTCTATGCCTCCTGCTGGAGAACTACAAGTCCCAGGAGGCCTGGAAGCAGGTGACAGATGCTGGGAGTTGTGGTTCCCTGCACTTTCTCTGCCTCCTTCTGGAGAACTACAAGTCCCAGGAGGCCTGGAAGCAGGTGAGGCATGCTGGGAGTTGTGGTTCCCTGCACTTTCTATGCCTCCTGCTGGAGAACTACAAGTCCCAGGAGGCCTGGAAGCAGGTGACAGATGCTGGGAGTTGTGGTTCCCTGCACTTTCTCTGCCTCCTTCTGGAGAACTACAAGTCCCAGGAGGCCTGGAAGCAGGTGAGGCATGCTGGGAGTTGTGGTTCCCTGCACTTTCTATGCCTCCTGCTGGAGAACTACAAGTCCCAGGAGGCCTGGAAGCAGGTGACAGATGATGGGAGTTGTGGTTCCCTGCACTTCCAGGAAGCCTAGCAGCAGAGGGGGCAAACAAGGACAGGACCGGGTGGGCTGCTATCAGAAAGGGGGCACGGGAGCCGCAGCTGTAGTAGAACTACAAGTCCCAGGCTTGAAGGGGTGACGCCATGCTGGTATTTGTGGTCCTCTCCTGACCTGCGGCTCACACTTACCCTGTGCAGGTGTCCGGCAGCCGTGCGCCCGGTGTCCGGGTGTGTGCGGAGAGCCCCGAGCCCCGTGTGATCCGCTCCCTGCACCGACCCCGCTGTACTCCGCGCTCAGGCACCGCCCCCGTCACTCATTCCGCGAAGCCCCGCCCCGCCCCAGGCTCTTAAAGAGACAGGCGCCGCTGTCACTGACACTCCTGGCCCTTAAAGGGACATGCACCATTATCATTGCCATCAATGCCAACACCAACCCTGATCTTCACTGTCACCATTAATATTATTACCATCATCATTATTTTTGCTATCATGGATAACAGGCTTACTTTCACCTAAGGGCTCATGCAGACGACCATTTTTTTTTTTTGTCGGATCGGATGCAGACCATTTACTTCAATGGCGCTGTGAAAGATGGCGCCGTGTTGTCCATTTTGCAGACAAAAATAGGACCGCAAAAATGGCTACGGCCATGCGCATTTTGCAGGCACAATCCCACAAATTGGGCTGTAAGCTTTCTGGGGCATTTGGGGCACTTCCAGGTGGTAGAAGAGGTGGACTTAACCCGCTAGGGACTGAGTAATTTTTCCTTTATTTTTATTATTTTTTTCGGGTTTTTTTTTAACTCCTTTCCTTAACTTTTTTATTTCTCAGTTCACACAGCCATACGAGGGCTTGTTTATTGTCAGAGAAGTTGTACTTTCTAATGGCACCATTTAATATTGCATACGATGTAGTGGGAAGCAGAAAAAAAAGTCCAAATGTGGTGAAATTGGGAAAAAACATAATTCCACCACAATTTTTGGGGGGTTTTGTTTCTACGACGTTCATTATACAGTAAAACTGACCTGTTCCCTTCGTTCTCCCGGTCACTACAATTACAACAGTGATACCACATTGATATAGTTTTCCTTGTGTTTTAATAGTTTAAAAATATATAAACTTAAAAAATATATATATATTCTTTGCATCACCATAATCTGACCATCATAACTTTTTTTATATTTATGATTAATGTCACAGTGGCTCTGCTATCCCAGGCTTCGGAGCACTATCCTCGGCGTACCCTTCGCCGACTGATAAACTAAATTGGTAGAAATATTGTGGAAGGCCCTCTGTTCTCTGGGGTGGCATGAATACGTAGACTCATTTGATCAGTATAAGGCCTCATGCACACGGCCGTTGGGCGGCCGTTCCGTGCATTGGGGGCAGCAACATCCGTGCATCGGGCTGGACCCATTCAACTTGAATGGGTCCGTGGTCTGTCCACACCGCCAAAAAATATGACATGTCATATTGATTTGTGGTGTGGAACAACGAAAAGAAACACCACGGAAGCACTCCGTAGTGCTTCCGGTGTTCCGCTCCGTGACTCCGTTCCGCATCTCCAGAATTGCGGGCCCATTCAAGTGAATCCGTCACGCGTGGTGCACACGGCCAGCGGCCGTGGATTGCCGACCCGCCGTTTGCGGGCCGCAATACAGCCGTGTGCATGAGGCCTATGTCTGTATTTCCGTTCCGCAAAAAGATAGAACATGTCCTATCATTGTCCGCATTACGGACAAGGATAGTACTGTTCTATGAGGGGCCAGATGTTCCGTTCCGCAAAATACGGAATGCACACGGATGTCATCCGTATTTTTTGCGGATCTGTTTTTTGCGGACCGCAAAATACATATGTCCGTGTGCATGAGCCCTTAATATGTCATGATTCGTGGGCACATTAATATAACATGATTATGTCCCTAGCAATTCATAAATGTTGTACCTTATCTCATCTCAAAGTCAGATATCATGTACATGATATTTATTAATAAAAATTGTAGATAAAAAATTTAAATAAAAAAAATTACAAAATCACATAATAAATGGCCTTAAAATTAATAACTTCCTGATAAATGGTTATAGCTGCATAGTAATATATCAAGTCTCGTCCTTTTGATGTATCAAATTGGCTATAAATACGTCCGCCTTGTGGAGGATTACAGCAACCTACCAAGTTCCATATTAGTGGATGATTAAATGGTAATATGTCCGTTGCTGACCATTAGATAAATGACAGGTGAAAGTCTTCTATAAGGAGTTATACAGTTCCGAGGTATACCAACGCATAACTGATAACGACCAGTGTCAAGGTTAAAATGCAGATATTAGTATTGCCGTTATATTATATTGGGGTCAGTTAGTATGGTTGTACATTACCACTCCGTATTTCTTGTGCCAGTTTGAAGTAGCCTCCAATATTGCTCTTGCTCCTACTGATGCGGGTTTGCTGTGTTCCGGCCGCTGGATTACTCAAACGCTGCTCGTCCCACGTGGCGCCCCAAGTGGTTGGGGGCAGTGTCCTCAGTCAGCCTCTATCTACAATTGTAGTCCCCAACCTGTAGCCCACCAGAAGATGCAAAACTACAACTTCCAGCATGCACAGCTAACAGCTGTCCGGGCATGCTGGGAGTTGTAGTTTCACAACCTCCAGAGAGCCACAAGTTGGAGGATTCCCATATACAGTATCGGCCCCACTTTGTACAATTCACCGACTGTCACATCACAGCCCCAATGTCACATACGTCATGTCCTCCGCAGCAATAAGTTGTGTGTGGCCACCATGATCCCGCTAAAGTTGGATCCATATAAATATGCATGAGCTGGATGCTCCAAAGAACAGCCACATTGGAATACACTATATAACCCCCACAGCCCCCCTAGCTGAAACACCCTTAATGACCAGGCCACTTTTTACAGTTCAGCACTACACCGTTTATTGCTCGGTCATGCAACTTACCACCCAAATGAATTTTACCTCCTTTTCTTCTCACTAATAGAGCTTTCATTTGGTGGTATTTCATTGCTGCTGACATTTTTACTTTTTTTGTTATTAATCGAAATTTAACGATTTTTTTGCAAAAAAATGACATTTTTCACTTTCAGTTGTAAAATTTTGCAAAAAACCCGACTTCCATATATAAATTTTTCGCTAAATTTATTGTTCTACATGTCTTTGATAAAAAAAAATGTTTGGGTAAAAAAAAAAATGGTTTGGGTAAAAGTTATAGCGTTTTTACAAAAATTTGAATTTCCACTTTTTGAAGCAGCTCTGACTTTCTGAGCACCTGTCATGTTTCCTGAGGTTCTACAATGCCCAGACAGTACAAACTACACACAAATGACCCCATTTCGGAAAGTAGACACCCTAAGGTATTCGCTGATGGGCATAGTGAGTTCATAGAACTTTTTATTTTTTGTCACAAGTTAGCGGAAAATGATGATTTTATTTTTTCTTACAAACTCTCATATTCCACTAACTTGTGACAAAAAATAAAAACTTCCATGAACTCACTATGCCCATCACAAAAAACCTTGGGGTGTTTTCTTTCCAAAATGGAGTCACTTGTGGGGTAGTTATACTGCCCTGGCATTTTAGGGGCCCAGATGCGTGAGAAGTAGTTTGAAATCAAAATCTGTAAAAAATGGCCTGTGAAATCCGAAAGGTGCTCTTTGGAATGTGGGCCTATTTGCCCACCTAGGCTGCAAAAAAGTGTCACACATGTTGTATTGCCGTACTCAGGAGAAGTTGGGGAATGTGTTTTGGGGTGTCATTTTACATATACCCATGCTGGGTGAGAGAAATATCTTGGTCAAATGCCAACTTTGTATAAAAAAATGATAAAAGTTGTCTTTTGCCAAGATATTTCTCTCACCCAGCATGGGTATATGTAAAAATACACCCCAAAACACATTCCCCAACTTCTACTGAGTACGCCGATACCACATGTGTGACACTTTTTTGCAGCCTAGATGGGCAAATAGGCCCACATTCCAAAGAGCTCCTTTCGGATTTCACAGGCCATTTTTTACAGATTTTGATTTCAAACTACTTCTCACGCATCTGGGCCCCTAAAATGCCAGGGCAGTATAACTACCCCACAAGTGACTCCATTTTGGAAAGAAAACACCCCAAGGTTTTTTGTGATGGGCATAGTGAGTTCATGGAAGTTTTTATTTTTTGTCACAAGTTAGTGGAATATGAGAGTTTGTAAGAAAAAAATAAAATCATAATTTTCCGCTAAATTGTGACAAAAAATAAAAAGTTCTATGAACTCACTATGCCCATCAGCGAATACCTTAGGGTGTCTACTTTCCGAAATGGGGTCATTTGTGGGGTTTTTCTACTGTCTGGGCATTGTAGAACCTCAGGAAACATGACAGGTGCTCAGAAAGTCAGAGCTGCTTCAAAAAGCGGAAATTCACATTTTTGTACCATAGTTTGTAAACGCTATAACTTTTACCCAAACCATTTTTTTTTACCCAAACATTTTTTTTTATCAAAGACATGTAGAACAATAAATTTAGCGAAAAATTTATATATGGATGTCTTTTTTTGGCAAAATTTTACAACTGAAAGTGAAAAATTTCATTTTTTTGCAAAAAAATCATTAAATTTAGATTAATAACAAAAAAAGAAAAAATGTCAGCAGCAATGAAATACCACCAAATGAAAGCTCTATTAGTGAGAAGAAAAGGAGGTAAAATTCATTTGGGTGGTAAGTTGCATGACCGAGCAATAAACGGTGAAAGTAGTGTAGTGCAGAAGTGTAAAAAGTGGCCTGGTCATTAAGGGTGTTTCAGCTAGCGGGGTTGAAGTGGTTAAATAGCAATTCCAGGTTATAGTATTTAAAGGGGTTCTCCCATAATACTGAAAATAAGACATCATATAATACATGACAGTCTCTTTCTTACAAAGCTAGAACCTGCCCTGTACCTCACATGGATCCAGGGATTTTCACATTCATTGCTGCAATTGCTCTGCTAAATTTATATCAAGCTGACAGCTCAAGAAGAGTGTCCTTTCTGCTGCCGCTCAGAGGTTGTGTCCTTTCTGCTTCAGTCCTCTCCCTATCAGAACTCAGGAGACAATTATGGGTGTTACTGAGCATGTGCGGCCATCTCAGCGAGCCCAGGCAAAGAAATAAGAGAAAAAAAGAACAAACAGCAGGTGGCGCTATACAGATACATTTTATCGTATAGCTCAGTGGCTATAATACATTTTTAATTATATGCAATTACAAAAGTGTTCCGGTACCGGTGCCGGTTTGAAAATTGTAGAATATTTTTTTTAATTAATGGGACAAGCCCTTTAATGGTTTTTAGCATCGACTGCCCATCAGCAGGCTATGGCTATGTAGGTACGCAGTAATCGATGCCTCTCCACACATTGCTGTTCGGGAGTCTGGAAAACTTGGATGACAACTTCTGTGGGAACAGTTAAGGTGACCATATCTATTGTCACTCAACTCCCCTCGCCTCCTGTTCAAGGGGCCTGGAACACCTGGGTGACGACTCTTCGGGGAGTTATGATGACAAGCATCTCAATTGTCAGCGATCTTTTCTAGAATTCCTAGGAAACTGAACAGAATTTTTTAATAAATCGACAGAAGATGACTGCACAGTGCACACAAGGCCTCAGTAATAGTAAGACTGTTTCCCATAGCAACCAATCAGAGCTGAGCTTTGATCTCTGAAAGTACTCCTGAGAAATGAAAGCTAAGCTCTGATTGGTTACTACTGGCAACAGAGACAGTCATACTGAGGCCTATAATGTAAACAAAGCAAATAAAACCAAAAGCGAGCCACCATTGTGCAAATACATATTAGATTTTATATGTTTTGGTAGCCAAGGAAGAACTGGGTTGGAGGGGGCATCCTCGTGTTCTCCACCATCAACTTAACCCCCACCAGGAATCTACCTACCCATCTTTCTATATTCCGCCATTGACTGTATAAAGGATATTTCCTATCAGATCCGTCATTTTTTATACTTACATAACTTAAAGGGAACCTGTCACCGGGATTTGATGTATAGAGCTGAGCAAAATATAGACCATGCTGCGATTTTCGCGAAACGCACAAGTGATGCGTGAAAATCCCTGCTCATGTTCACAGCCCGATATAAATGAATGGGTCCGGATTCAGTGCGGGTGCAATGTGTTCACCTCACGCATTGCACCCATGCGGAAAACTCTCCCATGTGAAAGGGGCCTAAAAGCACACAGAGCTATGGGGACTGGGTATTGCGGATGTGTTAGCGGCCATCTAGCAACCCATGTCCTCAGCTCTATACCTCAAATCCCGGTAAAAGGTTCCCTTTAAATAAGCGGCATCAGATGGATGACAGCCACTTCTGTCCCCCCTTGAAATATTTGTTCATAGTTGTAGTATCTCCTCATGAAAAATAAAAAGATCCACTGCCATTTCGCCACAAACTTTGCAGTGAATCGTTGACAGAATCCGCTTGATTTTCTTGCGGATTTGCCGCTGTGAAAATTGGCATGTCGCAGATTGAAAACAGGTGAGAAATAGGCAGCACATTACAGCCATTACATGTGCTTGTACCTTGTGGTTACGTCCAGAGGCGTATCTATCGCGAGGCAAACAAGGCATTTGCCTGGGGCGGCACTTGCCAATGGGGCGGCAAAATGCCCTGTTTGCCTACACAAATACTTGCCGATCGATCCGATCCTTCACTATGCCGCTGCGAGCGGCAGCATCGCCGGCGCCGCATAGTGAAGGAGTGACTTATCACTTATCTTCTCCCTCCTCCTCCCGACCCCAGCTGTTTTCCTACCCGGCCTTGCTACCCACGTCACTTCCAGTAGTGACGTGGGAGGTGCGTCTCTTCCCTCCGCTCCTGACTGGGTTTGTTGGCGCAGGCCCCGTAGCAGAATATTCCGGCCCAGTGCGCATGCCCGAAGCGCAGTAGGAGGCGTAGTAGCAGAAAATTCCGGCTCCTACTGCGCCTGCGCCGAGTCGCCTTATTTGCGCATGCGCGGTGGGTCAAAATATTCAAAATACAAGCGGCAGCCACAGCCGGCCGGGAAAAGTCTGCCCAGACCGGCTCCCTCCTCACACAGACAGTTGGCCACTTTGCCTGACTGACTCCTGGCCTACGTACCCTGCGAGGAGTGTCCAGACCAGGTCCTGAGGTCCAGGCAGAGGAACAAACAGGAGTGAGTGAGACAAGAGAGTTAAAAAACAAATACTGCACGTTCACAGTGAGAGTGAGACTGATAAATAAAGGTGGTATGATGTCAGACTGTCTATAGTGGCCCTGGCCTCTCCTTGAGGCTGCCCCATACAGACTGTATGGCCTGGGGCAGCCTCGAGGAGAGGCCAGGGTCACCATAGACA
The DNA here is from genome assembly GCF_014858855.1 of Bufo gargarizans. NCBI lineage: Eukaryota > Metazoa > Chordata > Amphibia > Anura > Bufonidae > Bufo > Bufo gargarizans. Next base: position 44,375,120 of record NC_058082.1, on the reverse strand, counting down.
GTCTGACATCCCACCTTTATTTATGACACAGACACAGTGCACTATTTGCTTGTGGCAGCCGGGCAGCCCCCAATCCCCCATACAGTTTAGTGTCTCCTTGTGGCTGCCCCCGGCCCCCCATACAGTATAATGTCTCCTTATGTCTGCCCCCAATGCCATACAGTATGTATAATGTCTCCTTGTGGCTGCCCCCGCCCCCCATACAGTATAACGTCTCCTTGTGGCTGCCCCAGTGCCCCCATACAGTATAACGTCTCCTTGAGGCTGCCCCATACAGTATAACGTCTCCTTGAGGCTGCCCCATACAGTATAACGTCTCCTTGAGGCTGCCCCATACAGTATAACGTCCCCTTGTGTTTTTTCTTTTAAACTGGTATTTCTTGCGATATATATATCGTTATCGTGATAAATTTCTTAATATTGTTATGCAAAACAGGAAAGGGTGGAGCCTAAATAGGAAGGGGTGGGGTTTACAGAGGAAGGGGTTTGGCCGTGACAGGAAGGGGTGGGTCAAATTTATATTAGGGGGGTGCCCGAGTTTAGTCTCGCCTAGGGCAGCACAAAACCAAGATACACCACTGGTTACGTCCATGCGAAATGGAAACCCTGCAGATTTACAGTCCCAGCCAAGTGTGTGGTTGTCACCTCCGTCAGCAGAGGCTGTGGTGCAGGTAAGTCTCCACCTTACTGGTGCTCTGCCCGAGCAGTGCTGGACTCCGGAGAAGGGTGTACACATGCAGGGCTGGTATTGGGGGGGCGCCAACTGGACAATTCTCCATAGCCACCATTTTATCCTAAACTAAAACCACCCAGAGTTATTTAGAGGTGTAGGAGGGTATGAATTCGGAACTGAATAGAAGCATTATGTCGGCTTTTTATGGTACTGTTATTTGGATATAGTTTTTTATTTGGGTACAATATGGCGGTATTTTGTGGGTTGTATATTGGCCTTAAATGTCAACATTTTATGAGCTATAAATAAAAGAAAAATGTGGCTTGTTGCCCAAGGCAATATCTTCTATAACAAAGGCCCTGCATATATCTATCTATATAAAGCAAAAATCTGGCAGCACTAAATCCAACTTAAACAAAAAAAAGGTGCACGCCTGAGGGGACTAGACTATTGCCCAGTATACAAAATAGCAAAAATGCAGCACTCCAAAATCAGCAAAAATGAAGATATCTATTTATTTATCATATCATAATCTCTCTATCCTATATCTATCCTATATCTATCTCATATCTATCAATTATCTATCTATCTATCTATCTATCTATCTCATGTCTATCAATTATCCATCTCATATCTATCTATTTATCAATTATCTATCTCATATATATCACCTATCTATCTATCTATCTATCTATCTATCTATCTCATATCTATCTCATATCTATCTCATATCTATCTCATATCTATCTATTTATCAATTATCTATCTATCTCATATCTATCAATTATCTATTTATCTATCTATACTTAGTCCCTATCTCTCATGGGCCCCATGGCACCTTCATGACTGGTACACCCTCAGTAATGTGTACTTACCTGCTCCCAATGGCTCCTATGTGCTGATCCTAAACAGTCCTGACAGAATGTCCAGACGCCGGATTAAAAGATTTTTGCTGGATTTTTGTAATGCTGACGAAAAAGGAGAGGATGGGGAGAAGATACAGGAGGGGGTAAAAAAAAAAAAAAAGGAAATATATGAATGTATTATAATATACAACAATGCGATCAAAGATGCTTTAATATGATAGAGAGTAATATAATACCACAAATAAACAATATCACTGTAGATTATGGAAGGTGGATTGACATGATTGGTGCCATAGAAAGAAGTTAAGGAAGGGTTAATGCCAAATGGAAATATAATTAGGGTTGAACATATATTCACACCCCTTCCACGGCCACATCCCTTGTAATGTGGCATAAATGATCTCCGGCTGCCGCTGCATGCGGTGACCTTGGAGCGATGACCTTGGAGCACAGCGTGATGATACAATGGCCATGTTTTCACCACCGGCTGCCAAAAATATTCCATATAATCCCATTGTCTTCTGGGAAATCAGACTCTTCCTTCCTCATCATGACGCAAACCTTCTGAATGAAACGCTCGCCATCAACAATGTTGCGCAGTCATAGATTATAGAGGGAGGAGCAGGACCTGGTAGATAAGTGAAGGCCAGAGCCCACATTCCTCACATGTACCATTAATCCTCAGCGATGCTCCTGTAAAAATAAAAAAATTGTGCAGTAAATATAAAGCATTGTATTTTTTTCTTTCTTCAATTCCTGAAAGACGAATCTACCGCAGAGCAAGTAAATCTACCAGCTGCTGTTACATCTGCCAAAGGGGATGTCAACCCAACTGTCTTAATGTCCAGAACGGCAAAGCTGCCTCACTATGCCATGATAAAGGACTGAGCAGAGAAGTAATCACCAGTTCACAACCACAATCCCCAAATAATACGACCATACAATGCACAAATAATACCGTTATACAGCGCTCAAATAATATCTATTACAGGAGTCAAATAATATAATTATACAGTGCTCAAATAATATCACCAAACAGTGCTCAAATACTATGACAATACAGTGATCAAATAATATCACTATAGAGTGCTCAAATAATACTACCATATAGTACTCAAATATACCATCATACAGTGATCAAATGATATCACTATAGAGTGCTCAAATAATACTACCATATAGTACTCAAATAATACCATCATACAGTGCTCAAATAATACCATTATAAAGAGCTCAAATACTATCACCAAACAGTGCTCAAATACTATGACAATACAGTGCTCAAATAATACCAACAAACAGTGCTCAAATAATATTACCACACAGTGCTCAAATAATACCACCACACAGTGCTCAAATAATACCACCACACAGTGCTCAAATAATACTACCACACAGTGCTCAAATAATACTACCACACAGTGCTCAAATAATATTACCACACAGTGCTCAAATAATACCACCACACAGTGCTCAAATAATACCACCACACAGTGCTCAAATAATACCACCACACAGTGCTCAAATAATACCACCACACAGTGCTCAAATAATACCACCACACAGTGCTCAAATAATATTACCACACAGTGCTCAAATAATACCACCACACAGTGCTCAAATAATACCACCACACAGTGCTCAAATAATACCACCACACAGTGCTCAAATAATATTACCACACAGTGCTCAAATAATACCACCACACAGTGCTCAAATAATACCACCACACAGTGCTCAAATAATATTACCACACAGTGCTCAAATAATACCACCACACAGTGCTCAAATAATACCATCACACAGTGCTCAAATAATACCGTAACTGATTATGTCACCACACCCGCCCAGCGTGATGACATGGTTATGTCACACATCAGCGCAAGTCAGGTAAGTATGTTTTTGTTATTTTTTACCACCAAATTGATTAGTTACCACGAAGCACCAGGAAATTCGGATTTGTGGCGAACCAAATTTTTCCTGAAATTCAGATCGAATTCCACTTTGTTAACTTCAGTTCACTCAACCCTGAATATCACTATACAGTGCTCAAATAATATCACTATACAGTGCTCAAATAATATCACTATACAGTGCTCAAATAACGGCATACACTGCCCTTATACTACCAACATACAGTGCTTAAACACCGCTACACAGTCCTCAAATAATACAAACACACAGTGACCGAATAACAGCCTAATGTATACAGTACTCTGATAACAGTGACATACAGTGTCTAAATAATACTGCTATATAGTTTATAATAACATTTTTTGTGGCGCCGCTTCAGTTGAGGCTGCACAGATCGTACACCACTAAAGCCAGCCCTGAACGATACCAGTGTACCCGTCAGTTATTATTGGCTTCAGTGCCCCCATTACCTGTGCTGACAATAGTGCCATGGTGCCCCATGGCAATGTCCATATAAGACTCTGTTCACATTACCCGATGATATTCTATAGAGAGGCATCAGGCGGTATATATTTTTTGGCTTGCTTTTTGTAACATGGGATCCTATCCCTGACATCCAGCGCTTCTACACCTACATACATCTCCATAGAATGTAGGTGAGAAGGATGGGGCTAAACCTGGGCTGCCACCTGCCTGACAGGGGCATGCTGGCACTTGTAGTTCCCCCAGCAGCTGTCTATCTCCTGGTTCTGTGCATTGCAGCCATTGCCTCTTTTATTAGAGAGACCAGCGACATGAAACGCGCTGCGCTGATTGATGAGCTCAGTATATCAGGGCCTATAGCTCGGGGCTGCACTATTTCCAGCCATGCATTGTAAACTCATTACACCGTAGCGTCTCCTGGGAGCGTGTATACCCTATAGGGCGTGCAAAACCAAGGCTCCCACAATGCATTGCTTCACGACTCAGAACCTGAACAGTGACAGAACAGGAGACAAGAGGACAAAAATAGGGGTCACTGCAGTAAATGACTTCTAGGGGCCCAGCCACCCAAGGGCCCCCCTCGTTTCACCATGTCCTTGCCCTCCTGTCACATACAGCCCTGTACTCACTATCACATGAGTGGACAGATCACTCCCACACAAGATCAGCACAGCGCCCTCCTGAAATACTCTGTGCCACTGGGACATCCTGCTCCTTCCGCTATGCAATTCCCAGTACACACGGTAAATCTCCTAAAATACTCTGTGCTGCCCTGCTCCATCCATGCTGTGACCTGCCGCTTATCTCCCTCTCCCTCCTTACATCATGACCCTGACGTTGTCCCCTACAACGCCGTCCTCCCTATCACCTGAGCTGGCAGGTCATTATCTACTACTTCTCTCCTGAAATTCTCTGCGCTGCTGGAAACACTGTTCTTTCCGCTGTGTGCTGTAGTTCATAGCCTGTGAGCGAACTCCTACAAGATCAGCACGCTCCTCTCCTGAAAAACTTTGTGCTGCTGGAAGAACGTCCTCCTTCGGCCTCATGCACACGACCGTTCCGTTTTTTCCGGTCCCAAAAAAACCGAAGCCGCCCATGTGCCTTCCGCAATTTGCGTAACGGAACGGGCGGCCCATTGTATAAATGCCTATTTTTGTCCGCAAAACGGACAAGAATAGGACAGGTTATATTTTTTTTTTGCGGGGCCACGGAACGGAGCAACAGATGCGGACAGCACACAGAGTGCTGTCCGCATCTTTTGCGGCCCCATTAAAGTGAACGGGTCGGCATCCGAACCGCAAAAACTGCAGCTCGGGTGCGGACCAGAACAACGGTCGTGTGCATGAGGCCTTCCACTATGTAATGCTCGGTTTGTGACCTCTCACAAGATCAAAACACCTCTCTCCTGAAATACTCTGTGGTGCTGTAACCCTTCTCGGTCCATTATGTAGTGCATGATGACCTCTCTCACAAGATCAGCACACTCCTCCTGAAATACTCTGCACTGCTGGGAGACCGTTCTCCTCCAACTGTGACCTCTCACAGGATCAGCCCACTCCTCCTGAAATACTATGCGCTGCTGGGAGACCATTCTCCTTCCACTGTGACCTCTCACAAGATCAGCACACTCTTCCTGAAATACTCTGTGCTGCTGTAACCCTTCTCGTTCCATTATGTAGTGCATGACCTCTCTTACAGGATCAGCACACTCCTCCTGAAATACTCTGCGCTGCTGGAAGACCGTTCTCCTTCCACTGTGACCTCTCACAGGATCAGCACACTCCTCCTGAAATACTCTGCACTGCTAGGAGACCGTTCTCCTTCCACTGTGACCTCTCACAGGATCAGCACACTCCTCCTGAAATACTCTGCGCTGCTGGAAGACCATTCTCTCTTTACTGTGACCTGTCACAGGATTAAAACTGTGCTCTCCTGAAATCCTCTCTATTGTTGTAACCCTTCTCTTTCCACTATCTAGATCAGCACACCCCTACTTAAGTACTCTGTGCTGCTGGGGCCCTACTCTTTCCACCATGTAACTATCAGTCTGTGGCCTCTCACAAGATGAAAACACTGCTCTCCTGAAATACTCTGTGCTGCTATAACCCTTCTCTTTCCTCTTACAAGATCAGCGTGGTCCTCTCCTGAAATACTCTGTGCTGGCTCCAAGAAGGTAAGAAACACCATATATGATCACACAGAGCAATATGTGAGTGCTTCTTTCTATTGCAGCGCACGCTGATTATTCAGTGTCACCCCCGTACACAGTAACTGCTGATTATTCGTTGTCACCCCCGTACGCAGTAAGCGCTGATTATACGGTGTCACCGACCCCCCCTCCCCATCACTGTGAATCAGTCAGCAACACCTTGCAGCGCTGCACTGATAAAGCCAAGCTCCGTAACTGACATCCATTGTTGTGGCAGATCGCCTCCATTCATCGCTTCCAGTGTGAACACAGCCCTATGCACATCACACACCCCACTTTTTTTTGGGGGGGGGAATGCGTTTTTTAGGGCGAAAAATACGGTAAGTGTAGCACACAGGGGCAGGGCCGGCCTTAGGTGTTCAGGCGCCCTGTGCGAGATAACCTTGTGGCGCCCCCCCCCCCCCCCAAAAAAAAAAAAAACACTGCTTGTTGCTGGCATCATGGCATAGGCTGGCTGACTATCCAACCAAGTAGTTACCAGCCCTCACACCCCAAAGGCCGGTGTAATGTTATACTTCCCTAGTTCGTGAGATTTCCCTACCCTCGTCACTTCCGGTCGCACCGGACATGACGTGAGGAGGTGTGCCGCGCAGGCGCACAACGACAGGTTAGGGAAATTTCACAGCAGAGTGCGCATGCGCCAGGAGCCTCGCCGGCGGTTAGGGTAGGGAAAAACTATGGGCCAATGCGCAGGCGCAGTGATCGGATGGATGTTCTCAGCTGAACACCGGCCGACACTGCGCATGCATCGGGAGCCTCACCAGCGGTTAGGGAAGGGAAAAATTACGTACGGGCCAGTGCTTTTTCCCTACCCTAACCGCTGGTGAGGCTCCCAGCGCATGCGCAGTGTCGGCCGGTGTCCAGCTGAGAAAATTCGTTTCCAATGTAGTATTAATAACTAAACAATTAAATAATAAACATATTGCATTGTCTACTTACCGCCAGGACAATTAGATGATCTGGACTCTGGCTGCAGTCTGGCTCTGGGGACTCCATTGTCACTCTCTTCCCCCCCCCCCCCCTCCCTCTCTTGTCACTCTTTCCCCCCCCCCCTTCCCTTGTCACTCTCATTATCCCCCCTCTCCCTTGTCACTCTCATTATTCCACCCGCCCTCCCTTGTCACGCTCATTATTCCCCCCCCATCACTCTCATTATTTCCCCCCCCCATCACTCTCATTATTCCCCCCCCATCACTCTCATTATTCCCCCCCCATCACTCTCATTATTTCCCCCCCCCATCACTCATTATTTCCCCCCCCATCACTCATTATTTCCCCCCCCCCATCACTCATTATTCCCCCCCCATCACTCATTATTTCCCCCCCCCCATCACTCATTATTCCCCCCCCCCATCACTCATTATTCCCCCCCCATCACTCATTATTCCCCCCCCCCATCACTCATTATTCCCCCCCCCATCACTCATTATTCCCCCCCCCCATCACTCATTATTCCCCCCCCCATCACTCATTATTCCCCCCCATTCACTCATTATTCCCCCCCCATCACTCATTATTCCCCCCCCCCCCATCACTCTTATTCCCCCCCCCATCACTCATTATCCCCCCCCCCCATCACTCATTATTCCCCCCCCCCCCCATCACTCATTATTCCCCCCCCCCATCACTCATTATTCCCCCCCCATCACTCATTATTCCCCCCCCCATCACTCATTATTCCCCCCCCCATCACTCATTATTCCCCCCCCCCATCACTCCTTATTCCCCCCCCATCACTCATTATTCCCCCCCCCATCACTCATTATTCCCCCCCCCATCACTCATTATTCCCCCCCCCATCACTCATTATTCCCCCCCCCCCATCACTCTTATTCCCCCCCCCATCACTCATTATTTCCCCCCCCCCATCACCATTATCCCCCCCCCCATCACTCATTATTCCCCCCCCCCCATCACTCAGTTATTCCCCCCCCCATCACTCATTATCCCCCCCCCCATCACTCATTATTCCCCCCCCCATCACTCATTATTCCCCCCCCCCCCATCACTCATTATTCCCCCCCCCCATCACTCATTATTATTTCCCCCCCCCCCATCACTCTCATTATTTCCCCCCCCATCACTCTCATTATTTCCCACCCCATGTCACTCTCTTTCTTTCCCCCCCCATGTCACTCTCTTTCTTTCCTCCCCCCTCCCCCCCTTGTCACTCTCTTTCTTTCCTCCCCCCTTGTCACTCTCTTTCTTTCCTCCCCCCTCCCCCCTTGTCACTCTCTTTCTTTCCTCCCCCCTTGTCACTCTCTTTCTTTCCTCCCCCCTCCCCCCTTGTCACTCTCTTTCTACTCCCACCTCCACCTCTAGTGTAGCGTGGCCGAGCTCTGTTAGGTCCGCGGTACAGGAGCATTTGTTTCCTGTACCCGGCCGGACTGAAAGGAAGTGCACACTAAGTGAGCACTTCCTGTCAGTCCGGCCGGGTACAGGAAACAAAAGCTCCTGTACCGCGGACCTAACAGAGCTCGGCCACGCTACATTAACAGGCGCAGGATTCTTTAGAGCGGCAAGCGCTCAGCCTCAGCCACTCAGGCGGCGCAGAATGAGGGGCGCCGCCAGCCGCCCCCAACTTATATAAGTAACTTTTTTTTTTTTAAACCGCAACGGGCGCCGGGCGCCCCCTGCTGAATATAGGAGGAGGGGGGGGGGGGAGAAAACATAAGTGCCGCCTCGCCTGCCCATATTACATTGCGGGCTGTCGGCCGCCCGGCGCCCCTGTTGCTATGGCGCCCTGTGCGGCCGCACAGCCCGCACACCCCAAAGGCCGGCCCTGCACAGGGGTTAGAGGGGTTGTCTTACTTCAGCAAATGGCATTTATCATGTAGACAAAGTTAATACAAGGCACTTACTAATGTATTGTGATTGTCCATATTGCCTCCTTTCCATCACATTATACACAGCACGTATCCGCGGTTATTACCACCGTGTAATCCAGCAGCGGTGGCCGTGCTTACACACTATAGGGAAAGGTGTTGGCCTATGCGCACTTCCAGCCACACCACTGGGGTCTGACTGCTGGAACACCCACTGGTCAGGAAAAAAGGGGTCCTGAGACATCCAATTACATGACCACCAATCTATGTACACAAGGGTCTTAAGACCACGTTCCCTTGATCATGGGGGTCCCAGCAGTCAGACCCCCCCATCAGACACTGATCACCTGTCGTGTCATAGCTGTTGGACTTTTTTACATTCCTTATCTTTAAAGTTTTTTTGGGGGGTGTAAAAAATTTATAAATAAAAAAAAAACTAAAATAGAAGTGCTCGTCTGTTAAAGGGCCAGTGTCCACTTTTCTAGTTATCCTCTATCCACAGGATCGGGGATAACTAAGTGATCCGTGGGGGTCTGAACGCTGGACCCCCCACTGATCCTCCTTCTGCCCTGCCTCTCCATCCATTCTCTATGGGGTCGCTGGAGATGGCGGAGTACAGCGCTGGCTATTTCCCGTGCTCCCAAAGAGAATGAATGGAGCAGCAGGGCGTATGTGTGGTCGGTCACACCATCAAAAAGGGGGAACAGGACCCGATCCTGGGATCAGTGCGTGTCGCAGAATAGGACCCCACTAATCATATAGTTATGCCATATGGTGTGGAGAGGATAACTTGAAAACCTGCACAACCCCTTTAAATCCTCCACCACTCGACCACCAGTATCTCTTTACATGGCAGCAGTGATGCCTGTGAATACGGAATATCGTCACTGCCGCCATGTAAACCGTACGTGTCAGTAATGGAGAATGTGACGCATTGTGCAGAATTTTTCGAGCATACGTCCAACCCCCTTTACAGGTCACAACCTTTAACAAAGCCCAAGCAAAGGCGCTAGAGGAGCAACGTGAGCAAAGGGCACAAACGGAGGGTCATAACTGAAGCAGAGGCATTAGGGTCACCTAATCCAGTGGGGATCCTGGAGCAGGGGTAACTGGAGAAGAGGCAATATTAGCGGTGCATTTAGAGTGGGGGCATCTGGAGCTGGGGCAATTATGGGGGCGCACCAAAAGCAGAGACATTAGGGTCGCCTGAGGCAGGGTAATAGTGGTGATCCTGGAGCAGAGGTATTAGGGGGGCAACTGGAGAAGAGGCAATATTAGGGGTGCAATTAGAGTGGGGGCATTGGGGGGCATCTGGAGCAGTGGCACTAATGGGGGTGCACGTAAAGCAGAGGCATTGGGGGGGACCTAAGGCAGAGTCGCCCCAATGCCACTCTGAACTCTGCAGAGAGCAGCACACATCCACAGATCTGAGTCTACTATAAACAAATCCCCTATTTCCCCCTTACAGTCTCCTACAGCTCACTACTGTCACACACCTGAGAGATCAGCCCAGCACCGCAGAGGAGTCCTTCTCTCCAGCAGCCAGTTTTCTGACAGCAGGGAGGGCAGGAGGATGGCCAGACATGTTCTCTCCTCCTTCACTGCCAGCAGCCCAGGAAGCTGCCAGCAGCCCGGGGCTTCCTGTACAATTTACACCAGTAGGAGGCTGCATCGCTGTACAATACTGTCACCTAGTGGCTACAATAATTATCTCTCCTGAGAAACAAGAGAAAGAATTACTCCTCCGTCTTATCTCTAGGCGCAGGAGACTGGGGGCCTACGAGGAATCCCCCGCCTCCCCGGTGGGCCAGTCCGAGCCTGCCTCCACCAGTGACTCAATAACGAGACAGTGCTGACGAATCATCTGTAATGTAAAAGACACAACTTAAGGCTCTTGGACCCCCAAGATGGTGTCAGAGAAGCCAATGGATCCCCTAGCATCATGTCTTCCAACCATCCCATATCCAGCGGGACAGTCCCAGATTTCGGCTTCTGTCCTGCTTTCTCTTATTTTTTTTTTTTTATTAAATCTTTTTATTTCAGTTTCATAAGGACATATACGATTGTACCCGAAGCACAACAACTTCAACCATAGAAAAAATCCATATTAACAATTGATAATTGAAATTACTAATTTTTCTTTTCCCTTTTTTTTCCTTTCTTTTTTTCCCCCTTTACCAATCCCCTTTATTTGATACCCACCCACCACCCTTGGGGAAGAGGGGGGGGGGGGGGACAAAAGGAAAAAAAATAAAAAACACACATCCAGCCCTATAGTAACCATTTTTTCCATATTTCGGCAAGATTTTGTGATTTTTTACTATGGCCCTCCATCACCCGTTCTTCTTTAATCAGATTATCGATTGCTTTTCTCCACTGAGCCGCTGTCGGGGGGTCTTCCTTTACCCATTTCCTAAGTATAAGGAGTCTAGCTTGGAATAATACTTTGTTCAGGACCAATCGTATCTTTTTATTTAACTTCAGATGCTCAGTTGCCCCTAATATGCAGGTTACTGGATCTTCAGATATTTGAACCTTCAAGAATAGAGATACAGTCTCTGCTATTTCTGTCCAATATCTGAACAGTCTGGGGCATCTCCAGAAACAGTGTATTTAGTCTGCTTTCTCTCCCCTACATTTTGGGCACTTATCTGAAGCTCTCACACCCATTCTATTCAGCATCCATGGGGATCGATGTAATCTGTGAACTATAAAAAACTGTGAGATCTTATGTGAACCCCTGTCCGAGACCCTAGCATAACTTCTAAGGGCATCTTTCCATTTCTCTTCCATAAAAGATTGTAGTTCTTTCTCCCATTTTTTCCCAGCAAGTATTATAATCCGTTTTTTCTTTCCCTCCATCAAAATCCTGTATCTTTTTGCGGTTGTTCCTCCTCTTTCCCTTCCGTTGGTGAATTTATACAACCTATCTGATTTTTCCCTTCTGTACTTATCATCCTGCTCCACTGTCCGCAACACATTCCTGAGCTGAAAGTATTTATACATATCCTTTTGGGAGATCCCGAACTCCCTGTCCAGTGTATTGAAGTCTTTCAACTTATCCTCCTCAAATATCTGGTCTAGATATTTCATCCCCTTTTTTTCCCAATCTATATAAATCCTAATCGTTTGCAGTTCCTTTAAATTGAAGTTTTTCCAAATAGGTGTAAAGTGAAAAAACCCTTTAATCTCTAATATTTTTTTAATTTCCACCCATATATACTCCAGTGAATTAAATATTATATTTCTTGTATTACTTTTCCCCAATGTACCTGATTCCAACACCTCTAAGTGATTCTATTCCTCTTTCCACCCCAATCTATTTACTTCCTGCCTACCCACTAAGCCATTTAAACTACCTTTTATATGACCATATTGTGTTATTAAATAATAGAAAAACCAATTCAGAACCGCTAATCCACCCTCTCGCACTGGAAGCTGAAGCACTTCTTTCTTTATCCTAGGAATAGCACCTTTCCAAAGGGGGGCATCTGGAGCAGTGCCACTAATGGGGGTGCACGTAAAGCAGAGACATTGGGGGGGACCTAGGGCAGAGTCCCCCCAATGCCACTCTGAACTCTGCAGAGAGCAGCACACATACACAGATTTGAGTCTACGATTAGCAAATCCCCTATTTCCCCCTTACAGTCTCTTACAGCTCACTACTGTCACACACCTGAGAAATCAGCCCAGCACCGCAGAGGAGTCCTTCTCTCCAGCAGCCAGTTTTCTGACAGCAGGGAGGGCAGGAGGATGGCCAGACATGTTCTCTCCTCCTTCACTGCCAGCAGCCCGAGAGGTTTAGAAGATACTGCGGGGCTTCCTGTACAATTTACACCAGTAGGAGGCTGCATCGCTGTACAATACTGTCACCTAGTGGCTACAATAATTATCTCTCCTGAGAAACAAGAGAAAGAATTACTCCTCCGTCTTATTTCTGGGTGCAGGAGACTGGGGGCCTACGAAGAATCCCCCGCCTCCCCGGTTGGCCAGTCCGAGCCTGCCTCCACCAGTGACTCAATAACGAGACAGCGCTGACGAATCATCTGTAATGTAAAAGACACAACTTAAGGCTCTTGGACCCCCAAGATGGTGTCAGAGAAGCCAATGGATCCCCTAGCATCATGTCTTCCAACCATCCCATATCCAGCGGGACAGTCCCAGATTTCGGCCTCTGTCCTGCTTGGTGCTGCACGCATACAGTCACATGGCTACTACAGAACCTATGCTAGGCGAATATCTGCAGCCACCACTAGTGGGAGCTCACTGCAGGCAAATGTATGCAGCTCCCCCTAGTGGTTCTATCCATATGCTCTGAGCTCCCCCTAGTGGTGGCTGCCGGCAGCCCGAATGGCACCATTTATCATATCAGAAATACAGAGCTCTCCTGTACAAATAGATCCGCACAGAATTTGGGCCAAAAAACTGAATGCTGGGTCAGATAGGCTACCTGAGAGGCTACTGTGCTCGGACGATGACCTTTTCATTGTATACCAAGTACAGCGCCGTACATTGTATAGTGGCTGTGCTTGGTATTGCAGGTCTCACTCGAATGGCCATGTGACTGATAAAAGTGACATCACAGGCCGAGGAAGAGGCCACGGAGGTCATCTAAGCACCGCGACTCCCTGACTGATCTGATATTCATGAGGATAGGCCATCAATATTTAACTCCTGAAAAACTCCTTTAAATTTTATGGGCCCCAGTGGAAATCCTCACATATTGGATGTGAAAAATAGAGCAGCATGTAGCGCCAGGGGCGTACACGTATCTCATCGCTCAGTGCATAGGGATTTCTACAGTTACCATTGTCTGTAATGGAAGCTGTAGTAATCGATTTGCACTGAGCTCCCCTAGTGGCAGCTGCAGAGAAAGAAGTTCAGTGCTGGGCAGCCCTCAATCCGGGCCCTATAGAAGTCATGTGGTCCACCATGCAGCGCTATTCTTCCAGTCAAAAAGAATATCACGATGGACACGAGACAAATCTGTTATAAGCCAATGGAGACCGCCAGGCGCGTTGTTGGCGTCCGCTTTTATAGGACAAATCCAGCGCTCTCGTTACCTTGGTTGTCTGCTCCTATGACGACAGAAGTGTGAACAGAGCCTAAAAAATATAATGCAAAAATATGTGCACCACCCAGAGGGCCACCTATAAGGGGCTGCCTAAAAACTGTTACAATGTAGCACCCGAGGTGTTAAAAATCCTGGCCCGGCAGGTAAGTAATAAGGAACGCGTGGCTCATCCTCTGCTCTTGTCTGCGGTGACAGCATGAGAGGGGAACAGCAGCTTTTGTCACGACTCCTACGCACAGTTATACTAACAGGCGGCTCGGCGGCTTCTACACAATGCAGAATCGGGGAGCAGGAGGACTGGACGGCATCTAGTGTGACCCAGGCGGGGGGACTGCCTGTTCAGTGTCACGATGACTGCAGCAGTGTACAATGGGGGGACCCTGGTGGGGCCAAGGCCGGCATCACTATGGAGACAGCCGGGGACCAGATAAAGGCCCTAACATGTGCCTGTGAATGTTTCTACACTCAGGCACAATATAATGGCAACCATAAAAATATAAAATGTACAATTAATGAGAGCAAATACAAAATCTCTTGATCTGGAGGACCCAACACATTTGTCCATTACTTGGACCTCAGCATGTAATACTTAGTTTCTCCTGTGGGGGTGCTGCAGAGGAATAAGCACCTGTTACCATGTAATACTTAGTTTCTCCTGCGGGGGTGCTGCAGGGGAATAAACACTTGTTACCATGTAATACTTAGTTTCTCCTGCGGGGGTGCTGCAGGGGAATAAACCCCTGTTACCATGTAATACTTAGTTTCTCCTGCGGGGGTGCTGCAGGGGAATAAACACTAGTTAGCATGTAATACTTAGTTTCTCCTGCGGGGGTGCTGCAGGGGAATAAACACTAGTTACCATGTAATACTTAGTTTCTCCTGTGGAGGTACTGCAGAAGAATAAACACCTGTTACCATGTAATACTTAGTTTCTCCTGCGAGGGTGCTGCAGGGGAATAAACACTAGTTAGCATGTAATACTTAGTTTCTCCTGCGAGGGTGCTGCAGGGGAATAAACACTAGTTAGCATGTAATACTTAGTTTCTCCTGCGAGGGTGCTGCAGGCGAATAAACATTAGTTACCATGTAATACTTAGTTTCTCCTGTGGAGGTACTGCAGAAGAATAAACACCTGTTACCATGTAATACTTAGTTTCTCCTGAGGGGGTGCTGCAGGGGAATAAACACTGGTTACCATGTAATACTTAGTTTCTCCTGCAGGGGTGCTGCAGAAGAATAAACACCTGTTACAACGTAATACTTAGTTTCTCCTGCGGGGGTGCTACAGGGGAATAAACACTCGTTTAGAGAGCAAATACAAAATCTCTTGATCTGGAGGACCCAACACATTTGTTCATTACTTGAACCTCAGCATGTAATGCTTAGTTTCTCCTGTGAGGGGGCTGCAGAGGAATAAACACTTGTTACCATGTAATACTTAGTTTCTCCTGTGGGGGTGCTGCAGAGGAATAAACACTTGTTACCATGTAATAATTCGTTTCTCCTGAGGGGGTGCTGCAATAGAATAAACACTTGTTACCATGTAATACTTAGCTTCTCCTGTGGGGGTGCTGCAGAGGAATAAACACTCGTTACCATGTAATACTTAGTTTCTCCTGAGGGGGTGCTGCAGGGGAATAAACACTTGTTAACACGTAATACTTAGTTTCTCCTGCGGGGGTGCTGCAGAAGAATAAACACCTGTTACAACGTAATACTTAGTTTCTCCTGCGGGGGTGCTGCAGGGGAATTAACACTTAACACTTAACAGCAGGACGGATACGACAGGCTGTTCACCATGTCGGATCCGTCCTGCGGCTATTTCGCCGTGCCCGCGGACCGCCGCTCCGTCCCCATTGATTATAATGGGGGCGGAGCTCCAGCGCAGCACGGCGGTGCACGGAGAAAGCCGCTGGACTAAAAAACCTGACATGCAGTAATTTTAGTCTGGCGGCCTTTCTCTGTGCACCGCCGTGCTGCGCCGGAGCTCCGCCCCCGTCCCCATTATAGTCAATGGGGACGGAGTGGCGGTCCGCGGGCACGGCGAAATAGCCACAGGACGGATCCGACATGGTGAACAGCCTGTTGGATCCGTCCTGCCGCAAGTGTGAAAGTACCCTTACCATGTAAAACGCAGTTTCTCCTGCGGGGGTGCTACAGGGGAATAAACACTCGTTAATATGTAATACTTAGTTTCTTCTGTGGGGTGCTGCAGAGGAATGATCACTTGTTACCATGTAATACTTAGTTTCTCCTGTGGGGGAGCTGCAGAGGAATGATCACTTGTTACCATGTAATACTTAGTTTCTCCTGTGGGGGTGCTGCAGAGGAATGATCACTTGTTACCATGTAATACTTAGTTTCTCCTGCGGGGGTGCTGCAGATGAATGATCACTTGTTACCATGTAATACTTAGTTTCTCCTGCGGGGGTGCTGCAGGGGAATAAACACTTGTTGCCAGGGTCCTCCACACATTACAGGTGATTGTTGGGTCTCCCAGTGGCTCCCTGTGATCAGGGGAGGTCTTCTTAATAATTGCTGGTGGCTTAGAGTGGACATCCAGAGGGTGGTGCTCATATGCTTTAGAAAGGCCTCATTGTGTTGGGAATTGCACCTGCCTTACTACTAACAGTGCTGCTGTCTTTTCTTCACAGTATCTATCTGTCTATCTATCTATCTATTATCTATCTATCTATTATCTATCTAGTCTCTATTATCTATCTATCTATCTATCTATCTATCTCAGAGATAACAGGATTCTGTCTGCCTGCAGTCACCACCAGGGGGAGCCCAGGAACGTGCTGTATACTGTGCTATTATTGTGCTCAATGTATAACAGTATACAGTCAGCTCATAAGCTCCCTCTAGTGGCTTCCAACATGTTATCTTTTAAATCAGTGTCTTTATGGGAGATTTTGAGCTCTGATTTCCCAAGGACAGGCCATCAATGTGTGATCTGCGGGGGTCTGAACTATTGGAGAAATAAGTTTCTGAGGTGGAAGACACAGCGGCGCCTCCAAACATGTGGCAGTGTCAGGTACTGCACCTGAAAGAGCTTCCGAGCCTGCTGGAGTGCCATGGACCCTTCCCTGCGGGGTGGGTCCACGTTTACTCAGATGACACTGTCCCTGCTCTCTGTGGCGCCCTCATTCTGTTGATTGCCGGGTATCGCCGCAGTCCGACCCCCACAGCCACACGCTGACCGTCTTTCCTAAGGATAGGCCACGGTGAGTAGGGAGTCGCTATGAGCCTGTATAGCAGGATGGCCAGTTCCCTGCTCGGATTTTAGCTGCACCTCGCACGAGACAAGCAATTTATTGCACAGGAATGGACACATCGCCCCCCGCCACAGAGTGCACTTACATTTCATTACCCAGTGCATCTGGCCGCACGCTAATCACATTAGCGGAGGGCGCTACCTCGCTCTGGCTTATGTCTGTCTGGGCAGACGAGAGCACATTGTCCCTGACAACACATTCTTCCATCTCCATCGAGCTGGTAAAAGTGTGGGCATGCTCTGTGACCGCCAGATCAGCTCCATAGGGGGCAGCAGAGAGCTTCTGGACCCCAGTGCACCTATAAGAGTAATGGCAAAGGGGCTACATTGGACAACAGGGCCCAGGTGTCACCTCTGCACCGCTATAGCTACACCCCCGGGGGGCAGTATTATGTGCACTTCTCCTTTGGGGTATACCCACTAGGATAAACCATGGAAAGTCCACAATGTATCCGTCACTTGTCAGCATACCCTTAATGGAAAATGTTGCTTCTGGATTTTGCAAGGCGCTGGTGCGCTCATATTAGGTTACATGATGTTTTCTTCTCCATTCACACCTAAAGCGAGTCCTGAATTCTGCTGGTTTTCTGCTCAGTCACACGTCTAGAGGAGCTAAACATCCGTCCTGTTCCAAGACTATCCTGCACAGTATTGCATACAGCATTGGTTGGGAGTACAGACTTTCAAATGGAGCTTTGGTTGTGACAGGAGAAGAAAAATCAGAAGAACTTTCTACACAGACTTAGGGCTCATTCACACAAACGTAGGCCGTCCGTACTCCTATTGAGGCCCGTAAATATTCAGGCACCGGCAGTGTGCACTCCGCATCCTGCATGCGGACTCATTGACTGGAATGTGTCCGCAATCTGCAAGATACGGAGCCGGGACACGGATCGGAAGCCCATGGAAGCACTATGAAGTGCGGATCATGGACCCATTCAAGTGAATGGGTCTGCATCCGCAAATGACAAGCACATAGGCAGTGCCCATGCATTGCGCACCACTCTTTGCAGTCGGCAGGACGGGCACAGGACACACACATGAGCCATTATATAGTGAATTCTTATGGACAATGAAATTCCGTGTTAGGATCAGAATCCCTTCGTTCTCACAGGTCCAGGTGACGGGATCCGTGATTGACATGGAATATTACTTATTTACAGGATTCCAGTGGTATTTTAGAGTTCTGTCCTCCGTCTTGTGTATAATGTCCTCCATGTATCGCCATACCCCATCCATCAATGGCACAAGCAAATGAACGAGCCTGGAGCATCGGTGCCGCCCGAGGCACGAAGAGAGCCTGAGAGCAAGTCATTAGAGAAACAGTAAGTGGTATCATCCTGACCTACATTCCAGCACACAGCACCTCCATTATACTGGGATCCAGCACATAGGGGGTGTCAACAAGGCCTATGCAAATTACTGGACACAGGGGGCAGTATTATAGTAGTTATATTCTTGTACATAGGAGCAGTATTATAGTAGTTATATTCTTGTACATAGGGGCAGTATTATAGTAGTTATATTCTTGTACATAGGAGCAGTATTATAGTAGTTATATTCTTGTACATAGGGGCAGTATTATAGTAGTTATATTCTTGTACATAGAAGGCAGTATTATAGTAGTTATACTTGTACATAGAAGGCAGTATTATAGTAGTTATATTCTTGTACATAGGGGCAGTATTATAGTAGTTATATTCTTGTACATAGAAGGCAGTAGTATAGTAGTTATATTCTTGTACATAGGAGGCAGTATTATAGTAGTTATATTCCTGTACATAGGAGCAGTATTATAGTAGTTATATTCTTGTACATGGGAGGCAGTATTATAGTAGTTATATTCTTGTACATAGGAGCAGTATTATAGTAGTTATATTCTTGTACATAGAAGCAGTATTATAGTAGTTATATTCTTGTACATAGGAGCAGTATTATAGTAGTTATATTCTTGTACATAGGGGGCAGTATTATAGTAGTTATATTCTTGTACATAGGAGGCAGTATTATAGTAGTTATATTCTTGTACATAGGTGGCAGTATTATAGTAGTTATATTCTTGTACATAGGAGCAGTATTATAGTAGTTATATTCTTGTACATAGGAGCAGTATTATAGTAGTTATATTCTTGTACATAGGAGGCAGTATTATAGTAGTTATATTCTTGTACATAGGAGCAGTATTATAGTAGTTATATTCTTGTACATAGGAGCAGTATTATAGTAGTTATATTCTTGTACATAGGAGCAGTATTATAGTAGTTATATTCTTGTACATAGGAGCAGTATTATAGTAGTTATATTCTTGTACATAGGAGGCAGTATTATAGTAGTTATATTCTTGTACATAGGAGGCAGTATTATAGTAGTTATATTCTTGTACATAGGAGCAGTATTATAATAGTTATATTCTTGTACATAGGAGCAATATTATAGTAGTTATATTCTTGTACATGGGAGGCAGTATTATAGTAGTTATATTCCTGTACATAGGAGCAGTATTATAGTAGTTATATTCTTGTACATAGGAGCAGTATTATAGTAGTTATATTCTTGTACATAGGAGCAGTATTATAGTAGTTATATTCTTGTACATAGGAGCAGTATTATAGTAGTTATATTCTTGTACATGGGAGGCAGTATTATAGTAGTTATATTCCTGTACATAGGAGCAGTATTATAGTAGTTATATTCTTGTACATAGGAGCAGTATTATAGTAGTTATATTCTTGTACATAGGAGCAGTATTATAGTAGTTATATTCTTGTACATAGGAGCAGTATTATAGCAGTTATATTCTTCTACATAGGAAGCAGTATTATAGTAGTTATATTCTTCTACATAGGAGGCAGTATTATAGTAGTTATATTCTTGTACATAGGAGCAGTATTATAGTAGTTATATTCTTGTACATAGGAAGCAGTATTATAGCAGTTATATTATTGTACATAGGAGCAGTATTATAGTAGTTATATTCTTGTACATAGGAGGCAGTATTATAGTAGTTATATTCTTGTACATAGGAGCAGTATTATAGTATTTATATTCTTGTACATAGGAGCAGTATTATAATAGTTATATTCTTGTACATAGGAGGCAGTATTATAGTAGTTATATTCTTGTACATAGGAGGCAGTATTATAGTAGTTATATTCTTGTACATAGGAGGCAGTATTATAGTAGTTATATTCTTGTACATAGGAGCAGTATTATAATAGTTATATTCTTGTACATAGGAGCAATATTATAGTAGTTATATTCTTGTACATGGGAGGCAGTATTATAGTAGTTATATTCCTGTACATAGGAGCAGTATTATAGTAGTTATATTCTTGTACATAGGAGCAGTATTATAGTAGTTATATTCTTGTACATAGGAGCAGTATTATAGTAGTTATATTCTTGTACATAGGAGCAGTATTATAGTAGTTATATTCTTGTACATGGGAGGCAGTATTATAGTAGTTATATTCCTGTACATAGGAGCAGTATTATAGTAGTTATATTCTTGTACATAGGAGCAGTATTATAGTAGTTATATTCTTGTACATAGGAGCAGTATTATAGTAGTTATATTCTTGTACATAGGAGCAGTATTATAGCAGTTATATTCTTCTACATAGGAAGCAGTATTATAGTAGTTATATTCTTCTACATAGGAGGCAGTATTATAGTAGTTATATTCTTGTACATAGGAGCAGTATTATAGTAGTTATATTCTTGTACATAGGAAGCAGTATTATAGCAGTTATATTATTGTACATAGGAGCAGTATTATAGTAGTTATATTCTTGTACATAGGAGGCAGTATTATAGTAGTTATATTCTTGTACATAGGAGCAGTATTATAGTATTTATATTCTTGTACATAGGAGCAGTATTATAATAGTTATATTCTTGTACATAGGAGCAATATTATAGTAGTTATATTCCTGTACATAGGAGCAGTATTATAGTAGTTATATTCTTGTACATAGGAGCAGTATTATAGTAGTTATATTCTTGTACATAGGAGCAGTATTATAGTAGTTATATTCTTGTACATAGGAGCAGTATTATAGCAGTTATATTCTTCTACATAGGAAGCAGTATTATAGCAGTTATATTCTTGTACATAGGAGGCAGTATTATAGTAGTTATATTCTTGTACATAGGAGCAGTATTATAGTAGTTATATTCTTGTACATAGGAGGCAGTATTATAGTAGTTATATTCTTCTACATAGGAAGCAGCATTATAGCAGTTATATTCTTGTACATAGGAGCAGTATTATAGTAGTTATATCCTTGTACATAGGAGCAGTATTATAGTAGTTATATTCCTAATCAAATCTCTTTTTATTGATGTAGAAGCATATAGACGTATGGCAATACAAACAACTTGTGTACCAGGCGCAGCTGGAAAAATGCTTCAATTAATGATCAATTCGGGTCAAAGGTAGCTGCCACACAACTCTGAAAACACAATAACACGTGTATACAAAGGTTCAATAGGAGAGGGAAGACAAGACATTAGGGGAGGGGAAGGAGGGTGGGGGGGACAAATGATGTCGATCACATAGAAGTCTCGAAATTGCGATATTGCTTCCAGGGGGACCATATTTTAACAAACAATGCTCTAGAATGGGTTTCCCAGTGTCCATCTCTTCAAACTGATATAGCTGATCAATTTTCTCGGTCCACATTAATAGGGATGGAGGAGAGTCGTTTCTCCATAACACTAGGATCAATAGACGAGCTGCTGTTATAAGCATGGTCGGGAGGCTTGACTTTGAAGGGGCGAGCGTGCTGTTAGGGCACCATAGTAATAGGAGTTTTGCGTCTATTCTAATCTGGGTATGGCAGGCTTTATTTATTACTTTTTCCACTTCCAACCAAAAAGGCCGGATTTTCTTACAGCTCCACCAGATATGAGAAAGAGAGCCTAGTTCTCCTCCGCACCTCCAGCAACGATCTGGGATATCAGGGTTGAGCCTATGGAGGTATTCTGGTGTTTTGTACCATCTCGTAAGCAATTTATAGGAGTTAGCTTGTATCTTGATGCAGCGATTGAATGTGTGAGGATGAAAGCTTTCTCAGGTTCAGACAGAGTGGTGGATAACTCTTTCTCCCAGGCCGAGAGGAACCACAGATCTGGAGGGGAGGAGGAGAGTAGTTCCTTATACAATGTGGAGAGAGGTTCCTGTGGGCGACGGGAAATTTTCCCTTCTATCCAGGAGGGTTCGGTTGTGGGTCGGGGTATATTCTCAAGAAGCTCTAGGTCCTTCCTGAAGGCCATAACCGCCAAGAAAGAGGCCGTCTGAACCCTCGGAAGAGCAAAAATCTCGCTCCAGTCTAAAGCACCTGACTCAGAAATGATGTCCTGTAGTTTAAGGCTGGTTAACAGGGCCAAGATCCCTGACGCTGCAGAGGTGGTAGGATGTATGTGGAACTGAAGAAGGTGCATGGGAAGACTTGGACTAGGGAACGTAAGGACCGAGGCCCGATATAATTTAGTCCATTCTAATAGAAAACCTTTCCACAAAGGTGAGATGAATTTGTTATTAGCTGTGCACTTGCGCAGGCCCCATAGAGCCAGCTTATCCTTGTAGGTGAGCATGTCACACTCCAGTTGGGAGACAAGACTGAGACGGCGCCAGTAAAGGAGGCACAAAGCTCTGTTTAGCATTGATGCTTTATAATAAAGGTATATGTCGGGTAGGCCAAAGCCTCCCAATCTCTTCTCCCGAGAGAGGGTGGCATACGCTAATCTAGGGGACCTGCCGGACCATACAAAGGCTGAGAAGATTCTACGGACCTCCACAAAGAAGGAATGGGGCAGCCAGATAGGTAATGTTTGAATGTGATAAAGTAGTCTGGGGACAATGAAGGCTTTGATGTAGTTTTTCCTGCCTATCCACGAAATGAACGGGAGTTTTAGGGAGTGTAAGTGTGAACTGATGGACCTAAGTAAGGGGGCTTGGTTAAGCTCAAAAAGGTCCTCCGGTTTTGCTGATATATGGGTACTCAGGAATGGGATCGATTTGGGGGCCCACGTAAAGGAGGCAGTATTATAGTAGTTATATTCTTGGAAATAGGAGCAGTATTATAGTAGTTATATTCTTGTACATAGGAGCAGTATTATAGTAGTTATATTCTTGTACATAGAAGCAGTATTATAGTAGTTATATTCTTGTACATAGGAGGCAGTATTATAGTAGTTATATTCTTGTACATAGGAGGCAGTATTATAGTAGTTATATCCTTGTACATAGGAGGCAGTATTATAGTAGTTATATTCTTGTACATAGGAGGCAGTATTATAGTAGTTATATTCTTGGATATAGGAGCAGTATTATAGTAGTTATATTCTTGTACATAGGAGCAGTATTATAGTAGTTATATTCTTGTACATAGAAGCAGTATTATAGTAGTTATATTCTTGTACATAGGAGGCAGTATTATAGTAGTTATATTCTTGTACATAGGAGCAGTATTATAGTAGTTATATTCTTGTACATAGGAGCAGTATTATAGTAGTTATATCCTTGTACATAGGAGGCAGTATTATAGTAGTTATATTCTTGTACATAGGAGCAGTATTATAGTAGTTATATTCTTGTACATAGAAGGCAGTATTATAGTAGTTATATTCTTGTACATAGGAGGCAGTATTATAGTAGTTATATTCTTGGACATAGGAGCAGTATTATAGTAGTTATATTCTTGTACATAGGAGCAGTATTATAGTAGTTATATTCTTGTACATAGAAGCAGTATTATAGTAGTTATATTCTTGTACATAGGAGGCAGTATTATAGTAGTTATATTCTTGTACATAGGAGCAGTATTATAGTAGTTATATTCTTGCACATAGGAGCAGTATTATAGTAGTTATATTCTTGTACATAGGAGCAGTATTATAGTAGTTATATTCTTGTACATAGGAGCAGTATTATAGTAGTTATATTCTTGTACATAGGAGGCAGTATTATAGTAGTTATATTCCTGTACATAGGAGGCAGTATTATAGTAGTTATATTCTTGTACATAGGAGGCAGTATTATAGTAGCTATATTCTTGTACATAGGAGCAGTATTATAGTAGTTATATTCCTGTACATAGGAGGCAGTAATATAGTAGTTATATTCTTGTACATAGGAGGCAGTATTATAGTAGTTATATTCTTGTACATAGGGGTAGTATTATAGTAGTTATATACTTGTACATAGGAGCAGTATCATAGTAGTTATATTCTTGTACATAGGAGGCAGTATTATAGTAGTTATATTCTTGTACATAGGAGCCGTATTATAGTAGTTATATTCTTGTACATAGGAGCAGTATTATAGTAGTTGTATTCTTGTACATAGGAAGCAGTATTATAGTAGTTATATTCCTGTACATAGGAGCAGTATTATAGTAGTTATATTCTTGTCAATTTTCTTTTTATTGAGCAGTAACAATATATGCGTGAAGGATACAAATCCTTGCAGTAACTGCACAACAGGTAATTTAGCGCATACAACATGAGCATACTTAGTACAAAGGCAATTACAATGCGTACAGAGATATCATGATATACTACAGTACATGTATTGGTCGTAACACATAGTGCATACATAGTAGCAATATTCATGTGTACCTGAGCAACACTATACCAGTTATACTCTTGTTAGCTATACTATGTGTAAAAAGGGTCCGACTCCTTACAATAGCTGTGCCACAGTCAGGCTGAAGACTACCATAAGGACATACATGGATTACATATAATTGCAATGCATATACAGATGGCATGTTATACAGCAGCATAAGTATTAATCTTGGCATAAGATGACTGTGTAACATGGCTTAACGTTTGTTGTGTTTAGTTATGAATAGGCGATGCTAGAGCATCTGAACTAGGTGCAGTTAAGGAGTGGGAAGAGGCAGGGGAGAAGGGGGCTAAATGAGGATGGGGAAACATGGGTGAGAGAGGCAGGGGGAGAGGGTTAAAAGGGGTAGGTGGCCTTATTGGGTAAGGCCCTCCTGTACACACAGACATCCAATGCCACTACCTGTAAAGAAAGCTGACTATGCCACAGTTCTGTTATGTGATACCGGTTGTGGTGAATTTCAATTTAGATGTCGGTTCTTTTGTATGTTTCTTGTCGTCCAGTAATGGCTTACTAATGGAGTTGTATTCTATAGAGTCCATAAGGTTGCTAGATGCTAAAGTGTGGTTTAATGGGTGTCGTTCAGGAAGAGCTCCTGATGCCCCGTCCAGAAATTCAGCTGTAGTGAATTTACGCAGTTTGTGCCATGCTGGCGAGATATGATCTGCCTTTGGTCTGACTGCGAATGGTGTAAGATCAGCTGGCATAGTTGGGGATGGGACATGAAGCAAGCATTGGTCTTTATTTAGTTGCCTAATAACCGAAACTGTGCCCCTAAGTAAGACCTGGGAGTGTAGTGAGGAGGAGTTCAGCCCCATAGTCCTGCCATCTGCCAAAGTTTGGAACCTGAACCTGTAGCCATCTTTTCAGATGTATGGCTTTGTAATATAATTGGGCGTCGGGAAGGGCCATACCACCTTGGTTTTTCCTTAATATCAGACTGCGATGTGCTAATCTGGCGCCCCTCTACCCCTCCCCCCCCATAGAAATATGCTGAAGAACCTTCTAATCTAGGTAAAGAAGGAGGAGGCGAGGAAGACAGGCAGTATCTGCATCACATATAGGATCTTAGGCATAATAAAGGCTTTTAGTAGGTTTTTACGGCCTATTTACGAGATGTATGGGATGCGTAACGTGTAGAGTTGTTGTTGGACTTCTGCCAGTAGTGGTGCGTAATTTAGCTGGAATAATTTATCTAATTTAGAGGGGATCTTGATGCCTAGATAGGATAGATGGGATTTTTGCCAAATAAAGGGGGTCGTGGACTTGAGGAGGGGGATCAATTTCGATGGGGCCGACCATATTGTTCAGAAAAAGATAACAGATGCGGGAAGGCCTCGACCGTGTTGGAGACCATAACCAGTAGGTCATCTGCATAAGCTGCATTAAGGTATTCTGTAGGGACATTCTTAATCTTAATTCCTCTAATATCTGGATGGTCCCTGATAGCTTGAAGTAATGTTTCCATGACTAGGATGTACAGTGCAGGTGATAGGGGACAGCCCTGGCGCGTCCTGTTCTTTATGGGGAAGAGAGGAGATTCAGGGGGCTGGGGTCGCCATATAGAGTCATGATTGCGTCCTGAAACTGTGCAGGGACACCAAACCTATGAAGCGTTTTCCTCATGAATTTCCAGCTCACCCGGTCAAAGGCCTTCTCCGCATCTATACCCAACAGGACCAGAGGAAGGAGTCTCTTTATGGCTAATTGTAGGGTTGATATTATTCTGCAGGAGTTATGACTACCCTCCCTGCCAGGGACGAAGCCAGATTGTTCAGGATGGATAAGCTTAGGGAGGAAGGCGCTAATGCGCGTGGCCAGCAATTTTGCCCAAATTTTGATGTCCACATTTGAGAGCGATATTGGCCTATAGCTACTGCAAAGTGGCTTAGAGGGATTGTTTATGCAGTTGGGAACCTGCAAGGAGTTCATTGCACCAAGCAGTGAGATGAGGGGTTAGTATTTTCAAGAACTTTTTAAAGTAACCAACCGGGAAGCCATCAGGGCCTGGGCTCTTCCCAAGGGGCATAGAGTTTAGAATACATGTGACCTCTTTCTCGGTGACAGGGGTTAGTAACGCTGCACTTTCTTTGTCATCTAGTCGGGGGAGTTTTAGGCGGTGTAGGAAGTCATCTAGCATTGCGTCTTTGGACCCCCTAATTCCTTCTGTTCCCTCAGGGAGCCCGTATAGATCTTGGTAGATTTTCTGAAACTCTTTGGCAATGTCAGCTGTTTTATGAAGTGTGGTACCATCTTTTGTGTTGATACCCGGGATGTACATGGAGTCTTTTCTCTGTTTAACCCCTTTGGGACACAGCCTTATTTCACCTTAAGGACAAGGTCATTTTTTGCAAATCTGACCAGTGTCACTTTAAGTGCTGATAACTTTAAAACGCTTTGACTTATCCAGGCCATTCTGAGATAGTTTTTTTGCCACACATTGTACTTCATGACACTGGTAAAATGAAGTAAAAAAAATATTTTTTATTTATAAAAAAATACCAAATTTACCAAACATTTGTAAAAAATTGCAAATTTCCAAGTTTCAATTTCTCTACTTCTATAATACATAGTAATACCTCCAAAAATTGTTATTACTTTACATTCCCCATATGTCTACTTCATGTTTGGATAATTTTGGGTATGATATTTTATTTTTTGGGGATGTTACAAGGCTTAGAAGTTCAGAAGCAAATCCTGAAATTTTTCAGAAATTTTCAAAAACCCAATTTTTAGGGACCAGTTCAGGTCTGAAGTCATTTTGCGAGGCTTACATAATAGAAACCACCCAAAAATGACCTCATTCTGGAAACTACACCTCTCAAGGTATTCAAAACTGATTTTACAAACTTTGTTAACCCTTTAGGTGTTCCACAAGAATTAATGGAAAATAGAGATACAATTTAAAAATTTCACTTTTTTGGCAGATTTTCCATTTTAATAATTTTTTTCCAGTTACAAAGCAAGGGTAACAGCCAAACCAAACTCAATATTTATGGCCCTGATTCTGTAGTTTACAGAAACACCCCATATGTGGTCGTAAACTGCTGTACGGGCACACGGCAGGGCGCAGAAGGAAAGGAATGCCATACGGTTTTTGGAGGGCAGATTTTGCTGGACTGTTTTTTTTTACACCATTTCCGATTTGAAGCCCCCCTGATGCACCCCTAGAGTAGAAACTCCAAAAAAGTGAACCCATTTTAGAAACTACAGGATAGGGTGGCAGAATTGTTGGTACTAGTTTAGGGTACATATGATTTTTGGTTGCTCTATATTACACTTTTTGTGAGGCAAGGTAACAAGAAATAGCTGTTTTGGCACCGTTTTTTATTTTTATTTACAACATTCATCTGACAGGTTAGATCATGTGATATTTTTATAGACCAGGTTGTCATGGATGCGGCTACTTAATATGTATACTTTTTTTTATTTATGTAAGTTTTACACAATGATTTCTTTATTGAAACAAAAAAAATCATGTTTTAGTGTTTCCATAGTCTGAGAGCCATAATTTTTTCAGTTTTTAGGCGATTACCTTGGGTAGGGTATGATTTTTGCACGATAAGATGACGGTTTTATTGGCACTATTTTGGGGTGCGTGTGACTTTTTGATCGCTTGCTATTACACTTTTTGTGATGTAAGGTGACAAAAAATGGTTTATTTAGCACTCTTTTTTTTTTTACGGTGTTCATCTGAGGGGTTAGGTCATGTGATTTTTTTAAAAAGCCGGTCGATACGGACGCGGCGATACCTAATATGTATACTTTTTTATTTATTTATGTAAGTTTTACACAATAACAGCTTTTTTAAAACAAAAAAAATGATGTTTTAGTGTCTCCATATTCTGAACCATATATTTTTTTATTTTTTGAGCGATTGTCTCAGGTAGGGGCTCATTTTTTGCAGGATAATGGTGACGGTTAGATTGGTACTATTTTGGTGGGCAAACGCCTTTTTGATCGCTTGTTGTTGTACTTTTTGTGATGTAAGGTGACAAAAAAATTGTTTATTTAGCACAGTTTTTATTTTTAATGGTGTTCATCTGAGGGGTTAGGTCATGTGATATGTTTATAGAGACGGTCGATACGGACGTGGCGATACCTAATATGTATACTTTATTTTTTTCCCCTATTTTTTACCTTTTTTTTTTACTTTATTTGGGAAAAATTACTTTTTTGTTTATTTTTATTTGAAACTTACTTTTTGGGGGGGAAAACTTTTTTTTAAACTTTTTTTTACTTTATTTTTTGTCCCACTTTGGCACTTTAACTTTTGGGGGTCTAATCCTTTACAATGCATTCCAATACTTCTGTATTGAAATGCATTGGGTGTATGAGTAATACTGTGTGTATTACTCATACAGCTTCCGGCCTGTGAGATCCAGGGGGCTGGATCTCACAGGCACGTCACAGGAAGGCAGCGCGATGCCTTCCTTAGGCATCGCGCTGCCTTCCATGCCATCGGGTCCCCCCTACAGCCGCATGGGGACCCGATGGCACCGCTCGCCGCAACCGCAAGTAAAAGCCGCAAACCGCAGGTCTGAATTGACCTGCGGTTTGCGGCGGTCGCCAACACAGGGAGGTCACGGGATGATTTGAGCAGGCACCTTGTTCCGATCACCGCCTGCCTGGCGGCGGTGATCGGAAATACACATGACGTACCGGTATGTCATGTGTCCTTAAGAGGTTAAAGAGAGAAGACATCAGTTTTGTGCCCTTGTCTCCGTGCAAATAGAATCGGAATTGTGAGTACTGATAGGCTTTGGCATGGCAGATATTAAGGTGATCTTTCAGCTGGTTGCGTAAGCTAGTTAGTTCGGCCTGTGCGTCTAGGGCTCTGGAACGTTTGTGTATGGATTCTATGAGGGCAATCTGCTTGAGCAGGGAGTTCAGGGTTTCTTGTCTTTCCCTTTTGACCTTGCTGCCTAGGGCTATAATTCCCCCCTCATGACCATTTTATGTGTTTCCCATACGGTCGTCAGAGGCATACCCTCTGTAGTGTTATCTTTAAAGAACCAGGACAGTTTTTGACTGAGGGCGTTGACATCCTCCTGTTTGTCCAATAGTGTTTCATTCAATCTCCATTGCCGGGTATGCGAGGGTAAGGTTGGAAACTGCAGAGAGGTTGACACAGGTGCATGGTCTGAGACCATGATGGGTTCAATGATGGATTGCACCACCCTATCGGCACAACTGTTCGAGACCAAGATATAATCCAATCTCATATGAGTGCTGTGTGGTGCTGAGAAAAACGTGTAATCTCGGCCAGTAGGGTGGATCAATCTCCATGAGTCTACAAGATTGATATCTGATAAATAAGCGTTAACACGTGATAAAGCTGCCTGGGTCAGTTAAGAGGAGCCGTCAGAGGCATCTACCATAGGGTTTGTAGGGCAATATACGGACCCCTTTACCTTAGTGTCCCTGTCAATGATCTCGGTAGTAAGCTTGGATTAAGTCTTGTACTGGTACTAGGAGGGTGAATAAGAATGAAGACCAGACATGTGCCTTGTTCCAATTCACTCTAGTTTAATTGCAGGGGGGCAACAGTTGATATAGGAGGGGTTGAACTTTCTTTACATCCAATCATATGTTAGCATTTATTTCAACCTATAGTATGTATACACATGAGCTCTGCATTAACATAATAGATGACTCATAGTAACAGCATTTGACCAATCAGGTATGGACACATAGGCTACCATGCATTTAAAACCATGATGACCCTATAAGGTGAAACTGTTCAAACTTTAGGAATGTTTGGGTATCTTGAAACCGCTCAGGAAGTTTCTCACATTCCAAAGGGGGAAGGGAGATCTTGAAACAGATGTACTGGTCAGATGTAATCCATAATACACGTTTACTTAGAAAGACAAAATGGAGTTACCTATATCCCATCAATCCCCTCTTTAGAACCTTATATATCTTATACTATATGGTTCTTTCTCTGTTCTCCCTTGGTTTACTTATAAGCCTTTAGGTATTCCATATACCCTTCAGGAGTATAATCCTCAGGCTTTGTTGAGGTTGTGTTTACCTCTTCTACCTCTACCGGAGTATAGAGGAATGTTGAGTGTACCCCTCTTTCGGCCACATTTTTACATATGGCAAAAAGGGAGGGCACACATTGTAGACAACAGCAGAGACACACTATTGCAGCGATCACGGCGAGTACCACTCCTAAAACATACCTTATTTGACCAAAGTCAGGTATCCAGCCAAAAAGCCAGTCCCACCAACCTTGATCAACATCTTGTTTTATATGTTTTATAATTTCTTCTAATTGGCCTATTCTATCTTTTATTCCACTGGAGTGATCTGATAAATTGAAACAACACATCCCTGAGAACACTGAACATCCTATACCATGTTGAAGCAATAAATAGTCACTAGTTGCCCTATTCTGCAAGATAGCTTTTTTTATGTGATTGTATATCTAACAGCATATCTTGCAGAATTGCACTAGTGACATTTATTTGTTTTACCATAAAACAGGCAAGTTTTGATATTGTCCTATGGTTATATATGGCCAACCCTGATACCCATATATTCTGCTCTAGAGAGGAGATTCACAATTTTCCGGTAGCTGTAGGGAAGTGTCTCTCGTGTGTCGTGTCTGCATTGCTGGGAATAGTGATATCATTGCTAATGTCAACCTAGCTATTGTACAGGGTCCCTCTGTAATATTGGCCGGTATGTATGTGTAACTAGAATTTCCACAGGCCAATACCCATCCTGTTGGTAGAGGTACATGTTTATCTAGGGATGGTACTGTTTTGGTAATATTACATTGCATATTTTTTCCTGATACTATCTTTTTACAACTACCTAGATCTCTATCACAAATACTTGGCTTACTCTTGTTCTGCATTTTTGCTTGTATGCAGGGAGGCAATAATGTCTCATCACAGGTGAAATTATAACATATTTCTGCCGCTGTAACAAGACCTGTAATTATTTCTATCATATTACTTTGCAGAGTCTCATATGTATGACAGTTATAGCAAGCATGATAAGGATTTATATATCCATATCTAACATCGTGACCCTCCAAGTCTGTGTCATTCCATTGGGAACGTAGGAGCCCCGTCCATACATCTACTGGGGTGGGGACTGCTACCAGACATGTCTCCAAAATGTTAGATGCAGATAAAGTGGTTCGGAGACAGAAATCAGTTAAGTTCAGAGTTTTGGCCAGGTACAGCCATAAGTTCTCCTTTGTCTTCCACAGATTGTCTTCCCCTCTGCATTCCGTTTTCAAGTATGTCTGTCTGTTCCACAGTCGTGGGACAGTAAGTAGGAGACACAAAATTGCAAGTATTAAGGCACTGTATCTCAGCCATCTCGAGGAATTTCCTGACTGCGTCATCCCGTTGGGGGTCAAGGCTGTCTGCCTCCGTTAGTACCCCTTCTGTATCTTCTTCGAGGTCAAGGCTGTCTGCCTCCGTTAGTACCTCTGGGCCTTGTTGGAGGTCAGGGCTGTCTGCCCCCGTTAGTATCTCTCTTTCTTCACGAACTTAATCCTTGTGGCGTGGATCCACGTGGGCGACTGTTCAGTGAGGACTGCTGTTCTGGTGATCGCGACTACCTCGGTGGGTGGTCCGTAGGTGAAGCTTCCTGGTTCCTTTCCCTTCTTTAAGATCTTGATCATCACCTGGTCGCCTACCCGGAATGGATGGGTTGGTTCCTGTGAAAGAGAAGGAGACTTACAAGCAACTTTTTCTTCAGTGTTACTGAGGACCTTGATCAGATTAGTAACATACCCCTCTCTGATCAGGTCCAAGTCCCCTTCCTGCACTACCAGGGGGCGTCTTGCCCATGGTGTGGGGAAAGGCCTACCCATGAGTATCTCAATGCTATTTATGTCCTACTCCGTGGAAATGTGCTATTAAGATGGAAGCACTGTGTTGGGGAATGCATAGCTTCCCCTCTTTGCAGAATAATCCTGTCTTAGGATTTTTCTGCAATACTGGATAACACCAGTCTTACTGTTCCTGTTCAGTGGCATACCACTGAAGATCAGTAAGCATTTGCAACATCTCAGGGGTTGGAGGTGCCAGACATGGCATCTCCCAATAGTTAGACAAACCTGTGAGGTTGCATTTGGCCACTCGTTTCGCCACCTCATCTGCCAGCGCATTGCCCTGTGAGACATGATCCTTACCATCTGCTGCCGTGAATCCTCTCCTCTGCCAAATCATACCATGGTCTCACACTACCCCATGTGTGTACCTACTATCAGTATGTAGAATACATGCCCTAGTGAGTGCAATGAGCTCAGCTGCCTGCTGTATTGAGTGTGGATGCCCTTGAGTAGGCCCACAACATCATGAGTGGTGTGCAAAATGGTGTAATGTCACATTGTGAAAGAAGTTGTCAACTCTACCATCATAGCACAGGCTGCAAGAGAACACAGACAGGCCGGCATCCCTTGAACAGGGGTGGCCATTACCTTTGAGAAAAAACGTACAAGGACGCAACTTGCCTCCGTTTTCTTGTGTCAGTACACCCGCCATGGTTTTACAATTTTGGCGTGCAAACATGTGGAAGGGCATATTATAGTCAGGGAGGCCCAGCGCTGGACTCGACATGAGTAAACATTTCAAATAATCAAATGCATTGTACATTTCAGAAGACCTTTTAATCAAATCTGGATTTTCGTCCAGAGTGGCTTGCCTCAAAACATTGTTATAGTAGGAGCAATCAGGAATCCATTGTCTACAGTAGTTTATCATACCAAGGAAAGACAACATATCTTTCCTGGTGTGCGGGGTGACCAAACCCACAATAGACTGGACTTTTTCTAAGCTGATTCTCCTTTCACCTTTTGTGAGGACAAAGCCCAAGTATTCAACCTGCATTTTACACCATTGCATTTTCTTAAGTGTCACTTTGTGACCACATCATTATAACAGTGATAAACCATCCTGAATGCTGGCCTCCGCTGACATGCTACACAGTAACAAATCATAGACATATTGCAGCAGCACAGAACCTTGGGGGGGGTACCATGGTTTTAACATTGCTTGGAGGACCATGCTGTACACTACAGGTGACTCAGCATATCCCTGGGGCATTCTGCACCAGGTCAGTTGACGTCTGTCAAAGGAAAAAGCAAAAAGTAGTCTGGTTATCTTATCAACTGGGATAGAAAAGAATGCATTTTTCAGATCTATCACACTGAACCAAACAGCGTCTGCTGGAATGGCAGATGATAATTGAGTGACATCAGGTACAACAGGGGCTATAGGCACAATGATGTTGTTGATGGCCCTTAAATCCTGTACAAAGCGGGTAGTACCATCTGCCTTTGTCACTGGATTCACGGGCGTGCTGTAGGGTGAAATCACCTCTTCCAGGATTCCCTTTTGTAGGAATTCTTCTATCATTGGCCTAAGTCCATCAAGTTTCTCTTTTGACAGCGGGTATTGTTTCTGATATACTGAGATGACACCTGGTTTCACAGTAGCTGTGTAAAGTGTGCAATCTATGAATCCTGTGTCATATTCATTTGAGGACCATAATGCAGGATTAATGTTATTAAGTTCTGGGTGGTCCTGTATGTTTGCAAGAATCAGTGGCCCCGGTGTAGAGATTGGAATAAGACCTGAGTGTACTCTTATGCCCTGATTCTTTGCTGATACCTGCAAGTCAAGCTTAATGAACAAATCTCTCCCCAACAGACTGACTGGGCAATCTAGTATAATGCTAAATACATGATCTGTGATGTATTCCCTGTCCATGGTCTCGAGTGGTAGTGAGTCAGTTTTGAAAGGTTTTGTCAAAACCCCATTAATTCACATAGAAGGCTCAGATTTTCCTTCCTCCCACTCTTAGGCATCTTAAGTCCACCCCTTTTAGTCGGACGCTGTGATCCTCCTTCTGTCTGTCATTAGTATGCCAGCTGTCCATAAGAACAGAGCTCTGATGTTAAGCACAACACTTAACATATAACACATAACTCCAAACATTGAAACAAACAGATCGGACAATACAGACATGAACACACAAAGGGCCCATAAAAACTTTTCATTGACTTCAATAAATAAAAATGTACAGCTTGATCAATGCTGTTGGCACCAATAAAAACCAAAAACTTCCAAGAAAAATAAAATAAAATTCTCAATGCGCATATTATTCACATTTTCATGTACTCATTTTCACAAACAGCTCATAACCTCGCTCTTACACATAAAAACTGAATTGCACACACAGCTCTGCTAAAACATCTCAGTCTTCGTACATTTTTCAACTCCACTTACAATTCAAAGCCACACTCATTCATATTCCACTGAATCATGTATCTTTCAATCCAGTCACACAATTTCTTTGTTACATTCCAAAACTTGTAGCACAGACAAACACAGCTTTCCTGGAAACAGATATCCACACCACACCCAGAATTGCTAATGGTCTGTCACTATTGAGTTACTTTTTCCAATATCTTCTGGTCTTCACTCTGTGATTAATCAACTCTTATAAGAAGACAATATACATATTATAATCATACAGTACAGTAATTTTGTTAAAACCCAAATTATCTTATATGCCATGTGGTTTTAGTTTAGTGTTGCACACATCATCACTTACTCTATATAATCCCCCTTCCCCCATTTCCTTTGCCTTGCGTCTCTTATCTCAAGAATGTTTCTTTGTTTAAGGCAGGAGAAGTAAATCCGTCCATCACAGAACGTTCTACTTAAATATTATCTGAATAAGGACTTAGAATGGGTGCAACCTTAGATTGATAGGATTGGACATGGGCACTTTCTTAACTAGTGGATTTGCAAACATCATTGGATCCAATCCAAAGCTGGAGCCCTGTCTGTAAGATCTATAGATAACACACGTTAGTATCTTCAGAGTGTGCAGATGCATTACCAATTACCAGCCTCCCCCCCCCCCTCCCCCATATGGAGGGGGGTTGATTCCTCAGGGGGGTTTCAGTAAGAGCACATTCCAGAGAGAAGACAGGAAAAGTTCTTGTGGAACTACAAGTGAAATAATGACTTTTGAATGTTACAGCAGATATGGTGGGAGAAGGGATGCCACATGGCAACTTCTTTGTTCTCTGTAGGATTCAAAATCCTCCATCTTGTTATAAGAAATGCTACTCATTTCTCCAACCTTCAATTTCTCCCAGTCACTTCCATGGACACTTTAAACCATAACTCAGTATGCACTAGCCTATTATTATCTTTCAACCAACTTCTCATTTCCTTCAATACACTTATCTTCCTGACACTGCTCTATTTTATCACTCACCAGAGCCACCAGAGCTCTGATGTACACAGTTTGTAAGCTCTAACTTCACAGATTCTCACAGATTTTCATCCCTGTTGCCAGACGGGCATAACATTCTGTTTCACAGTTAAAATCAGCTTGTCTGACAAATTGTTTATAAATGTGGAGATAATCAAACTATCATTGTCACGTACAGGTAGCCCGGCCTTAGTCTTCCAGCAATCAATGAATCTTTTGCAGAATTCAGTGACTGTTTTAGCAGATTTCTGTTTGCAGGCCACTGCCACGGGCAATGAAGATTTTTGTTTGAATACCTCATTCATATGGACCTCAATCTCCTCCCATATTATTTTCTGACTTCTCTTCTTTGTGCCTACCTCCTGTTCTATTTCATGTAAAGTCCTATCATTTTTGGGACTTTTTAGATTCTTATTCTTCTTGCTATTACCTGCAGTCATACCAGTGGGGGGCTATTTCCAGCCACTGTTCTCCTCCCCTGGACATGTAGTCCATGTCCCAGGAAGGATCAGCATCAAAATGCGGCCAGGCTGTTTTATCACCTAGACATAGTCCTTTGACCATATCCATATGATAAATACTATTATCACCGTCCCTGGGGAATGGATCCGCAGCATCCATTACCTCAGTCCAGCCTGCTAGATTATCTACCCACGGGTTGATCAGGTAATAGTTTGTTGGACTAACACGAGCTAAATAGATTTTGCAAGTCTCTCCTGGTTCTGGTTTAGGGAATTTAGTTTTAGACCCTTGTCCTCCCATGTTAGTATTTATAGTTCAAAGAATAAGTGAGACAATTGCTGTCAGGGCTGGCTGTACTGCACTGAAATAGCGCCGACAAGACCTGTCAACTGATCAGCTGATTCGTATCTTAATGTCGCTCTATACTCATTGGACCCCTATCGACTATTGTTGTTTCGGACCGCCACTTGTGTTCATATTTTCCGGGTCAGCAGATCACAGATCCTAGCCGAAAAAATGGGGCGTATAATGATTCTTCACAACACAAACAATTTTACACATTAAGAGTAGTCAACCCAAAATACATCAATTTGACAATAACAGTGGGATATGACCGTACACTTACCACCCGGTCAGTATCTCACACCAACAGATAATCTTATCACTTCCAAAATACTTATACTATATATATAAAAGAGTTAATCCAAGCTTGTAATCTTCTGTTCCCTGAACAGTATTTCTTCATAGTGCACTTTATTTATCTCTCATGATATGGACTCCCGGAGTCTCTTATAATCAACTTTAGCTCCCTGAGCTTAATTTCTTGTGTCCCAGACACAGCAATCTACCGAAATAATAAAAGGATGGTTCAACTTACTTGGATGAGATTTTGGTCAGTGCCCCCAGGTCCAAGGAGGACAAAAATTGATGTCTTTCACTGTAGACCTGAGGATGAACCTTCCAATCCCGAAAACACGAGCCCCCAAGCTTTAGGGCAATATACGGACCCCTTTACCTTAGTGTCCCTGTCAATGATCTCGGTAGTAAGCTTGGATTAAGTCTTGTACTGGTACCAGGAGGGTGAATAAGAATGAAGACCAGACACATGTGCCTTGTTCCAATTCACTCTAGTTTAATTGCAGGGGGGCAACAGTTGTTATAGGAGGGGTTGAACTTTCTTTACATCCAATCATATGTTAGCATTTATTTCAACCTATAGTATGTATACACATGAGCTCTGCATTAACATAATAGATGACTCATAGTAACAGCATTTGACCAATCAGGTATGGACACATAGGCTACCATGCATTTAAAACCATAAGGTGAAACTGTTCAAACTTTAGGAATGTTTGGGTATCTTGAAACCGCTCAGGAAGTTTCTCACATTCCAAAGGGGGAAAGGAGATCTTGAAACAGATGTACTGGTCAGATGTAATCCATAATACATGTTTACTTAGAAAGACAAAATGGAGTTACCTATATCCCATCAGGGTTCAGCGTAATTGTCACCGCCAGTTCTGTGAGAAGGTCTGGCAGACGTTCTTCTCTACCTCTTGCATGACGTTCTTTGTTTTGGTTTCACTTTGTCATCTCCTTTCCTTTTCCAAGGTGTCACCTATTTAGACTAATCGTCTCCCTTTATATTCCCTCCCATACTGCCTCACTTTGCGGTTTATACTACTTCCTGGATGAAGTGTTCACTGCTGGAGGCTGCTGCTTGCTCAGATAAGTATTTTCATGTATTGTGTTTCCTTGCTAGCTTGATTCTAGGTGACCCTGACTCCGTCCGTAATAAGTGTAGGGTGGTCGTGTCCCCTCACTATTATAGGGTTTTCAGGTGTCACACAGTCTTAGGTACGTGGGCATGCAATCGTCTACCATTGAGACCCTTGCATGGGCATAGCAGTTAGGGAGAGCTCTTAGGGTTTTATAGGGCTCACCTATATGCTCCTTAGTTTGGGATCAAGCCAGTTGGACGTTTATTCATAAGTTCCAGCTATCTGCAACTTCATCCGTGACATTAATATTGAGATCTCCTCCAATCAATCTAATGCCTAACTTTTTTAAGGTACTGACAATCCATTTCGTTTGACCCCTATTGGGGCTATATAGACTTGCAAGGGTTACCACCTGAGTGCCTATTATCCCCTTTACAAAGATATAATGACTATCTGGATCTGTTTGGGTGCATGTGGTTTTGAAGGGGACTTTCTTAGAGATTGCTATACCCACTCCCCTAGAGCAAAATATAGTAACAAACGCCAGCTTCTGCTCGGACCTCTGGGGCACGGATGGTGCAGGACTGCACTCCCACAGCATTAACTGAAAGCGATTTCCAGCCACCGGTATTGGTAAAATCCATTCAACTTTATTTTTTCTCCATTAAAAGTAGTTACAAAAGATAAATACGAAACAGGCCTCACATCTCTTTGACGCGTTTCGGGTACACGCTTGTAACACCCTTAATTATAGAGTCACTAGATGACTACACCAGTCAGGTTTTATGGTGGAAAGGGGGGAAGAAGACACACTCACTGGGCAGGGCTGGCTCTATCATAAGGAAGCCCAAGCGGGCTGCTTGGGGGCGCAGAGAAGGGGGGCGGCACCGCGGCGGTAAACAATTAACTTACATTTACCTCGCTGAGCCTGTGTGCTGAGCAGTCCGGCCGCCCCCCGTCCTCACTGTCTCATAGCGGCACACAGCTGACAGGCTGAGGGAGCACACACACACACACACACACACACACTCTGAGCTACGAGACCCTGGTGTATTTAAATCTCATTTAGGCATGTCTTTCAGAAAAGTTTTGGATTCAAACTCACAACCTTTTACATCAGAGGCAAGGCATTTAACCACACAGCTATGACAACTGTATAGCAAGTTACTTAAAAAAAAATAAAATAAGACTTCTACTGTAGATAACTTTGATACCTAGTGTACATACACATGACAGCTGCCCCAGCACACTGTATGGATGTAGCAGAGCTGGATGTGTTGGGGCAACTATCATGTGTATGGTTGTACACTAGGCATCAAAGTTATCTACAGTAGAAGTCTTATATAATTTTTTTTTTTAAGTCACTGTCTGTACAGCTGTCATAGCTGTGTGGGTAAGTGCTTTGCCTTTGATACAGAAGGTCAAGGGTTTGAATCACATCACAAGCTTTTATGAAAGACAGGCTAAATAAGAACACAAACACCAAATCTTCAACACTACAGGCTGCTGGGAACACAGGAAGAGGCTGCATCGCATCGCTGACATGGAGGTAAGTAGAATTTTTTATTTTATTTTTTAAATACCGGACTGTTACTTTACTGCCATGGGGTAGGAGGGGGGGGATGATACTGGCACATGGAGGGGGGAGGAGAGAGGCACTTGATACTGGCACATTAGGGAGCAGGGGGAGAGGATGGCACTATGATATTGGCACATGGGGGGGGAGAGAGGCACTTGATACTGGCACATTAGGGGGCAGGGGGAGAGGATGGCACTATGATACTAGCACATGGGGGGGCAAGAAATGGATATTAATCATGAGGGGCAGAAATGTGAAATGATGGGGGGGCAAGAAATGGACATGAATCATGAGGAGCAGAAATGTGAAATGATGGGAGAGGGGGGGGGGGCGCCAAAATGTAGATTCGCTTGTGTTGACAAAAATCCTTGCACCGTCCCTGTCACTGGGGGTGATTGGCATAGAGCAGTGATGGCTAACCTTGGCACTCCAGCTGTGGTAACACTACAACTCCCAAGATGCCCCCCTTGCTTGGCTGCTCTCAGAACTCTGTAGAAATAAATGGAGCATGCTGGGAGTCGTAGTTTCACCATAGCTGGAGTGCCAAGGTTAGCCATCACTGGCATAGAGGAATACTAGCCACTTTCAAATTAACTCCTTGACCACCATTTCCTTTCTTGATTTGAATCTGACAGCTTCACCAGACACAGGGAGGATTATTACATCCACTTATAGAATTTTTTTTTACGGCAGGTAACACTATACTCCATGGTAAATCATGTCATCCTGCTAACAGTATACCTGTAGGTGAACTAGTCAGAGCAAAGCCTAATTGTACATATGAACAAGATTATATAAATGAATCCACTGATATAGCTCAGAGACTAATAAGACGCAGTTATCCTGACTGGAGTGTGAACAGAGCCTTAAAACTGTTTAGTCAGAGAGACAGAACTGAATTACTCAGAGATGTGGACGCACCCAAAGGGAAATCACAGGATAGAAACAGAGCAGTGTTTTCAACCCCATATAGTCCACAATACAACAAAGTTTGTCAAATTATGAAAAAAAACAACTGTCAGTTCTTCAAATGGACCCAGGTTTTGCTGAAGTAGTCCGTATGGGAATTCAGCGTGTAGCGAGACGAGCAAAGACATTGGGTAATACTTTATCCCCCAGTCTATTTAGAGATAGCAGCACTGGCAAAAATAAAACGTTGTTACAACATAAAGGTGCATATAAATGTGCCGCAATGTCTGCACCGGCTGCTCTGTTATTCACGTATCAAAAGACTTCACTTCTTGCACAGAGAATCAAACATATATGAATAAACAACACATAAACTGTAGTTTACCTGATTACCTGCAAAACTTGCCGACTCCAATATGTAGGGTGCACATCTGGCCCCTTAAACATTAGGATTAGACGGCGGATGCAATCAGAGATGACAATAAAAACATAAACACATCCCGCCATATCTCGGCAGTCTCCCACCGTGTTTCACACCATCATGGAGGGGATGTGAGTCACATTATGGTACAGGGTATTAAAAAAGTTAGACTATATGAGAGGGTGGAGATCTGCAGAGAAAACTTTTCAATCGTGAGGCTTTTTGGATATTCAAGCTTAAATCATGTGTCCCCCATGGATTGAATAGAAGACAAGATCTAATCTTACATTATTCATTTATGTTTGTAGATTGTCATGTGTATTGTGGGGACAGCGCACAAAGTTTTTAAATTTTATGTAAGGTAATGCTTTGGTGTATTTTGTGTTCACTTGGTAATGTTGCTTTAGGGTCCTGTTCACACAGAATCTAGTTTCCTATGGTGGTCAAAGAGTTAATTTGGAAGTGGCTAGTATTCCTCTATGCCAGTGGTGGGCAAACTTTTTTTCAACTGAGCCAAATATCGCGAAAACCACGATTGAAATTTCTTTTGAGAGCCACATTTTTAAAACCTAAAATATTTAGGAAGGAAGCGCATGCTGAAGTGAATGGGTCCAGGATGCGGGCTGCACACGGCCGTGTGCAGCCCGCATCATGGACCCATTCACTTCAATGGGTCCAGGATCCGGGATATGAGTGCTACAGTGTGCTTCCGTGGTGCTTCTGGCTGTGCCTCCGCAACGCCAAAAAGTTGTGCATGCGCTGTTAAGCATCTGTGGATGACCCACTGTAAAGCTTCTGTGGATGATGCACTGTTATGGGGGATCTGTGGATGGCGCTGTTATGTGGGGATCTGTGGATGGTGCTGTTATGTGAAGGATCTGTGGAGGACACCCTTATGGGGGATCTGTGGATGACGCTGTTATGTGAAGGATCTGTGGAGGACGTTGTTATGTTGGGGATCTGTGGAGGACACTGTTATGGGGGATCTGTGGAGGACGTTGTTATGTTGGGGATCTGTGGAGGACACCGTTATGGGGGATCTGTGGAGGACACCGTTATGGGGGATCTGTGGAGGACACTGTTATGGGGGATCTGTGGAGGACACTGTTATGGGGGATCTGTGGAGGACACTGTTATGGGGGATCTGTGGAGGACACTGTTATGGGGGATC
This sequence comes from Bufo gargarizans, assembly GCF_014858855.1. Taxonomy (NCBI): domain Eukaryota; kingdom Metazoa; phylum Chordata; class Amphibia; order Anura; family Bufonidae; genus Bufo; species Bufo gargarizans. The sequence goes on along the minus strand of NC_058082.1, from coordinate 44,332,641 downwards.
TGTGGAGGACACTGTTATGGGGGATCTGTGGAGGACACTGTTATGGGGGATCTGTGGAGGACACTTATGGGGGACCAGTGGATGGCACTGTTATGGGGTGGATCTGTGGATGGCACTGTTATGGGGTGGATCTGTGGATGGCACTGTTATGGGGGATCTGTGGAGGACACTTATGGGGGACCAGTGGATGGCACTGTTATGGGGTGGATCTGTGGATGGCACTGTTATGGGGTGGATCTGTGGATGGCACTGTTATAGGGGATGTGTGCTATGACACATAGGGCCATGAGGGGGCCAGCATAAGACACACATATAGCATCTTACGCTGGTCCCCCTCATGGCCCTATGTGTCCTAAACTGCGCACATAACTGGCTTTGTGTGTAAAGTATTTTACTACTGTCTGAAACAATCTCTCTCCTATTGATAACATGGCCAGCCTCTGTACTCACTGTCACTATGAATGCACTGCAGCGAGCGGGCCGGTGTTCTGCCACTTTTCTATACCCGGACAAAAGTCTATACCGGGAAGTGATGTAGCTGCACCGGAAGCCGCTCGCTGCAGTGCATTCATAGTGACAGTGAGTACAGAGGCTGGCCATATTATCAATAGGAGAGAGCTTGTTTCAGAGTTCAGACAGTAGTAAAAAAAAACTTCACACATAAAGCCAGTTATGTGCCCCATCATATATAATTTTCGGGTCCGCAAAATCGCATTTATCGATTATTCGCGATTCGATTATTGCGCACCAAAGAGCCGCATAGAAGTGTCTAAAGAGCCGCTTGTGGCTCGCGAGCCGCACTTTGCCGACCACTGCTCTATGCCAATCACACCCAGTGAGTGTGTCTTCTTCCCCCCTTTCCACCATAAAACCTGACTGGTGTAGTCATCTATAGTGATGAGCGGCAGGGGTCATATTCGAATTTGCGATATTTCGCAAATTCAAATATTCGTTATAGTCTACGATTTTCTTTTACTCGAAAAATCGGCAAGGTAATGATTGTGTAATATGTGAATTTTCGTAATGCAAATTTTTATAGCAAATTTTTCAACTTACAACTATTAGACAAAGAAGATTATAGCACTATATTAGCTAAACTGCTATATATTCGTTTTTTTCTGAATATTCGCTATATTGCTATAACTTAGTTTTTTTCGAATATTCGTAATATTCTAAAACAAGAATATATAGCAATATAGCGAATATTCGAAAAAAAACGAATATAGAGCAATTTAGCTAATATAGTGCTATAATCTTTTTATTTTTATAGTTGTAATTTTTTTCCAATCTGAACTTCAGATGAGAAAAAAATTACAACTATTAGACAAAGAAGATTATAGCACTATATTAGCTAAATTGCTCTATATTCGTTTTTTTTTCCGAATATTCACTATATTGCTATATATTCTTGTTTTAGAATATTACGAATATTCGAAAAAACTAAGTTTTAGCAATATAGCGAATATTCGAAAAAAACGAATATAGAGCAATTTAGCTGATATAGTTGAAAAATCTGCAATAAAAATTTGCATTACGAAAATTCGCAAACAACACTACTCCTAAAGTCAAATATACTGCAGCCTTCTCATTGGCCCACAAGCTAGAAGCAGGGAGGGGTCATGTGTACTGATTTAAAAAAAAATATTGAATATTCGAAATTACGAATATATATCACTATATTTGAAATATTTGCGAATTTTCGAAGTACCTATATTCGCGATAAAAATTAGAAATTCGAATATTCGTGATCAACACTATTCATCTAGTGACTCTATGATTAAGGGTGCTACAAGCCTGTACCCGAAACGCGTCAGAGAGATGTGAGGCCTGTTTCGTATTTATCTTTTGTAACTGCTTTTAATAAAGAAAAAATAAAGTTGAATGGATTTTACCAATACCGGTGGCTGGAAATCGCTTTCAGTTACCACTCCCCTAGAGGCCATATTAAATGTGCTGGTAAACCAGTGCTGGAAGTTTGCTTTTGGGAGAGTATGTGGGTCAATTTAAAGCGCTATTCTTGGAAGAAGCAGATGTCAGTGCATGATTTTCTCAGAAGGCGGACAACCTGTGATCGCTTCTGTTGGGTGTTAAATTCCCTTACATTGAAGGAGGTACATTTAATTAGCGACATTGTGTTGTTTGTAGAGTGACTCTAGAGCTTGTGGTTAGAGTAGACATATGCGTGTGACCAGGGAAACAGGGAGTAACCAAAAACATCAATAACATCTGAAATGTGGAACAGAGATAGTGGGTGACTCGTGCTGAGCGCGCGGCCCCAAAAGAAAAGGCATAGCGCGAACAGCCCGAACCAGCCTAGAAAATAGCGCTTGCACCAGGTTTGCGCAGTGAAACCCCTGGTAAGTGCCTGAGGGGGAGGCAGGCAGATGGCCGTCGAAGGAAGGCCTCTTTCACACTTGCGTTGTCCTGATCCGGCGTGTACTCCACTTGCCGGAATTACACGCCGGATCCGGAAAAACGCAAGTGTACTGAAAGCATTTGAAGACTGATCCGTCTTCAAAATGCTTTCAGTGTTACTATGGCAGCCAGGACGCTATTAAAGTCCTGGTTGCCATAGTAGGAGCGGGGGAGCAGTATACTTACAGTCCGCGCGGCTCCCGGGGCGCTCCAGAGTGACGTCAGAGCGCCCCATGCGCATGGATGACGTGCCATGCGATCACGTCATCCATGTGCGTGGGGCGCCCTGACGTCACTCTGGAGCGCCCCGGGAGCCGCACGGACGGTAAGTATGCTGCTCCCCCGCTCCCCGCTACACTTTACCATGGCTGCCAGGACTTTAGCGTCCCGGCAGCCATGGTAACCATTCAGAAAAAGCTAAACGTCGGATCCGGCAATGCGCCGAAACAACGTTTAGCTTAAGGCCGGATCAATGCCTTTCAATGGGCATTAATTCCGGATCCGGCCTTGCGGCAAGTCTTCAGGATTTTTGGCCGGAGCAAAAAGCGCAGCATGCTGCGGTATTTTCTCCGGCCAAAAAACGTTCCGGTCCGGAACTGAAGACATCCTGATGCATCCTGAACGGATTTCACTCCATTCAGAATGCATTAGGATAAAACTGATCAGGATTCTTCCGGCATAGAGCCCCGACGACGGAACTCTATGCCGGAAGAAAAGAACGCAAGTGTGAAAGAGCCCGAAGCTAGCCAATTTGCCCTGCAAAGTGTGGCAAACATTAATAAACATCAAGACAGTGGCTATTTCGACCTAGCCAATATATAGTTAACCTGTCAATCTAGGGGACCGCAACGGGGTGAGGACCCCCGAACCGCAAGGCTACAAGTGAATGCAGTACATACATATAGAATAGGAAATGTGTAGTGCAGCATATTGATGCATTAATAGCGGATTAGCAGGACCACAGCTACACCCCAAACATTGCCGTCCATAGATGAGGTAGTATCCGGAGGACAAGTTCCAAGGCCTTACGATCTGTAGTTGGATTTCTTCTTCGTTGAGGCCTTGACCCATCTCTGTTTTTCTGGAAGGTCCGGCAGCAGGACTCCCATTTCAGCTGAAGCGAGCCATGATGGAATGTCCAGCGGGGTGGTTTGAAGCAGTTCCCATGCTGCGGGTAAGTCCGCGGGTGACCGGATCGTGCATCTCTTGCCTTCTGAGGAAAAAGTGAGGCCGAAGGGGAATAGAAATTTATATGGCATTTTCGTGGCCCTCAGGTAGTCTGTGAGTGGCCGCAGGGCCCTCCGCTTGCTTAGAGTTGAGGGCGCGAGGTCCTGGAACAGGAGTATCTTGGCCCCTTCATCTAGGGGGTCTTTATGCTCTCTAGCCGCTTTAAGCAACGCAGCTGTGTCCACATAACGCAGCAAGCCGCAGACCACATCTCTTGGCGGATCGTTGTCCGTGGTCTGAGCGCCCTGTGGATACGTTCTACACAGATCTCAGCTGCTCTGTCGGCACCCAATAGGCTGGAGAAAATGGCGGTTGCCGCCTCTGGTAACGCTTCTTGGAGTACATGCTCTGGTAGGCCTCGAAGGCGGATGTTTTTCCTTCTACTGCGGTTTTCTTGGTCCTGTATGAGGGCGTAAGCATTATCCAGTGAGTTAGCGTATGCAGCGCTGTTATCACCCAGGATACGGGCGAAGGTAAGAATGGCCGCCTGTGTGTGCTCCAGCTTCTCTACACGGTGCCCTATGTGCTTGATGTCGCTCTTGATTTCGTGGAGGTCTTGCAGCACCGGAGCTAATGCTGACGACAGGGCTTGTTGTATGACCTGGTGTGAGAAGGGCGCGGGGTTATTTATGCGAACCCCAGCGTCTTGATCAGAGGAGGCACTGTCGGCTCCTTCTGTGTCATGCGCCCAGTCCTCGTGTTCAGGCGGCGCCATCTTGTTAGAGCTTGTGGCCAGAGGCTTCTTATTTAGGAATTTCTACATGTCCTGAGCTCCTCGGTCTTGTTTAGGAGGTTCTGGCTTATCTCTGGGAATGTACCTTCCAACTTTTCCCATTCTTTATCTGGCTACGTAGCGAAATGTTATAGTAGTTACAGTCATGTGAAAAAATTAGGACACCCTTTGAAAGCATGTGGTTTTTTGTAACATTTTTAATAAAAGGTTATTTCATCTCCGTTTCAACAATACAGAGAGATTAAAGTAATCCGACTAAACAAAGAAAACTGAAGAAAAGTCTTTTCAAGATCTTCTGTAAATGTCATTCTACAAAAATGCCTATTCTAACTGAGGAAAAAGATAGGACACCCTTGCCCCTAATAGCGAGTGTTACCTCCTTTGGCTGAAATAACTGCAGTGAGACGGTTCTTGTAGCCATCTACCAGTCTTCGACATCGGTCTGAGGAAATTTTACCCCACTCCTCAATGCAGAACTTTTTCAGCTGTGAGATGTTTGAGGGGTTTCTTGCACGTACAGCCCTTTTCAAGTCACCCCACAGCATCTCAATGGGATTCAAATCTGGACTTTGACTTGGCCATTCCAGGACTCTCCATTTCTTCTTTTTCAGCCAATCTTTGGTTGATTTACTAGTATGTTTTGGGTCATTGTCATGTTGCATGGTCCAGTTCCGCTTCAGCTTTAATTTTCTAACTGATGGTCTCACATGTTCTTCAAGCACCTTCTGATACACAGTAGAATTCATCGTGGATTCTATGATGGTGAGCTGACCAGGTCCTGCTGCAGCAAAGCAGCCCCAAACCATGACACTTCCACCTCCATGCTTCACAGTTGGTATGAGGTTCTTTTCTTGGAATGCTGTGTTTGGTTTACGCCAAACATGTCCTCTGCTGTTGTGTCCAAATAATTCAATTTTGGACTCATCTGTCCAAAGAACATTATTCCAGAAGTCCTGGTCTTTGTCAACTTTATCTCTGGCAAATGTCAGTCTGGCCTCGATGTTTCTCTTGGAAAGCAAAGGTTTCCTCCTTGCACACCTCCCATGCAAGTTAAACTTGTACAGTCTCTTTCTGATTGTAGAGGCATGTACTTCTACATCAACAGTAGCCAGAGCCTGCTGTAGTTCTCGAGATGACACTTTAGGGTTTTTGGAGACCTCTTTTAGCATCTTGCGGTCTGCTCTTGGGGTGAACTTGCTGGGGCGACCAGTCCTGGGCATGTTGGCAGTTGTTTTGAAAGCCCTCCACTTGTAGACTATCTTCCGGACAGTGGAATGGCTGATTTCAAAATCTTTTGAGATCTTTTTAAATCCCTTCCCAGACTCATAGGCTGCTACAATCTTTTTTCTGAAGTCCCCTGACAGCTCTTTTGCTCTCACCATGGTGCTCACTCTCACTTCAACAGTCAGGAGCACACCAAACTAAATGTCTGAGGTTTAAATAGGGCAAGCCTCATTCAACATGCAGAGTAACGATCTACTAATTATGTGCACCTGGTGTGATATACCTGTGTGAGATCTGAGCCAATTTAAGAGGGAATACATGTGAGGGTGTCCTATCTTTTTCCTCAGTTAGAATAGGCATTTTTGTAGAATGACATTTACAGAAGATCTTGAAAAGACTTTTCTTCAGTTTTCTTTGTTTAGTTGGATTAAAGTAATCCAACTAAACAAAGAAAACTGAAGAAAAGTCTTTTCAAGATCTTCTGTAAATGTCATTCTACAAAAATGCCTATTCTAACTGAGGAAAAAGATAGGACACCCTCACATGTATTCCCTCTTAAATTGGCTCAGTATTGTTGAAACGGAGATGAAATAACCTTTTATTAAAAATGTTACAAAAAACCACATGCTTTCAAAGGGTGTCCTAATTTTTTCACATGACTGTATATTCTTGTACATAGGAGCAGTATTATAGTAGTTATATTCTTGTACATAGGAGGAAGTATTATAGTAGTCATATTCTTGTACATAGGAGGCAGTATTATAGTAGTTATATTCCTGTACATAGGAGCAGTATTATAGTAGTTATATTCTTGTACATAGGAGCAGTGTTATAGTAGTTATATTCTTGTACATAGGAGGCAGCATTATAGTAGTTATATTCTTGTACATAGGAGCAGTATTATAGTAGTTATATTCTTAATCAAATTTCTTTTTATTTGAGGAGAAGCACCAAGTCATGTGGAAGTCATACATCTTGTGTACCAGACGCAGCTGGAAGCTTACTCAATCAGCAGGTACAGCATATCGGAAAAGTTGCTACACAACTTAAAGAGAGTAATCATTTTTGCATACAAATGTACAAATGAACAGGTAACGGGGGGGGGGGGGGGGACAAGACAAGGGTGAGGGGGAGGAAGGTTGGGGGGGAGAACAAGATGTCAGGCGCATCAGTTGCACATGGCTAGAATCCACGATATTGCTTCCAGGGGGACCATATCTTGAGAAACAGCGCTCTGGAGTGCGTTTCCCAGTGAGCAAGCTCTTCGAACCGATATAGTTGATCAGCCTTCTCGGTCCACATCAAAAGGGATGGGGGTGAATCGTTCCTCCACAATAGAGGTACCAGCAAACGAGCTGCCGTAATAAGCATGGTCGGAAGGTTTGATTTCGATGGGGTGAGCGAACTATTGGGGCACCAAAGTAGCAGAAGTTTTGCGTCTAGCGTTATACGGGTGTTACAAGCCATGTTAATGGCAGCTACCACTGCTTCCCAGAAGGACTTAATCTTCACACAGCTCCACCATATATGGGAGAGAGAGCCAGGCCCTCCTCCGCATCTCCAGCAGCCATTTGGGATATCAGGGTTAAGCTTATGGAGGAATTCCGGTGTTTTGTACCATCTTGTAAGTAATTTGTATGAGTTAGCCTGTATCTTTATACACCTATTGAATCCATGAGAATGAGCGAGGATAAAAGCCTTCTCGGGTTCGGAAAAAGTGGTGGATAGCTCCTTTTCCCAGGCTGCTAGAAACCATAGGTCTGGAGGGGCGGAGGAGAGCAGCTCCTTATAGAAGGTGGAGAGAGGCTTTCGTGGGCGCTGGGCATTAGAAAGTTTCCCTTCTAACCAGGAGGGGTCTTCTGAGGGTCTGGGGACATCACTTAAGAGCGCTAAATCTTTCTTAAAGGCCATAACAGCCAGGAAAGAAGCTACCTGAACTCTCGGGATTGCAAAAATTTCGCTCCAATCTAAGGCCCCCGAAACAGACATAATGTCCTGAAGCTTAAAACTGGACAACATAGCCCAGATCCCTGTTGTCTCAGAAGTGTTAGGATGAACATAGGATTGGAGCAGGTACAAAGGGAGGCTCTTGCTTGGGAAATTAAGGGTCGAGTCCCGATATAATTTGGACCATTCCAACAGTAGGCCCTTCCAAAGAGGCGAGGTGTATTTGTTATTAGCGGTGCATTTGCGAAGGCCCCAAAGGACCAATTGATCCTTGTAAGGGAGCATATCACTCTCCAGTTGAGAGACAAGACTGGGAGGGCGCCAGGAAAGGAGGCTCAAGGCTCTATTAAGCATAGATGCCTTATAGTAAAGGTACATGTCAGGTAGGCCGAAGCCTCCCAATCTTCTCTCCCGAGTGAGGGTGGCGTATGCTATTCTGGGGGATCCACCAGACCAGACAAAAGCCGAAAAAATCCTGCGGACCTCCACAAAGAAGGAATGGGGTAGCCAAATGGGGAGTGTTTGAATGAGGTAGAGTAGCCTGGGGACAACTAGTAGTTATATTCTTGTACATAGGAGCAGTATTATAGTAGTTATATTCTTGTACATAGGAGCAGTATTATAGTAGTTATATTCCTGTACCTAGGAGCAGTATTATAGTAGTTATATTCTTGTACATAGGAGCAGTATTATAGTAGTTATATTCTTGTACATAGGAGGCAGTATTATAGTAGTTATATTCTTGTACATAGGAAGCAGTATTACAGTAGTTATATTCTTGTACAGAGGAGGCAGTATTATAGTAGTTATATTCTTGTACATAGGAGACAGTATTATAGTAATTATATTCTTGTACATAGGAGCAGTATTATAGTAGTTATATTCTTGTACATAGGAGCAGTATTATAGTAGTTATATTCTTGTACATAGGAACAGTATTATAGTAGGTATATTCTTGTACATAGGAGCAGTATTATAGTAGTAATATCCTTGTACATAGGAGCAGTATTATAGTAGTTATATTCTTGTACATAGGAGCAATATTATAGTAGTTATATTCTTGTACATAGGAGCAGTATTATAGTAGTTATATTCTTGTACATAGGAGCAGTATTATAGTAGTTATATTCTTGTACATAGGAGGCAGTATTATAGTAGTTATATTCCTGTACATAGGAGGCAGTATTATAGTAGTTATATTCTTGTACATAGGAGGCAGTATTATAGTAGTTATATTCTTGTACATAGGAGCAGTATTATAGTAGTTATATTCTTGTACATAGGAGCAGTATTATAGTAGTTATATTCTTGTACATAGGAGCAGTATTATAGTAGTTATATTCTTGTACATAGGAGCAGTATTATAGTAGTTATATCCTTGTACATAGGAGCAGTATTATAGTAGGTATATTCTTGTACATAGGAGCATTATTATAGTAGTTATATTCTTGTACACAGGGGCCGTATTATTCTTGTACATAGTAGGCAGTATTACAGTGGCGATAAAATAATAAAAATTAGGTAAAATTCCTATCTGGTTCTTATGATACATAATGTTCCTTCTTAGTTTTTTTTAATGCATGACCAGAAGCATTACCCAAGTGCAGAATGCCTCACACAATTTAATGTTGCTGCCAGAGAGCTCTATTAATAGGACGGCACTGGCTCGGTGGGAGTGATGATCTGCCTCAGGCTGCTCTGTTCGGGTCTTAAATATGGATGACCTGTTTTAATCATTAAGGTTTTGGCTGTGTTCCTCATGTTATATCCACAAACAGCAGAGCGAGCTTGTAATAAAGTACCATGCTTGTAGTTTGCCGGATGAGCATAGGGGAGGAACCGGGAAGGAACACAAGAGACAATGCATTGCAGAACTAGAAATAGACACAGCACAGTAGGGTTCTGCAGAGCATCGCACCATAGGCAGCTCTGTACATTTAATTACAATGTGCATCCAAGAACTTCCTGAATCATCCGTTTAATCCAGCCAGCCAACCAGGGTGACAAACAGATTGGCTACTATTATGGGTGGGTTTGGTGGGTCACAGTGCCCCCATAAGTGCTATGTTTAAGTGTGACAGCCACAATGCACTGTAACAGCTACTTTGCCCCATAAAGCAAGGTACAGTGCCCCCATAATAAAGCCAGGTACAGTGCCCCCATAATAAACCCAGGTACAGTGCCCCCATAATAAAGCCAGGTACAGTGCCCCCATAATAAAACCAGGTACAGTGCCCCCATAATAAAGCCAGGTACAGTGCCCCCATAATAAACCCAGGTACAGTGCCCCCATAATAAAGCCAGGTACAGTGCCCCCATAATAAAACCAGGTACAGTGCCCCCATAATAAAGCCAGGTACAGTGCCCCCATAATAAAACCAGTTACAGTGCCTCCATAATAAAACCAGTTACAGTGCCTCCATAAATAAAGCCAGGTACAGTGCCCCCATAAAAAAGACTGATACAGAGCTCCCATAATAAACCCAGGTACAGAGCTCCCATAATAAACCCAGGTACAGTGCCCCCATAAGTGCTATGTTTAAATGTGACAGCCACAATGCACTGTAACAGCTACTTTGCCCCATAAAGCAAGGTACAGTGCCCCCATAATAAAGTCAGTTACAGTGCCCCCATAATAAAGTCAGTTACAGTGCCCCCATAATAAAGTCAGTTACAGTGCCCCCATAATAAAGCCAGGTACAGTGCCCCCATAATAAACCCAGGTACAGTGACCCCATAATAAAGCCAGGTACAGTGCCCCCATAATAAAACCAGTTACAGTGCCTCCATAAATAAAGCCAGGTACAGTGCCCCCATAATAAAGTCAGTTACAGTGCCCCCATAATAAAGTCAGTTACAGTGCCCCCATAATAAAGCCAGGTACTGTGCCCCCATAATAAAGTCAGTTACAGTGCCCCCATAATAAAGCCAGGTACAGTGCCCCCATAATAAAACCAGTTACAGTGCCTCCATAAATAAAGCCAGGTACAGTGCCCCCATAATAAAGCAAGGTACAGTGCCCCCATAATAAAGCCAGGTACAGTACCCCCATAAAAAAGACTGATACAGAGCTCCCATAATAAACCCAGGTACAGAGCTCCCATAATAAACCCAGGTACAGTGCTCCCATAATAAACCCAGGTACAGTGCCCCCATAATAAAGTCAGTTACAGTGCCCCCATAATAAAGTCAGTTACAGTGCCCCCATAATAAAGCCAGGTACAGTGCCCCCATAATAAACCCAGGTACAGTGACCCCATAATAAAGCCAGGTACAGTGCCCCCATAATAAAACCAGTTACAGTGCCTCCATAAATAAAGCCAGGTACAGTGCCCCCATAATAAAGCAAGGTACAGTGCCCCCATAATAAAGTCAGTTACAGTGCCCCCATAATAAAGTCAGTTACAGTGCCCCCATAATAAAGCCAGGTACAGTGCCCCCATAATAAAGCCAGGTACAGTGCCCCCATAATAAAACCAGTTACAGTGCCTCCATAAATAAAGCCAGGTACAGTGCCCCCATAATAAAGCAAGGTACAGTGCCCCCATAATAAAGCCAGGTACAGTACCCCCATAAAAAAGACTGATACAGAGCTCCCATAATAAACCCAGGTACAGAGCTCCCATAATAAACCCAGGTACAGTGCTCCCATAATAAACCCAGGTACAGTGCCCCCATAATAAAGTCAGTTACAGTGCCCCCATAATAAAGTCAGTTACAGTGCCCCCATGTCACGAGGGTGTCAAGAGCCACGCCTGACTCCGTTATACCCGGGGTCAGGAGGTCGCAGCGGTTGGCTGCACGCTCTATGTCAGATAGGGAAGTTTCCTTATTGTAGCTTTCTGGGTTTGCTTTACAAACCCTTTTGGCTCACTCAGGGATCCGTAGCTCCTTCTCTCAACTGTTCCTTGTCCAGCACTCCCAATCTTCCTTATATTCCCCTCTCACACTTCTCTGGTTGCCAGATATAGAGCTTCCTGCCTGGACATCTATTCTGACCCACTGGAGCTGTGTTGCTGCGTTCTCTGAGTGTTGCCTTAGAACGCTACCCTCCGGATCCCTGTTGGACCTTTGTGGACATTGTTGCCGTCCACCTGGGTGTTTGTGTTTGTCTGTCCTCTCCCTGGTGTTTTCCTCTTAGTGCAGTGGTGAGGACTAGCGATCCCACCGGCCCGTTCATTATCTAGGGCTCATTTCAGGGAAAGCCAGGGTTTAGGCACGTGATCGCCGCACGGGTGAGGAACCCGTCTAGGGACGACAGGGCAGGCAGGTACCAGCTGCAAGGTGAGTTAGGGGTCACCACCTTTCCCTCTCCCTTGTGCAGGGCCTTCCCTGTTTTCCTCCCTGTGTGTGTTGCCGGTCATTACATTATATCTGGCCCTTATTTTTGTGTAGGTAAAAAAAAAAAAAAGAAAAAAAAAAAAAAATTTTTTACCTACTTAGAATCCAGTATGGATCCAATTGCTGCTCTGTCCGAACAATTTCATGGCCTGTCTTTGGAGGTGGCAGGATTGAAGGCGTCGGTCCTCCAGCAACAGCAGCAATTACAACAGACCGCAAGCCCAGCGGTTGCTACTGGTAACCAGGTTGTTGCGGAACCCAAGGTCCCTCTCCCTGACAGATTTTCTGGGGGAAGGGACAAGTTTTTGACGTTCCGTGAGGCCTGTAAACTATACTTTAAACTGCGTCCTTACTCCTCTGGTAATGAAGAACAGCGGGTGGGTGTTGTTATTTCCCTGCTGCAGGGGGACCCGCAGTCCTGGGCGTTCTCTTTACCTACTGATTCCCAGGCTCTTTGGTCAGTGGATGAGTTTTTCGGGGCCTTGGGTCTCATATATGACGACCCTGACCGAGTCGCACTGGCTGAATCAAAATTACGGAGACTCCTACAAGGAGAGCGGCCGGTAGAGGAGTATTGCTCTGACTTCCGTAGGTGGGCTACGGATACCCAATGGAACGACCCGGCTCTCAGGAGTCAGTTCTGCTCTGGGTTATCCGAAAGGGTTAAGGATGCGCTTGCATTGTATGAGACCCCCTTTTCCCTTGATGCAGTTATGTCCCTTTCTATCCGTATAGATAGACGCCTTAGGGACAGGTTGAAAGAACCGGAGAAATTGGTAACCCCTCCCAAGCAGCAGTTAGTCTGTACTGACGTAGACGAGCCTATGCAGCTAGGAGGAACTACTCGTCAGGTCCGTCCTCCTGAGGTTCGCCGTAGGCGTGGGGGTTGTTTTTTTTGTGGGGAGAGGGGTCATTTCATTAACGTCTGTCCTTCTTTCCTCAGAAACAAAAAAAACGTCGGAAAACTACTAACCCAAGGCTGTGCGGAGGATGTCAGCCGGGGGGTATACGTCTCCTCCATACGTACATCGCAATTTGTGTTGCCAGCGGTTGTTGTTTTTGGTGATAAGACGGAGACTATTTCTTTCTTTCTAGACAGTGGAGCAGGGGTAAATTTGATAGATGCCCATTTTGCCCGCACTTTGGGTTTGTCTCTCTGTACGTTACAGAGACCTATTCCCATATTTGCTATAGATTCTGCTCCTCTGTCTCAGAGAAACCTCACCCACATCGTTCATAATTTACACCTTCGGGTAGGGGACCACCATAACGAGATGCTTTCAGGTTATGTTCTGGAGGGGCTTCCCACTCCGGTGGTGCTGGGCCTACCCTGGTTGGTAGCGCACAATCCAGTGGTGGATTGGCAGGCCAGGGAGATATTGGAGTGGAGTGAGCCGTGCAGAGGAAATTGCTTAAATAGCAATTGCTTAGTCGCCTCCATAACTACCCTACCTACATTTGTTTCGGACTTTGAGGACGTTTTTTCTGAAAAGGGTTGTCAGAAGTTACCACCTCATCGTCCTTATGATTGCCCGGTTAACCTCATTCCCGGCTCAAAATTACCCAAGACCAGGTTATATAATCTTTCAGGTCCAGAGAGACAAGCCATGAAGGATTATATCTCCGAGAGTTTGGCTAAGGGACACATCAGACCCTCTTCTTCACCCGTGGCTGCAGGGTTTTTCTTTGTTAAAAAGAAAGATGGGGGCCTGCGTCCTTGCCTAGATTTTCGTGAATTAAATCGGATAACCATCCGAGACCCATACCCTCTTCCTCTCATTCCTGACCTGTTTAACCAGATTGCGGGTGCTAGGTGGTTCTCCAAACTCGATCTTAGGGGGGCCTACAATCTGATTCGTATTAAGGAGGGGGATGAGTGGAAGACAGCGTTTAACACCCCTGAGGGGCATTATGAAAATCTAGTTATGCCTTTCGGCCTGACCAATGCTCCTGCCGTCTTTCAACATTTCGTTAATGACATTTTTAGTCATCTAATCGGCAGGTTTGTGGTAATATACCTAGATGATATCTTAATTTATTCGTCTGATCTGAAAACACATGAGGAGCATGTCAGACAAGTACTACAGGTCCTACGGACGAATGAATTATATGCGAAAATTGAAAAATGTGTTTTTGCCGTTCAGGAGATACAATTCCTAGGTTATTATTTATCTGCTTCAGGTTTCCGTATGGATCCTAGGAAGGTCCAGGCAATTTTGGATTGGGATCTTCCTGAGAACCTCAAAGCACTACAACGGTTCTTGGGCTTTGCGAATTTCTATAGGAAATTCATTAAAAATTATTCGGTGATCGTAAAACCCCTTACTGACATGACTAGGAAGGGGACTGATTTTTCTAAATGGTCTGACGCCGCTAAAGTTGCTTTTTCCTCTCTAAAAGAGAGGTTTACCTCAGCACCTGTACTAGTCCAACCTGATGTCTCCCAGCCTTTTATTGTTGAAGTCGATGCATCAGAGGTGGGAGTGGGGGCTGTGCTGTCTCAGGGTCCGTCTCCTGGCAAATGGCGTCCTTGTGCTTTCTTTTCTAAAAAACTATCTGCAGCGGAACAGAACTACGATATTGGCAATAGGGAACTGTTAGCTATTAAACTTGCGTTTGAGGAGTGGCGTCACTTTTTAGAGGGGGCAGTCCACCCCGTCACTGTGTTTACGGACCACAAAAATCTCCTGTACCTCGAATCAGCTAAGCGTCTCACCCCTAGACAGGCTAGGTGGTCGCTATTTTTTACCAGGTTTAACTTTGTGATTACCTATCGTCCTGGGGTAAAGAATACCAAGGCTGATGCACTATCTCGTTGTTTCCCTGGAGGGGGTAATGTGAGTGATCCGGTACCCATTCTACAAAGAGGAGTAGTTGTCTCTGCGGTACACTCTGCCTTGGAGGGGAAGGTGTTAGAGGCCCAGGGGGACGCCCCGGTCTCTTGCCCTTCAGAGAAGTTGTTTGTACCGTTGAACCTACGTCTCGAATTATTAAAGGAACATCATAATTCGGCACTTGCTGGGCACCCGGGTAGTAAAGCAACCTTAGAGCTATTGTCTCGTCGTTTTTGGTGGCCAAGGTTGCGTCAGGATGTATTGGATTTTGTGTCTTCTTATTCTACCTGTGCGCGCGCAAAAGTTTCACATACACGTCCTGCAGGGTCTCTATTACCACTCGTCATTCCCAATAGACCATGGACACATCTGTCTATGGATTTTATCACTGACTTACCTTTGTCTGCGGGTAAAACAGTGATTTTGGTAGTAGTGGACAGGTTTAGCAAAATGGCACACTTTATTGCGTTACCCGCACTACCTAATGCTAAAACTCTTGCTCAGGTATTCGTCAGTGAGATCGTGAAGCTTCACGGGGTCCCCTCTGATGTTGTTTCGGACCGGGGAACCCAGTTTATTTCTAAATTTTGGAAAGCTTTTTGTTCCCGTTTAGGGGTTCACTTGTCCTTTTCCTCAGCTTTCCATCCTCAGTCGAATGGACAGACTGAGCGTACCAACCAAAACCTGGAGACATATCTAAGATGTTTTGTGTCTGAAAACCAAGAGGTGTGGTCGTCATATTTACCGTTAGCTGAGTTTGCCATAAATAATCGCCGTCAGGAATCCACTGGCAAGTCACCTTTTCTTGGTGCATATGGTTTTCATCCCCAATTCTGTACTTTCAAAGAGGGGGGGTCTTCTGGGGTTCCCGAAGAGGAACGGTTTTCGTCATCTCTTTCTTCAGTATGGCAGAAGGTGCAAGCTAACTTGAAAAATATGGGAGGTAAATACAAATGCATGGCTGATAAGAGACGGTCGCCAGGTCCGGACCTAGGAGTGAATGACTATGTGTGGCTGTCTACAAGGAATATCAAGTTGAAGGTTCCCTCTTGGAAACTGGGTCCTAGGTTTATTGGTCCTTACAAGATTGTAGCCATCATCAACCCCGTGGCTTTTCGCCTGGAGTTACCTCAGACTTTTAAAATCCATAATGTCTTTCATAAGTCGTTACTCAAAAAATATGTTCCACCTCTAGAACCGTCACCGCTGCCACCCCCTCCTGTTGTCGTGGATGGTAGTTTGGAATTTCAGATATCCAAAATTGTTAATTCTCGTCGGGTCCGCCGCTCTCTCCAATATCTGGTGCACTGGAGAGGTTACGGTCCCGAGGAAAGAATGTGGGTTCCTGCGTCTGAGGTAAACGCCGACAGGCTAGTCCGGATTTTTCATGCCTCTCATCCTGAGAGACCTGGTCCTGAGTGTCCGGAGGCCCCTCGTAGAGAGGGGGGTACTGTCACGAGGGTGTCAAGAGCCACGCCTGACTCCGTTGTACCCGGGGTCAGGAGGTCGCAGCGGTTGGCTGCACGCTCTATGTCAGATAGGGAAGTTTCCTTATTGTAGCTTTCTGGGTTTGCTTTACAAACCCTTTTGGCTCACTCAGGGATCCGTAGCTCCTTCTCTCAACTGTTCCTTGTCCAGCACTCCCAATCTTCCTTATATTCCCCTCTCACACTTCTCTGGTTGCCAGATATAGAGCTTCCTGCCTGGACATCTATTCTGACCCACTGGAGCTGTGTTGCTGCGTTCTCTGAGTGTTGCCTTAGAACGCTACCCTCCGGATCCCTGTTGGACCTTTGTGGACAATTGTTGCCGTCCACCTGGGTGTTTGTGTTTGTCTGTGTTTGTCTGTCCTCTCCCTGGTGTTTCCCTCTTAGTGCAGTGGTGAGGACTAGCGATCCCACCGGCCCGTTCATTATCTAGGGCTCATTTCAGGGAAAGCCAGGGTTTAGGCACGTGATCGCCGCACGGGTAAGGAACCCGTCTAGGGACGACAGGGCAGGCAGGTACCAGCTGCAAGGTGAGTTAGGGGTCACCACCTTTCCCTCTCCCTTGTGCAGGGCCTTCCCTGTTTTCCTCCCTGTGTGTGTTGCCGGTCATTACACCCCATAATAAAGCCAGGTACAGTGCCCCCATAATAAACCCAGGTACAGTGACCCCATAATAAAGCCAGGTACAGTGCCCCCATAATAAAGCCAGGTACAGTGCCCCCATAATAAAACCAGTTACAGTGCCTCCATAAATAAAGCCAGGTACAGTGCCCCCATAATAAAGCAAGGAACAGTGCCCTCATAATAAAGCCAGGTACAGTACCCCCATAAAAAAGACTGATACAGAGCTCCCATAATAAACCCAGGTACAGAGCTCCCATAATAAACCCAGGTACAGTGCTCCCATAATAAACCCAGGTACAGTGCTCCCATAATAAAGCCAGGTACAGTGCCCCTATAATAAAGCCTGGTACAGTGCCCCTATAATAAAGCCAGGTACAGTGCCCCTGTAATGAAGCCAGGTACAGTGCCCCCATAATGAAGCCAGGTACAGTGCCCCCATAATAAAGCCAGGTACAGTGCCCCCATAATAAAGCCTCCATAGTATTCATTATTTTTGGGTCAACACAGTATAATTCACAGGGTTTCGGAAGAAAGCCAACCATATGGCCCCGTTATCAGTGGTCATTATAGTTTACTCACATTAATAGTTTTCCATAACAGTGACAGTCATAGAGTCCCCATTATAGTGAAAGTCACTGATTCACCATGTAAATCACATTTAGGGCTCATACACATGACTGTATGTATTTTACGGTCCACAAAACACGGATCTGAAAAATAAAAAATTGATGACATCCATGTGACATCCGTATTGCATCCATATTTTTGCGGATCATTGTAACAATGCCTGTCCTTGTCCACAAAACAGACATGAATAGGACATGTTCTATTTTTTTGCAGAACATACATGCGGACATATGGAAACGGAATGCACACTAAGTCATTTGCACTTTTTTTGCAGGCCCAATGATGTGAATGGTTCCGCATACGGACCTGTAAAAAAACGGAACGGAAAAAAATATACGTTTCTGTGCATAAGACCTAACAGAGCCCTCATAACAATGAAAACCTTTGTGGCCCCATAACAATGGCATCCATAGTGCATCATAACTGTGGCAGCCACAGTGCTCCCATAACAGTGACAGATTTAGTGGCTGTTACTGAGACATGGTTCAATTGGATTAATGACTGGGATATAACAATACCAGGGTTCTCTCTATATAGGAAAGACAGAGAAGGCAAAAAAAGGGGGAGGGATGGCCCTGTATGTGAAAGATAGCATAAAATCTAATTTAATACAAGTTAGTGAGACCAATTTAGAGTCAGTTTGGGTTACGTTGCAGCTTGATAATCATAAGATAACTCGTGTAGGTGTGATATATAGACCACCTAGCCAAGTCAAAGAATTAGATGATCTACTAGTTGAGGAAATAGCTAAAATGACATTGAAAGGGGAAGTTATCATTATGGGAGACTTCAATCTTCTATATGTAAACTGGAAAACCAAAATAGCTAATTCTGCCAGGAGTACAGATATTCTAAATTCCCTACTGGGATTTTCTCCACAGCAAGTAGTTGAGGAGCCAACCCGGAAGGAGGCCATTTTAGATTTAGTATTCACAAATGGGAATTTGGTATCTGATATTACTGTAGGGGAAAGCTTGGGATCTAGTGATCACCAGTCAGTGTGGTTTACTATAAGTACAGTGACTGAGTCACACCACACAAAAACAAAAAAGTTTTAGATTTTAGAAAAACTGACTTTTCTCAAATTAGATTAGAGGTAGAGAGTCCCTATCAGACTGGAACAGTTTCAATGGAGTCCAGGAGAAATGGGACTACTTAAAAGTGGCACTATTGAAGGCAACAGAAAATTGCATTAGGCCAAAATCATTACAAACAAAAATATAGCATTTAGTAATTATTATTAAAAAAAACGAGGATGACAGGGAAATTTATAAGATTAACCCTTTAGGGACACAGCCTTATTTCACCTTAAAGAGGACCTTTCAACATAATAAAACTTCTAAAGTAACTATACAGGCATGTAGAGCGGCACCCAGGGACCCCCCTGCACTTACTATTATACCTGGGCGCCGCTTCGTTCTCCCGTAATTGCCTCCGGTATCTTCATAGTTAGGCTCCACCCAGGGGAACCTGCCGGCGCCTCCTTCTCCCATGCTGTAGCGCTGGACAATCGCAGCGCTCAGCTCATAGCCTGAGAGAGAAAAAGCCTCTCAGGCTATGAGCTGAGCGCTGTGATTGGCCAGCGCTGCAGCATGGGAGAAGGAGGCGCCAGCAGGTTCCCCTGGGTGGAGCCTAACTATGAAGATACCAGAGGCAATAACGGGAGAACGGAGCGGCGCCCAGGTATAATAGTAAGTGCAGGGGAGTCCCTGGGCGCCGCTCTACATGCCTGTATAGTTACTTTAGAAGTTTTATTCTGGTGAAAGGTCCTCTTTAAGGACTTGGCCATTTGTTGCAAATCTGACCAGTGTCACTTTAAGTGCTGATAACTTTAAAACGCTTTGCCTTATCAAGGCCATTCTGAGATAGTTTTCTCGTCACATATTGAACTTCATGACACTGGTAAAATGAAGTCAAAAAAAATATTTTTTTTGCATAAAAAAATACATAATTTACCAAAAATGTGGAAAAATTAGCAAATTTCAAAGTTTCAGTTTCTCTACTTCTGTAATACATAGTAAATACCCCCAAAAATTTTGATGACTTTACATTCCCCATATGTCTACTTCATGTCTGAATTATTTTGGGAATGATATTTTATTTTTTGGGGATGTTACAAGGCTTAGAAGTTTAGAAGCAAATCTTGAAATTTTTCAGAAATTTACAAAAACCCAATTTTTAGGGACCACTACAGCTCTGAAGTCACTTTGCGAGGCTTACATAATAGAAACCACCCAAAAATGACCCCATTCTAGAAACTACACCCCTCAAGGTATTCAAAACCGATTTTTACAAACTTCGTTAACCCTTTAGGTGTTGCACAAGAGTTATTGGCAAATGGGGATGAAATTTAAGAATTTCATTTTATTTGCCTAATTTTCCATTTTAACGAATTTTTACACTATCAAAGCAAGGGTTGACAGCCAAACAAGACTGTATCTTTATTTCCCTGACTCTGCTGTTTACAGAAACACCCCATATGTGACCGTAAACTACTGTACGGCCACACAGCGGGGCGTAGAGTGAAAGGTGCGCCGTTTGTTTTTTGGAAGGCAGATTTTGCTGGACTGGTTTATTTACACCATGTCCCATTTGAAGCCCCCTGATGCACCCCTAGAGTAGAAACTCCATAAAAGTGACCCCATCTAAGAAACTACACCCCTCAAGGTATTCAAAACTGATTTTACAAACTTTGTTAACCCTTTAGGTGTTGCACAAGATTTAATAGAAAATAGAGATACAATTTCAAAATTTCACTTTTTTGGCAGATTTTCCATTTTAATATTTTTTTTCCAGTTGCAAAGCAAGGGTTAACAGCCAAACAAAACTCATTATTTATGGCCCGGATTCTGTAGTTTACAGAAACACCCCATATGTGGTCGTAAACTGCTGTACGGGCACACGGCAGGGCGCAGAAGGCAGATTTTGCTGAAATGTTTTTTTTTACACCATGTCCCATTTGAAGCCCCCCTGATGCACCCCTAGAGTAGAAACTCCAAAAAAGTGACCCCATTTTAGAAACTACGGGATAGGGTGGCAGTTTTGTTGGTACTAGTTTAGGGTACATATGATTTTTGGTTGCTCTATATTACACTTTTTGTGAGGCAAGGTAACAAGAAATAGCTTTTTTGGCACCGTTTTTTTTTTTTTGTTATTTACAACATTCATCTGACAGGTGGTAATTTTATAGAGCAGGTTGTCATGGACGCAGTGATACCTAATATGTATACAATTTTTTTTATTTATGTAAGTTTTACACAATGATTTCATTTTTAAAACAAAAAAAAAATGTTTTAGTGTCTCCATAGTCTAAGAGCCATAGTTTTTTCAGTTTTTAGGTGATTATCTTAAGTAGGGTCTCATTTTTGGCGGTATGAGATGGTTTGATTGGCACTATTTTGGGGTGCATATGACTTTTTGATCACTTGCTATTACACTTTTTGTGACATAAGATGACAAAAAATTGCTTTTTTTACACCGTTTTTATTTTTTTACAGTGGTCACCTGAGGGGTTAGGTCATGTGATATTTTTATAGAGCCGGTCGATACGGACGTGGCAATACCTAATATGTATACTTTTTTTTATTTATGTAAGTTTTACACAATGATTTCATTTCTGAAACAAAAAAAATCATGTTTTAGTGTTTCAATAGTCTAAAAGCCATAGTTTTTTTCAGTTTTTGGGCGATTATCTTGGGTAGGGTATGATTTTTGCGGGATGAGATGACGGTTTTATTGTTACAATTTTGGCGTACATGCGACTTTTCTGATCACTTTTATTACCTTTTTTGGGAAGTATGGTGGGCAAAATTTCAATTTCATCATAGTTTTTTATTTTTTATTTTTATGGCGTTCACCTTTCAGGTAAAGTAACATGACCATTTTATATATCAGGTCGTTACGGACACGGCGATACCAAACATGTGTAGGGAATTTAATTTTTTTCATTTTTAATAAGTGATTGATTTTTACCTTTTTTCACTTTTTTTTTACCCAGACCCACTTGGTTCTTGAAGATCCAGTGGGTCTGATGTCTGTATAATACAGTACAGTACACTATATAGGGTACTGCACTGTATTTTACTTACACTTTGTCTGAACAGATCTATGCCTTTAGCACAGATCTGTTCAGGACCATGGACAGCAGGATGCCTGTCATGGGAACCTTCCCCGTCTGCTCAGTTGTGGCCTCAACCCGGGGAAGGGTAAGGAGGGGGGCTCCCTCCCTCTGTCACCGCATTCTGTCCGGGGGCTGCAAAGGCACAGCAGCCCCCCGATGGGAGAGGGAGGGAGCCCCCACTTACTGTTAACCTGTTCCATACCGCGGTATGGAAAGGGTTAAACGGCTGACATCGCATCACATATGTCAGCCGTTTATACCAGGGTTTCAGCAATGTGCTGACACCCTGGTATACCCACTGGCCACCAACGATTATTCAAAGGGAGGCGGGCTGGGGATCGCGATCCCGCCTGCCGCACCGCCCGCCTCCCGCAACTGCCGCACCGCCCGCAACCCGTCCCCCATGAACCCCGCTGACATGAAATCATTCAGGGGTGGGGGGGGGGGGGTAAACATATATATTTTAGGCATAAAATCAGAAACTGCAAAAAGCGCAGCAAACCGCAGGTCTGCTATCGCCGACATGGGGGGGGTCACGGGACCCCCCTGCGCATTTAGCCGAGGTGCCTGCTCAATGTTTTGAGCAGGCACCTTGTTCCGATCACCGTGGGCCGGGCGGCAGTGATCGGAACAACACATGACGTACCGGTACGTCATGTGTCCTAAAAAGGTTAAGCAGAGAGAGGCCAAACAAGTTATAAGAGCTTCTAAAGCACAGGCAGAAGAGAAATTAGCTCAGTCAGGGAAAAAAGGCGATAAGGCATTCGTCAGATACATAAATGAAAAAAGGAAACTAAAACAAGGAATTAACAAATTAAAAACAAAAGAAGGAAGGTATATGGAGGAAGATAAAGAGCTATCTGACTGCCTCAATGAATACTCAGTGGGGAAATTAATGGAAACCATACTTAAAGGGAACCTGTCACCTCTACTATGCTACCCTCACTGAGCATTTCTAAATGTTCATTGTGTTACCCTAAACATATAAATTACACTTTTAATTTCATTTGCAGACGAATTCAATAAGTATTATGCATTTTTGTACTTCCCGCCTTTTATGCAAATTACCATAAAAAAGTCATATCTTACTTGTGTGACCAGAGAAGAGTCATATTTTCAAGCTCTGACTCATCTCAGGTTAATTTGCATATGTATCAAATCGTTTTTTTTTTACAGAATAAAAGCACACAGAGCTATGGGGACTGGGTATTGCGGATGTGCTAGCGGCCATCTAGCTACCCATGTCCTCAGCTCTATACACAAAATCCTGGTGACAGGTTCCCTTTAAGGAGAGGATTGTGGAACATCTAAAATCCCATGGATTGAAAGATGAAAACCAGCTTGGGTTTACTTCAGGGAGATCATGTCAGACTAATCTTATAGATTTTTTGACTGGGTGACTAAAATAATAGATGGCGGAGGTGCAGTAGACATCGCTTATCTAGACTTTAGTAAGGCTATTGATACTGTCCCACATAGAAGGCTTATCAATAAAGTGCAGTCTTTGGGCTTGGACTCCCATATTGTTGAATGGATTAGGCAGTGGCTGAGGGACAGACAGAGGGTTGTAGTCAATGGAGTATATTCAGACCATGGTCTTGTTACCAGTGGGGTACCTCAGGGATCTGTTCTGGGACCCATATTGTTTAATATCTTTATCAGCCTCCATGGTAAGGTGTGTCTTTTTGCTGATGACACAAAGATTTGTAACAGGGTTGATGTTCCTGGAGGGATACACCAAATGGAAAAGGATTTAGGAAAACTAGAGGAATGGTCAAAAATCTGGCAACTAAAATGTAATGTTGATAAGTGGAAGATAATGCACCTGGGACGTAAAAACCCAAGAGCAGAATATAAAATCAGTGATACAGTCCTAACCTCAGTATCTGAGGAAAGGGATTTAGGGGTCATTATTTCAGAAGACTTAAAGGTAGGCAGACAATGTCATAGAGCAGCAGGAAATGCTAGCAGAATGCTTGGGTGTATAGGGAGAGGCATTACCAGTAGACAGAGGGAGGTGCTCATGCCGCTCTACAGAGCACTAGTGAGACCTCATCTGGGAGTATTGTGCTCAGTACTGGAGACCATATCTCCAGAAGGATATTGATACTTTGGAGAGAGTACAGAGAAGAGCTACTAAACTGGTACATGGATTGCAGAATAAAACTTACCAGGAAAGATTAAAGGACCTTAACATGTATAGCTTGGAAGAAAGACGAGACAGAGGGGATATGATAGAAACGGCTAAATACATAAAGGGAATCAACTCGGTAAAGGAGGAGAGAAGATTTAAAAGAAGAAAAACTGCTACAAGAGGACATAGTTTTAAATTAGAGGGGCAAAGGTTTAATAGTAATATCAGGAAGTATTACTTTACTGAGAGAGTAGTGGATGCATGGAATAGCCTTCCTGCAGAAGTGGTAGCTGCAAATACAGTGGAGGAGTTTAAGCATGCATGGGATAGGCATAAGGCCATCCTTCATATAAGATAGGGCCAGGGGCTATCCGTAGTATTCCAGTATATTGGGCAGACTAGATGGGTCACATGGTTCTTATCTGCCGACACATTCTAGGTTTCTATGACACTGGTGACCCCTATAACAGTGACAGCCAGAGTGTCCCCATAATAATGGCAACAGTGATCCCTATAACACTGACAGTGGTGATCACTATAAGGGCTTGTTCACGCGAACGTAAAGGCTCCGTGCCTGTGCTGCGGTCCGCAATGCACGGGCACCGACCATGGGGCAGCCACATGCGGATTGCAGACCCATTCACAAGTTCTATCTTTTTGCGGAAGTGAAGCACGGAATGGAACACCACAGAAACACTCCGTAGTGCTTCTGTAGGGTTCCGTTCCGTGCTTCCGTTCCATTCCACATCTCCCGATTTGCGGACCCATTCAAGTGAATGGGTCCGCATCCGTGATGAACAAGCCCTAACAAGCCACAGTGCCCCCATAACAGTGACAGCCGCAGTGCCCCATAACAGTGACAGCCGCAGTGCCCCATAACAGTGACAGCCGCAGTGCCCCATAACAGTGACATCCGCAGTGCCCCATAACAATGACATCCACAGTGCCCCCATAACAGTGACATCCACAGTTCCCCCATAACAGTGACATCCACAGTGCCCCCATAACAGTGACATCCACAGTGCCCCCATAACAGTGACATCCACAGTGCCCCCATAACAGTGACATCCACAGTGCCCCCATAACAATAACATCCACAGTGCCCCCCATAACAGTGACACCCACAGTACCCCCATAACAGTGACATCCACAGTGCCCCCATAACAATAACATCCATAGTGCCCCCATAACAGTGACACCCACAGTGCCCCCATAACAATGACATCCACAGTGCCCCCATAACAGTGACACCCACAGTGCCCCCATAACAGTGACATCCACAGTGCCCCCATAACAGTGACATCCACAGTGCCCCCATAACAGTGACATCCACAGTGCCCCCATAACAGTGACATCCACAGTGCCCCCATAACAGTGACCTCCACAGTGCCCCCATAACAGTGACCTCCACAGTGCCCCCATAACAGTGACACCCACAGTGCCCCCATAACAGTGACCTCCACAGTGCCCCTATAACAGTGACATCCACAGAGCCCCCATAACAGTGACCTCCACAGTGCCCCTATAACAGTGACAGCCACAGTGCCCCCATAACAGTGACATCCACAGTGCCCCATAACAGTGACATCCACAGTGCCCCCATAATAGTGAGATTCATGGTACTTGAAAACAATGACAGACATGCAGCTACCATAGCAGCGACAGCCTATGTGCCTCCATAATAGTGACAGCCTCAGTTCCCCCACCGCAGTGTTTTGCCTCGTGACTCTATAACAGTATCAGCCACAGTTCCATAGCCAGGAAAGCCTCTGTCCCCCTGTACATGTGTGAACCGTAGTGCCCCATAACAGCGCCGATCACAACGTGCCGCTTTATGCCCTGAAGAGGAAGCTGTGATCTTGATGACTCCTGTACAATCTTCCACGACCTCTGTACCAGGATCAATATAAGGAGACGAGCTCAAGAGCTGAAATCTTTAATGACCGCAGAAAGTCGCTGGAGCTGCAAAGCTATTTTGTCCTCGGTGAATGTGCAGGTGAACAATACGAAGAGATTACATGACACCTAATAACATCGCCTATAATCACCATGACTCTGGGCAAGAACCCGAACAATGACCCTTGTATCCAGCAATTATCTGTTAATAATTCAGTAGCTTCTACCAGGAAGTGAGACGCGGCAGGTTTATGTCATCTGAGATTGGCACCATCTCTAATGAATGCACAATAGGATAAAAAGTGCCAAGCGTCTCGGCTTTTAGGGACAGCCCTTTGTATGTAGAGGTTGTGGAGCCAAATCCTTATCTGCTGTCTTTATGTACATAACACTGACACTGTGCAGTCACATCCGTCTGTGGCAGGGACTCGCCATAAAGTACCATGTAGTACATTACCTAGATGAATAATGCATATTATTGGAGAGTACCATGTAGTGCCCAGATAAATAGTACAGATTATTAGAGAATACTATGCAGTGTCCAGATAAATAGTACAGATTATTGGAGAATACTATGTAGTGCCCAGATAAATAGTACAGATTATTAGAGAGTACCATGCAGTGCCCAGATAAATAGTACAGATTATTAGAGAATACTATGCAGTGTCCAGATAAATAGTACAGATTATTGGAGAGTACCATGTAGTGCCCAGATAAATAGTACAGATTATTAGAGAATACTATGCAGTGCCCAGATAAATAGTACAGATTATTGGAGAGTACCATGTAGTGCCAAGATAAATAGTACAGATTATTAGAGAATACCAAGCAGTGCCCAGATAAATAGTACAGATTATTAGAGAATATCATGCAGTGTCCAGATAAATAGTACAGATTATTGGAGAATACCAAGCAGTGCCCAGATAAATGGTACAGATTATTAGAGAATATCATGCAGTGCCCAGAAAAATAGTACAGATTATTAGAGAATACCAAGCAGTGCCCAGATAAATAGTACAGATTATTAGAGAATACTATGCAGTGCCCAGATAAATAGTACAGATTATTAGAGAATACTATGCAGTGTCCAGATAAATAGTACAGATTATTGGAGAATACCAAGCAGTGCCCAGATAAATAGTACAGATTATTAGCGAATACCAAGCAGTGCCCAGATAAATAGTACAGATCATTAGAGAATACTATGCAGTGCCCAGATAAATGGTACAGATTATTAGAGAATATCATGCAGTGTCCAGATAAATAGTACAGATTATTAGAGAATACTATGCAGTGCCCAGATAAATAGTACAGATTATTAGAGAATACTATGCAGTGCCCAGATAAATAGTTCAGATTATTAGAGAATACCATGCATTGCCCAGATAAATAGTACAGATTATTAGAGAATACTATGCAGTGCCCAGATAAATAGTACAGATTATTAGAGAATACTATGCAGTGCCCAGATAAATAGTTCAGATTATTAGAGAATATCATGCATTGCCCAGATAAATAGTACAGATTATTAGAGAATATCATGCAGTGTCCAGATAAATAGTACAGATTATTAGAGAATATCATGCAGTGCCCAGATAAATAGTTCAGATTATTAGAGAATATCATGCATTGCCCAGATAAATAGTACAGATTATTAGAGAATATCATGCAGTGTCCAGATAAATAGTACAGATTATTAGAGAATATCATGCAGTGCCCAGATAAATAGTACAGATTATTAGAGAATACCATGCATTGCCCAGATAAATAGTACAAATTATTAGACAATACTATGCAGTGTCCAGATAAATACTACACATTAGGAGTACTATGCATTGTCCAGGTAAATAGTACAGATTATTAGAGAATACTATGCAGTGTCCAGATAAATAGTACAGATTATTAGAGAATACCATGCAGTGCCCAGATAAATAGTACAAATTATTAGACAATACTATGCAGTGTCCAGATAAATACTACACATTAGGAGTACTATGCATTGTCCAGGTAAATAGTACAGATTATTAGAGAATACTATGCAGTGTCCAGATAAATAGTACAGATTATTAGAGAATACCATGCAGTGCCCAGATAAATAGTACAAATTATTAGACAATACTATGCAGTGTCCAGATAAATACTACACATTAGGAGTACTATGCATTGTCCAGGTAAATAGTACAGATTATTAGAGAATACTATGCAGTGTCCAGATAAATAGTACAGATTATTAGAGAATACTATGCAGTGTCCAGATAATAGTATAGATTATTAGAGAATATCATGCAGTGCCCAGATAAATAGTACAAATTATTAGACAATACTATGCAGTGTCCAGATAAATACTACACATTAGGAGTACTATGCATTGTCCAGGTAAATAGTACAGATTATTAGAGATTACTATGCAGTGTCCAGATAAATACTACACATTAGGAGTACTATGCATTGTCCAAGGTAATAAATAGTACAGATTATTAGAGAATACCATGCATTCACCAGATAAATAGTACACATTATTGGAGAGTACCATGCAGTGCCCAGATAAATAGTACAGATCGTTAGAGAATACCATGCAGTGCCCAGATAAATAATACACATTAGGAGTACTATGCATTGTCCAGATAAATAATACACATTATTGGAGAGTACCATGCAGTGCCCAGATAAATAATACACATTATTGGAGAGTACCATGCAGTGCCCAGATAAATAGTACACATTATTGGAGAGTACCATGCAGTGCCTAGATAAATAGTACACATTATTGGAGCGTATCATGCAGTGCCCAGATAAATAGTACACATTATTGGAGAGTACCATGCAGTGCCCAGATAAATAGTACAGATCGTTAGAGAATACCATGCAGTGCCCAGATAAATAATACACATTAGGAGTACTATGCATTGTCCAGATAAATAATACACATTATTGGAGAGTACCATGCAGTGCCCAGATAAATAATACACATTATTGGAGAGTACCATGCAGTGCCCAGATAAATAGTACACATTATTGGAGCGTATCATGCAGTGCCCAGATAAATAGTACACATTATTGGAGAGTACCATGCAGTGCCCAGATAAATAGTACACATTATTGGAGCGTATCATGCAGTCTTCAGATAAATTGTACACATTATTTTACAGTACCATGCAGTGCCCATATAGATCCAATACAAATATCACTATATGACCACCATTGGCACTATATACAGTGCCCATTTAGTGCCATACTTTTCTCAGATACCTAGTACTTAGTACATTGCCCATACAACAGTACTCGCATGGTGTACACCTTGTCAAGGAAGTGGTGTACTTTGCTCCCTTAGTACCATATAGTGCTTGTTTTATACCTATAAAGACACATACAGTGAATGCGGGTGCACAGAGAGTGTCATATAAGTCTCACATGGTCCCAAACAGCGCCCAGATAGTGCCATACTTCGCCCAGATACTTTCCAGCAATAATGCACCTACAGCAGGACCTGCATATTACCCGTGTGACAATATGGGGGCAGCCTGCCGCTCACACTGATATTGGGGGCTGACACAGTATGTAGCTCTTATGGCTGAGATGACAGCGGGTGTCACCCCTGGTGGCACCTTAATCACTGCACCTTATAAACAGTAGGGGAGGGGGGCTATGGCCTCTAGATTATTAGCCTTTATGAAGTGCATTACTGGAGATGAGAGCTAGACCTCGGCTGCCTCCAGGTAATCCGGATGCTGAACCAGGGAGCAGTTGCTCATAGTCACAGCCGCCTCACGCTCTGCGCTGTTGATGTCAGTAAAGATCATGTCACCAGCATGCTGCAAGCAAAGCTAGAATGGATATGTGCAGCGAATACGAGGAAGGACCATGAAAAGCTGCGTCTTCTATCTCTGCCATGAAGAGGCTGCTAAAGGGCTGGAGACATAACTGATCAGGCACGTCATAAATATCATATAGGGGGACCTATACCATCTGTATCATTATAAAAAGACATACATGCAAATGTTATCCATCAATACCGCCATACAATGCCAAATAATACCCCCACACAGTGTGCTCAAATAATACCACCATACAATGCAACCCCCACGTTGTGCCCATATATAACTCATAGTGTTTATAGAATACTGATATATAGTTCTTACCACTATTTTGTTTGCAATAATACCACCATACAGTTGTCTAAAACCCCACATTGCCCTCAAATTATACTACCGTATAACGATCACATAATGCTGACATATAGTGCTCAAATAATACCGCTATTGTTAGCCACTAAACCACAATACAATGTATAAGTGCCTAGAAGCCCCACATTGTGTCTAAATAATCCTACCATATAGTAATGACATACATTAATACCGACATATAGTTCTCAAATAATACCACTATTTAGGTAACAAATAAACCACAGTACAATGCATAAGTACATAGACTCTCCACATTGTGCCCAAATAATACAACCACATAATAATTATATAATACTACCATATAGTACTCAAATAAAAATAATACTAAAAACCTCCACATTATGTCCAAATAGTGCTACCATGTAGCGATGACATAATACTGCATATATGGCTCAAATAATACTATTTAGTGCTTATATTATGCTATCATAGACTCTAGGATGTAAAGCAGTTAATGGTCCCATCCCTAGTCTACTAGAGCAGTGAAATGGTTAATTGTTATATTTCTGGTGGTCTTGGGTGATAAAGGGGTTAACAATATATTCCTGGTGGTCTAGGGTAGGGTAGGGTAAGTTATGACACATCCCTGGTGGTACAGCAAAGTGAAGATTAATATTAACATGAATATATCACCTATATATTTTTTTTTTTACGAACTAAAACCAGATAGCGGTATGTATAACTTCATTGTAATCTGTTTTTTATCAGTCGAGTTTTTAACGTTCATTTTCAGTACATGCTTATTGGGGGCAGCCATCTTACCTGGCGGGGCTGTTAGCAACAGTTCAGAGATTTGCTTTACAGTAGCCGCATTGGCCATAGGAACCTATGGTCTGGAGATTACTCATTAGCTATTATGGGAGTGTATTGTGGGCGTGCTCTGTGACCTGTGCAGAGGTCATTGTGCAGGGAGGGGGGGGGGGAGGAAATGAGTCGTGACATCTCTCATTTTCAGTGCTGGAATCCGTATTATCTGCCCCAGGCTTCATAATAAACAATGTCACAGGAACATAAACATACAGAAAATACCTGCCCGTCTGGACGCTAACTATACACAGAGGTTTTCTTCACCTATGCACTCAGTATAACATTAGATCAGGCTTTACACAGCAAACAGGCTGTGACACTGAATGAGCTTTTGAGCCCTGTATTTACTCCCCCAGTAATGATCCCAGCAGCAGCTACAACTAGATTTGCCTTGGGCTAGGAGAATTAGTTTACTGGGGTGAGGAGGGAATGGCAGGTCCCGCTACCAACCTACACCCCATTCCATGAAGAAAATCAAGCCATTATAACACTTTAAGGAAAAGGGCCTCAGCAAACTACACTTTGCTGAAACCACCCGGCTTTCCTGAATTCTTTTTACCCAACTAAGCATTCTGGGTGAGAAATACACCCCCTCCAGTACCTCTCCAGACACAGTGTTACAATACATACTGTATACAGTATATATGTTTTCCATAAAAACATGATTTAAACAATAGGTAATTTTCTGACTATACATTCGCTTAACAACCCTGGTCGTCTAGGGTTGGGGAGGTGATTTATAGTCACATCCCTAATGGTGCCAACCAGGCCCGGCGGGGGGGTCCCACAGCACTAGGATGTAACAGGGGCCCAGCACTGTCACTGTACTTCGTGCCGGGCCCCTGTCAGAGCGCTCATCACAGCAGCGTTCCATCCACTCGGTCCGGCATCTATCAGACCCCATCGCTGCCCTAGTAATAGTATTCACAAACTAAATGGGTGGGCGGAGCATGACTAACGTTGGTCAGGCTCCGCCCTCCCACATCATACACGAATACTACTAGTAAGGCAGGGCTGGGGCCTGTTAGGTCCCGGACCCAGTGGACGGAACGCTGCTTTGATGAACACTCTAACAGGGGCCCGGCATGAAGTACAGTGACAGTGCTAGGCCCCGTTACCATTCAGTAAAGACTGGGGGAAAATTACTGTGGTCACTATAGGGGGCACTGTAAGGACATTACTGGGGGCACTAGAGGGATATTACTGGGGGCAGTGGGGGACATTACTGGGGACAGTGGAAGGACATTACTGGGGGCAGTGGAAGGATATTACTGGGGGCACTAGAGGGATATTACTAGGGGGGGATATTACTGGGGGGCACTGTGGGGACATTATTATTACCAGTGACACAATGGACGGCGTTAATATTTCTGGATTCACAATAGGAGATATGATTACTAGGTGCACTATGGGAGCATTATTATTACTGGGGCACCACAGAGGTTATTTTTTTTGTTACCGGGGTCACTGAGGGTGCATTTTTAATACTGAGTCACAATGGGGTAATAATATTACCGGGGGCACTATATGGGCATTATTATTGAAGGGGAATATAGCAAGCACTATAGGGGCCTTTTTACTGGGAGAATTATGGGGGCATTAATATTATTGAAGGCACTGTCAGGGGCATAGGGTGGGGCTTTGATAGCTGCTGTATTTCTGGTGTATGTGCTGGGGGGGTGATAATGGATAGCTGGTGTACATGCTGGAGGGTGCTGATGGATTGCTGGTGTACATGCTGGGGGGTGCTGATGGATTGCTGGTGTATGTGCGGGGGGGGGTGATGATGGATATCTGGTGTACATGCTGGGGGATGCTGATGGATTTCTGGTGTACATGCTGGGGGGTGCTGATGGATTGCTGGTGTATGTGCTGGGGGGTGATGATGGATAGCTGGTGTACATGCCGGGGGGTGCTGATGGATTGCTGGTGTACATGCTGGGGGGTGCTGATGGATTGCTGGTGTATGTGCTGGGGGGTGATGATGGATAGCTGGTGTACATGCCGGGGGGTGCTGATGGATTGCTGGTGTACATGCTGGGGGGTGCTGATGGATTGCTGGTGTACATGCTGGGGGGTGCTGATGGATTGCTGGTGTACATGCTGGGGGATGCTGATGGATTGCTGGTGTACATGCTGGGGGTGCTGATGGATTACTGGTGTACATGCTGGGGGGTGCTAATGGATATCTAGTGTACGTGCCGGGGGGTGCTGATGGATAGCTAGGGAATGTGCTGGGGGGGGTGCTGATGGATATCTAGTGTATGTGCTGGGGGGTGCTGATGGATTGCTGGTGTACATGCTGGGAGATGCTGATGGATATCTATTGTATGTTTTGGGGGGTGCTTATGGATATCTAGTGTATTTGCTGGGGGGTGCTGATGGATAGCTGGTGTACGTGCTGGGGGGGTGCTGATGGATAGCTGGTGTACGTGCTGGGGGGTGCTAATGGATATCTAGTGTATGTGCTAGGGGGGTGCTGATGGATATCTAGTGTATTTGCTGGGGGGTGCTGATGGATGGCTGGTGTACATGCCGGGGGGTGCTGATGGATAGCTGGTGTACGTGCTGGGGGGGTGCTGATGGATATCTAGTGTATGTGCTGGGGGGTGCTGATGGATTGCTGGTGTACGTGCCAGGGGTGCTGATGGATTGCTGGTGTACGTGCCGGGGGGTGCTGATGGATTACTGGTGTACATGCTGGGGGGTGCTAATGGATATCTAGTGTACGTGCTGGGGGGTGCTGATGGATTGCTGGTGTACGTGCCGGGGGGTACTAATGGATATCTAGTGTACGTGCTGGGGGGGGGGGGTGCTGATGGATATCTAGTGTATGTGCCGAGGGGTGCTGATGAATTGCTGGTGTACAGGTCCTTCTAAAAAAATTAGCATATTGTGATAAAGTTCATTATTTTCTGTAATGTACTGATAAACATTAGACTTTCATATACAGTACAGACCAAAAGTTTGGACACACCTTCTCATTCAAAGAGTTTTCTTTATTTTCATGACTATGAAAATTGTAGATTCACACTGAAGGCATCAAAACTATGAATTAACACATGTGGAATTGTATACATAACAAAAAAGTGTGAAACAACTGAAAATATGTCATATTCTAGGTTCTTCAAAGTAGCCACCTTTTGCTTTGATTACTGCTTTGCACACTCTTGGCATTCTCTTGATGAGCTTCAAGAGGTAGTCACCTGAAATTGTCTTCCAACAGTCTTGAAGGAGTTCCCAGAGATGCTTAGCACTTGTTGGCCCTTTTGTCTTCACTCTGCGGTCCAGCTCACCCCAAACCATCTCGATTGGGTTCAGGTCCGGTGACTGTGGAGGCCAGGTCATCTGGCGCAGCACCCCATCACTCTCCTTCATGGTCAAATAGCCCTTACACAGCCTGGAGGTGTGTTTGGGGTCATTGTCCTGTTGAAAAATAAAGATGGTCCAACTAAACGCAAACCGGATGGAATAGCATGCCGCTGCAAGATGCTGTGGTAGCCATGCTGGTTCAGTATGCCTTAAATTTTGAATAAATCCCCAACAGTGTCACCAGCAAAGCACCCCCACAGCATCACACCTCCTCCTCCATGCTTCACGGTGGGAACCAGGCATGTAGAGTCCATCCGTTCACCTTTTCTGCGTCGCACAAAGACACGGTGGTTGGAACCAAAGATCTCAAATTTGGACTCATCAGACCAAAGCACAGATTTCCACTGGTCTAATGTCCATCCCTTGTGTTCTTTAGCCCAAACAAGTCTCTTCTGCTTGTTGCCTGTCCTTAGCAGTGGTTTCCTAGCAGATATTCTACCATGAAGGCCTGGTTCACACAGTCTCCTCTTAACAGTTGTTCTATAGATGTGTCTGCTGCTAGAACTCTGTGTGGCATTGACCTGGTCTCTAATCTGAGCTGCTGTTAACCTGCGATTTCTGAGGCTGGTGACTCGGATGAACTTATCCTCCGCAGCAGAGGTGACTCTTGGTCTTCCTTTCCTGGGGCGGTCCGCATGTGAGCCAGTTTCTTTGTAGCGCTTGATGGTTTTTGTGACTGCACTTGGGGACACTTTCAAAGTTTTCCCAATTTTTCGGACTGACTGACCTTCATTTCTTTAAGTAATGATGGCCACTCGTTTTTCTTTACTTAGCTGCTTTTTTCTTGCCATAATAAAAATTCTAACAGTCTATTCAGTAGGACTATCAGCTGTGTATCCACCTGACTTCTCCACAACGCAACTGATGGTCCCAACCCCATTTATAAGGCAAGAAATCCCACTTATTAAACCTGACAGGGCACACCTGTGAAGTGAAAACCATTTCAGGTGACTACCTCTTGAAGCTCATCAAGAGAATGCCAAGAGTGTGCAAAGCAGTAATCAAAGCAAAAGGTGGCTACGTTGAAGAACCTAGAATATGACATATTTTCAGTTGTTTCACACTTTTTTGTTATGTATATAATTCCACATGTGTTAATTCATAGTTTTGATGCCTTCAGTGTGAATCTACAATTTTCATAGTCATGAAAATAAAGAAAACTCTTTGAATGAGAAGGTGTGTCCAAACTTTTGGTCTGTACTGTATTTTAGATTCATTACACACCAACTGAAGTAGTTCAAGCCTTTTATTGTTTTAATATTGATGATTTTGGCCACAGCTCATGAAAACCCAAAATTCCTATCTAAAAAAATTAGCATATTTCATCCGACCAATAAAAGAAAAGTGTTTTTAATACAAAAAAAGTCAACCTTCAAATAATTATGTTCAGTTCTGCACTCAATACTTGGTCGGGAATCCTTTTGCAGAAATGACTGCTTCAATGCGGCGTGGCATGGAGGCAATCAGCCTGTGGCACTGCTGAGGTGTTATGGAGGCCCAGGAGGCTTCAATGCGGCGTGGCATGGAGGCATCAGCCTGTGGCACTGCTGAGGTGTTATGGAGGCCCAGGAGGCTTCAATGCGGCGTGGCATGGAGGCATCAGCCTGTGGCACTGCTGAGCTGTTATGGAGGCCCAGGAGGCTTCAATGCGGCGTGGCATGGAGGCAATCAGCCTGTGGCACTGCTGAGGTGTTATGGAGGCCCAGGAGGCTTCAATGCGGCGTGGCATGGAGGCAATCAGCCTGTGGCACTGCTGAGCTGTTATGGAGGCCCAGGAGGCTTCGATAGCGGCCTTAAGCTCATCCAGAGTGTTGGGTCTTGCGTCTCTCAACTTTCTCTTCCCAATATCCCACAGATTCTCTATGGCGTTCAGGTCAGGAGAGTTGGCAGGCCAATTGAGCACAGTAATACCATGGTCAGTAAACCATTTACCAGTGGTGTTGGCGCTGTGAGCAGGTGCCAGGTCGTGCTGAAAAGTGAAATCTTCATCTCCATAAAGCTTTTCAGCAGATGGAAGCATGAAGTGCTCCAAAATCTCCTGATAGCGGCTGCATTGACCCTGCCCTTGATAAAACACAGTGGACCAACACCAGCAGCTGACATGGCACCCCCGACCATCACTGACTGTGGGTACGTGATACTGGACTTCAGGCATTTTGGCATTTCCCTCTCCCCAGTCTTCCTCCAGACTCTGGCACCTTGATTTTCGAATGACATGCAACAGTCCAGTGCTGCTTCTCTGTAGCCCAGGTCAGGCGCTTCTGCCGCTGTTTTTGGGGAATGCGGCACCTGTAGCCCATTTCCTGCACACGCCTGTACACGGGGGCTCTGGATGTTTCTACTCCAGACTCAGTCCACTGCTTCCGCAGGTCCCCCAAGGTCTGGAATCGGTCCTTCTCCACAATCTTCCTCAGGGTCCGGTCACCTCTTCTCGTTGTGCAGCGTTTTCTGCCACACTTTTTCCTTCCCACAGACTTCCCACTGAGGGGCCTTGATACAGCACTCTGGGAACAGCCTATTCGTTCAGAAATGTCTTTCTGTGTCTTACCCTCTTGCTTGAGGGGGTCAATGATGGCCTTCTGGACAGCAGTCAGGTCGGCAGTCTTACCCATGATTGCGGTTTGGAGTAATGAACCAGGCTGGGAGTTTTTAAAAGCCTCAGGAATCTTTTGCAGGTGTTTATAGTTAATTAGTTGATTCAGATGATTAGGTTAATAGCTCGTTTAGAGAACCTTTTCATGATATGCTAATTTTTTGAGATAGGAATTTGGGGTTTTCATGAGCTGTATGCCAAAATCATCAATATTAAAACAATAAAAGGCTTGAACTACTTCAGTTGTGTGTAATGAATCTAAAATATATGAAAGTCTAATGTTTATCAGTACATTACAGAAAATAATGAACTTTATCACAATATGCTAATTTTAGAAGGACCTGTACATGCTGGGGGGTGCTGATGGATATCTAGTGTATGTGCCGGGGCGTGCTCATGGATTGCTGGTGTACATGCTGGGGGGTGCTGATGGATATCTAGTGTACGTGCTGGGGGATGCTGATGGATTGCTGGTGTACGTGCCGGGGGGTGCTGATGGATATCTAGTGTATGTGCTGGGGGGTGCTGATGGATTGCTGGTGTACGTGCCGGGGGGTGCTAATGGATATCTAGTGTACGTGCTGGGGGGTGCTGATGGATTGCTGGTGTACATGCTAGGGGGTGCTAATGGATATCTAGTGTACGTGCTGGGGGGGTGCTGATGGATATCTAGTGTATGTGTCCTGGGGGGTGCTGATGGATTGCTGGTGTACATGCTGGGGGATGCTGATGGATATCTAGTGTACATGCTGGGGGATGCTGATGGATATCTAGTGTATGTGCTGGGGGGTGCTGATGTATTGCTGGTGTACATGCCGGGGGGTGCTGATGGATATCTAGTGTATGTGCCGGGGCGTGCTGATGTATTGCTGGTGTACATGCTGGGGGATGCTAATGGATATCTAGTGTACGTGCTGGGGGGGTGCTGATGGATATCTAGTGTACGTGCTGGGGGATGCTGATGGATATCTAGTGTATGTGCCGAGGGGTGCTGATGGATATCTAGTGTATGTGTCCTGGGGGGTGCTGATGGATATCTAGTGTATGTGCTGAGGGGTGCTGATGGATATCTAGTGTACGTGCTGGGGGGGTGCTGATGGATATCTAGTGTACGTGCTGGGGGATGCTGATGGATATCTAGTGTATGTGCCGAGGGGTGCTGATGGATATCTAGTGTATGTGTCCTGGGGGATGCTGATGGATATCTAGTGTATGTGCCAAGGGGTGCTGATGGATATCTAGTGTATGTGTCCTGGGGGGTGCTGATGGATTGCTGGTGTACATGCTGGGGGGTGCTGATGGATATCTAGTGTACGTGCTGGGGGGGTGCTGATGGATATCTAGTGTACGTGCTGGGGGATGCTGATGGATATCTAGTGTATGTGCCGAGGGGTGCTGATGGATATCTAGTGTATGTGTCCTGGGGGATGCTGATGGATATCTAGTGTATGTGCCAAGGGGTGCTGATGGATATCTAGTGTATGTGTCCTGGGGGGTGCTGATGGATTGCTGGTGTACATGCTGGGGGGTGCTGATGGATTGCTGGTGTACATGCTGGGGGGTGATGATGGATTGCTGGTGTACATGCTAGGGGATGCTGATGGATATCTAGTGTACATGCTGGGGGATGCTGATGGATATCTAGTGTATGTGCCGGGGCGTGCTGATGTATTGCTGGTGTACATGCCGGGGGGTGCTGATGGATAGCTGGTGTACGTGCTGGGGGGTGCTGATGGTTGCTGGTGTACATGCTGGGGGGTGCTGATGGATAGCTGGTGTATGTAATTTCCCATCCTGCTGGGCCTTTGGAAGGGCAGGGGAGGAGCACTGCGGAGCGGGAGGAGATCCGCCATTATTGCGCCATGCTTCTTCATCTGCACAGTCAGAAGCACAGCCAGCAGGAAATTCATTTTAATTTAATTTAATCAATTGCATCGCATTTTATAAATTTGGGGGCAAAATATAATTTGTGGGGGACAGGGAGTCCGCACATGGTGTAGACGCTGCGGTTTTGTGTAGTAATCAGCGGCGGCATACTACAACACATTCAAACATATTATGGGGAGGGGGGCCCTGACCCAAAGTTTGCCCTGGGGCCCATAGAACTCTAGTTACGTTTTTCTTCTCCTGGGCAACACCTTCAATGTTTTTCTTCTTCTTAAAGGAGAAGGCGTCTATTTCTGTCGATCATTCTTCTTTTATTTGCCACTTCGTCTTCTGCAAAACCCATTACCAGTGGGAAGGATATACTGGGAGCAGCTGTCCTCACAGGCATTAAGTCTGCTGTGTGTCTCTGCTGGGAAGACGCGAGCACCTGGGGTACAGAAAATTACTCCATCAAGTCACATAGTACATAGTGGTGGTGGAATGTGCTGCAGGGGAGGAGGGGTAATAGGCTGCAGAACGTAAGGAAATTGAAACATAATTCCGCAGTTTTGCCATTTTGCAATAATCGTGGTTAAAAATGCAATGCATTCGGTCTGTTTGGCCCATGTAGATCTTACCAAGAATGACAGCAGAAACAAGGCTGATGGAATCCTCCTCCATTATAGGGAAAAAATATGTGGATGACTGTGAATGCCACGTAAGGCTCCACGTTAACGTTCAGTCGTGTCAAAGTGCAGCACGACCTTGTTGTTTCCTCATGAGGGAAAAAGTCATATAACAATCTCCAAAAATTAAATACAACCTTAATTCTTGCGATTGTTTAAAGAGCTCACAACTTTTCCATAATTTCTGAGTATACATATGTGGCGAAACCAACCTCGCCACTGGGTTTTGGAGGGGCCTGTTTACCAGCCTCTTGCCCCAGGATTATGCGCCCTCTCATCAGCCAGGCCTCATTTGTTCACAAAGGACTTGGACTAACTTGAACCCCTGGTCTAATTCGTGCCATTTTGGGATGTTAAATGTCTATGTGTATTAAAAAAGGGCGGGACATTGTATACGTTGAGTAGGGAGGTCTGTTCCATTGTCTCTCTGTGTGTATTGGCGATGTCCTTTGTCCTGAGAGATAATTGAATTACTTTCTCGGTTGTCTCCAGGACAGAGGATATTGTGTATTCGCCTGCCTGTGATGATTGCATCAACCCAGTGTGAGGTAATTCTATCACGGGCAGAGGGGAGGATTTTGTGTGGGAGAGTCTGAGTGTATTGTACATTGTTATTGGCTGTTTTTACAATACCTGTGGGTGGTAACCTTGTTGGAGGATGTATATAAAATGCTTGTGTGTTAAAAAATAAAGAGGCTGCTTTATACCTTCATGAAGTTTTGGCTCATGTTTGGGGAATGCAATAACTACACTCTTGGGGATTGCTATATCACAATACTCCCCTGAGTATAAGCTCTTGTAAGAGCTTGTTTCATGGTTCCTGCTCTCTGGATGTAGGAGAGGTTCACCCACTGGAAGCTGAAGCCCGGTCTTGGGTCCAGCGTGGGTGGAGGACGGTGAGACCCCAACCAAGCTGCAGCGGTTTGTGGGGTCTGCAGTGCGTACGGTGTCAGGTGGAGTGCTTGGAGTCCTCGGGAAGCACTAGGAGCATCTATCGACGGAGGTACCCGGTCGGGGTGCTAGGCGTTCCGTTACATTGGTGGCAAGCAGTGGGATGGCGTCCTAGTGTGAGGAGAAGCAGCTCGGAGACACCGTTCGTGGAGTATATTGAGGGCAACGCTAGTATCCGTACAGCGCCCCTGGCTACAGCAATATGGATGCCGTTGGTTCCTGCACAGCATTCCATGAGGAAGATCACCCGGATTACAGGGATGCCGAACGGAAAGGCGTATGGCACCAGGCCCTGGAGGACGTGCAGCGTCGGAGGGGTGAGAGTCTTCCCAGTGAGGAGCAGAGATTACGAATGCGATTGGCGCTGCGGCTACCTCTACTGGGAGAGCAACCATTGATGGAGTGGGTGTCAGAGCTTGAGACACTGGTATGGCAGGAAACCTGGCTGGATGACGCTTACCAAGCACTATGGTGGGACACAGTACGACAGTCTCCATGGATGGAGGAGTACGCCAAGCCCGAAGGTGAGGAATATAATGGCCCTGGTTTATTGTGGGAGTCTTTTGAAGACATTGACTTTGGGAGCACAGAAGAGTCTAGATTTTGGGACATTACTGACTACAGGTGGGACTTGCACAATTGGCCTACAATTAGTGGGGTGAGGGCAGATCTGACCTTTCTGGTCCAAAGGGAGTGGGAGCTGGAGCAAGATTATCAACAGTTGTTTCGCTCCATTCAAGCCCAGCGCAAGATAAAAGACAGTTGGATACCAGGTCCAGACCTGCAGCCCTACCCCTGGCAAGTCACAGCTGAGGTATCCCCTACTTCCTCACCAACTGTGGAGGTAGGGGACTTCATAGACTGGTACTAGGAGGAACCCCAGTCGGCAGGTGGAGATGGGACCGTAGTCACTCCACCGGCCCAACAGGGTGGCTGGGCAGGCGGACCAGATCCCCAACTGCCACTGGGAGTACAGGGAGAGGAGATTGTCAGTCCCTCATCTCTGCAACAACCAGAATCACTGGTAGTGGAGACAGCCGGTCTCACTACCCAGCGGCAGTATACTCTACAGGGAGAGGAGACAGTTGGTCTCTCTCCCCAGTGGCAGATGGGATATCCAGAGGAGGGGGTAAGTGATAGCCCCCCTCCACAGCTCTCTCCCAGCCCAATACTGAGGGTAGTGGGTAGAGCTTTAAACCCCACTGACCCCTCTCCAGCAGAAGAGCTGGCATCAGAGCAGAGCGCCGCTGGCCTCTGCCCAAACCGTTCATTTACTACCCAGCAGGAGTTGGCACCATGCACCCCAGCTGAAGCGCTGGCATCAGGGCAGAGCGCCGCTGGCCTCTGCCCTCCCCTATCCTCTTCTCCAGAGCCGGACTTCCCACAGCCTACCCCAGCAGAAGAGCTGGCATCTGGGCAGAGCACAGTTGGCCTCTGCCCTCCCCTATGCTCTTCGCCAGAGCCGGACTTCCCACAGGCTACCCCAGCGGAAGAGCTGGCATCTGGGCAGAGCGCAGTCGGCCTCTGCCCACCAAGTACCTACAGCTCCAAGCTAGAGAACAACAAGGAGTCGCAGATGCCCACTCAACAGCTGGGGACATACAGAACAGAGCCAGGCCCCAAAATTCAACAGGTCCAGTATGGGGTTGTGGTTGGACTG
Organism: Bufo gargarizans; assembly: GCF_014858855.1. Taxonomy (NCBI): domain Eukaryota; kingdom Metazoa; phylum Chordata; class Amphibia; order Anura; family Bufonidae; genus Bufo; species Bufo gargarizans. The sequence goes on along the minus strand of NC_058082.1, from coordinate 44,290,913 downwards.
CCAGACTAACTCAGGTACTGACCGTGAGGTCAGGTACCTGGTTAGTCTTCCCTTGGAGGAGGAGATGTGTGGAGAAACCAACCTCGCCACTGGGTTTTGGAGGGGCCTGTTTACCAGCCTCTTGCCCCAGGATTATGGGCCCTCTCATCAGCCAGGCCTCATTTGTTCACAAAGGACTTGGACTAACTTGAACCCCTGGTCTAATTCGTGCCATTTTGGGATGTTAAATGTCTATGTATATTGAAAAGGGCGAGACATTGTATACGTTGAGTAGGGAGGTCTGTTCCATTGTCTCTCTGTGTGTATTGGCGATGTCCTTTGTCCTGAGAGATAATTGAATTACTTCTCGGTTGTCTCCAGGACAGAGGATTTTGTGTATTCGCCTGCCTGTGATGATTGCATCAACCCAGTGTGAGGTAATTCTATCACGGGCAGAGGGGAGGATTTTGTGTGGGAGAGTCTGAGTGTATTGTACATGGTTATTGGCTGTTTTTTTTACAATCCCTGTGGGTGGTAACCTTGTTGGAGGATATGTATAAAATGCTTGTGTGTTAAAAAATAAAGAGGCTGTTTTATACCTTCATGAAGTTTTGGCTCATGTTTGGGGAATGCACTACACTCTTGGGGATTGCTATATCACAATACTCCCCTGAGTATAAGCTCTTGTAAGAGCTTGTTCCTGGTTCCTGTCTCTGCATTTAGGAGAGGTTCACCCACTGGAGCCTTGTCGTAGGTCCAGGGTGGGTAGGAGAAGGCGAGGCCTCCACCAAGCTTCGGCGGTTTGTGGGGTCTGCAGTGCTGACGGTGTCAAGTGGAGTGCTTGGAGTCCTCTGGAAGCACTAGGAGCATCTATCGACGGAGGTACCCGGTCGGGGTGCTAGGCGTTCCGTTACAACATAAATCTATAACTTACTTTCCCTCCACCCACCACTAGGGGAGCTAACTGTATATAAATGTATACAGCTGCCACTAGGCGGAGCTCACCACATACAGATTATACAGCTACCACTAGAGGGAGCTCACTACATACAGATTATACAGCCACCACTAGAGGGAGCTCACTACATACACATTATACAGCCACCACTAGGGGGAGATTACCACATACAGATTATACAACTACCACTAGGGGGAGATCACTACATACAGATTATACAGTCACCACTGGCGGGAGTTGACTACATACAGATTATACAGCCACCACTAGGAGGAGTTTACTACATACAGATTATGCACCCACCACTAGGGGGAGATCACTACATACAGATTATACAGCCACCACTAGGGGGAGATCACTACATACAGATTATACAGTCACAACTATGGGGAGATCACTACATACAGATTATACAGCCACCACTAGGGGGAGCTCACTACATACAGATTATACAGCCACCACTAGGGGGAGCTCACTACATACAGATTATACAGCCACCACTAGGAGGAGTTTACTACATACAGATTATGCACCCACCACTAGAGGGAGCTCACTACATACAGATTATACAGCCACCACTAGGGGGAGATCACTACATACAGATTATACAGTCACAACTATGGGGAGATCACTACATACAGATTATACAGCCACCACTAGGGGGAGCTCACTACATACAGATTATACAGCCACCACTAGGGGGAGATCACCACATACAGATTATACAACCACCACTAGGGGGAGATCACTACATACAGATTATACAGCCACCACTAGGGGGAGCTCACTACATACAGATTATACAGCCACCACTAGAGGGAGCTCACTACATACAGATTAAAAAGCCACCACTAGGGGGAGCTCTCTACATACAGATTATAGAGCCACCAATAGAGGGAGATTACTACATACAGATTATACAGTCACCACTAGAGTGAGATCACTACATGCAGATTATACAGCCACCACTAGAGGGAGATTACTACATACAGATTATACAGTCACCACTAGAGGGAGCTCACTACATACAGATTATACAGCCACCACTAGAGGGAGCTCACTACATACAGATTATACAGCCACCACTAGAGAGAGCTCACTACATACAGATTATACAGCCACCACTAGAGGGAGATCACTACACACAGATTATACAGCCACCACTAGGGGGAGATCACTACATACAGATTATACAGCCACCACTAGGGGGAGATCACTACATACAGATTATACAGCCACCACTAGGGGGAGATCACTACATACAGGTTATACAGCCACCACTAGGGGGAGCTCACTACATACTGATTATACAGCTACCACTAGAGGGAGCTCACTATATACAGATTATACAGCCACCACTAGGGGGAGCTCACTACATACAGATTATACAGCCACCACTAGAGAGAGCTCACTACATACAGATTATACAGCCACCACTAGAGGGAGATCACTACACACAGATTATACAGCCACCACTAGGGGGAGATCACTACATATAGATTATACAGCCACCACTAGGGGGAGATCACTACATACAGATTATACAGCCACCACTAGGGGGAGATCACTACTTACAGGTTACACAGCCACCACTAGGGGGAGCTCACTACATACAGATTATACAGCCACCACTAGGGGGAGCTCACTACATACAGATTATACAGCCACCACTAGAGGGAGCTCACTGCATACAGATTATACAGCCACCACTAGGGGGAGCTCACTACATACTGATTATACAACTACCACTAGAGGGAGCTCACTATATACAGATTATACTGCCACCACTAGGGGGAGCTCACTACATACAGATTATACAGCCACCACTAGAGGGAGCTCACTACATACAGATTATACAGCCACCACTAGGGGAAGCTCACTACATACAGATTATACAGCCACCACTAGAGGAAGCTCACTGCATACAGATTATACAGCCACCACTAGGGGAAGCTCACTACATACAGATTATACAGCCACCACTAGAGGGAGCTCACGGCATATTGTGTTATTATTGAATTCAAATTGTATGCAGTGAGCTCCCTCTAGTGGTGGCTGCGGGTAGACAGAATATTAAATTCTGCGACTATGCAGGGTATGTGTTGCTCTGCATCAGAAAATCTAAGGGCTGAATTTATCAAGCCACACGTTTGCGACTTTTTCAATGGCATTTGCACAAACATTTTTGTGCAAGTGCCGTTACTCTGCCGGCCTTGCCACATTTATCATCTTCTCACCAGTGTTAGATGAACCCTGAAATCTACACCAGCCATGGACTGCCAGATGCTACGACGAAACGTATGCCACTGGACTATGATAAATCAGGGACTGTTTGTGGATGTGTTAGGGTATATTTACACTAGCGTTATTATTTTCCGATATTGAAATCACGTATAGGGTCTCAATACCGGAAAAAAAAACGCATCAGTTTTGTCCTAATACATTCTGAATGGAAAGCAATGTGTTCAGTATGTATCAGGACGTCTTCCTTGTACGGTATTTGACCGGACAAAATACAGCGGCTAGCTGCGGTAATTTTTTCTGCCAAAATCCCGGAACACTACGGCACTTGCCGGATCCGGCATTAATTTCCATAGAGATGTATTAATGCTGGATCTGGTACCAAGTCTTCCGGAAATTGCCGCGTTGCCGGATCCGGTTTTCCGGTCTGTGCATGCGCCGGGACATAGGAGGGGCTATTTTTGCTTTTGATCTCTGAAAAAAATTAAATACTAAATCCGTTATTCCGGATGATACCGGATGAGATGGATCTGGTATATCACCGGATCTATCTAACAGATGCGGAAAAAACATAGTTTGGTTTGCCGGATCCGAACAACGCTAGTGTGAAAGTACCCTAAAAGGAATCTCCTGCACAGAACGCCGGATTTATGTAGATTACAATGGAGTGACAGGGTGGACATTCACGTTCAGAATCATATGTTCGTGCTTATCTTCTTTTGTGTTAATTTAAGGCTTTCTGGCAGTGATGGAGTTAATTCTGAGAATAAATGTAGCAGTGGCCTTTATGTATCTCGTTCACTGGAGGGGACCCCATTGTGATGGAATCCCTTTGCTCTGCCGCCAGGGCCTCCTATGGGCTCATTAGAAAGTAAATCTCCTTTTCTTGAACTTTCATAGAGGCCACTAAATACACCGGCTCCACAATCCCCGCAGAGATGAATGGCGACCGGAAAAACATGCCATATAGCGCTGCAAAATGTACCAAGTGTGGGGGCCCGATCGCTGAGCACCATCTTAAAGGGAAACTCCAGTCAAAAAAAAAAAGGCCTCAGTAGTCAGTGTTACAGTCCGGTCTCTACATTATAGGAGCTCTACACCCCCTGTAGTCAGTGGTACAGTCTGGTCTCTACATTGTAGCGGCTCTACACCCCCTGTAGTCAGTGTTACAGTCCGGTCTCTACATTGTAGGAGCTCTACACCCCCTGTAGTCAGTGGTACAGTCCGGTCTCTACATTATAGGAGCTCTACACCCCCTGTAGTCAGTGGTACAGTCTGGTCTCTACATTGTAGCGGCTCTACACCCCCTGTAGTCAGTGTTACAGTCCGGTCTCTACATTGTAGGAGCTCTACACCCCCTGTAGTCAGTGGTACAGTCCGGTCTCTACATTGTAGCGGCTCTACACCCCCTGTAGTCAGTGTTACAGTCCGGTCTCTACATTGTAGCGGCTCTACACCCCCTGTAGTCAGTGTTACAGTCCGGTCTCTACATTGTAGCGGCTCTACACCCCCTGTAGTCAGTGTTACAGTCCGGTCTCTACATTGTAGCGGCTCTACACCCCCTGTAGTCAGTGGTACAGTCTGGTCTCTACATTGTAGAAGCTCTACACCCCCTGTAGTCAGTGGTACAGTCCGGTCTCTACATTGTAGCGGCTCTACACCCCCTGTAGTCAGTGTTACAGTCCGGTCTCTACATTGTAGGAGCTCTACACCCCCTGTAGTCAGTGTTACAGTCCGGTCTCTACATTGTAGCGGCTCTACACCCCCTGTAGTCAGTGGTACAGTCCGGTCTCTACATTGTAGCGGCTCTACACCCCCTGTAGTCAGTGGTACAGTCTGGTCTCTACATTGTAGCAGCTCTACACCCCCTGTAGTCAGTGGTACAGTCCGGTCTCTACATTGTAGGAGCTCTACACCCCCTGTAGTCAGTGTTACAGTCCGGTCTCTACATTGTAGCGGCTCTACACCCCCTGTAGTCAGTGGTACAGTCCGGTCTCTACATTGTAGCGGCTCTACACCCCCTGTAGTCAGTTGTACAGTCCAGTCTCTACATTGTAGCGGCTCTACACCTACTGTAGTCAGTGTTACAGTCCGGTCTCTACATTGTAGCGGCTCTACACCCCCTGTAGTCAGTGTTACAGTCATGTCTCTACATTGTAGCGGCTCTACACCTACTGTAGTCAGTGTTACAGTCATGTCTCTACATTGTAGCGGCTCTACACCCCCTGTAGTCAGTGGTACAGTCCGGTCTCTACATTGTAGCAGCTCTACACCTACTGTAGTCAGTGTTACAGTCCGGTCTCTACATTGTAGCAGCTCTACACCCCCTGTAGTCAGTGGTACAGTCATGTCTCTACATTGTAGGAGCTCTACACCCCCTGTAGTCAGTGGTACAGTCCGGTCTCTACATTGTAGCGGCTCTACACCCCCTGTAGTCAGTGTTACAGTCATGTCTCTACATTGTAGCGGCTCTACACCCCCTGTAGTCAGTGGTACAGTCCGGTCTCTACATTGTAGGAGCTCTACACCCCCTGTAGTCAGTGGTACAGTCCGGTCTCTACATTGTAGCGGCTCTACACCCCCTGTAGTCAGTGTTACAGTCATGTCTCTACATTGTAGCGGCTCTACACCCCCTGTAGTCAGTGGTACAGTCCGGTCTCTACATTTTAGGAGCTCTACACCCCCTGTAGTCAGTGTTACAGTCCGGTCTCTACATTGTAGTGGCTCTACATCCCCTGTAGTCAGTCGTACAGTCTGGTCTCTACATTGTAGGAGCTCTACACCCCCTGTAGTCAGTGGTACAGTCTGGTCTCTACATTGTAGGAGCTCTACACCCCCTGTAGTCAGTGGTACAGTCTGGTCTCTACATTGTAGTGGCTCTACATCCCCTGTAGTCAGTCGTACAGTCTGGTCTCTACATTGTAGCAGCTCTACACCCCCTGTAGTCAGTGGTACAGTCTGGTCTCTACATTGTAGCGGCTCCACACCCCCTGTAGTCAGTGGTACATTCCGGTCTCTACACTGTAGCGGCTCTACACCCCCTGTAGTCAGTGGTACAGTCTCGTCTCTACATTGTAGCGGCTCCACACCCCCTGTAGTTCTCAGCCATCACAGGGAGAGATTTAGTAATGTTGCTTTATGGGAAAAAATACCAAAGAATTATTTACATTCTACATGACCAATTGTCACAAGTGATGAGGGCACTGTCTGTCTGGAACTGTTATTTATTGATTATACTCACTTATATAGCACTACTATATTCCATAGCGCTTTACAGATATTAGCATCAAGCTGACCCCAATGGGGCTCACAATCTAAGTTCCCTATCAATAATTCTTGGGAGTGTGGGAGAAAACCAAAATATGTGGAAGAAAGTCATATAAAAACGAGAAGAACCTACAAACTCCATGCAGATGTTGTCCTTGGTTGGATTTGGACACAGGACCCCAGAGCTGCAAGGCACCAGTGCTAACCACTGAGCCACCTTCCACTATGATGCATAAGGGTCATGTGTGAAAAAATATGAGCACCATACATGTGAATAACCTAAATACTGGGCTCTGCAGCACACGTATTATGGTCACCCAGACCTGCCGTGTTGTTAAAAAATATATAATATTTATTAATTTCATGCATAAGAAACGAGGAGTCCAATCACTAGGAAAGTCAATCTGAAAATGAGATGAATCGGTGGCTCCCTCTAGTGGTAGGTTGTGATATTACAGGCTCACTGTAAAGTTAAACTTTATAAAACGTTTATGAGCCCCTTTAAAGGTAAGGGTGATTTTTATGAAAAATTCTGCACTGCCTGCCCTCTGCAGCTTATCTGCGCCACAGTACACAGCAGCTGCACGGCGCCGTCACTAGCAACGTCAGAGAGCTCAGTCTGTGGTTCTCGAGCGGCATGAAAACTACCATTCCCATCATTCTCTGGCAATCTGCACATGAAATAAGGAAGACTTTTTAATGTGTCATGTGACAGAAAAATCCTCTTGTCGGATCAACCCGATAGTCGGGCACGTCACACGGTGGGTGTCCATGTGGTGGTCCATAGTGTCCGGCAATGCGGCTGTGCTTGGTAGTGCAGCTGCAGCCCGTATACTTGCATGAGACTGAGCTGCAGTACCAGAAACAACCATAGCGTAAGAATGGCGCTGTGCCTGGTAAAAGATGATGGGGATGCCAGGAGTCAGACCCGATATAAGGCTGTCAGTCCCGGACATCCAGTCTCCCCCTGTTGACAGTAGCCCCAGGGTCGTATCTATATGGGCCGACGCTACTGGGCCCAGGAGCCTGATGGGGCCCCATTGATCCTTGTGCCACATGAGAAGACACCGGCATTATAGAAAGTGCCTGCAGGTCAAGTTACACCTCTGGCTGTTTCAATCATTGCCTCAGGTAGCACGAAGGCTATGTGCTTCCTGCCCCCGGCCACAAAGGGGGCCCAAGCGGAACTCTCACACCAGGGCCCCTCAGCCTTTTAGCTACGAGTAGCCCCCTCACATAATGTACAATATTGCACCTTTTCCCTCATGTCTTGCAAGTCTGTGCAGCTTGAAGAGACAGCATCCTGTACAGCATATACCACTTCCTGTGACTACTGAGAGGGAGGTCACGCAGACAGGAAGTGAAGAGGTTGCTTAGCAACTTCAAGTTACACACCTGGCAGAATTCAGAAATGGAGGAGAATTAAGCCCGGATTACACTCATCTCTATAGTGAATGGAGATTTAGATGGGGATTTGTCGAGTCACTCGCTGGCTGTCACAGCTCTGGCACTGACAACGCTGCACCGCAAAGCGTCCCTTTAATCACTCGACATTACTGATAATTTGGCGCGCAGCTGTCACGCGGCATCTCACATCCCATTACTTCCACCAGCGTTAATCCGCTAGAGTTATCTAATCCCTGCGGGGAGGAATCTCCTAATAGAGTTAATGTCACTTTCCAGACAAACAGTCATTACGCAGGATGGTGACAGCACAGCTAGGGGCATATAGATGTAGCAGAGCTGACACAGCTGTCAATAACGCAACTCATGTGATACACAATTTACATGCGGAGCCGCCATCAGGAATTTATGGAACCCATGCAGCACAAGATTCACACACGTTACCAGGTTTCTGTCATGTTTTTTATGCACCTCCACTGGGCCCTTTGTCTCAGGGGCCCCAATCTAACAGGTATTATCAGCACTGTGGTGATAGGGACATGTGCAAAAATAACTAACCGCAATATTAATCCAGAAGCCAGCACAGAGCCCAAAAGTAAGTCAGACCCGAGAACAGATGCCAAAATGAATATAGACCCCCAAAAGTGACCCAAAATGAATACAGATCCCAGAGCAGCCACCACAATCAATACAGACTGCTGGAAGAGACCCCAAAATAAATAAAGGCCCCCCAGAAGAGACTACAAAATGAATATAGACCCCCAGAAGAGACCTCAAAATAATAGATTCCAAACCCAAGAGATGACAAAATTAGACCCCTAGAAGAGACCCCCAAGTTCATTCAGATCCCCAAAATGAATGCAAATCCCAGACCCCAGACCAGACTCTAAAAGTAATCCAGAACCCAAAAGTAATCAATACCCTGAACGAGACCCTCACAGTAATCCAGAGATCAGACCGGAAGCCAAAAGTAAGCAAAATCACTGACCCCAACATGAATCCAGATCCCACACCAGATCTCAGAATTAACCTAGACCCCAGACCATACCCTATAATTAATCCAGACCCTAAAATTAATACGGACTCCCCATCCAGAAGAGACCCCAAAATGAATATCCCAGACCACATCTCAAAAATAACCCAGATCCCAAAAGTAATCCAGACCCCAAATCAGAACCCAAAAGTAACCAAATCCCCAGACCAAACCTCCAAAAGTAATCCAGATTCCAGTCCAGTCCACAAAATTAATCCAGATCCTACAACAGGGTTCAAAATTAATCCAGGCCCCAGACCAGACCCTCTAATTAATCGGGCCCCCAGACCAGACCCTATAATTACACCAGGCCCCAGACCAGACCCTATAATTAATCCAGGCCACAGAATAGACCCCAAAATAAATCCAGACCCCAGACAAAAACACCAACCAAGACCTCAGACCAGGCCTGAAAATTAACTCAGATCCCATAAACAAATTAAGACCTCAAAATTCAGACACCAGACTCCCAAATAAATTCAGACCCCAGACCAGACGCTTCCATTCACTTACGCTGGGTTCACACCTAAGCGTTTCGCAAACGCGCGTTTTTATGCGTGATTTTGTCGCGCGTTTTTATGCGCGTTTTTTGTAATAGTAAACGCGCGTTTGACGCGCGTTTGGGTGATTGACAGCAGTGTTGTCCAAAGAGTCTATGGCCCAAACGCGCCAAAAAAAGCTCCTGTACTTGTTTGAGCGTCGGGCGTTTTACAGCGCGTTTAAACGCGCTGTAAAACGCGCTGTAAAACGCGAAAATGTGAACCAGCCCCATAGGGAAGCATTGGTTTTCATGTGTTGTGCGTTTTACAGCGCGTAGGAACGCGCTGTAAAACGCTCAGGTGTGAACCCAGCGTCACTGTTACTTGCTTCTGGCTTGTCTTCACCTCTGGGCACATTGTAACGTGCCCCGCAGCTTTGTAGGTCTAGGTCTGGCTGGATGCTATAAAGAAAACACTAACGCTGGGTTCACACCTAAGCGTTTCGCAAACGCGCGTTTTTATGCGCGATTTTGTCGCGCGTTTTTATGCGCGTTTTTTGTAATAGTAAACGCGCGTTTGGCGCGCGTTTGGGTGATTGATAGCAGTGTTGTCCAAAGAGTCTATGGCCCAAACGCGCGTCAAACGCGCCAAAAAAAGCTCCTGTACTTGTTTGAGCGTCGGGCGTTTTACAGCGCGATCGTACGCGCTGTAAAACGCCCAGGTGTGAACCATTCCCATAGGGAATCATTGGTTCTTGCCTGTTGTGCGTTTTACAGCGCGTAGGAACGCGCTGTAAAACGCTCAGGTGTGAACCCAGCGTAACGGTGTTCATACCCCAAGTCTGGTAAATACACCCCAATGGTCAGGTTATGGGATTTGGGGGGGTTTACAACTACGCTGATCTGGAGTGACAAAGCTGGGTGAAAATCTGCAAAATCGTAGCCATATTGGTTGTCACCCAGCTTTCCCAGGAACAGATATAACACAAATGTCTGAAACAAATTTTGAAGATTTTTTTTCTTTTATTTGGAAGCAAATTGTATTACAATGAACAGATGGAGGGCGCTGTCCCTTTAAACTGTAATCTCCGGGTAATATGTCTGATGCAGATGTTAACATGGCTGCTGGCTGCATCCCTCTGGACAGGTTGATGAATGATCCTGTAACACACGGCCCAGTAATGCTGATAAATAACCCGCTATATATAGGCACAGGCCCATACATCCCCTCCCGCTGCCCCATGAATATTCATTATTCCACGCCTCTCCTCCTCCCTCTCGCAGCAATTTCCCCATTCATGGCCATAGAAATAATAATGTAACCCTTCAACTGACGGAAACAGCGCCTCGTTACCTTTCAATGCCCTTTGTTGTCACCTTCGCCCAGTGCATTTTTTTTTCCTCCCAAAAATTTTTCTTTAACATTTGCAAACATAAGAGAACCATGGAAAACATCCTCAGTGTCCGGAAAGAGGATTGTTTTCTATGAAAATGAAGCTATTACTTTGATTTCCATTGACTCTTTGCAGTGTGTTTTGCAATGCACGAGAAAGATGACTTGAAGAAACCATCAACAAGTAGGTTCACTGCTGTTGACGGATATTCTTTTCTTATGTGTGTGTTTGTTTAGTGCTGTGATTGCAGAATGGTACAAATAGGCAGTGGGTCTGACCGGCTTATGATTTCTCCGCCTGTGCCATTCACTGCACCGATGTCTCCGCCTGTGCCAGCCACTGCATGATGACTCCGCCCATGCCAGTCACTGCATTGATGCCTCTGCCTGTGCCAGTCACTACATTGATGCCTCTGCCTGTGCCAGTCACTGCTTCAGTGTCTCTGCCTGTGTCAGTCACAATACCAATGCCTGTACCAGCCACTGCATGATGTCTCCGCCTTTGCCAGTTACTGCATCAATGCCTCTGCCTGTGTCAGTCACTGCTCAAGTGTCTCTGCCTGTGCCAGTCACTGTTCAAGTATCTCTGCCTGTGCCAGTCACTGCACCGATGTCTCCGCCTGTGCCAGTCACTGCACCGATGTCTCCGCCTGTGCCAGTCACTGCACCGATGTTTCCGCCTGTGCCAGTCACTGCACCGATGTCTCCGCCTGTGCCAGTCACTGCACCGATGTCTCCGCCTGTGCCAGTCACTGCACCGATGTCCCTGCCTGTGTCAGTCACTGCTTAAGTGTCTCTGCCTGTGACAGTCAAAATACCAATGCCTCTGCCTGTACCAGCCACTGCATGATGTCTCCACCTTTGCCAGTTGCTGCATCGATGCCTGTGCCAGACACTGCTCAAGTGTCTCTGCCTGTGCCAGTCACTGCTCAAGTGTCTCTGCCTGTGCCAGTCACTGCTCAAGTGTCTCTGCCTGTGCCAGTCACTGCTCAAATGTCTCTGCCTGTGCCAGTCACTGCTCATGTGTCTCTGCCTGTGCCAGTCACTGCTCAAGTGTCTATGCCTGTGCCAGTCACTGCTCAAGTGTCTATGCCTGTGCCAGTCACTGCTCATGTGTCTCTGCCTGTGCCAGTCACTGCTCAAGTGTCTCTGCCTGTGCCAGTCACTGCTCAAGTGTCTCTGCCTGTGCCAGTCACTGCTCAAGTGTCTCTGCCTGTGCCAGTCACTGCTCAAGTGTCTCTGCCTGTGCCAGTCACTGCTCAAGTGTCTCTGCCTGTGCCAGTCACTGCTCATGTGTCTCTGCCTGTGCGAGTCAGTGCTCAAGTGTCTCTGCCTGTGCGAGTCAGTGCTCAAGTGTCTCTGCCTGTGCCAGTCACTATATAATGCCTCTGCCTATACCAGCCACTGCATGATGTTTCTGCCTGTGCCAGTCACTGCACCGATGGCTCTGCCTGTACCAGCCACTTCTCTGATGCCTCCTCCTGTGCAGGCACTGCTCCCATGTATTGACCTCTACCCTGTGCCAGTCAGTACACCAATGCCTCCCCTATGTGTGAGTGTATGTACATGTCTGCAGAAATGTATGCAAGTATGTATCTATTCTGAGTGCATACATACATTGTATGATGTAGTGAGTGTGCCCATGTGCATGCTAGTGTCATGTGTCCTGCCTGTGGCAGTCACCACCACACTGGTCGCCCGCCCGTTATACTGGTGGAATGCAATTTACATCTCATCTTCTCACCTGGTGGATCCGCTAAGCCGCTTAACTGGTAAAGCAGATCTAGAGGAGCATGGATGGGCAGCGCTAGTGCAGCAGAGCAGGAAGACAGATGTAGCAGAGCTGGAGAGTCAGTGCAGTGGAAATGGAGAGCCAAGGTAGTTAGAGAACCAGTGTAGCATAGTGGTCCATAGTTGTAGCAGAACTAGAGGTCCAATGCAGCAGAGCTGATGTTATAGTAAACTGGAGACCAGTGAAGCAGTTGATGTAGCAGTGTTAAATGGAGCCTGGTGTAGCAAAGATGATGTAGTAGAATTACTGTAGACCAGGGTGTCAGCAACCTTCGGCACTCCAGGTGTGGTGAAACTGCAACTCCCAGCATGCACACCTGCTTGGCTGTTCTCAGAACTCCCATAGAAGTGAGTGGAGCATGCTGGGAGTTGTAGTTTCACAACAGCTGGAGTGTCGGAGGTTGCGGATCCCTGCTGTAGACAGATGTGGATGAGTAGCAGAGTAGATGACTTTTCTGACTCCTCTCTGTTCCCCCCAATCACACCTGTACACACAGATACCGGCTGGTGACAGCGCACGCAATTTTATATGTACACAGCAAGCACCACTACCTTGTGTCCCCCCTGTCTCCTCATAGATTGTAAGCTCTTGTGAGCAGAGCCCGCACTCCCATCAAGTGGATTGTTGATTCGTTTTGTTCCTCTCTCACGTCTGATTTTCTTCATACTTACCCTCTGATTGTACTGCGCTGCCGAGTAGGTTGGCGCTAATTATGAATAATTATTATTATAGTGTAGTTTTATATTGTAGTGCCCTCTGCTGGACAATGTTTTGAACTGCAAGTAAAACCTGTTCAAGGGGTCTTCCATCAGCTATGTCTCATAGAGAATGAACAGTGCTGCACATGCTCTTAAAGGCTCTATTCATAAGGGGGACTCGGTGAGGGTCCCAGTGGTTAGACCCCCGGCAATTTAATATTAATCTCCTATCTTGCGGGCAAGGGTTAAGCTTGTATCTCGGGACGTCTGGTGAATAAATGCCATAAAAAAACATAACACATAGGGATGAGCGAACTTTTGTTTTAGAAGTTCGGGTTACTGCATGGATCCCGTGACCACGGACCATAACTTATGCTCCGTGGTCACGGGATCCATAACGCAATTCTGCGGTAACCCGAATGTGAACTTCTAAAACAGAAGTTTGCTCATTCCTAAGAGCCATAATTACTTTCTAGCGGGCACTTGCAGCGAGCCCCTGAGGACACGGTGTACTCCCTCAGGCCGTTGCTCCCTGGGGTTTGGTGCAGTGGAAAGGTACAGTAGTTTGAAGAATCAGGCCAGAAGTATGAGTATAACAGTGTCTATTTACTTAGTGCAGAATATAACCCGTGGCACATCCAGCAGTATTAAGTACAAAGTGCAGATTCTGGCACCAGATAAGGAGGTATAGAGGCAGGTTAGATGGCAATAAGTTTGCACCAGCTGGCACTTGTGGATATAGGTGCCCACTGCAGTGCAAGCTTGATGTTAGTCTAGTCTAGTGCTGGTTTAGCTAGGTGGTGGTGTCTGAGCCATTGTCCCTCACCTTGCAGCAGTGCCTGTAAAGCTGTATTTCACCGATCACTCTGCTGTCTTGTCAAGTGTTTTCTTGAGGCAGGATCAAGTCGATTATCTGGTTCCTGAGTTCCCCGGTGGAGAGTTGGTCTCACGGGGGAATAAGTTACGGTTCTTAGGAGTAGGAGCTCCGACATGTGCTTCCTCACTCCCCCACTATCCGAACAGGAACTTCACTATCTAGACTGGACTAGCTACACTCTCCCTCATGGCAGGAAGCAGGACCAGTCCACTCCAACCAAGAGGGGAGGAACAGGATGGTTAGCCCAATCCTGCAAACATGTGCCAACCATACCTTCCTCTGCTGGAATGCATGGCCACGACAATAAAATACAAAACATGAAGACTTCCGGTTCCGGCGCCGCCATGTGAGGACGCAGCGCTCAGAGCTCCTGCATATCGCCGAATACCCGTGTCATTTTGCAGCGCAGGGATCTGCTTACCGATCCTGAGGAACGTCCGACTGACACCACTTACCTGCCTTGAGGAGCTGATGGAAAGATACCTCCTCCGGAGCGGGCAGAAGATCACAGGTGCGCAGCTAGCAGCCTCACAGAGCGCGGCAAAAATGGCGGACACTCAGCCACTGCTATTTCGGGAGGAGGGCTCTCAGAGCACCCAGGGAGAGGGGTCCCCTTTAGGTGGCTCGGCCACGCTGGATTACAAGCAGCTAGCCATCGAGGTGGCGTTACGCATAATGCCGGACATCCAGAAAACGCTGGAAACAACAATACTGGCCTCATTTAACTCCCTAAGGGAGGAGGTAAACCAGACCAGCATGCAAGTGGGGGCCCTTGAAAAAGAGTTACGCTCCTTGCAGCAGCAAGCAGGGAACACTGAGGCTGTTTTGAAATCACAGCAGCATGACCTGGAATCAGGGCCGTTTCTAGGGGCGGGCGGGACGGGCGCCCGCCCGGGGCGCTGTCAGCAGCAGGGGGCGCCCGTTGAGGTAGAAAAAAAAAAATAAAATAAAAAAAATAAAAAAATCGTTATGATGGTAAATGATCGGGCGGCCGGCCGGCGGCGCCCCTCATGCTGAGCCTCCTGAGCGGCCGGCTCAGTGCTGCGCAGCCTGCCTGCGCTGCAGACTGCTGAGTTATTAGTGTAGCGTGGCCGAGCTCTGTTCGGTCCGGCCCGGGGTACAGGAGCATTTGTTTCTTGTACCCGGCCGGACTGAAAGGAAGTGCACACTAAGTGAGCACTTCCTGTCAGCCGGGTACAGGAAACAAAAGCTCCTGTACCGCGGAGCGAACAGAGCTCGGCCACGCTACATTAGAGGTGACAAGGGGGAGGAAATGAGAGGAGGGGGGGGGGGGAGTAGAATGATACTAGTGACAAGGGAGGGGGGGGGGCGAGTAGAATGAGACTAGTGACAAGGGAGGGGGGGGGGAGTAGAATGAGACTAGTGACAAGGGAGGGGGGGGGAGTAGAATGAGACTAGTGACAAGGGAGGGGGGGGGAGTAGAATGAGACTAGTGACAAGGGAGGGGAGGGGGGAGTAGAATGAGACTAGTGACAAAGGGAGGGGGGGGGGAGTAGAATGAGACTAGTGACAAGGGAGGGGGGGGGAGTAGAATGAGACTAGTGACAAGGGAGGGGGGAGTAGTAGAATGAGACTAGTGACAAGGGAGGGGGGGTGAGTAGAATGAAGACTAGTGACAAGGGAGGGGGGGGGGAGTAGAATGAGACTAGTGACAAGGGAGGGGGGGGGGGAGTAGAATGAGACTAGTGACAAGGGAGGGGGGGGGAGTAGAATGAGACTAGTGACAAGGGAGGGGGGGGGGAGTAGTAGAATGAAGTGACAAGAGGGGGGGGGAGTAGTAGAATGAGACGTGCAAGAGGGGGGGGAGTAGTAGAATGAGAGTGACAGGGAGGGGGGGGGGAGTAGTAGAATGAGAGTGACAAGGGAGGTGGTGGGAGAAGAGAGTGACAAGGGAGGGGGGGAGAAGAGAGTGACAAGGGAGGGGGGGGGAGAAGAGAGTGACAAGGGAGGGGGGGGGAGAAGAGAGTGACAAGGGAGGGGGGGGGAGAAGAGAGTGACAAGGGAGGGGGGGGGGAGAAGAGAGTGACAAGGGAGGGGGGGAGAAGAGAGTGACAAGGGAGGGGGGGGGAGAAGAGAGTGACAAGGGAGGGGGGGGAGAAGAGAGTGACAAGGGAGGGGGGGGGGAGAAGAGAGTGACAAGGGAGGGGGGGGGAGAAGAGAGTGACAAGGGAGGGGGGGGAGAGAGAGTGACAAGGGAGGGGGGGGAGAAGAGAGTGACAAGGGAGGGGGGGGGGAGAAGAGAGTGACAAGGGAGGGGGGGGGGAGAAGAGAGTGACAAGGGAGGGGGGGGGGAGAAGAGAGAGTGGACAAGGGAGGGGGGGGGGAGAAGAGAGTGACAAGGGAGGGGGGGGAGAAGAGAGTGACAAGGGAGGGGGGGGAGAAGAGAGTGACAAGGGAGGGGGGGGGAGTAGTAGAATGAGAGTGACAAGGGAGGGGGGGGGAGTAGTAGAATGAGAGTGACAAGGGAGGGGGGGAGAAGAGAGTGACAAGGGAGGGGGGGAGAAGAGAGTGACAAGGGAGGGGGGGGGAGAAGAGAGTGACAAGGGAGGGGGGGGAGAAGAGAGTGACAAGGGAGGGGGGGGAGAAGAGAGTGACAAGGGAGGGGGGGGAGAAGAGAGTGACAAGGGAGGGGGGGGGAGAAGAGAGTGACAAGGGAGGGGGGGAGAAGAGAGTGACAAGGGAGTCCGCAGAGCCAGACTGCAGCCAGAGACCAGATCATCTAATTGTCCTGGTGGTAAGTAGACAATGCAATATGTGTATTATTTAATTGTTTAGTTATTAATACTACATTTTGCGGACCGCACATCGCCGGCACTAAGAGAATATGCCTATTCTTGTCCGTTATTGGGGACAAGAATAGGACATGTACTATTTTTTTTCAGGTTCGGAATTGCGGATCCGGGTCCGCAATTCCGGATCTGATAAAGGGGGGGGGGGCGGGGGTGCCAATTTTTATCTTGCCTAGGGCGGCAAAAATCCTTGCACCGGCCCTGGTCAGACTTACTGACGTCACGCGCCTGCTCCTCCCACTAGGCGGCGCAGGCGCGTGACATACAGTGACTGAGTGAGCGCCGCACTGCCTGCCTGTTACCGCCCGCCCTGAGCCCCTGAGCAGTGCTGATGCCTGCTGTGAGGCGAGTGATGGTCTGGGGGGGCATTAATTACAATGGGGGGGGGGGGGGCATTAATTACAATGGGGGGAATTAATTACAATGGGGGGAATTAATTACAATGGGGGGGGGGGGCCACTGTGGGAGACATGAAAATGGGGGCCACTGTCACTGTGGGGGACATTAAGTTTAATAATATCACTATGGACATTATTTAGAATGGAGGCTGCTGTTGGTGTCATTACTCATTATAACTGTATAATGTCTGATAGGCCTAGTCCTGAGCTGAGTTATATTACCCTGCCCATGCCCTGTATAATAATGTACCCATCCCTGATACCCCTAAGGCTACTTTCACACTAGCGTTCGGGCGGATCCGTTCTGAACGGATCCGCTCATATTAATGCAGACGGAGGCTCCGTTCAGTACGGATCCGTCTGCATTAATAACTTTAAAAAAATTCGCAAGTGCGCAAGTAGCCTGCGCGGATCCGTTCAGACTTTCAATGTAAAGTCAATGGGGGACGGATCCGCTTGAAGATTGAGTCAATTGGTGACATCTTCAAGCGGATCCGTTCCCATTGACTTACATTGTAAGTCTGGACGGATCCGCACGCCTCCGCACGGCCAGGCGGACACCCGAACGCTGCAAGCAGCGTTCAGCTGTCCGCCTGGCCGTGCGGAGGCGAGCGGAGCGGAGGCTGAACGCCGCCAGACTGATGCAGTCTGAGCGGATCCGCTCCATTCAGACTGCATCAGGGCTGGACGGCTGCGTTCGGGTCCGCTCGTGAGCCCCTTCAAACGGAGCTCACGAGCGGACCGACGAACGCTAGTGTGAAAGTAGCCTTAAGTTATATTACCCCGCTGGAGTAATATAACTAAGGGGTATCAGGGTACATTATTATACAGGGCAGGGTAATATAACTCAGGACTAGGCCTATCAGACATTATACAGTTATAATGACATCCACAGCAGCCTCCATTCTAAATAATGTCCATAGTGATCCTTATTAAAAATAATGTCCCCCCACAGGCAGGCAGTGCGGGCGGCGGCGCTCACTCACTGTACCTCACGCACGGCGTGACGTACAGTGAGTGAGGTCAGCACTGCCTGCCTGTCTGTTACCGGGGGGGGGGGGGGGGGGGGAGTTTTTTGGACACTCGCCCTGAGTGAAATTTTACCTAGAAATTGCACTGCCTGGAATACCTACGGTTTAAAGTTGATGATCTTGAAAACAGGTCACGCCGCAATAACCTGAGGGTGGTTGGTCTGCCTGAATCCATTAAACAACTGGACCTTTTGGATATATGTGAGAGAGAACTGCCTGAGGCCCTGGGCCTGAAGTTTTTCTGTCGAGTGGAGAGGGCCCACAGGATTGGCCCAGATAGAGGAGCTTCTAGGGACTCAAACTCTGAGTCTCCACGTGGTGGGGATGCGAGGCCTCGTCAGGTTATTTTCAAATTGCTGGACTTCAATGATAAGGTGGCATTACTCCGCAGTTTCCGTAAAAGACGGCATCAGATAACAATCAGAGGCCACAAAATCTTATTGTTTGAGGATTTCTCGGCTGAGGTGGTGAAGAAACGCAAGGCTTTCAGCCCAGTCTGCACTGAGTTATACCACAGAGACATCAGATTTCAGCTTCTTTTTCCGGCGGTTTTGAAGATTCACAGAGCAAATGGGGGGACCATTACCTTTAGATCCCCCACTGAGGCAAAGGAGGCCTTGGACGAGATTGTGGATGCGGAACCGCATGATGTGCCCCTCTCTCCCCAGCGGTCTACTTTGAAGGACTCATTGGATCCAGCTGCTCGACGAGGGAATGACCGTTTGCGCAGTGGCCTAGAAAGGCCCTCCAGAAGAGGACGTTGATATTCCTCAATTCAAAATGTGGCTGGGACTCAATCCTGAGGGGCAGTTTTTGTCAGTGTTGCTGACTTTGTTCGAGAGTAAGGTTGTTTTGTTATTTAGCTCTGTGCCCCACGCTAAGGCCTTTACTGTTCAGTCGCACAAATTGTTATTGTTTTAGGCCAGGTATGTGAGAGCTCTGCCATGGCGGAAAAAAGGAAAGTCTATAACTAGATCTAGTCACGGCTGCCATCATATAGCCATATCCGGCCTGGCGGGTTGGCTTCTGCTGCCACTCATCTAGGCAGGGCTATTTGGTTGCACGTGTTTTGGTTTCTGTTTTGTGTTATTTGATCTCCTTCCCTCCCTCCTCTCTCCCTTCTTCCTCCCCTCTCCCTTGGCTTTCTCTGCTCAGGGATCCGTACATACCAGGGCTACAATGAAAATTATATCCTGGAATGTCAAGGGTTTACGCTCCCCGCAGAAGCGGTCTAAGATTTTGCGCCACCTGAAGCGTTTCCAACCTGATATAGTTCTCCTGCAGGAGACTCATTTGGAGGAGAAAGATTTCTTCCGAATGAAAAAATTCTGGGTAGGTTCTGTGTGCGGATCCTCGGCCAGGGAGCGCAAAGCTGGAGTACTCACATTGCTACATAGGAATTTTTCAGGGAAAATATTATCGGAATCCCATGACAGTGAGGGCAGGTGGCATAGGTTATTAGTAGAGATTGGAGGAATTTCTTATAGCATCCATAATGTGTATGCCCCGAATGATAATAATGCCCCCTTTTACGCTCTTCTGGAGAACAGACTGCATTTGGATGGAACTCACAACAGAATTGTGGGTGGCGATTTTAACTCAGTTGCCTCTGTTCTGGAAGACCGGAAGAGGGATGTGGGGATGGTCAGTTCGCAAAGGCTCTCTGACAAGGTTCTACCTCCCTTATTAACCTCTACAGGATTGTATGATACCTGGCGCTCTTTACACCCTGATGACAGGGAGTATACGCATTTCTCACATGCACATAATGTATGGTCCCGTATTGATTATCTTTTCCTTCCTTTGCACATGGCATCTAGGGTGGTCTCCGCCGAAATTCATGACTTACTGATTTCCGATCACTCACCTATTTCCATTTCCCTGCAGGATACCTACCCTAGAGGAACTGATTTTCTATGGCGCTTTCCTTCTTTTCTGGCCGGAGACGACAACTTTAAAGATACACTGCAAGGTTGGTGGTGGGAGTTTCAGGGTGACAATCCCCGGGATGCATCAGATGTTTCGACCCACTGGGAGACTGCTAAAGCGGTACTGAGGGGTCGAATTCTCAGTTATGTCAGCAATCTGCGCAAGGTAGTAGCTAAACAATACCAGGAGGCTAGCTCGGCTCTTAGACAGGCGTACACTCAGTTCCTTCGGGTGGCCACCACTAGAATAAGGAGGCCTGGATTGCAGCTAGAAACAACTTTGAAGTTTGGGTGGATAAAAGGGAGGCGATGTACAGGTCGGAGTTCCAGACAGATCTGTTCAGATTTGGGAATAAGTCAGGCAAAATGTTGGCTAACTTAGCGCGGGGCAGAAGGGCTCCTACAGTCATTACGGCTCTGAAAGAGGAGGGGGGAGTGACCCAAACAAATCCTAAGTTGATAAATGATCTTCTGGGAAAATATTATGAGCGTCTCTACAGTGACACTCCAGAGGACCCGGAAAAGGGTAGGCGGTTTCTGTCAGGCGTTAAATTGCCTTCCCTGACGGAGGAACAACAGGGATCTTTGAATGCGGAAATAACGGCTGAGGAGGTGCTACATACAATACGCTCCTTGCATAATGGTAAGGTGCCAGGCCCTGACGGATTCTCAGGAGAATTTTATAAAGTCTTACAGGATAACCTTACCCCCACGATGACGGAGTATTTCAACCATCTTTTGCACACGGGTAGTTTTCCAGCTCATGTTAATGTCGCTCACATTAAACTGATACTTAAACCTAATAAGGACCCGCAAGATCCAGGCTCGTATCGCCCGATATCACTCATTAACCAGGATCTCAAGATATTGACTAAAATATTGGCTGACAGATTGAGTCTCTTAATGCCTACCCTGGTGGGTCCTTCCCAAGTAGGTTTCATTAAAGGGAGGTCGGGGGTGGCGAATATTAGGAAGGTACTGGCTACATTGGACTGGGTCAGGCGCCGCCCTCAGCCAGCCTGGGCCCCTATTCTGTTGGCTTTAGATGCCGAAAAGGCTTTTGACTCAGTGCGTTGGGACTGGTTGGGGGCGGTGCTAGACAAATTCCAGATTGTTGGGGATGTCCGTACTTTTTTGGGAGGTCTTTATTCTAGTCCGGCTGCGCGCATTCACACGGGAGGTTTTTTGTCTCGGGTTTTCCCCCTTCAGAGAGGGACTAGACAGGGTTGTCCGCTTTCCCCCCTTCTTTTTGACCTAGCCATCGAGCCTTTAGCCAGATTTCTAGAGGATTCTGACTTATACAAGGGCATTACCATAGGCAAGAAGGAGGTCAAACTAACCTTGTATGCTGATGATCTTTTAATTTTCATGGATACCCCCCAGCGTCACTTGGGCCCCTTAATGGAGTTCCTGAGTTCTTTTGGGTCCTTTTCGGGGTATAAAATTAACTCGTCTAAAAGTGAGATTCTTGAGCTACACGCCGCTAACCCACCGCAGCTTTGGCGGGATGCTGGTCTCTCTTTATCTGTTGTTAAGAAACAGGTTACGTACTTGGGGGTCAAAATTGGTAAGCTCCCGGGGTCACTGTATTTGCTAAATTATCCTCCCCTCATAACGAAAATAATTTCTGAACTAGAGAGATGGCATTCACTCCCCTTATCTCTGCTGGGGAGGTGCCAGCTCATCAAGATGATGAGTTTTTCTAAGCTGCTCTACCCTCTCCAGACGCTTCCGATCCTACTGAAACATACAGATGTCAATGCACTAAATAAGGCTTTTACCAAGTTCTTGTGGTCTGGCAGGCGCCCTCGTATCTCTCTTTCGAAGCTTATGCTATGGAAACCAGAGGGAGGAGTAAAATTCCCGAATATACGGGGATACAATCTAGCATGTCTCATGCGTCACGTGTCCGACTGGGTACACGACACGGATCTTTTCTCTAATAGGGAGGTGGAACAAAACCTGGTTGCCCCATGGAACTTGGTGTCGTGCCTTCACTCTAATCTGTCTGCATTGCCTGGGGATATTAAATCTTCGCTTTTATTGAGAGATACGATAGCAACCTGGAAGGCGGTTAGGAAGACTTTTAACTTGCCTCATGCAATCTCCAAATGGATGCCGTTATGGGGTCATCCGGAGTTCCCTTCCGGAACTAGTTTGAGACCTCCTGAGCTGTGGATATCTAGGGGTTTGGCTAGGGCGGAACATCTGATGCATCTGGGAGACAAACGCTGGCTGACTCCAAAAGAATTGAAGGAAAAATACGCTCTGCCGGATTCCCATTTCCTGCAAATAATGCAGATTGTGGGTTTCTGTTCACATAGATTGCGTGATTTGTCGAGGGAAGCGTCCAAAAATTCCTTCGATGAAGTCCTCGGTTTCTCCCCCCAAACGGTTTCACTCTCTAGGCTGTATAGGGCCTTCTCAGGAAATTTCACGAAGGTCAAGGCTTCCACACTTTTTAAGAAATGGGAACACATCACCATGGATGATGAGATTGGGGTTAAGATCCTGGAAGGTTGGAGTAAGGTACGCCAGTGCGTGGTAGGTGAGACTTGGCGTGAAACCTTTTTCAGGATGATGCACCGGGCAATCTATGGTTTTAACTTTCCGGCCTCTCCCCAGTTTCCGGATCGTATCACACATTGTCCCAATTGTAAGTTGGCGGCTACGGATTTCTGGCATGGCATTTGGACGTGTCCTGAGGTAGTCAAATTCTGGGCCGCTGTGATAGATTATATTAAGAAGAACTGGTCGGTGGAATTGTCTATGGAACCCCAGGCCCTGGTCTTTCATTATATCCGCCCGGTGAACCAGACTCGGATCCCGATTTTGTTGCACTCAGTCTTATTAGTAGCCAAAAGAGTCTTGCTCCAAAGATGGCTTACAGATGCCATGCCAGACATTCCTGATGTGGTCTCTGAATTGAAAGTTCTTTTGGGATTTGAAAGGATTGAAGCGTCTAGGCACAAAGAAGGTTCAGCTTCCAAATTCTTTAATAAATGGCGTACTTTTATTGCCGCGCACTTTAGTCTGCCAGAGACTAGGGAATTGGTGAAGCCCTTTCAGTATACCTCGTGGTATCTTAAAGCTTCTCTGGGTAATACCCTGGGACCCCTGGCAGTATAGTCCTGCCTCCCCCCCCCCCTCCTCCCCCCTATTTCTGTCCCTCCCCCCTCTTTCCTTTCTTTTCTTTATTTCTTTCTGGTTTTTATTTGCTTTTACTTCTTTCAGAAAAATTGGAAAATGCAGTCAGATTCATGTATATTATACTCATGTTCCTCATGTAACTGTTTGTGCCCCCTGGTTTTCTCTGGAACCCATGCGGGGAAAGTGTGTGTAATGATTGATATGTGGGTACATGACCCGTGCCTTGTTTCTTTTTGATGAATCTGCTTCAAATAAACAGAATAAAAAAATAAATAAATACAAAACATTATAATGCATAAAAATAAAACTATTTTCAGATACCCCCGAGTCTGTGTCACTGCACACACACTGGCATAATACTTTCTAGGGGCACACAGGGTGCATTATGACTTTCTGGGAGCATAAATGGGCATTATTAATTGTAGATGGCACACAAGGGAGTATTATTACTTTCTAATGAGCACACAGAGGACATTATTACTTTCTAGTTGGCATTATTACTTTATAAGGCACATAAAGAGGCATTATTACATTCTAGGTGGCACACCAGGGTCATTATTACTGTCAAGGGGGAATTATTACCACAGGGCACAAGGAGGGCATTATTACTGTCTAGGGGTATACAGAGGGCATTATTGCTTTCTAGAGGGCACAGAGGGGGTCAGTATTACTGTGTTTGGGCAGAAAGGTGACCTGATCACTATTAAGGGGCTTTGTTACTATAGAGGGGACAAATGGGGTATTATTACCTTGAAAGCCACAACAGGGGCACTAATAAGAAGTGCACCATTCTTGTTTGGGGCCAATATTACTGTTTGGTGGCACTGTTACCGCGTGGAGCAGGTGGGGATTCGCTCTGGTAGGCAGGGTAAGCGGACGCAGAACAGAGGCAAAAAAACAGTTTGTAAGCAAAACTTCAGTGTTTATTCACACACGAGGCAAAAACAAAGCAACATTTTCCAGTCTTGGTGTTAGTTCACACAAAGGAAAGTCCACAGAACAAAAGAATCACCTTGTTGGCGGCACAATCTCCAGTGGTCCACGGCAGCCTTTAGGAGGCCTGTTTCCCCAGCGTGCGGCTCTCAGCCCTCTAGCACGGCGCCATGCCTCAGATCCCAAAACAGAGACACTTTGCTGCTGAGCCCATCTGTCTTTTAAGGACAGCTAGGTATTGTCAAAACCCAGACCGGCACTTAAAATCCAGTCCGGTTTTTGACCCCACCTGGCTGCAAATTAGCCCAGCAGCACACACTGGGAGGAAAATACCTGTCCTCCCAGACCAGTGGTGGGCAAACTTTTTTGTCAACTGAGCCAAATATCGCCAAAACCACGATTGAAACTTATTTAGAGAGCCACATTTTTAAAACCTAAAATATTGCGTCAACAGTACCAGTGAGGACTATTAGGGCTAATGCACATGACCGTGTGCCCGCCGTTGCCATATTGCAGGCCGCATACGGCGGGTCCGCAATACACGGGCACTGGCCGTGTGCAGCCCGCATCAAGGACCCATTCACTTCAATGGGTCCGGGACTACTTTTTTGCGGTGCGGAGGCACAGCCAGAAGCGCCACGGAAGCACACTGTAGCACTCATATCCCGGATCCTGGACCCATTGAAGTGAATGGGTCCATGATGCGGGCTGCATACGACCGTGTGCAGCCCGCATCATGGACCCATTCACTTCAGCATGCGCTACTTTTTTTGCGGTGCGGGCAGTCGGATGCGGATCGCGAACCCCATTTAAGTGAATGGGTCCGCGATCCTCATGCAACTGCCCCATGGTCTGTGTCCGTGCATCGCGGACCGGTATTTGCGGTCCGCAGCACAGGCACAGCACCCTTACATTCGTGGGCATGAGCCCAGAGTGTGTTTTTACATACTTTTATATGTACTTTCTTTTATTTGGATCTTGATTATTATTTTATCTTTATCATTTTTTACTTTTATTAAACTTGTCTGCAGATGTGGATGTAATGTGGATGACGCACTTATGGGGGATATCTGTGGAGGACGCACTTATGGGGATATCTGTGGATGACGCACTTATGGGGGATATCTGTGGATGACGCACTTATGGGGGATATCTGTGGATGACGCACTTATGGGGGATATCTGTGGAGGGCACTTATGGGGGATATCTGTGGATGACGCACTTATGGGGGATATCTGTGGAGGGCACTTATGGGGGATATCTGTGGAGGGCACTTATGGGGGATATCTGTGGATGGCACCTATGGGGGATATCTGTGGATGACACATATATAGCATAAGATGCTATAAGTGCCCTCCACAGATATCCCCCATAAGTGCCCTCCACAGATATCCCCCATAAGTGCCCTCCACAGATATCCCCCATAAGTGCCCTCCACAGATATCCCCCATAAGTGCCCTCCACAGATATCCCCCATAAGTGCCCTCCACAGATATCCCCCATAAGTGCGTCATCCACAGATATCCCCCATAAGTGCCCTCCACAGATATCCCCCATAAGTGCCCTCCACAGATATCCCCCATAAGTGCCCTCCACAGATATCCCCATAAGTGCCCTCCAGTAAGTAAAGTAATGTATTAGTGGGGGGGGAAGGGAGGAGGCAGGGACACTTGCGGTGGGGCCGGTGCACACACCGGGGGCAGCTCCTACCTTTCTGCTGCAGGACATTTCGCTCCTCCTGGACCTGAGTGGCGGCCTCTTCACCACTCCTCACATGGCCGGTGTTCTGCTGAAAGTCCGCCGCTGCCCGCCCTTCTGCTGCTGTGCGCAGCGTGACATCTCACCCTCCGTCATGCGCCTCCTGCCCCGCCTGCCTGCTTCATTCATAAAGTGGAAGGAGCAGACAGACGGGGCAGGAGGCACATGACGGACATTTTGAAAGCTTGACATTTTGCAAGAAAGGCCGCCCACCCGCCAGCCCGAACCAAAGAGCCGCATCTAGGGATCAAAAGAGCCGCATGTGGCTCGCGAGCCGCGGGTTGCCGACCACTGTCCCAGACCATACCTCTTGCTATGTCACATCCCGCCCCCCCCCCCTTTGTTCAACCCTGAGGGGGTGAACACTCGCCAGACAATGTACTCGGGACAGGGCATCCGCGTTTCCCTGTAACCGGCCTGCCCTGTGTTCCACTGTAAATTTAAAGTTCTGTACGGAAAGGAACCATCTGGTGACCCGGGCATGTGTTCCGAATAACGAACTCCCTGGCCTCCTGAGCCTGTTTAGAGGAGAGGCTGTCAGCAATTTTTACTGTGGCAACCGCTTCCCCTGCATCAGACAGAGGGGCCGAAACCTCTTCCGCTAGAAAACTCGGCCGCGCGCTGTCTTCCGTACAGGTCTCCCTATCTTTCCAGGGTTTTAGTAAATTCACATGGTAAACCTGCTACGGCTTTCGCCGCCCTGGCTGGTGTACCTTGTAATTTACCTCTCCAACTTTCTCAAGTACCTCGTAGGGCCCCTGCCACCTGGCCAGGAACTTACTGTCCAGGGTCGGTACCAGAACCAAAACCCTATCTCCCGGGTTAAAATTCTGAACCCGAGCCTGCCGATTATAGACTCTACTCTGGGCTCGCTGAGCTGCCTCCATATGTTCCTTTACCAGCGGCAACACGGTCTCCATCCGCTCTTGCATCTGAGTGACATACTCAATCACACTTTTATCCGGTGTGGGTTGTTGTTCCCACGCCTCTTTGGCTATGTCCAACAGACCACGCGGATGTCGGCCATACAGCAGTTCGAAGGGCGAGAACCGAGTAGAGGCCTGGGGCACCTCTCGCACTGCGAACATGAGATAGGGCAGAAGAAGGTCCCAGTCCCTCCCATCTTTAGACACCACCCGCTCTAACATGTTTTTCAAGATTTGCTTAAACCTCTCTACCAGGCCGTCCATTTGCGGGTGATAGACAGACGTCCGTAACTGTTTTATCTGTAGTAGTTTACTGCGTTCCCTCATGACTTTTGACATAAAAAGGGTCCCCTGGTCGGACAGAATCTCTTTAGGTAGGCCCATTCGGGAAAACATCTCCATTAGCTCTTTGGCTATGAGTTTGGCGGAGGTATGTTGCAGCGGCACCACCTCCGGGTACCGAGTGGCATAGACCAGGATTACTAAGATCTGTTGGTGCCCTCTAGCGGACTTTGGTACTGGGCCTATGAGATCCATAGCGATCCACTAGAATAGAACCTCAATAATCGGGAGAGGGACTAGGGGAGTATGGAAATGTGACTAGGGGCTGGTTATCTAACAGGTTGGGCAAGACTTGCAATACTCTTCCACCTCCCTGAACACACTGGGCCAGTAAAACCGCTGTAGAATCCAGTCCTGCGTTTTCTGCTGGCCCAGGTGTCCCCCAAGAACATGTTGGTGGGCTAACTCCAACACAAGCTTGCGATACGCCTTGGGCACCACCAGCTGTTCAATACGCTCAACCCGTAGTTGATTTACCCGGTACAGCATCTCCTGTTGAACCACAAAATGGGGGAACATAGACTAGGCCGCCGGTTGTTGCGGTGGCTCACCCTCAACTATTACCACATTTTTCCAGGCCTGAGATAGATTCGGGTCCTGGTGTTGTGCTGTACTAAAATTGTCTCCAGAGACATTGAGGTCTGCCAACTCCGGACCCGGCGGCAAATCCTCCACATCTCCCACCATTACATTCAGTGGGGTTGGCTCCCCCCCTTCCACCGCAGTGGCGGCCACCCCTACTGCTGGCCCTTTGGCCTCAGGTTCCCGGTTTCCCCCCTGAGCAAGGCCACTCTATTGGGGCTACTCCTGCCCCATAGGTATCCGTGACTCTCGCCTCAGGCCACAGTGACGGGAAACCGGGGAAGTCTCTCCCAATTATTAGTTCATAATGTAACTTTGTGGCGACGGCCACCTCATGAGTCCACCTGCCGGCCACCGTGGATAGAGACACCAGGGAGGTGGGATAGTCCTTTAAGTCTCCATGGATGCACACGACGCCGACTTTTCGGCCAGTATACTCAGCGGGCCGCTCCAGGGCAGCTCTTACCAGGGACACCCGACTCCCCGAGTCCAGGGTATCTCCCACTTGCACCTGGCATAGGTGACTATTGTCTATTGTCTCGGGGGTACCAGTTGCAGAGCCTCCTGGCATATATTGAGGGGCGGTAGCCATATTTAGTGTCCATGGGTTCCCCCCGATGGAGACAGTCGGCCCTTATGTAACCAGACTCTTGAAACCGCCAACAGACCATCGGAGCTGGGTCTGTAGGGAGTATATCCCGAGCGGGCCTTGCTGGCACTGGCCGCCTGGTCGAGGGTGCAGATTTCCGGGGTTTAACTGGCCCCGTCCCAAAAGAACCCTCTGTAGATTTCTGGTGGCCTCATAGCGCTCTACCAGGTCGACCATCTCAAAGGCATTACCAGGAGACACCTGACCGGTCCAGTGCTGGAGAGGGTACGGCAAAGCCCTCCAGAACACATCAGCCAACAGACAGTCCAGCATAGCAGTGGAACTCAACACGTCAGGCTGCAGCCATTTTTGCAGCCTGTTTAGCAGATCATAATACTGAGGTCTCGCGGGTTCAGCCGAGTTAAATTCCCACTGGTCCACTTGCTGGGCCTGGACCAATACATTCACCCCCAGTCTCACCCTTTACGGTCGGGTAGTCGGCCGCTTGACCATCTGGTAGGTCGAAAAACACCTGCTGGGGTCCAGATGCCAGGAACGGAGCGACGACCTCAGCCCATTGGTCTCGTGGTAACTTCTCCCTCACGGCCACCTTTTCGAACACCGCCAGATAGGTCTCAACATCGTTCGAGGGGGTCATCTTAGGGATCGCCGCAAGGACAGCTTTCCGGGCATCGTGGACGTTCTGGGACGCCCCTGCAGCTTGTAACCCCATCCATCACATGCTGTAATAGCAGCTGGTTGGTTTCCTGCTGCTGCAAGTTAGCCTCCCATGAGGGCTTTCACGACCGCCTCCATTTTGTCAGGGAACACGGGTCGTAACCTTGACGGCTTGATATAGGACCCTTGCCCGGAAAAATATAAAACTCTTTAGGCCAGCCTCACTGCGTGTGCCCGCATCCTCCACCAATTGTGGGTATTCGCTCTGGTAGGCAGGGTAAGCGGACGCAAAACAGAGGCAAAAAAAAAACAGTTTGTAAGCCAAGCTTCAGTGTTTATTCACACACGAGGCAAAAACAAAGCAACATTTTCCAGTCTTAGTGTTAGTTCACACAAAGGAAAGTCCACAGAACAAAAGAATCACCTTGTTGGCGGCACAATCTCCAGCGGTCCACGGCAGGCTTTAGGAGGCCTGTTTCCCCAGCGTGCGGCTCTCAGCCCTCTAGCACGGCGCCATGTCTCAGATCCCAAAACAGAGACACTTTGCTGCTGAGCCCAGCTGCCTATTTAAGGACAGCTAGGTGTTGTCAAAACCCGGACCGGCACTTAAAATCCAGTCCGGTGTTTGACCCCATCTGGCTGCGAATCAGCCCAGCAGCACACACTGGGAGGAAAATACCTGTCCACCCAGAACATACCCTTCACTGTGTCACAAGCACTATTACCATATGGCGGCTCTTTTGGGTGCTATCTGTGTGGTGGTATTTTTGTAAAGCACTGTACAACATGTCAGGTACAGTAATAGGGGCAGATGGGGCAGCAACAAGCACACCATTGGGGCAAGTTGTGGCTGGAAGAAGCCGGTATGGTGGTCTGGGCTGGATTTGCCAAGAAATCCACTGTTAGGGCTTATGCACACAAATCCTTGTCCGTTCCGTTTTTTTTCTGTGGCCCACATGCGGAACCATTCATTTTAATGGGGCTGCAAAAAAATTTTTTTTAAATGGAACGTCAGCAAGTCCCTTCCACAAAAAAAATAGAACATGTCCTATTCTTGTCCGTTTTGAGGATGAGGACAGGCATTGTTAGAATGTCATCTGTTTTTTTTTTGCGGATCCAGTCGGGAAATGACCCAGTGTGAATTCCATTTCCAATTGTCGCAAGTCTGTTCCGCAAACAATTTCTTGCGGACGAGGACAGTCATTGTTACAATGGATCCGCAAAAAAACGATGTAGCACGAACGTCACAAGGATGTCATCATTTTTTTTTGGTTTTTGCCACTCCGTGTTTTTGCGGACCGCTAACTACATATGGTCGTGTGCATGAGCCCTTAGATCTGGGATCAGCAACCTTCGGCACTCCAGCTGCTGTGAAACTACAACTCCCAGCATGACAACATGCTCGGTTCTTCTCACAACTCCCATAGAGGTGAATGGAGCATTCTGGGAGTTGTAGTTTCAGAACATCTGGAGTGCCGGAGGTTGCTGATCCCTGCCTTAGGGTACGTTCACACAGCGTTAAAGTTTTCCGGTATTGTGTTCCGTCATAGGGTCTCAATACCAGAAAAAAACGCATCAGTTTTGTCCTAATGCATTGTGAATGGAAAGCAATCTGTTCAGTATGCATCCGGATGTCTTCCGTTCCGTCCCTTTTACGGTATTTGGCTGGAGAAAATACCGCAGCATGCTGCGGTATTTTCTCCGTCCAAAATTCTGGAACACTTGCCGGATTTCCATTGAAATGTATTAATACCGGATCTGGTACCAAGTGTTCAGGAAATTGCCGCATTGACGAATCCGGTGTTCCGGTCTGCACATGCGCACACCTTTATTAATGTGAAAAAAATAAATACTGGATCCGTTTTTCCAGATGACACCGGAGAGACGGATCCGGTATTTCAATGCATTTGTCAGACGGATCCGGAAACAAATGCTATCCGTTTGCATGTGGATTTCCGGATCCTCACAACGCTAGTGTGAAAGTAGCCTTAGATCTACAGTACATTCGACGTGGACTTTGTCACATTTATGGGGGGGCCAAATCCTGACATGACCTGCATTGGCCACTAGAGGGAGTCGTGTCCCTGCTCTGCAGCTGGGATTGCAGAGTATTGCACTATGTACAAGTATCCTGGAATGCTTGGCCCTTCAGTCTCTGCCCTTAGAGGAACTTACCTGCAGACTACCGGGACGGACGCCCCTGCTGCCACCAGGGAGGCGGTATACCTACATATCCATGTACCGTCGACCAGCATTGGACATCCCACTGGTTTAAATTGTATTTCATTAACGTCGTCTATTCCTGGGAAAGCTGGGTGACCATGGCCTGATCTACATGACTCAATGGATAACGGGCAGATCCACCATTCAGGATTCTGGCAATGATGATCGTCCACCTCTGGAATGGCCTCCATATTGGATGTCACCCAGCTTTCCCAGAAGCAGACAGACCTTGATAACGGCTAAATATTCAACAGAATGGACGCTTAGAGGTAGTCAGGGCTCTCTATAACATATCTCATCAAAAGGGGCATTAGCGGTCAGTATAGTTGTCTCCTGCTTGCTGTCATTGAATAGAAACATCTTTCCAGCACCAAACTTCCAAGACTTCGCCTGGCTCAGGGCTCATGCACACAAACGTATTTTCTTTACGTGTCCGTCCGTTTTTTGTTTTTTTAACCATTCATTCCAATGGGTCCGCAAAAAAATTGATTCCGTTTCCGCATGTCCGTATTTCCGTTCCGCAAAAAAATAGAACATGTCCTATCATTGTCCGCCATTGTACGGACAAGGATAGGACTGTTCTGTTAGGGGCCGGCTGTTCCGTTTAACAAAATACAAAATCCACACGGACGTCATTCGTAATTTTCGCAGATCTGTGTTTTGCAGACCGCAAAATACATACGGTCGTGTGCATGAGCCCTTTATATGGTGGTTTCCATTCAGCCATTTTTTTTTTTTTCTTGAAGCGAAGGAAACGTCAGCGTTATTTTTAACCCGTCTCCCCAATTCCCCTCCGTCCGCTCGTTTGCTGGGAGAATAGATTTCGCAGCTGGTTTCCTCTGGACTGGAATTCTTACATCATCTTCCCATGGATTCTTCTAGAAGCTGCGGCCTCCGGGGAAGGAGGGGTGGGGGGGCGGCTGTGCCTCCTGCAGAACGTGCGCAGCGCTTAGACGGAGCAGGTCGCGGTCTTGTCTCGTTCACACACCTTTGCAAAAATTTTCAGTCCCTTCTTTATACAGGTTTTTTAAGGCCTCATGCACACGTCCATGTCCGTGATGACACCCATGACAAAACGGTCAGCTGGTCATCCACGCAGGTGCGTGCGAAGGATCCGTGTTTGGTCGACGTGTCCTTTATCTGCCCTCCATGTGTCATCCGTATTCCATCTTCTACCAGTGGTCCATGAACAGACCACTGCCATCCGTGTTGTGTCCGTTGTTTTCACAGACCCATAGACTCTAATGTGCTTGAGGGATCCGTAATCACGGGCACAATAGGGCGTGCTCCCGGGGTGTCACCGCTGACTGATGTGTGAGAAGACACATTAAAGTCAATGGGCACGTGCGCTGTCTGTGGAGACCACGTTATTCACTGACACGTGAAAGAGGCCTTAGGGTGCGTCTCCATGTGATGTCTCCGCAGTGTAGCGGGCAGCCGCAGGAATAATTGGGATCGCAACACGCGAATTGTAAGCAAAATCCAACACTGCTGGTATTTTTTGCCATTCACACGTTGTGATCTTTGGTCACGTGAGGCCAAAATCGCCACGAAGACCGGACGTACCCTTATGCAGATTCTCTCAGACCCCCTAACAAGCCCCCTCAATGAGTAAAGACCCCAGACCAGACTAATTAAATGAACACAGAACGAAAAAATACAGAACACTATATAAGACCCCCGCTAAACTGACACAGACCCCAAACCACATCCTAATACACATCCTAAACCAGACCCCCTGATCAGGCATCCTCAAACTGCGGCCCTCCAGGTGTGGTAAAACTACAACTCCCACAATGCCCTGCTGTAGGCTAATACCTGTAGGCTGTTCGGGCATGCTGGGAGTTGTAGTTTTGCAACAGCTGGAGGGCCGCAGTTTGAGGATGTGTGCCCTAAATAAACACAGACCCCCTAATTAAATACAGACCCCGTTCTCCCAGAACCCCTAAAGTGTATTGTGAAATAAATACAGAGGCTGCACCAGACCCGACCCCTAAACAAAGAACCCTAAATAAATATGGCCTGCAGATTAGACCCCATAAAAACACAGACTCCAGACCAGATCCCTCCCTTATATACACTCCAGACCAGATCCCTCCCTTAAATACACTCCAGACCAGATCCCTCCCTTATATACACTCCAGACCAGCTCCCTCCCTTATATACACTCCAGACCAGATCCCTCCCTTATATACACTCCAGACCAGATCCCTCCCTTATATACACTGCAGACCAGATCCCTCCCTTATATACACTCCAGACCAGATCCCTCCCTTATATACACTCCAGACCAGATCCCTCCCTTATATACACTCCAGACCAGATCCCTCCCTTATATATACTCCGGACCAGATCCCTCCCTTATATATACTCCGGACCAGATCCCTCCCTTATATACACTCCGGACCAGATCCCTCCCTTATATACACTCCGGACCAGATCCCTCCCTTATATACACTCAGGACCAGATCCCTCCCTTATACACACTCAGGACCAGATCTCTCCCTTATACACACTCAGGACCAGATCCCTCCCTTATACACTCAGGACCAGATCCCTCCCTTATATACACTCCAGACCAGATCCCTCCCTTATATACACTCCAGACCAGATCCCTCCCTTATATACACTCCAGACCAGATCCCTCCCTTATATACACTCCGGACCAGATCCCTCCCTTATATACACTCAGGACCAGATCCATCCCTTATACGCACTCCAGACCAGATCCCTCCCTTATATGCACTCAGGGCCAGATCCCTCCCTTATATACACTCAGGACCAGATCCCTCCCTTATATACACTCCAGACTAGATCCCTCCCTTATATACACTCAGGGCCAGATCCCTCCCTTATATACACTCAGGGCCAGATCCCTCCCTTATATACACTCAGGGCCAGATCCCTCCCTTATATACACTCCAGACCAGATCTCTCCCTTATATACACTCAGGACCAGATCTCTCCCTTATATACAGTCCAGACCAGATCCCTCCCTTATATACAGTCCTGACCAGATCCCTCCCTTATATACACTCATGTCCAGATCCCTCCCTTATATACACTCAGGACCAGATCCCTCCCTTATATACACTCAGGACCAGATCCCTCCCTTATACACACTCCGGACCAGATCCCTCCCTTATATACACTCCGGACCAGATCCCTCCCTTATATACACTCCAGACCAGATCCCTCCCTTATATACACTCCGGACCAGATCCCTCCCTTATATACACTCCGGACCAGATCCCTCCCTTATATACACTCCGGACCAGATCCCTCCCTTATATACACTCCGGACCAGATCCCTCCCTTATATACACTCAGGACCAGATCCCTCCCTTATACACACTCAGGACCAGATCCCTCCCTTATACACTCAGGACCAGATCCCTCCCTTATATACACTCCAGACCAGATCCCTCCCTTATATACACTCCAGACCAGATCCCTCCCTTATATACACTCAGGACCAGATCCCTCCCTTATACACACTCAGGACCAGATCCCTCCCTTATACACTCAGGACCAGATCCCTCCCTTATATACACTCCAGACCAGATCCCTCCCTTATATACACTCCAGACCAGATCCCTCCCTTATATACACTCCGGACCAGATCCCTCCCTTATATACACTCAGGACCAGATCCATCCCTTATACGCACTCCAGACCAGATCCCTCCCTTATATGCACTCAGGGCCAGATCCCTCCCTTATATACACTCAGGACCAGATCCCTCCCTTATATACACTCCAGACTAGATCCCTCCCTTATATACACTCAGGGCCAGATCCCTCCCTTATATACACTCAGGGCCAGATCCCTCCCTTATATACACTCAGGGCCAGATCCCTCCCTTATATACACTCCAGACCAGATCTCTCCCTTATATACACTCAGGACCAGATCTCTCCCTTATATACAGTCCAGACCAGATCCCTCCCTTATATACAGTCCAGACCAGATCCCTCCCTTATATACACTCCAGACCAGATCCCTCCCTTATATACACTCAGGACCAGATCCCTCCCTTATATACACTCCGGACCAGATCCCTCCCTTATATACACTCCGGACCAGATCCCTCCCTTATACACACTCCGGACCAGATCCCTCCCTTATATACACTCCGGACCAGATCCCTCCCTTATATACACTCCAGACCAGATCCCTCCCTTATATACACTCCGGACCAGATCCTCCCTTATATACACTCCGGACCAGATCCCTCCCTTATATACACTCCGGACCAGATCCCTCCCTTATATACACTCCGGACCAGATCCCTCCCTTATATACACTCTGGACAAGATCCCTCCCTTATATACACTCAGGACCAGATCCCTCCCTTATATACACTCAGGACCAGATCCCTCCCTTATACACACTCCAGACCAGATCCCTCCCTTATATGCACTCAGGACCAGATCCCTCCCTTATATACACTCAGGGCCAGATCCCTCCCTTATCCACACTCCAGACCAGATCCCTCCCTTATATACACTCAGGACCAGATCCCTCCCTTATATACACTCAGGACCAGATCCCTCCCTTATATACACTCAGGACCAGATCCCTCCCTTATATACACTCCGGACCAGATCCCTCCCTTATATACACTCAGGACCAGATCCCTCCCTTATATACACTCAGGACCAGATCCCTCCCTTATACACACTCCAGACCAGATCCCTCCCTTATATACACTCAGGACAGATCCCTCCCTTATATACACTCAGGACCAGATCCCTCCCTTATATACACTCAGGACCAGATCCCTCCCTTATATACACTCAGGACCAGATCCCTCCCTTATATACACTCAGGACCAGATCCCTCCCTTATATACACTCCAGACCAGATCCCTCCCTTATATACACTCCAGACCAGATCCCTCCCTTATATACACTCCAGACCAGATCCCTCCCTTATATACACTCCAGACCAGATCCCTCCCTTATATAAACACTCAGGACCAGATCCCTCCCTTATATATATACTCCGGACAAGATCCCTCCCTTATATACACTCAGGACCAGATCCCTCCCTTATATACACTCCAGACCAGATCCCTCCCTTATATACACTCAGGACCAGATCCCTCCCTTATATACACTCCAGACCAGACCCCTCCCTTATATACACTCCAGACCAGATCCCTCCCTTATATACACTCCAGACCAGATCCCTCCCTTATATACACTCCAGACCAGATCCCTCCCTTATATACACTCAGGACCAGATCCCTCCCTTATATACACTCCAGACCAGATCCCTCCCTTATATACACTCCGGACCAGATCCTTCCCTTATATACACTCAGGACCAGATCCCTCCCTTATATACACTCCGGACCAGATCCCTCCCTTATATACACTCCGGACCAGATCCCTCCCTTATATACACTCAGGACCAGATCCCTCCCTTATATACACTCCGGACCAGATCCCTCCCTTATATACACTCCGGACCAGATCCCTCCCTTATATATACTCCGGACCAGATCCCTCCCTTATATACACTCTGGACCAGATCCCTCCCTTATATACACTCAGGACCAGATCCCTCCCTTATATACACTCAGGACCAGATCCCTCCCTTATATACACTCCGGACCAGATCCCTCCCTTATATACACTCCGGACCAGATCCCTCCCTTATATACACTCCGGACCAGATCCCTCCCTTATATACACTCCAGACCAGATCCCTCCCTTATATACACTCCAGACCAGATCCCTCCCTTATATACACTCAGGACCAGATCCCTCCCTTATATACACTCCAGACCAGACCCCTCCCTTATATACACTCCAGACCAGATCCCTCCCTTATATACACTCCAGACCAGATCCCTCCCTTATATACACTCCAGACCAGATCCCTCCCTTATATACACTCAGGACCAGATCCCTCCCTTATATACACTTCAGACCAGATACCTCCCTTATATACACTCCGGACCAGATCCCTCCCTTATATACACTCCGGACCAGATCCCTCCCTTATATACACTCCAGACCAGATCCCTCCCTTATATAATCTCCGGACCAGATCCCTCCCTTATATACACTCCAGACCAGATCCCTCCCTTATATACACTCCGGACCAGATCCCTCCCTTATATACACTCCAGACCAGATCCCTCCCTTATATACACTCCGGACCAGATCCCTCCCTTATATACACTCAGGACCAGATCCCTCCCTTATATACACTCAGGACCAGATCCCTCCCTTATACACACTCCAGACCAGATCCCTCCCTTATATGCACTCAGGACCAGATCCCTCCCTTATATACACTCAGGGCCAGATCCCTCCCTTATCCACACTCCAGACCAGATCCCTCCCTTATATACACTCAGGACCAGATCCCTCCCTTATATACACTCAGGACCAGATCCCTCCCTTATATACACTCAGGACCAGATCCCTCCCTTATATACACTCAGGACCAGATCCCTCCCTTATATACACTCAGGACCAGATCCCTCCCTTATGTACACTCAGGACCAGATCCCTCCCTTATACACACTCCAGACCAGATCCCTCCCTTATATACACTCAGGACAGATCCCTCCCTTATATACACTCCAGACCAGATCCCTCCCCTTATATACACTCAGGACCAGATCCCTCCCTTATATACACTCAGGACCAGATCCCTCCCTTATATACACTCCAGACCAGATCGCTCCCTTATTTACACTCCAGACCAGATCCCTCCCTTATATACACTCCAGACCAGATCCCTCCCTTATATACACTCCAGACCAGATCCCTCCCTTATATACACTCAGGACCAGATCCCTCCCTTATATACACTCAGGACAGATCCCTCCCTTATATACACTCAGGACCAGATCCCTCCCTTATATACACTCAGGACCAGATCCCTCCCTTATATACACTCCAGACCAGATCCCTCGCTTATATACACTCCAGACCAGATCCCTCCCTTATATACACTCCGGACCAGATCCCTCCCTAATATAAACACTCAGGACCAGATCCCTCCCTTATATATATACTCCGGACAAGATCCCTCCCTTATATACACTCAGGACCAGATCCCTCCCTTATATACACTCCAGACCAGATCCCTCCCTTATATACACTCAGGACCAGATCCCTCCCTTATATACACTCCAGACCAGACCCCTCCCTTATATACACTCCAGACCAGATCCCTCCCTTATATACACTCCAGACCAGATCCCTCCCTTATATACACTCAGGACCAGATCCCTCCCTTATATACACTCCAGACCAGATCCCTCCCTTATATACACTCCAGACCAGATCCCTCCCTTATATACACTCAGGACCAGATCCCTCCCTTATATACACTCAGGACCAGATCCCTCCCTTATATACACTCCGGACCAGATCCCTCCCTTATATACACTCCGGACCAGATCCCTCCCTTATATACACTCCGGACCAGATCCCTCCCTTATATACACTCAGGACCAGATCCCTCCCTTATATACACTCAGGACCAGATCCCTCCCTTATATACACTCAGGACCAGATCCCTCCCTTATATACACTCCGGACCAGATCCCTCCCTTATATATACTCCGGACCAGATCCCTCCCTTATATACACTCTGGACCAGATCCCTCCCTTATATACACTCAGGACCAGATCCCTCCCTTATATACACTCAGGACCAGATCCCTCCCTTATATACACTCTGGACCAGATCCCTCCCTTATATACACTCCAGACCAGATCCCTCCCTTATATACACTCCAGACCAGATCCCTCCCTTATATACACTCCAGACCAGATCCCTCCCTTATATACACTCCAGACCAGATCCCTCCCTTATATACACTCCAGACCAGATCCCTTCCTTATATACACTCCAGACCAGATCCCTCCCTTATTTACACTCCAGACCAGATCCCTCCCTTATATACACTCACTCCGGACCAGATCCCCCTTTTATAGACTCAAGACCCCAAACTAGATAAGAGTTTTTTCCACTGAGATCCTGATGTTTCTGGAGAATTTTTTCTAAACCTCCTCAGCATTTCTGACAGATGAAGCATGCGCCCATCACTGTACCCAGAACCCCATAAACACATCTTCATATTGCCCCCATTACCATAGGTAGCCCCCCATAAAGATATTGTCACAATGCTCCCATTACTATAGCCGGTGACCCATGAACATGTGACAAAGAAATGCCCCCTATAGCTCACTGCCAAAGTACCTGCATAACATACTGACACAGTGCCAGAATGGTCTCAGTTACAAGTACCAGTACACCCCATAGTGATTTACCAGTACCCCTCCTATTTACTGGGAATTGTTTGATGGAAATGCCCTTTAACATGCTGATTGCACCCGCTGAGGTCACAGTCTGTGGACAATTCTGTGAGACAATCTGGAGCTGGCACCGACTTGTGGTTGGATGTCACTGTCGGAGTCTCCCCTTCCTGCCGCCCCCATTTATGTGAAGATGTGACCTCTGTAGTCACAAACAACTGCAACATTATGTAGCCCCCGAGATCCCAGGAATGCAGGCAATATACACAGGAAGCTGACAGTAAACAGATATGTCAACTCAGCTTGCTGTCAGTGAATGGAAACACCTAGTAGCTGAAAATCTCCAGATCTAATACTCCTCACAGCTGATTTGTTACAATTATATCTAATACAGGATACCAGAGGAGATACGGCCTCTATCCTGGATACAAGATGAGATACGGCCTCTATCCTGGTCACAAGATGAGATACGGCCTCTATCCTGGTCACAAGATGAGATACGGCCTCTATCCTGGTCACAAGATGAGATACGGCCTCTATCCTGGTCACAAGATGAGATACGGCCTCTATCCTGGTCACAAGATGAGATACGGCCTCTATCCTGGTCACAAGATGAGATACGGCCTCTGGACTGGATACCAGATGAGATACGGCCTCTAGACTGGATACAAGATGAGATACGGCCTCTAGACTGGATACAAGATGAGATACGGCCTCTAGACTGGATACCAGATGAGATACGGCCTCTAGTCTGGGTATTAGATGAGATACGGCCTCTATCCTGGATACAAGATGAGATACGGCCTCTATCCTGGTCACAAGATGAGATACGGCCTCTAGACTGGATACAAGATAAGATACGGCCTCTATCCTGGTCACAAAATGAGATACGGCCTCTAGACTGGATACAAGATAAGATACGGCCTCTATCCTGGATACAAGATGAGATACGGCCTCTATCCTGGATACAAGATGAGATACGGCCTCTATCCTGGATACAAGTTGAGATATGGCCTCTAGATTAGATACAAGATGAGATACGGCCTCTAGCCTGGATACAAGATGAGATACGGCCTCTATCCTGGATAAAAGATGAGATATGGCCTCTAGATTAGATACAAGATGAGATACGGCCTCTAGCCTGGATACAAGGTGAGATATGGCTTCTAGCCTGGATACAAGATTAGATACGGCCTCTGGCCTGGATACAAGATGAGATACGGCCTCTAGCCTGGATACAAGATGAGATACGGCCTCTAGATTAGATACAAGATGAGATACAGCCTCTAGTCTGGATACAAGGCGAGATATGGCTTCTAGCCTGGATACAAGATGAGATACGGCCTCTAGCCTGGATACAAGGTGAGATATGGCTTCTAGCCTGGATACAAGATGAGATACGGCCTCTAGCCTGGATACAAGATGAGATATGGCCTCTAGATTAGGTACAAGATGAGATACAGCCTCTAGTCTGGGTGTTAGATGAGATACGGCCTCTATCCTAGATACAAGATGAGATACGGCCTCTAGATTGGATACAAGATGAGATACAGCCTCTAGATTGGATACAAGATGAGATACAGCCTCTAGACTGGATACAAGATGAGATATGGCCTCTAGATTGGATACAAGATGAGATACAGCCTCTAGATTGGATACAAGATGATATATGGCCTCTAGCCTGGATACAAGATGAGATATGGCCTCTAGCCTGGATACAAGATAAGATACGGCCTCTAGATTGGATACAAGATGATATATGGCCTCTAGCCTGGATACAAGATGAGATATGGCCTCTAGCCTGGATACAAGATGAGATACAGCCTCTAGATTGGATACAAGATGAGATACAGCCTCTAGACTGGATACAAGATGAGATATGGCCTCTAGATTGGATACAAGATGAGATACAGCCTCTAGATTGGATACAAGATGATATATGGCCTCTAGCCTGGATACAAGATGAGATATGGCCTCTAGCCTGGATACAAGATAAGATACAGCCTCTAGACTGGATACAAGATGAGATACGGTTGGGCATGGATGGTCAACCTTGGTATTAGCTATTAGGAAACAAAATTAGGGCTGTCTGAAGTTTGGGGGTATGATGTGCTCTATTTGGCACTGTTGGGGGACTATGGGCGCTGTGCAGTGATATTAGGCATGGATTAGCTTGATGTTCCCCACAGGATGGTGGCGCCCCCTCAGGTAGAGGAAGGAGAAGCACACGGGTCCTCCCAGCTTCTTCACATTCCTCAGGAGACTTGAAGTCCTGTCAATGTCCCTCCCACTCCGCAGTGATGATCTGGCCCAGACTGTTATATAAAGTCACATGCAGATGCACATGCTCCCCGCCCCCGCCCCGCTGGAGGGGCCACACTGCACAGAGATCTGATTGGACGACACGTCTTTGATGACCTCAAGACATTCTCCCTTCACCTCATAGGGCTGTATATGGGACCAAGACAAGACACATCAGCAGCACAGATCTCTCCTGTGCTGATCGTTTGTTACAATGTAACAGCTTTGAAAAGTTTCTGTACCTAGAATGTTTTAATTCTTTGACAGCAAGCAGAAATCTCTAAAATGGCAAAGAATTGGGAAGTTGTAGAACTTTCTATTATACAATGTTTCAGCTTTGTGGACAGAGGAGATCATTTTAGACAAATGGTTAAAGCAGCAGGTCAGGTTTTATTTTTTTCTTAAAGGGCCAGGCCTCTCTCGTGGGTGGGGTCATATGCTAATAACACATGTATACGCAGTGATCCTATTGGCTGGAGGTCTGACAGCGGCTCTCATTACTCCATGCTGTGGCTCCCGTGCTGGAGCCGTCATACATGGAGGTCTTGGGGTCCAGATGGTCCCAGAGCACAGGAAAAAGCTGCAGATGTAATAATCCCAAAGGATAAATATCAGCTACCACAGTGCAATGTACGCAGCCAAGTCAGGTGCCATCTCCCAGCTGTCTCCATGCTGGAAGGGCCTCCTATAACAGTGCCAGCGGAGGAACCCCATAACAATGCCAGCCGCAGATCCCCCATAACAGTGCCAGCTGCAGAGCTCCCCATAACAGTGCCAGTAACAGAGCTCCCCATAACAGTGCCAGCCACAGAGCTCCCTATAACAGTGCCAGCCGCAGAGCTCCCCATAACAGTGCCAGCGGAGAAACCCCCATAACAGTGCCAGCGGAGGAACCCCATAACAATGCCAGCCGCAGAGCTCCCCATAACAGTGACAGTAACAGAGCTCCCCATAACAGTGCCAGCCGCAGATCCCCCATAACAGTGCCAGCTGCAGAGCTCCCCATAACAGTGACAGTAACAGAGCTCCCCATAACAGTGCCAGATACAGAGCTCCCCATAACAGTGCCAGCCGCAGAGCTCCCCATAACAGTGCCAGCGGAGGAACCCCATAACAGTGCCAGCCGCAGAGCTCCCCATAACAGTGCCAGCGGAGGAATCCCATAACAATGCCAGCCGCAGAGCTCCCCATAACAGTGCCAGCCGCAGAGCTCCCCATAACAGTGCCAGCGGAGGAACCCCATAACAATGCCAGCCGCAGAGCTCCCCATAACAGTGACAGTAACAGAGCTCCCCATAACAGTGCCAGCCGCAGAGCTCCCCATAACAGTGCCAGCCGCAGAGCTCCCCATAACAGTGCCAGCCGCAGAGCTCCCCATAACAGTGCCAGCGGAGGAACCCCCATAACAGTGCCAGCGGAGGAACCAGGCACAGTGCTCCCCATAACAGTGCCAGCCACAGAGCTCCACATAACAGTGCCAGCCACAGAGCTCCCCATAACAGTGCCAGCCACAGAGCTCCCTATAATAGTGCCAGCCACAGAGCTCCCTATAACAGTGCCAGCCACAGAGCTCCACATAACAGTGCCAGCCACAGAGCTCCCCATAACAGTGCCAGCCACAGAGCTCCACATAACAGTGCCAGCCACAGAGCCAGCCACAGAGCTCCACATAACAGTGCCAGCCACAGAGCTCCCTATAACAGTGCCAGTCACAGAGCTCCCCATAATAGTGCCAGTCGCAGAGCTCCCCATAACAGTGCCAGCCACAGAGCTCCCTATAAAAATGCCAGCTACAGAGCTCCACATAACAGTGCCAGCCGCAGAGCTCCCCATAACAGTGCCAGCCGCAGAGCTCCACATAACAGTGCCAGCTACAGAGCTCCCCATAACAGTGCCAGTCACAGAGCTCCCCATAACAGTGCCAGCCACAGAGCTCCCTATAACAGTGCCAGCCACAGAGCTCCCTATAACAATGCCAGCTACAGAGCTCCACATAACAGTGCCAGTCACAGAGCTCCCCATAACAGTGCCAGCAACAGAGCTCTACATAACAGTGCCAGCCACAGAGCTCCCCATAACAGTGCCAGTCACAGAGCTCCCCATAACAGTGCCAGTCACAGAGCTCCCCATAACAGTGCCAGCCACAGAGCTCCCCATAACAGTGCCAGCCGCAGAGCTCCCCATAACAGTGCCAGCCGCAGAGCTCCCCATAACAGTGCCAGCCACAGAGCTCCCCATAACAGTGCCAGCCGCAGAGCTCCCCATAACAGTGCCAGCCGCAGAGCTCCCCATAACAGTGCCAGCCGCAGAGCTCCCCATAACAGTGCCAGCCACAGAGCTCCCTATAACATTGCCAGCCACAGAGCTCCCCATAACAGTGCCAGTCACAGAGCTCCCCATAACAGTGCCAGACACAGAGCTCCCCATAACAGTGCCAGCCACAGAGCTCCCCATAACAGTGCCAGCCGCAGAGCTCCCCATAACAGTGCC
The DNA here is from genome assembly GCF_014858855.1 of Bufo gargarizans. Taxonomy (NCBI): domain Eukaryota; kingdom Metazoa; phylum Chordata; class Amphibia; order Anura; family Bufonidae; genus Bufo; species Bufo gargarizans. Next base: position 44,246,366 of record NC_058082.1, on the reverse strand, counting down.
AGCCGCAGAGCTCCCCATAACAGTGCCAGCCGCAGATCCACCATAACAGTGCCAGCCGCAGAGCTCCCCATAACAGTGCCAGCCACAGAGCTCCCCATAACAGTGCCAGCCACAGAGCTCCCCATAACAGTGCCAGCCACAGAGCTCCCTATAACATTGCCAGCTACAGAGCTCCACATAACATTGCCAGTCACAGAGCTCCCCATAACAGTGCCAGCAACAGAGCTCTACATAACAGTGCCAGCCACAGAGCTCCCCATAACAGTGCCAGTCACAGAGCTCCCTATAATAGTGCCAGTCACAGAGCTCCCCATAACAGTGCCAGCCACAGAGCTCCACATAACAGTGCCAGCCACAGAGCTCCACATAACAGTGCCAGCCTCAGAGCTCCCCATAACAGTGCCAGCCGCAGAGCTCCCCATAACAGTGCCAGCCGCAGAGCTGCACATAACAGTGCCAGACACAGAGCTCCCCATAACAGTGCCAGCCGCAGAGCTCCCCATAACAGTGCCAGCCACAGAGCTCCCCATAACAGTGACAGTAACAGAGCTCCCCATAACAGTGCCAGCCACAGAGCTCCCCATAACAGTGCCAGCCACAGAGCTCCCCATAACAGTGCCAGCCACAGAGCTCCCTATAACAGTGCCAGCCACAGAGCTCCCCATAACAGTGCCAGCCACAGAACTCCACATAACAGTGCCAGCAACAGAACTCCCCATAACAGTGCCAGTCACAGAGCTCCCTATAATAGTGCCAGTCACAGAGCTCCCCATAACAGTGCCAGCCACAGAGCTCCACATAACAGTGCCAGCCACAGAGCTCCACATAACAGTGCCAGCCGCAGAGCTCCCCATAACAGTGCCAGCCGCAGAGCTCCCCATAACAGTGCCAGCCGCAGAGCTGCACATAACAGTGCCAGACACAGAGCTCCCCATAACAGTGCCAGCCGCAGAGCTCCCCATAACAGTGCCAGCCACAGAACTCCACATAACAGTGCCAGCAACAGAACTCCCCATAACAGTGCCAGCCGCAGAGCCCCCCATAACAGTGCCAGCCACAGAGCTCCCCATAACAGTGTCAGCCACAGAGCTCCCCATAACAGTGCCAGCCACAGAGCTCCCCATAACAGTGCCAGCCACAGAGCTCCCCATAACAGTGCCAGTCACAGAGCTCCCCATAACAGTGCCAGTCACAGAGCTCCACATAACAGTGCCAGCCACAGAGCTCCCCATAACAGTGCCAGTCACAGAGCTCCCCATAACAGTGCCAGTCACAGAGCTCCCCATAACAGTGCCAGCCGCAGAGCTCCCCATAACAGTGCCAGCCGCAGAGCTCCCCATAACAGTGCCAGCCGCAGAGCTCCCCATAACAGTGCCAGCCACAGAGCTCCCCATAACAGTGCCAGCAACAGAGCTCTACATAACAGTGCCAGCCGCAGAGCTCCCCATAACAGTGCCAGTCACAGAGCTCCCCATAACAGTGCCAGCCACAGAGCTCCCCATAACATTGCCAGTCACAGAGCTCCACATAACAGTGCCAGCCACAGAGCTCCCCATAACAGTGCCAGTCACAGAGCTCCCCATAACAGTGCCAGTCACAGAGCTCCACATAACAGTGCCAGTCACAGAGCTCCCCATAACAGTGCCAGCCACAGAGCTCCCCATAACAGTGCCAGCCACAGAGCTCCCCATAACAGTGCCAGCCACAGTGGTCCCCATAACATTGTAAACCAAACACCCCACTATGAAAGCATGCCAGCAACAGCGTACCAGTGCCACCAACACCCCCCCCCCCCCCCATACAGAGTGCCAGCCGCTTGCTTGTATCTGGGCACACAATAGTGCAGGAGGTATATGCCAACCATAGGCCTCTTTCACACACGATCAGTATTTGGTCAGTATTTGTAAGCCAAAACCTGCAGAGAAAAGATATACTAGAAATATATGAGTGTCTTCTGGCACAAATACTGACCAAATACTGAGCAAATACTGACTGTCTGAATAGGCCTTACAGTGGTTCAGTACACTGAGCAAGCTGCGCCAAATGTATCGTATACGAGGCTGCGCCATTATTGCCTTTATCTGCATACAGATCCATTATATTATTACATGGAGGGGACATCAGCGCGTTCTAATATGAGGCGACAGGGCGTCCGCTGTGCGTGAATGGGTCGTATTCATCGCCCTCCCTGCGGTTCTCCGCACAGAACGGCAGCTTGTTCTAGACTTTTCTCAGAGAACTGTCCAGAAGTAACGGCTCCTCTGCTCGTACACCCAGATCTCTCTTACATAGCAGATGTAGCAGAGCTGAATGTGTCACCTGTTTGTTGTGTGCGCGCAGATAACACTCCTGTGGTTAGATAAATGCTGCAAAACCATGGAGGCTTTTACTAAATGGTGCAGAGTCATTAGGTTTTTTTTGCTGGTGGAATTTGGTGTGGATTCCGCGCCATAAAAGCTGTCAACAGCTGCGCCAAATCTGCCTCTCATTGTGGCAGCGATTTATAGCCGCAACCGTCCTTTCGTTGGGCAGCGCCTGGACGACACTAAAATTGAAAAACCGCGTCAGTTTCTGCTGCAGAATACACACCGGGTTTTGTCTTTGCAAAATTCGCCATGTGAACTAGTCCTTACAGTCTGGATGTTAGGCCTCTTTCACACAAAGTTTTTTTTTTTTTCCGTTTACGGGCTGTTTTTTGCGTTCCGTATACGGAACCGTTCATTTCAATGGTTCCTATCCTAAAAAAAAATGGAATGTATTCCGTATGCATTTCGTTTCCGTATTTCCGTTCAGTTGAAAGATAGAATGTGTCCTATTATTAGCCGCAAATCACGTTCCGTGTCTCCATTCAAGTCAACGGGTCCGCAAAAAAAATGCATCCGTATGTTTTCCATATCCGTTCCGTTTTTGTGGAACCATCTATTGAAAATGTTATGGCCAGCCCAATTTTTTCAATGTAATTACTGTATACCGTATATGCCATATGGAAAAACGGAACAGAAAATGGAACGGAAAACGGAAACAAAAAACGGAACAACGGATCCGTTTAAAATGAATGCAAAACAATCTGCAATCCTAGAGTAAAAATCACATAGGGGTTGTGTTAAACTACCAACTCAACTCTGCTACATATGAGTGTGACTGCATCTGAAAGGCTTTACCTGTATCACTTCTTTACCTCTGTCAAACTCAGCTCAGCTACATTGGACAGCCTTATCTGCTGTATCTTACAACCTATAAGCAATTCCACAACTGTCAAACTCAGCTCAGCTACATCTAACAGCCATTTCAATTGCATCTCACAGCTCCAGCTCAACTACATTATAGAAGCTCAGTTCTTTTGTATCTGTCACATCTTACACACTCAGTACCACCACATTTGACAAACTCAGCTCTTCTACCATCTAGTTTTCCAAAAAATTGTTCATTTTGTTCCTTATCTCAGTCCTGGGGTTTTTAGTCTGGGGAGGATTTGGCATCTGGAAGAAGAGGAGGAGAAACTGGAGGAGCTGCTCTGTGCTGCGTCCCACTCCCTGCAGAGTAGTGAAGACGTGGCAGTGTGGGGGAGGAAGAGCAGAAAACTTCTAGAATCTATACACAGCCCCTGGTTACAGCTGTGAGGTTAGATGGGGTTGCAGTGAATGATGAAACCCACCATACTCACATGCAAAGCAGTTACTTGCAGATGTAGCAGAGCTGGGCTAGTCAGATCTAGTAGGGCATTAATTTTCACAAATAGCAAGGTTGAGTTTGCCAAATGTAGCAGTGCCAAGTGTGTGATACAGCAAAGCTGAGCTCATAATAGGTGCCAACTGGGTTGGTGTTGTCCGATACAGAAGATCTAGCAAGGTTATGTTTTTTCTGATATAGCAGTGTTGAGCTTGTTGGGTGTATGGGATCTGAGTTTGTCAGATGTAGCAGGGCTGAGTGTGTTGATTACTGTAGACCTGAGTTTGCTGGTTTTCATTTTGCAGCCATGTTGAGTCTGATCAATGCATTTGATGTGAGTTTGTCAGATGAAGCAGAGTTCAGCTTGATAATGCAAGCTGCTTAGATGTAGCAGTACTGAACGTGTTGCATTCCTTTGAGTTGATCTTGAGTTTGCAGGAGCAGCAGTTCATCTATCTGTCCTCTATGGGCATCTACTGGAGTGGTGCTGAGCCTCACAGGACACACCACGATGACAGGAGTAGTGACTAATGACATACGTAGCTCAGCTACATCAGCTGGTGGTACTGGAAGGCCTGGCATACTTGCAGTGCACGCTGGGAGTTGTGATCCTCAGGCACGGTTTATGTGGCCTTATTGTATTTGTACAGCTGTTGTCTGCTTCATCCCAGGAGAGTAAAGAGTCTGTTCACACCAGTCCGTGCCGAGAGAGGGTCCCTGTATACCAGCTGTACGCTCATTTATGGATGTGGGTGTTTGTCAAGTCTTTTTTCTACAAACATATTCAAAGGTTTACCAATACCGCTATATACCTACAAATAATACAGCTATATACCTACATATAATACCGCTATATACCCACATATAATACCGCTATATACCTACATATAATACCGCTATATACCCACATATAATACCGCTATATACCTACATATAATACCGCTATATACCTACATATAATACCGCTATATACCTACATATAATACCGCTATATACCTACATATAATACCGCTATATACCTACATATAATACCGCTATATACCCACATATAATACCACTATATACCTACATATAATACCGCTATATACCTACATATAATACCGCTATATACCTACATATAATACCGCTATATACCTACATATAATACCGCTATATACCCACATATCTATCCATAGACACCTATAAATACTGATATATAGCCACATATACCAATATATATATTATATATCTATATACCCATTAATATCAATTTATATCTCCATAAATATATCCCCTCATATGCCTATACGCACGCACACCACGCCGGCTCAGTGGTTAGCTCTGGGGTCCTGGGTTCGAATCCGACCAAGGACAACATGTGCATGGAGTTTGTATGTTCTCCCCCTGTTTGTGTGGGTGTCCTCCAGGTTCTCCGGTTTCCTCCAGGTTCTCCGGTTTCCTCCTGCACTCCAAAGACATAATGATAGGGGGTTTAGATTGTGAGCCCCATTAGGGGACAGCGTGACGCTAATGTCTTTAAAGCGCTGCGGAATATGTCAGCGCTATATAAGTGCGTATAATAATAATAAATATGGCCGTACATACTATATTGTTTACTCTAAGCGTTGCATCTTACAGAGTAAAAAATGGCCTTCTGTGACAGGGGTCTGATCTGAGGTCTGTCCATAAATACCAGTATATACCCACACATATAAAGCTAAAGCTCAGCTCTGATTGGTTCCTATGGGCACCCTCTACCATTTACAACAGCAACCAATCAGAGCTGAGCTTTTATTTCTTAAACTACACTGGAAATATGAAAGCTGAGCTCTGATTGGTGGCTAGGAACAACAAAAAATAGTCTTGCTGTTTGTCTCCCCTCCTCCACTCACAACACGTGCACATGCATGCTCGGCTGAGTTCAGAGTGAATGTGTATGGGGAGGATCGGAAGAGGAAGCTGTCGGGCCGCGGTAATCTCACGTGTATGGCCGGCTTTAGACCTAGTCCCTTACATCTATATGTCTATGGAGCAGATAACCACCACTGAGGTCACACGTGGCCAGTTGTTCATGGAGTTTAGTACTGAGGGAGGCTCCAGCGTCAGGGGGATGTCTTAAGACTTTTACAAGACCGCCACCCACATCCTCTCTACCCCTGGGGGGGGGGGGGGGGGGGTAATGCACAGGCGTCTGGAATATTCTCGTCTGGTGTTCAAATAAACTGTGCATTTTCCTTATATCATCCTAGAGCGAGAACATCTGTGATGTGGAGGGGCCCAAATGGCTTCCAGAAAAGTGCACCGGCCGTCTATATTTGCACTTGAATGCCATTTCAGGCTGATGATTTCTTGGTTATTACAGACTGCACTCAGAGGGACCGACCATGCGCTATTTATTGCACTGATGCGCTGGAAGGGTCTTTAGGGGCGGCAGAGACCAGGGGTGGATGCCACCTCTGCCCCCCTATCACCATGCACTGTACAGCTTACATATACCATACTGCAGTTTTATGCAATGACCCGAGAACCCATTGTATGTGTTTGGCCGAGGAACAAGATGGCCATCAGAGGGGTTGTGTCATGGATGAGATTCTCAGATAGCTGGAACTAATAAATAATGAGCGACTGGCTTGATCCCAAACTAAGGAGCTATTAGGTGAGCCCTATAAACCCTAAGAGCTCTCCCTGACTGCTATGCACATACAAGGGTCTCGATGGTAGATTGCATGCCCACGTACCTAAGCCTGTGTGACACCTGAAAACCCTATAATAGTGAGGGGACACGACCATCGGCTCCCTGCACTTAATACGGATGGAGTCAGGGTCACCTAGAATCAAGCCAGCAAGGAAACACAATAAAGTAAAGGACTTATCTGAGCAAACAGCAGACGCAGCCTCCAGCAGTGAACACTTCATCCAGGAAGTAGTATAAACCGCAAAGTGAGGCAGTATGGGAGGGAATATAAAGGAAGACGATTATGTCTAAATAAGTGACACCTGGCAGAAGGAAAGGGGATGAGAAAGTGAAACCAAAACAAAGAACATCATACAAGAGGTAGAGAAGAACGTCTGCCAGACCTTCTCACAGAAGTGGCGGTGACAGGTTGTTCCTTTGGCAGGAACTGATCCTCGATCCCCAGGATAAGTACCTGGTCGGTGGCGGATTGACCTCCGGAGCCCCTGATGATTACTAAAATGGCGGCCCGCATCCATTCAACCTGCCAGAAGTAGACGAGGCCTTGTATTTGGCTCTGCCAGTTCTCAGTGGAGCAGCGGACACGCATACCTTTCACGTGGTCGGACTCCCGACCATCAGACGCTTATCTTCTATCCAGTTCTTGTCATGGGGTTACCCCTTTAAAGTGAAGACATATCGGAGGGGTGTAAAGTAGCCATGATCTAGTCATTGGCCCCAGGGGCTTTTCGGTCAGACCCCCGGAGTAGGGAATCATACTTACCTAATCCCTGCTCATTCACTTCCCCCCACCGCCGCTGCAGCTCACTGGTCTCCCCATGTCCATATTGACGTGGGTCAAGTGGTCGCTGCAGCCAATGACTAGCCGCAGTGGTGATATGTCCCCCATGTGTCATGTGGTGCTTGGCGGACACGTGACTGCTGCAGCCAGGTGACCCACTTCAAATTGGATGGTGAGACCATAGAGCGTGTAGAACCTGTGTATTGTGGAACCGCCATACGTGGCCCGCAGCACGGGCGCGAAGCCCTTACGTTCGTGCGAACAAGCCCTTAGACAGGTCTAGATTGCTGAGCTATGAGGTGCTGTTTGTCATGTTACTTGAAGACTGATGATTCCAAGTGAATGGCAGAAATGATCGAAGCTTAATCCGATCGCGGTGGAACATGGCAGCGAGTGTTCAATTTCCCTGCAGCGCCACCACAGAAGAAACAAAGCATTACATGATGACACCCATTGAAATGAAGGCGCTGGACATGGAGACTACACAAATCATGACAGCTCTGTGTACTATGGCGGAAAATGTTCACCGTGGGTCATGTGACACCTGTGACATCACAACGCTCCAAGTATACAGACGCACAGGATAATAGGGATACTAATCAATATTCAATACAGCAGCAATTATCCAAAGAAACTACTGTAAGTGACATCACCGCTGGCATGATGACATCACGTCATGGAAGGGGTGCCTGGCCCTTGGGCACATTCTGTCCCTGGGGGAAGCTTGAAGACCAAGGGCCCCAATGTGAAATCTGTAACGTGGCCTCAAACTGCCATGTGCCATTTATACTACTGGTGCCTTGTTTTATGGCAGGGGGTCCTTCGGGGCCCTCAGGCGCCAGATCCAAAGTGCCTCCTATAGATAATATTACAGCAAGTTTCATCATAAAGAAGCAGATATGAGAATCACATATTATAAAGGCAACCAATATACACCACAAAAAAACCCTATAAGTGGCACAAGCCTGGGCGATGCCAGGGCGGGCACCTCATCAGGTCTGCCTTCCAGCTCAGAACAATCCTATGATGCCACATTGTCAGGGCTTAGATGGAAGGAGCTGAGGAATGTTAGGGGCTGTCTCGAGCAGGGAGGGAGTCAGGAGGAGCGCTGGAGGAGGGGGCATCAAAGTTCTCCCATTTATAAAAAAAACTTTTCCAGACTTCCAGAACTTTCCACTGCTGGGTATATAGGCAGAGCTGCGGGAGCACTGGGCAGCAGAACCACAGGCAGAGAGGACAAGGACACTTGGAGAGAGAGAGGTCACCTCCGCAGCTTCTCCTGACAAGGTGGGTTCAGCTCTGCTACATTTGCTGACATTGCTGAATGGCCTCCAAATACTGGGATTATCTGCACAGGGCACAGGGCAGACTGACTGTTGTACTGAGCTCTACTGAGGGGCACAACCATCACTGCTTACTGCCTATAGTGTAATGCAGGCTAGGATGTATACACTGCAACAATGTAGCTGTAATACACGAAATGTGTCAGCTCTTCTGCACTGCAACAATGTAGCTGTAATACACGAAATGTGTCATCTCTTCTGCACTGCAACAATGTAGCTATAATACATGAAATGTGTCATCTCTTCTGCACTGCAACAATGTAGCTATAATACACGAAATGTGTCATCTCTTCTGCACTGCAACAATGTAGCTGTAATACATGAAATGTGTCATCTCTTCTGCACTGCAACAATGTAGCTGTAATACACGAAATGTGTCAGCTCTTCTGCACTGCAACAATGTAGCTATAATACACAAAATGTGTCAGCTCTTCTGCACTGCAACAATGTAGCTGTAATACACAAAATGTGTCCTCTCTTCTGCACTGCAACAATGTAGCTATAATACACAAAATGTGTCATCTCTTCTGCACTGCAACAATGTAGCTGTAATACATGAAATGTGTCATCTCTTCTGCACTGCAACAATGTAGCTGTAATACACAAAATGTGTCAGCTCTTCTGCACTGCAACAATGTAGCTGTAATACACAAAATGTGTCCTCTCTTCTGCACTGCAACAATGTAGCTGTAATACACAAAATGTGTCCTCTCTTCTGCACTGCAACAATGTAGCTGTAATACACAAAATGTGTCATCTCTTCTGCACTGCAACAATGTAGCTGTAATACACAAAATGTGTCATCTCTTCTGCACTGCAACAATGTAGCTGTAATACACAAAATGTGTCAGCTCTTCTGCACTGCAACAATGTAGCTGTAATACACAAAATGTGTCCTCTCTTCTGCACTGCAACAATGTAGCTATAATACACGAAATGTGTCAGCTGTTCTGCACTGCAACAATGTAGCTATAATACACAAAATGTGTCATCTCTTCTGCACTGCAACAATGTAGCTGTAATACACAAAATGTGTCATCTCTTCTGCACTGCAACAATGTAGCTGTAATACACAAAATGTGTCCTCTCTTCTGCACTGCAACAATGTAGCTATAATACACGAAATGTGTCAGCTCTTCTGCACTGCAACAATGTAGCTATAATACACGAAATGTGTCAGCTCTTCTGCACTGCAACAATGTAGCTATAATACACTAAATGTATCATCTCTTCTGCAGAGCAACAATGTAGCTATAATACACAAAATGTGTCAGCTCTTCTGCACTGCAACAATGTAGCTATAATACACGAAATGTGTCATCTCTTCTGCACTGCAACAATGTAGCTGTAATACACGAAATGTCAGCTGTTCTGCAGAGCAACAATGTAGACGTAGCGTTTCAATGTAGAATATATAATATATGTAACTAGTTGCTACATTGTGACAATGTAGACGTGGTGCTTCCATGGAGAATATCAATGTACTAGTTACTGCACTGTAACAATGTAGACGCAGAGTTTCCATGAGTATCTCAAATTAGTGATGTTTTCTGCCCTGCAACAATGTATCTAGGTCCTAGGTATTGCTACAATGCACCTCGGTTTCCATACAGTATATATCACATATCAAATCCCTCCTAGTGGTTAGAGTCCACCCAAAGTGCATTAGAGACTGCAATGATGGACTGAATAAGGGGCAATGATTTGCCTCCCTGCCACATCAGCACCCCCCCCCCCCCCATCCTCTGCCCCCCCCCCCCCCCCCATGACATACCCTACAGGCTTGAATCAGATTTCATGTGTTTCCTCTGGATTTTGGCTTCATGTGTCTGTCTCTTTCAGAATGAAAATTGCAAACCTTGAACTCACTATGAAACTCTTGAAAGGTATCTGAACCTTCTCTTAATATTCAGTGTGTGATTCCCACTGAGGCAGTACATGTGCACCGGGCCGAAGCTGTGCACACAACACACAGGGGCTCACTATAGCTCCAGGCCTCAGGTTTTCTTCTGCGTCTGGGTGGAGCCCTTGGATGTAATCCAATAATCTAGTTGTCTTTTTTTTTTCTCTATTACAATCACGGTTTTGTAATTCAGCCATGTTTTTTTTTTTTTTCATTATGCTTTTTTTCAAGTATCATAACACTTTCTTTTTTTTAATATTACTTTTTTTATTAATTTTTTTTAAATATTTTATTTTATTTTTTTATAACTTTTTTCCCCCTGGAATCAATTATAATAAACATATACTTTTTTTTCATAAGAAGTAAATTTTTAAATTCCTTTTTATATTTATTACTTCTGTAAGTTATTTAATTTTTATAGCATTTATTAATTTACTTTGCATTTTCATGCATCCATTAAAAGATGTTTCAATAGTGCATTTTTTTAAAGTTCTTTCTTTTATTATAATGATATTTTTTTATTACTTTTCATTTGGTATCTTTTTTTATATTTTTTTAAGATTTATTTTAGTTTAGTATGTTAACTATAATTTTTTTTTTTAATTGATGATTGGATATATTTATTCCCTTTTAAATGATTTAACGTATTTTTTGACATTTTTATTTATTTTTTTTTTTGCATACATTTACAGTGCCTTCACATATTTTATCACAGAAAATTTCTCCAACTGAAAAAATGCTCGGTTCATGTGAATAGGTTTGTTTTTGAAGGGAAGCATGTGGATTGCTGCAAGCCTCATTTAGATGAATGGAACTGATTTTCAGACGCAGTAAAATCTTTCACGTGTGAACTCCCTCAGCAAAACAACCACCACTGTCTGAACATTATTCTGCGTGACTACTCCTTCTGAATTTATTTTCCAACTCATTTTTGGCCTGGAGGTCAAAAACAAGTCTGGTGTAAACAGCAGCACTAAATAGTCCCCTCAGGCAGTGATGGGATTAGGCTTGTCTGCAGGAAGCAGTGACACATCAGGGTTGGGCGCCAGTGATGTATTATTATCTGCTACACTTCCATAATGTAATATTTTATAATCATAGACCAGCAGGAGAAGCCTCAGACTAGACGAAATATTATATCAACTGTAATTCTGCAAAACGTAACTTAAATAAAACTCCTGAGAAAAAAGTGAAGAAAAACATTCAAAAACATTCTTTACTTCTCCAATTATGAAGGCCGGTAGTTTTAAAAACGATGGTTACTGAGCGTTCTACTCTTTTCTCTCATAGGAATACACTGCTGTTGCCTACATTTGACACCACCATGTGGATGATAAAGTTCTTGGCTCTTGGCCTCCTCTTTGCTGTGGATGCAGCAGTCGATAAGAAGGCGGTGGAGAAAGCAGCCAAGGAGGCTCCAGTAGAGAGGAAGATCAGTGATCAAGCCAACACGCTGGCTGACAAGAGCACAGGCCTTGCCTTCAATCTCTACCACACCATGGCCAAGGATAAGAAGGTCGACAACATCCTACTTTCACCTGTGGTGGTGGCCTCATCTCTTGGTCTGGTTAACCTGGCCGGTAAATCCAGCACTGCCGCCCAGGCCAAGGCTGTTCTGAGTGTTGACAAGCTGAGCGACGACCACGTCCACGCTGGGCTCTCTGAGCTTCTCAACGAAGTCAGCAACTCTACAGCTCGCAACGTCACCTGGAAAATTGGAAACAGGCTCTACGGTCCAAGCTCCATCAGTTTCTCTGATGACTTTGTGAAGAACAGCAAGAAACATTACAACTATGAACACTCCAAGATTAACTTCCGAGATAAGAGAAGTGCCCTGAAGTCGATCAATGAGTGGGCAGCGAAGACAACTGATGGCAAGCTTCCTGAGGTGACCAGTGATGTGGAGAAGACCGATGGTGCCCTTATTGTCAACGCTATGTTCTTCAAACGTAAGTAGTCCAATCCAGTGAGATTTGGTCATATATTGTACAGGGTTACAAAAATTAAACCTAACTGATATATGTTCTGTTCCACTTTACAGCCCACTGGGATGAGAAATTCCACCACAAGATGGTTGACAACCGTGGCTTCATGGTGACCCGTTCCTTCACTGTCTCTGTTCCCATGATGCATCGCACAGGTATGTCACTTCAGGGTAAAGAGTGATCCTCTCAGCTTATGCTTCCTTTTTTATTAGATACTCAATAGTAATGTATTCTTTCAGGATTGTACAACTATTATGAGGATGAGACCAACACTCTTCAAATCCTGGAGATGCCCCTGGCCCACAAGTTGTCCAACATGATTTTCATTATGCCCTACCATGTGGAACCCCTGGAGAGAGTGGAGAAACTCCTGACCAGAGAGCAGGTGAAGACATGGATTGGAAAGCTGCAGAAGAGAGCAGTGGCTGTGTCTCTGCCCAAGGTCATCATGGAAGTCAGCCATGATCTTCAGGTAAGTTCCAGTTTAACACAATACATGGCCAACATGCTACTTTTGTTGACTTGTCATCTTCCCCAAGTTCAACCGTATGTTCTACACAACCATGAGACAAGAGTCATGTAAGAGATGTTGTAGACCAGAAGGAACTTCTCACAACATTACATAAGTTGAAATGGACCATTGGTAATTCCAATAAATCATGGTCACATCGTAGAGGATGTTTACTGAGTTGAATACATGGGTCACTAGATAATTTTGGTTGAACAGCTTGTGCACTTGAACATCTTCCTTAAGAAGGAGTCTATGCTTCTCTTCTAGAAACACTTAGGAGAACTTGGTCTTACCGAAGCCATTGACAAATCCAAGGCTGACCTTTCCAAGATCTCTGGAAAGAAAGACCTCTACCTGGCCAACCTCTTCCATGCTGCTGCCCTAGAATGGGACACCGAAGGCAACCCTTTTGACTCCGACATCTATGCCAAAGAAGAGCTGAGGAGCCCCAAGCTCTTCTATGCAGATCACCCCTATGTCTTCCTTATCAAGGACAACAAGACAGACTCTATCCTATTCATTGGTAGATTGGTCAGACCAAAGGGTGATAAGATGCGTGATGAATTATAGTACCAAAAAGTGATGGGGCTTCATGGGGGGAGGGTTGGGTAGTTTTAAAAAATTATTGAAAGGATAACAAAACATCTTGATGCAACTTGGTATTGAACATCTTAAAATGTTTACATCGAGTTAACATTCCACCAAAGCAAAGATAGTTCCATGGGAGGCCTAGATGCAGGATCTTTGGCTTAATCTAGGTTCATGTAAACCTCACGAGGTTAACCAAAACTTGGTTGACTACAAGGGTTACTGTACATGAGGAGTTGAGGGTCTCGAGATGGTGCTAAGTTTATATGGATCTCTGAGTACCACCACTGGAATTACAACAGGGCCTCCAAGATTTGCTTTGGGTGTCCTATCAGATGCAGGAAGCTGACTCTTCTTTCCCCTATTTCAGGGGATTTAGATCTGTTGAAGCTGTCCGAAATGCATGTGTCATGTACAAGGGCAGCTCTCAACCACCAACTATGCAATGACTCTGAGCACCGAGTGGGGTGCAGGTGGATTTTTTAAGGTTGTGTGTGTTTGTAGAATGGGGTGGGGGGTTGGAATAAAATGTCTTATTTAACAAAAAAATGTGAAAACAAATATAAAAATGGGGATTTTGAATTACTTTCACCATGTGGATTCACAAAATCTTTACTTTGTAAAAGTTACAAACGGTTTGGACTGATGCGCGTGTGATTAATTTTGCAATAAACTGAAAAACATAAAAATTCTTTGTCTATTGTGTGTGTTTTTTAATCTTTATCTCCCCTCTCTATTATTATTGTATATTTTGCTCCCACAGTGACACCCCTGTTCTACCCGTGCACTTGAATTGGTACCCGAAGGGTAGGCATTCCTACTTTGAACTACATGACATGCATCCTGGGAGCAAGTCATGCATAAGCCATCCCCCATAACATGAACGCAAGACATATATTACAAATTTAGCTTTGCAATTGTGTACCTTTAAAAAAAAAAAATATATCAAATAGCGCCACCTTTCAATTCAGGCTATGATAGGTATTGCAGCTGGAATAATTTTTTTTCACATATACACTTTTGAGGTTCGGTGCCTTACTGCTCTGGCCTTGCATTAGTTTTGATTCATCTTTACCACTGTCCCTTAGAGGAGTTGGCTCCTCTCAGACATGGATAGAATAGGTGCAGGTTCACCGCTATGGGAGTTCCAAAAATAGCCAAGCGCCAGCTCACCTGCTTCTTGCAGTATTATAGCGGTGAATGGAGAAGCGCTTGTGCAGGTTCACTGCTATGGGACTTCTGAAAAACGCTGAGCGCGCTCGCTGTGCTATTTTTGGAACTCCAATAGTGATGAATAGAGAGCGTGATGTGAATGTGCAGCTGCTCTCCTTCACTTTTGGGTCCCTGTTCTGCAGATAGGTGCCGGTCCTAGAGGTCGAACCTGCCCTTGACCTAGCGATATGCCCCTTTACAGTGAATTTCCACCATTCTTCAAAGATCTAAATAAGTTCAACATTTTTTTTCCTGATTAACCTCTTAATACATCTTCATAGGCAGTCAGACCTTAGTTTATCTGATACAGAGCTCCAAATCCCCTGCATAGCCATAAATGCTAAAGTTCTGTCTGCTCACATACACCACTAGGGGGAGCCAAAGGTATGCATAATAAATCTGAATAGAAAGCTCCCTCTAGTGGAGACTGCGGGCAGAAGTTTATCATGTGAGCGGGGTCTGTGTCTCAAACATGTCTGAAACATATGAAGGCTCTTTTATGGGTCGTAGATGGACTTACAGGGTTGCTACCTGTAGGTGGCGCTAGAGCGACAGTGTTCTCCTTTTAGTAGAGAGGTAATTTGCATACTTTTCCCATAAGGCATTTTGTTAGCAGGATCTCCTCAATGAGTGAGAGAGCTCCACGTTTGTTTGTCACTAGGATTTTTTGGGTTGCGGCGCCCTTAAGGGTACCCCCCCTAGAGGTCTAGGGGTGGGTGTGTGTGTGTGTGGCCATCCTGGTTCCGCACCCCCCTGCAAAACCCCTCGGGCTCTTAGCCCAGCCCAGTCCGTGCCGACACCTTGGGCGGCAACCTAATTGATGGCCGGAGCACGGATTTGGCGTAACCTCGGCTGGGATTTGCCTGTTTTGTCTCGGTCCCTTGCAGGGGAAAGGTTTATGGGGGGGCCTTCTCTTATGGAGAGGGCCTGCGATGGACCGTAACCTTGTGCACGATTCGCTCCTTGGTTTAAAAAAATAAAAATGACCATCAAAATGCCTTCTCTGCAGTTGTTACCCCCCCCCCCCCCCCCCACTCATAGCAGTCAGCATTGCTCAGCAGGGGGCGACAAAGAGCACAGTGGCTCCCCCAGCAGTACGCTGGGACATGCTGAGGCATCATGGGGGGGGGGGACGGGGGACGGGGGGGGGCCTTCAGACTAAATATAAGGGGCTTAGCAGAATCTAGTGTAACACATGGAGGATTCCCGGCTGCACCGGTCACATCCAGACTGCTCGCCACGGCAGGAAACCCCCAGAGACACAACACTGACTGCACCCGCCCAGAACCCAAAAATAAAAGGCGCCACGGCGGTCTGTGTCTATTTATACACCAGATCCCCCCCCCCCCCTTTCCGCTCACAGATCACATGACCGGAGTTTACGTTATGTCTAAGGTTATATATTCACACGTGAAGGTAAAATCAGGTGCATAATCAAAGGACCCCATTTGTTCCTATAGCATTCCCGCTACACTGCGATACTTTTGCTTGCCCGTGTTTGGCCCATTGTTTCACATGAACGATACAGATTGTGTCCGGATCTGTTCAGGAAAAAACGGATGCAGTCAGTTTTGTCAGTGGTTTTTAATTTTGTTTTTCAGTTATGATGCGTTTTTCACGCACGTGAAAAAAAAAAAAAAACACGGAAGAATAACAATCTACATCTCCCGGCAACCATCAGTGAAAAACGCTTTGCATCCGGACTGCATCCAGGTTACATCCGGGATGCAATGCGTTTTTTAACAGAATCCCCATTCACTTCTATGGGAACAGGGCTGCGTGAAAAACGCAGAATACAGAACATGCTACGATTTTGGCATAACGCAGAGATGATGCGTGAAAATCAACGCTCCTGTGCACAGACCCATAGAAATGAATGGGTCAGGATTCAGTGCGGGTGCTACGTGTTCACGTCACGCATTGCACCCGCGCGGAAAACTTGCTTGTGTGAAAGGGGGATGAAGGATATGAAGGGCAGAACCCCCTGCCATGATCATAGCTTTAAGTCACGTTTCCCAAGTGCTGATATCAGCCGCTCCTCTTATAACGCTCCAGCACTATTATAAGCTGAAGATTTTTAGAGTCGTGGCTCCTTTAAAACTTGGCAATTGGAATGACCCAGCCACTGAGCATGCCCCAAGACTTTATAATCAGCTGTATAGACACTGCTGCCGCCTGCTGGTGAACCTGTGAATTGCAGGTCCCGATCTCATTGCCTTTAAGGATTGCCCATCCCTCCTCATTATAATCCATCCCCCTCCAGCTGTGTGAACACGTAACATCATGGAGCTGCAGGGGTGCAGGGTGCTCCTGGTGCACAAAAAAGTGCAAAGCTTACAGCAGTTTCCACGCTACGAGAAGATAGATTTCGAAATTGTAATAAAAAACTCAAAAAATTGCACTACAAATAATTGACATTTAGGACATAGATTTGGCTATATATAAGTAGGGGTCCCTTAGTGAGAGGGATGGTTGATGCACTACTATAGACAAAAATGTAGGGTATACTGGAACTTATAGTTCAACAATAAAATTGCAAACTATAGGATTTCATTTTTTAAGAAACATTTTCATGCAGATGTAGCAGAGCTAAACATTTCTATAATGTGCCTGGGAGTTAAAATAATAAGGTTCGATGTAAATCCAGATTAGTTTAATGACAAACTGAGCTCTGCTACATCAGCTCTCTCAGTAATGAGCCGAATATCAGATTGCACGGAGTCTTAAGAATAGAAATCGAGTGAAACTCAAAACTCCTGCTATTAAAACATCCATCTCTGATTTACATCCTATCCAAGGAGGATGAAATACCAAGAAATGTGACCAGAAGCTCAGATTTTCCTCATCAATAAACTTGCAGAAAGTGAAACACTGAATAATTATAAGCCTTGCAATTGTGAGGCGCGAGGTCCTGCGTTAAGGCACTTTGCAGAGGAGTTAATGTTGCTTCTGCTGTCTAAATGTCCACCAGACTGTACCACCGGTGACAACCCTGCAGAGAGGATTATAAGAAGAAGAGTCAGGAGGTCCCTGTATACAGACTGCAAGGGCAACATCAGCGGTACCAGAACCATTACTGAGTATAAAAGAGAGAGATTAGGGTAATTTAATTAAAAACCAGCATCAGGATGGTACACAGCTTTCATGAGAGAGCGCCAAAAAATACAGAGGACATTGTCTTTTACTGCAGAGTAATTTGTGAGCTGTAAAGATGAGCAGAGGAAGACAGTGGCCAATCAATTTCAACTATAATACTGCCTCCTGTATACAAGAATATAACTGCTATAATACTGCCCCTATATACAAGAATATAACTACTATAATACTGCTCCTATGTACAAGAATATAACTACTATAATACTGCTCCTATGTACAAGAATATAACTACTATAATACTGCTCCTATGTACAAGAATATAACTACTATAATACTGCTCCTATGTACAAGAATATAACTACTATAATACTGCCTCCTATGTACAAGAATATAACTACTATAATACTGCTCCTATGTACAAGAATATACCTACTATAATACTGCTCCTATGTACAAGAATATAACTACTATAATACTGCCTCCTATGTACAAGAATATAGCCACTATAATACTACTCCTATGTACAAGAATATAACTACTATAATACTGCCTCCTATGTACAAGAATATTACTACTATAATACTGCTCCTATGTATAAGAATATAACTACTATAATACTGCCTCCTATGTACAAGAATATAACTACTATGGGGGGGCGGAGTCTGACTGCTGACCTGAGCAGACGCATGTAGGAACTGCTCCTCTCCATGCAATCCTGCAACCTGGTTTATCTCGCTTAAAAGCCCAACAAGTATGGGGAAAATCGGCAGATATATCCCTAGAGACAAAACTGAATCTCCTAAACCAGATCGAGGGGTCTCAGACATGGAGAAGTACTTAAATAAGAAGCCCTCCGGTGCGGTGAGCGGGGCGCCCAAGATGGCGCCGCATGATCCAGACGACTGGTCACAAGAAGCTGATGGCGCTACTGGAGGCCACGATGATGGGTCCCAGCTCACAGGCATTGCGCCTATATCGAAGAAGTTTCTTCAACAAGCCCTTTCATCGGCTATAGCACCTGTGCTACAAGACCTCCAAGAGATCAAGTCCGACATCAAGCATATCGGACACCGCGTGGAGACTTTGGAAGGCAATCAAGCAGCCATACTCACCTTCTCCCGCTCACTAAGTGAGAACACCGCGGCATGTATGGACTCCTTGGACACAGCTTTCTCCCTCATTGAGGATCAGGAGAACCGCAGCAGGCGGAAAAATATTAGGCTACGCGGCATACCGGAACTGATCCCACACGAGGACCTACCCGGAGCGGCCGCCGCCATCTTTGCCACCCTTCTAGGCACCGAAAGCGCATCGGACATTGAAATTGAGCGCATACACCGATCGCTCAGACCGAAGCCTAAGGATAACGAAAATCCTAGAGATGTTATATGTGGCTTGTTGAAATATACAGACACGGCGGCCCTTCTGAAAGCGGCCAGGGAGCAAAAGGAACTCACCTATGAAGGGGCCACGATCCTGCTGTTCCAGGACCTAGCGCCGACGACGCTGAATAAGAGGAGAGCCCTCCGACCCCTTACAGACCACCTACGGCATGTCAAGACGCCATATAAATGGCTGTTCCCTTTCGGCCTTACGTTTGCGGTCGGGGGCAGGAGGTGCACCATACGGGTCCCGAAGGATCTAGCTGCGGCCTGGGAGTTACTCCAGACCACTCCAATGGACATACCCTCGTGGCTGCCTTCGGCGGAGACCGGGATACCGCTGCCGGATCTGCCAGGAGTTCAACGGTGGTCCAAAGCCATGCCGAAGAGGAAGATGGGGCCTGGTTCCAGAGACACTTGAACGCTATGTCTCAGGGGTTCGCCCCGGTTTCTTGCCAGTTTCTCTCCGTGAGTGCTAAGTGAGGACAGAATCATCTCCACACTTCTACTATCTGCCCAGCAAGTATCACTTGGCCATTTTGTGTGGTATCTGACGCAGTCATGCTTGTTTACCTGTTTAGTATGCCTATGTCTTGCTCCGGTCCCCTGCACTCTACATCTACTTCCCATGTTATGTTACCAGAATGTTTAGGATTTCATACTGGGTTGGGTTACTTGATGTTTTTCAGTGCGGCACCAGGTTAGCAGGATCTGCTGGATGCTAGGATCTGTATTTGATCTTAGATCCCCCCCCACATGTCTTACATCAGGGGTATACTAGCGCAGTCCTGGTGTCAGCGCATTACCTGGGTGGACGGCATACTGACTGTATGCTCCTTCTTGGGAGTTGTCAGATGTATCCCCCACAAGTTCAGTTACGTGGCCATGTTCCTATGTTATACATGGAATAATGGATACGCGTCAGTTCTATTATGTTATGGATCTCTGTTGCACAGGACAATAGGTGGCTGCTGGTGGGTTCATATGTACATGTGAGATGTCTCAGATTAAATGCACGTCTTTTAACGTCAGAGGGTTCAATACCCCACAAAAAAGATCGCAGGTTCTACGCTTATTAAAGAAATCTCGCACGGACATATGCTTTTTCCAGGAGCTGCACTTCAGGTCAGAGAATGTTCCCTCTCTCCAGAAGGGATACTTCAATAATTGGTTTCTTAGCACCTATACTAAGGCCAAAAGAGGGGTCGGTATCGCTGTTGCCAAAAGTGTCCCATTTACAATGACAGCCACACAGTCAGACGCAGAGGGCAGATTTGTTTTTGTTAAAGGGACAATAGGCACCCAACCTGTAACCCTCGCGAGTCTCTATAGCCCAAACAGAGGTCAGAAAGCTTGGATCGTGCAGACTTTACAAATCTTCAAAGCCTTCGCTGAGGGCATCTGTATTGTTGGCGGGGATCTCAATGTAGCCCTTAACCCTAGTATAGATACCTCAGATGGTTCCACTCAGCAAACGCAGAAAACCCTGGGCCGTATTAACTCATGCATATCAGATGCTAACCTGACGGATGCCTGGCGTTTAGTACATCCTTCAGTCAGGGATTACACTTTTTTCTCAGCCCCCCATAATGTTTATAAAAGGTTGGATTACCTCCTGATTTCGAGCCCCTGCATTGATATGGTAGAGCAGGCATCGATCGATCCTATTACGGTTTCGGATCATGCTCCGGTGTCGGTGGTTATACATATAGCTAGCCTGCCTTCTCATAGTAAACAATGGAGACTTAATGAGACGCTGCTGGATAGAAGGGAGGTAGTGGATGCATTGTCACAGAGGCTGAAGTGGTTCTTTGAGGAGAATTTAACCCCAGACGTCCCTTTAACTACGGTGTGGGAAGCGCATAAATCTGTTATGAGGGGTGAATTTATTGCTCTGGGTTGCAAGCTTAAAAGGGATCGGCAACAAACACTGCAGTCCCTGCTTAAACGGATTACTGAGATTGAAAGCCTCCACAAAAGGTCTAGAGCCTTACAGGCTCAACAAGAGCTCCTCCTCATGAGAGCGAAACTGAAGGACCATCTGAATGTTTGCCACGCTAAGGCGTATCAATATGCGCAGTTTCGGTTTTACTCTCATGGTGACAGAGGTTCGAAGTTGATGTCCGCTCTTGTTAAGCAAAGGAAAGACGCTATGTACATTCCTAGCATAAAATCTGCAGAGGGTAAATCTTTACATAGAACGGCGGATATAGCTAAGGAGTTCCAAAAATTCTATCAAAACCTATACGGGCTAGATGATAACACTAACCGTTCAGATTTCACTGCAGATTCTGTATTAGAAGATTTCCTGTCTCACCTAAATTTGCCTCGCCTTGACAGGGATGAAGGTTCCTTACTGACTACCCCAGTCACCGAGGAAGAAGTAGGGACAGTTCTGAAATCAATGCCCATGGGGAAGTGCCCGGGTCCGGACGGATTTCCGGTGGGGTACTATAGGAAATTTACTAGTATTTTGAGTCCTCAACTCACGACTTGGTGTAATTCTCTTCTCGCAGGTGGACGCCTCCCTACCCAATCTTTAGAAGCTACAGTGACTATCTTGCCTAAACCTGGGAAGGACCACACGCTCTGCGGGAGTTACAGGCCCATATCTCTCCTGAATGTCGATGTTAAGATCTGGGCTAAGATCTTGGCCTCTCGCCTCAGCTCCTTTCTCCCTAAACTGATTCACCCGGATCAGGCGGGCTTTGTGCCAGGAAGAGAGGGGAACCATAACTCCTGCAGAGTCGTCACGGCCATTCAGTGGGCAAAAAAGCAAGGTACACCTCTGACTTTCCTGAGTGTTGATGCGGAGAAGGCCTTCGACCGGGTGAGCTGGAGGTTCATGCGGATGGCATTGCAGAGGTTTGGGATCCCCGAACAATTTCAAAGGGCCGTTACGACCTTATACACCAACCCGAGTGCTAAAATTAGAGTAAATGGCACTTTATCACCCTCCTTTCCTATACATAATGGCACCCGTCAAGGCTGCCCACTATCCCCCGCCCTATATATATTAGTGATGGAGACCCTCCTGCAAGCAATCAGAGATCATCCTAGTATTCGAGGTGTCAGGGCCAGGAATGATACAGTTGAGTATACCAATGTTGCGTACGCCGATGATCTTTTAGTAATGGTCTCTAACCCGGTCGAGGCCTTCCCGCATCTCCTATCTCTATTTGAATTGTTCGGCAAGGTCTCCAACTATAAGGTAAATTATACCAAGTCGGAGGCCATGAATATTACAGCCCCACTAAAAAGTGTGTCCTCCCTTAAGGCCAAGACACCCTTCATATGGCAGACTTCCCACATTACATACTTGGGGGTTAAGATCCCGGCTGACCCAAACAATATTTTTCGGCTGAATTATACACCCCTATTGGCTGAGGTGCAGCGCTTATTGGGCTCTCTTCGCATTCCATACACTTCCTGGATGGGGAGAAAGAATTTGCTGAAGGCCTTTGTACTACCTAAGATACTCTATGTCATGCAGATGCTGCCTGTCTTCCTTCCCTCTTCGTTTTTTACACAGATGCGAAGGTTGTTTTCTACTTACCTGTGGGGAGGGAGGGGAGCCAGGATAGCACATAGCAGATTGATTTTGAGGAGGACTCAGGGTGGGTTTGCTCTGCCAGACGTACAGCTATATTACCAAGCTATCCATCTTAGACGGTGGATGCAACTCCACGTCCCTAATTACTCTACACTGGGCACTGACCTGGAGATACTCCAACTTTCTCAACCGCAGAGGGCCGCACTGTGGGGTCTGCCCACCGCATCCTTACATAACCATACGCTGCTTAAAGGAACGAGTCTGGTGATTAAGCAACTTAACAAAGACGGCAAACTACTAGGTAACCCCTCACTAGTCATGCCCGCAGATTTAGCCCCTTATGCTGCGAGACCTAGGTTAGTGAGGACTTCCCCAGCGTGGAATGCCCTTAGGAGTTTCACTGTTAAGACGCTCTTGGAGGATGCCTTAAGTAAATTGGCTGCTGAACACCCTCTGCGTCTGGCTGTGCGATCCTGCAATTTTTTGGGACTGGCTGACATTAAGTCAGTTAGTAAGATCCTGCTAGGGACCCTAGCTCATGAACGAGAACTGACATGGTTCGAAAAGATTTTGACCTCCAGCTCTCCGCATAAAAGAGTGATCTCTCTATTTTATTTAGGTTTGAATGTACCCAGTTATACTGATGTCCCTTCATTCTTGAGAACCTGGGAAACAGAGTTAGGTAGGACCTTCTCGGAGACAGACGTTCTTCGCCTATACGCACATTCGCATGGCTTTTCCAGGTGTGTCAAGATTCAAGAACATTCCTTTAAGGTGCTTACCCAGTGGTACATGACTCCTAAACAGCTTTCCCTTAGAGGTCTTAGCCCTAGTGACCGCTGCTGGAGATGTAAGACTGGGGAGGGTACGCTCTCACATATTTTCTGGTCATGTCCTAAGATTCAGCCTTTCTGGGATACAGTATCCAAAACCATTAACTTGATTATGCACAAGGTGATGCCTTTGTCTCCCGAGTTGGTCCTACTGTGGCTCCCCACTAAAGACCTTTCCCCCTCAAAACACAGCTTGGCCACACAGCTAATCCAGGCCGCGAGGCTAATAATCCCCCAGAGGTGGCTTAGTACAGATCCGCCTACTTTTATGCAATGGGTAAATAAAGTGGACCACATCCAACGTCTCGAGGAGTTAGCTAGTTGGGAGGCTAGAACACATGATCAACATGCCAAATTGTGGGATCCTTGGTTGCGCTACCGTCTAACATCTACTGCGACAGCTCAATAAAGGTCTTTGACCCTGATACCGTGTGTCGCTATGTCTTACCCCCAAGACAGTGTTATCATATTTTTACAAGATGTGCCTAGAGATCCAGTTTATGATTGGTTCGTTTAGTAAGGCCAGTTGCCTTGCTGTTCACCTAAAAAATAAAATGTCCCCGCAGACTAAGTGACATTCATATACATGTATGTTAATGCAAAGGGCGCGTGTCGGATAGGGCAAGCAAGAACAGATGTTTTAGTATAATGTTGGTATTGTATGGAACGTATGTGCCTATCTGTGGGATGTGCCTATCCCCCTTGTTGCTATACTTTGATGTGCATGTGAATTTTTGCCCTCAATGCGGGTCACTTTTATACATGCTGTCTGCTTCTTTTCAATAAAAAGATAATTGACAAAGAATATAACTACTATAATACTGCCTCCTATGTACAAGAATATAACTACTATAATACTGCCTGATATGTACAAGAATATAACTACTATAATACTGCCTCCTATGTACAAGAATATCACTACTATAATACTGCCCCTATGTTCAAGAATATCACTACTATAATACTGCTCCTATATACAAGAATATCACTACTATAATACTGCCACTATGTTCAAGAATATCACTACTATATTACTGCTCCCATGTACAAGAATATAACTACTATAATAATGCTCCTATGTACAAGAATATAACTACTATAATACTGCTCCTATGTACATGAATACAACTACTATAATACTGCTCCTATGTACAAGAATATAACTACTATGATACTGCTCCTATGTACAAGAATATAACTAATATAATACTGCCTCCTATGTACAAGAATATAACTACTATAATACTGCTCCTATGTACAAGAATATAACTACTATAATACTGCCTCCTATGTACAAGAATATAACTACTATAATACTGCTCCTATGTACAAGAATATAACTACTATAATACTGCTCCTATGTACAAGAATATAACTAATATAATACTGCCTCCTATGTACAAGAATATAACTACTATAATACTGCTCCTATGTACAAGAATATAACTACTATAATACTGCTCCTATGTACAAAAATATAACTACTATAATACTGTTCCTATGTACAAAAATATAACTACTATAATACTGCTCCTATGTACAAGAATCATTAATTTCTAACGATAATTTGTTTTCCCTTAGTCCTAACAGCAGCACAACTGGGGTATTACTTCTCCTGTGGACAATCAGGACAGGTGGAACTTTTATTAATTAAATCAAAATAAAGTGATAATTAACTAAATAGGCCCCTTTAAAGACCTCCCCCAACACAAACACTGTGCGAACTGTTAAGTAATACATAAACAAAAGATTAGAGGGAGGGATATATAAGTGTGCTGCTGTTAAGACTAAGGGAAAACTAATTATCATTAGAAATTAACGATTCCCTTACTTCCCAACAGCAGCACAACTGGGGACTTAGCAAGAAGAGAACCTATGAGGGAGGGTCTTTCAGCTAAACTGAATTCAAGACAGACCTGCCAAAGGCGGTGTGTTCTGAACTCCTTAAGTCAAGTCTATAATGGCTTACAAATGTAGAGTGGGAACTCCATGAGGCAGCAGCACAAATGTGCTCCAAAGGTACTAGGCTCCTCTCAGCCGCAGAGTCAGCTACCGCTGGGGTAGAATGAGCATGGATAAAAGCAGGGGGCGCCAATCCCTGAGCGACAAAAGCTACTCTGATGGCTTCTTTGATCCAACGGCTTAATGTCAGTTTAGAAGTTTTAAGACCTTTGTTCCTTCTGGCAAAAAGAATAAAAAAATTCTTCGATCTTCGAAAGTCTTTAGTTCTTTCTAGGTTTATTCTCATACTTCTGGCAACATCTAGGGTTTGTAGGACCTGCTCTTCTTCCGACACTGGAGACGGATAAAAAACAGGTAGAGAAATGACCTGTTTTAGGCCTCTTTCACACTACCGGTTTTTTTTTTCCGTTTTGCGGTCCGTTTTTTGCGTTCCGTATACGGTCCGTATACGGAACCATTCATTTCAATGGTTCCGCAAAAAAACGGAATGTGTTCCGTATGCATTCCGTTTCCGTATTTCCGTTTTTCCGTTCCGTTGAAAAGATAGAACATGTCCTATATTTGGTCGAAAATCACGGTCCGTGGCTCCATTCAAGTCAATGGGTCCGCAAAAAAAACGGAACACATACGGAAATGCATCCGTATGTCTTCCGTATCCGTTCCGTTTTTTGCGGAACCATCTATTGAAAATGTTATGCCCAGCCCAATTTTTTCTATGTAATTACTGTATACTGTATATGCCATACGGAAAACGGAACGGAACAACGGAACGGAAACGGAACCACAACGGAAGCAAAAAACTGAACAACGGATCCGTGAAAAACGGAACGCAAAACACTGAATTCAACATACTGTAGTGTGAAAGAGGCCTTAAATTGTGGAAAGAAGGTACCTTAGGAACAAAGGTAGGGAGAAACCGCAGAAGGACTATCTGGTAAGAATAGAGTATATGGCTCCACAGCAGCCAAGGCCTGCAATTCTCCGATTTTCTTTGCTGAAGTAATGGCAAGCAAAAAACAGGTTTTCCAAGACATGAACTTTAAATCCATGCTCTGAAGGGGCTCAAAGGGGGGAGAGCATAACCCCTGAGCATGACTGACAGATCCCACTGAGGTATAGGGCTCAGGATCCTAGGTTGCAGTCTTTCGGCTCCTTTAAGGAACCTTTTGATTAGAGGGTCCTCAGAAAAGGGCTTGCCCAAGACTGCAGACAAAGCTGAGGTATGTACCCTTAAGGTTGAGGGTTTGAGACCTTTGTCTAATCCATCCTGTAGGAATTGAAGAACATAAGAAAGAGGGGGATCTAATAAGGACACCACATTTAGGGCACACCACTGCCAAAAAATCCTTCCGATTTTGGAATAGGCTTTTTTGGTAGATACCGATCTGGAATGAGATAAAGTCCTCAGGACCCTCTCAGAAAACCCTCTAGACCAGGCATGTCCAAACTGCGGCCCCCCAGCTGTTGCAAAACTACAACTCCCAGCCTGCTCTAATAGCTGTAAGCTATCCAGGCATGCTGGGATTTGTAGTTTTGGAACAGCTAGAGGGCCGCAGTTTGGACATGCCTGCTCTAGACTCTAGAAGGGGACGATCAACCTCCAGGCTGTCAGGCTGAGACTCTTCAAGTCTAGGCAGGACCCTGCCAGATGTACTAGGTCCTGCTTCAGGGGAAGCTTCCAATATTGCCCCTGGCTCATGTGCCTGAGCTGGGTGAACCAAGACCTCTTTGGCCAGAAAGGTATTATGGCGATTACTGAGATCTGGTCTTGCCCGAGTTTCATCAATACTGTTGGTATCATGGAAACTGGAGGAAATACATAGGCCAGCCTGAAGCTCCACGGAATGGACAGAGCATCCACCGCCCAAGGATTGTCCTTCCTGTATAGGGAGCAGAATCGGTCTACCTTGGCGTTAAACCTTGTAGCCATAAGATCGATCTCTGACATTCCCCACTGTTGCGTAATCTGATGGAAGACTTTTTTACTTAGGGACCACTCGCCTGGCACCGGAAGATTACGACTTAGGCGATCCGCCACCACATTGAGAGTTCCTCTGATGTGAATTGCGGCCTGGTGGGTAAGGTTCGTCTCTGCCCAAGACAGGATCCATCCCACTTCCTGGAGGAGAGGTTGAAATCTCGTTCCTCCCTGTCTATGTAGAATAACTGTTGTCATATTGTCCGAGCGACATCTCACTGCCTTGCCCTGGACTTGAGGAGCGAAGTGTAGGAGTGCCAACCGGACCGCTCTTAATTCTCTTAAGTTTGACGACATTTGGCTCTCTTGGGGAGTCCAAGTCCTTGTACTGGAACTTCTTTCAGATGGGCTCCCCAACCTAGAAGGGATGCATCTGTGGTCAACATGATCTAACGGGGTGGAATCAAGGACCTCCCATCTTTCAGCTGCTTCCACCACCTGAGGGAGTGGCATACCCGAGGAGACAGGGAGCATTTCTTGTCTAACCCAGTAGGGTTGTGGTTCCACAGGCCCAACATATCTGACTGAAGAGGGCGCAAGTGTGGTAAGGCCCAAGGGACTGCCTCTGCAGTTGCTGACATTTGGCCCAAGATCTTCATCAAGGTTCTGATGGAAACCACATGGGGGACCATTAGAAATACCGAGGCTCTGATTAGCTTCTGGCATCTCTCTGGAGTGAGGGAGAGAGTCATCCGAGAGGAGTCTATTATAAACCCCAAGAATCTTTTTAATGTTGCCGGTACAATTTCAGATTTTTCCCAATTTATTATCCAGCCTAAATGCTAGAGAAAAGTAAGAGCCCGATGAATATGGTTCTGCAACACCTCTAGAGATGCAGCTTTTAGTAGCCAGTCGTCTAGATAATAATTTCTAAACCCTCTAGCCTCAAGGCTGCCACTATAGTGACCACAACCTTTGTTAAAGTGTGGGGGGCAGAAGAGATTCCAAAAGGCCCCTGAGAGAGACAGCAATCTGTAGGTATCTTCTGTGATCCGGATGAACGGGTACATGAAGATATGCATCCTTGAGGTCTATGGTGACCATGAGGTCCCCTGGTTGCAGAGCTTCTATGACCGAGCGAATGGTCTCCATCCTGAATCACTTTTGGGTTATAAAACGGTTCAGGTAACGGAGATCTATTATGAGTCGCCAGCTCCCGTCTGGCTTGGGAACAAGAAACACAGGGGAATACACTCCGGATCCTTTCTCTGCAGAGGGCACTTCCTCTAGCGCTTCCTTTTGTAGGTAAAGAAGGATGGATTGTTCTAAGCATGCCTGTTTTACAGGAGAGAGGAGTGAGGTCCTCAGAAACCTTGAAGGAGGAGGAGCTAAAAAACGTATTCTGTACCCCTCTCTTATAACTTGAAGGACCCACTGGTCCGAAATTCTGTGTTGCGAATTTTTTTGGAAATGGCGGAGATGTCCGCCTACAGGAGTGAACAAGCCGGGGGGGACTAAGAGGGTCTACAATAAGATCTGCCAGGGGAGTAGAGATGGCGTCAAAGGCTCGACTTCTTCTCCTTAGGGTCCTGGGTACGAGGATTTCCTCTGCCGCGAGAGCCTTGTCCTCTGCGGGATCTATGGTAGGATTGGGATCTGGGTCCCCTAAATTGCCTACCTCTCCCCCTAGAGGATTGCTGAGGGAGACACATTCCTTTTTTTTATCAGAGAGTCCCTCCATAATCCTATCTAGCTCAGATCCAAATAGTCTCCCTGGTTCGTAAGGGAGACGACAGAGATTGTACTTAGAGGCATTGTCTGCCTTCCAGGGTCTGAGCCAGAGGGGCCTCCTACTGGCCACAGAAAGAGCCATCGACTTTGAAGCCAACCTAAGCTGTTGAGATGCTGCCTCACTCAAGAAATCATTCAACTCTTCTATCCAGTGGATTCTGGAGATTAGAACCATCCTCAGAGGGAACTACAGTGCGTCTTGACAGCTTGTATATGGCTAAATCCACCTTGGGAGGAGGACCCCATTGGTCCAGTTAACATTGGACTAGGGGGTATAAGGTTCTGAACCTTTTAGATATTACCGGTCCCTTCTCTGGATGCTTCCATTCAGTTGTCATCAAACTTCTGAGCGACTCTTCCACTTTGAAGGCGCTAGGCCCCCTAGAGGTGGATGTAGAAGCTTCCCCTTGATCAAGATCCTGGTCCTTTGACCTGATGGATCTTAATAGTCGCTGAACCTTTTCCACCTGGAATATCTGGGTGGTAGTGTCCTCATCTTCCTCACTATCTGAAGCTGAGGAATGGGCTTCATCAACAACCATCAGGTCTTCTCCAAAAGACGAAGATCTCATAGGAGAACTATGTCTAGGCCTTTTCTGGGCTAATGCATCACTTATGGACTTGCCCACAAATTCTTTTACCCAGGTTATCATGTCCAGAGAATGGGGCTCAGGATCTGTGGGGGGGCGACAACTCTGACATTTGCTATAGATATAGTCATCAGGCAGCAAGGTGCTACAGCCCCAACACGTCAGGTGCCTGCGTTTGGAAGAGGTCTTCCGTCCCAAAGAGGACACCTCCCCCGAGCCCGGAGAAGACATTTGAAACCATTCAGAAAAAACTATTGAAGAAAATTGCGGAAAGCAGCAGCAGCCGAGGCGGCTGGAGAATTAGCAGGTTTCTCAGAAGCGTCAGCACATTATCATGCGTGAGCACAACAGTGTCAGCACTCTCAGAACAAGGAGTGAACGGAGAGACAGCTGAAGGAGAATGAGCTTCTTAAATAGCAGAGAGGGGAGGAGAACAATCTTCCGCCTCACTCTAGCATCAGAGAGCCTTACACCACAAAGTAAAAAGGAGAAGAAAAAAAAGAAAGTAGATGCACAGAAAACCATAGGTTTTCTGTCAGGGAAGTAAGATACAGATTAATAACTTTAGTTTAAAATAGTACTTCTGGTCCGGATCTGGACCGGAAGTTCGGCAGTTGCCTGATCCCGCCCCCGCCGACCGGAGAGAGGCAGAGACGCTAGAACCGAACTGGTGGCGGTGGCGCATGGTAGGTTTAGAAAAGCCGGAAATAGACTTACCGGTAATTCAATTTCCATGAATCCACCATGACGGCAACCAATTAGAGAGATTGGCCCCTGACCTCTGTAGGGGCAGGAACAGAGAAAGGTTAAGATACCCACTCCCACCACCGTTCACCAGTGTGTTACTAGATTACAGTGCTCCATAACCCAACTATATAAGTTAAGATTAGAGTTGAGCGGACACTTGGATGTTGGGGTTCGACCGAACTTCACAAAAAAGTGACCCGAACTTTTGAGCACTAAAATAGCTCTAAAAAAGTCATGGAAAGGGCTAGAGGGCTGCAAATAGCAGCAAAATGTGGTTAAGAGCATGGCAAGTGCTCTGCAAACAAATGTGAAATGACTTAAAATAACATAAAATACGTAAAAATTTAAAATTATAATCTTGATCTAGGAGGAGGAGGTCCATATGGAGTAGGAGGTTGAGGAGGCGGTGGATGTGGCGGTGTAGGTGGAAGCGGCGGTGGAGGAGGAGGAGGTAGCCTACACTGATTTTTTGTTTTGTTTTATATTTTATTTATTTATTTTGTTCAAATTTGGGTAGACTCCAAAACATTGGAAAATATAAAAAATAAAACAAAGAGAAAGTGCGCTGGAGTATAACAATGGCTGGGTGAGGCCGGTATACATGTCTATTCTGCACAAGGTACGGACAAGTCCTGTGGGATCCAGGCCTGGTTCATTTTAATGAACGTGAGCTTGTCCACATTGGCTGTGGACAGGCGGCTGCGCTTCTCTGTGATGACGCCCCCTGCTGTGCTAAACACACGTTCAGACAATACACTGGCTGCAGGGCAGGCCAGCACCTCCAAGGCGTAAAAGGCAAGCTCAGGCCATGTGCCCAATTTGGAGACCCAGAAGTTGAAGGGGGCAGACCCATCAGTCAGTACAGGTAGGCATGTGCACACATACTGCTCCACCATGACGCACCTCCCTGTGACGGCCTTGATCCAATTGGATATCTTCTCTATCAACTTTCGATGTTCTTTTCTGCGCCTACCATGGTGATCACGGTTAGTGGCGAATCAGAGTTCCAGGCTGGAGAGGGAGCGTGAGAAAGGGAGACCACATCCAAGGGAGGTCAATGGATGGAATTAAATGTGATCGAGCGGAAATGTGGGACAAATTATTGAAGCCGAAGCTTCCAAGTAAAGGAGGGGGCGCGCAGCAATTACCCACTCCCGACTCGGGGAGGTAGTGACGATAAATAACAATACAGGACTCTTAAGATGCCGTTATTGGAATTAATAATAAAAAATTACAGGGAATGTCACTGCGGTATTTAGGATTTGGAAACGTTAGACAGGAGAGGCCCTGCTGCCGCTTTGTTTACTCTAGATAACTTCTGCCTGATCGCACGTCCCGGTGACGTCCACCATTCAATTGGATATCTTCTCTATCAACTTTCGATGTTCTTTTCTGCGCCTACCATGGTGATCACGGGTAACGGGGAATCAGGGTTCCACGCCGGAGAGTGAGCGTGAGAAAGAGAGAGACCACATCCAAGGGAGGTCAATGGCTGAAATGTGATCGAGTGGAAATGTGGGACAAGTTGTTAAAGCGGAAGGATCGAATGAAAGGAGGAGGTGCGCAGCAATTAAAGACACATTTTATAAATTTAAGTCCCTGTCACCTATGCAGAGCAGGGGGTTTTCATCGGCAAAAATGGGTTAATGTCACCTACCAATGGAACAGACGATTTGTAAAAATTTCGATCCCTGTCACCTATGCAGAACAGGGGTTTATTCACGGCAAAAATGGTAAAATGTCACCCAAGAATGTAACAGATGCTTTTGCACCCTGCTCCCTCTTCTGCTGTGCTGGTGGCTCTGTGCGACCACCGCCTCTTCCCCTGAACTAGACAGGTCACTCGCATGACCTTGATTCCATGTGGGGTCTAGGACCTCATCGTCCTCCACATCATCTTCCACCCAGTCCTCACCCCTGCCCTCCTTGTCAGTCTGCACACTGCAGAAAGCCGCATCAGTTGGCACCTGTGTTTCGTCATCATCAGAGACATGCTGAGGTGGTATTCCCATGTCCTCATCAGGAAACATAAGTGGTTGGGCATCAGTGCACTCAATCTCTTCCACTTCTGGGGCAGGGCTATGTGGATGTCCCACGGAAACCCTGCCAGCAGAGTCATCAAAAAGCATAAGAGACTGCTGCATAACTTGGGGCTCAGACTGCTTGCACGATTTGCAAGGGGGTGAGTTGAAAGACAGATGCCCATAGGCTGTAGGTGCCAATGCAGTGTCCCAGGGGGTCAGTAGTGTGTGCTGGGCTTTGTAGTGCAGATTGACCACTAACCTGGGATCCACAGTCGTCTTCAATTGGGGCAAACACTGGAACAGGCAGGTAGTTAAAGAGTTCGTGACGCCAGTGTCAATTAAACGGTGACACGCCGTGTAAAGTATGGTGGACAAATGAAGCAAGCACAGGATAGCCAACAAAAACTGGAACTTTACTGAATATCAGCGATAATAATACATGGACACTGGTAGTGCACAGTTTCCATACAAGACGGTTGGTTTTGGAAGAATACAGATGGTTCTTGACAGTACAGAAAGGCCGGTCTTAGCGATGAATTATACAGAGTGTTAATTACAGGAGATGCAGTACAGGCGGCTTGCACACTATTCCTGTCTGGTCCCGCTATATGTGAATTTCTCCAAGGTCTAATGCCCTTTATCTGGCGTACCCTTGAAGCTGTCCTTATCTCGTACCTCCTCTGTTATCTTGAGTACCTCTCGCTTTATCTGATCGGCCTCTGTGGTAATCTGTGTCTTGGCTTGTGGCTCACTTATGCTGCTTCAGCTGAACGGATGGTGACTCAGGAGGGGAACCTTTTCCTTGGATCCGGAACCCGGTTACAGGGCCTTTACTACCCTCTCCTAGCCGACAGGCTTCAGGCCTGCTATGCTCTCACAGGCCCATAGCCTTGCTTTCTCTCAGACACAGGATCATTTCTGACCTCTGCTTCCCACTGTCTGTCTCCTCAGCCTCCTGCTATTACTTCCTGACTGGGCCTTATATAACCTAGGGTTCTCTAGCTCCCTCTAGTGACTCAGAGCTGGAACTACACCCTAGCCGGCCTGCAATGCACGTTTCACAGTAACAGGAAATACATAGCATGACATTATAGATATTCTATACCAACTTCCCCTTAAATACAGGGGGAACGACAATACCCAAGTGACCCTTCAGTAGTGACGGGCATCTCGCTCCTGTACACTACATACCCCGCTGCTTTAAGCTGAGTACGACCTCGTACTCCATCAGGGCCCGTCCAACTGGAATCATGACCTGCAATAGAGGAAGACACATGCATGCATACAGATATGTCATTTACACTCTAATCAGACCCAATTGGAAATGGCGAAGTGCGGTGACAAGGGGCGTCGTTCTCTTTCTTCACAGGATAGTGAGTGGAACGGGGGCGCTGACCTGGCACAGCGGATGTTGAAAGAACCAGGATAGTCCATGACAATAAATAAGTCCATAATAAATTAACCTCTCAGAGGCTTGCACATAGGAAGTCCATCTCTGGGCACATATACTTGAATAGAAAAACCGGTTATTAAATACTGTCAGCAGCACACATATAAAATGACAATACAGGACTCTGACAATACCAGGGCCTTGTTATCCTGGCAAGTCCTGCTTACCCTTTAAAATAGTGCTGACATAAAAATGTCTTTTCAACCTGAAATGGGGGTGAAAAGGGGTTAAATTTGTGCAAAACTTCAAGGCACAACCGGGAATTCAGCAGCAAACCGGATGTCCCAAACAAAACAGAGGCAGCTGGAAGCCTTGGTACACAGTGGCACGTTATAGAATTGGAATGCCACCGGCCGTGGGTAACTGGCAGCGAGCTACACCAGCTCTGCCAAACTGGAGGGACAAACGGCCATTAAGAAAAGGAACAAGAGGGCAAAAGTACTCACAGATGCGTATCATAGTCTTCTTCAGATAAAGATTCAATGTCGTATCCCTCTTTTGATGAAGAGTCGACGTCGTCCCCTTCTCCTGATACAGAGTCAATGTACTGGACTTGCAACAATTGTTCTGGCAAGGACGGCCACATTTGAAAACCGTCACCTCTTACAATCTTCAGAGGGGGAGGCTTGTCTTTTACGGCCTCCATTTCGGCTTCTGTCCTCGGGAATGGAAACCATCTTATGCCTCCTGCGATACCGAGGTCCGCCACCCAATACACCCTCTTTCTCAGGGCCGCTAGTTCTGCCTTGGTACAGGTGGTCGGATTCACCGGAGGTTCAGGGGGTCCGGCCGCTGGGGGAACGATGGCAGCCGCTGCTCGACATCGGGCCACTGCGCATTCTTCCGCCCGCTGGCAGCTGTCCAGCCGCTCTCTCTCCTCTTCTCTCCTCACCGCATCGGGAGGGGGGTGCAGAGTCGTCGCTGGCTCCTCCCACACACTGGGCCGGTCTACCTCTATCTGAGGCCCGCCTCCCAGGCGCAACTTTTCAAAGTAGTTAGCCGCTTCGTCACTCCTTAAGGTGGGCGGCGCTCCAGGGCAGTCGTCTCCTCCTTCTTCTTGGAAGGTTTCGGCGCCAACTTTTCGCGCCTCTGCACATCCTGATGGCGCAGTAAAAAGCCTCATGGCGCCGGCGGCCATTTTAGATATCCTGATGCTGCAATTCACTGACAGCAAGCAGGATGATGAAAAGTCCAGTAAAACACAGTCCACAAATGCGATTTTCTCTCTGGGGGTAGCGCAACACAGTATAGCGTCTTTGATTCCTCCCAGGCGCAATTGTAATCCACAAGTTAGGAATAAAGGTTGCAGTCTTTGTAATACGGTGCTGGAATGGTTAAAGCACACAGTTCACACTTCTCTGCACTGTAGAAGTATGCGTATCCTGTTCGTGACGCCAAAAAGAGCGATGCAGTGTCCCAGGGGGTCAGTAGTGTGTGCTGGGCTTTGTAGTGCAGATTGACCACTAACCTGGGATCCACTGTCGTCTTCAATTGGGGCAAACACTGGAACAGGCAGGTAGTTAAAGAGTTCGTGACGCCAGTGTCAATTAAACGGTGACACGCCGTGTAAAGTATGGTGGACAAATGAAGCAAGCACAGGATAGCCAACAAAAACTGGAACTTTACTGAATATCAGCGATAATAATACATGGACACTGGTAGTGCACAGTTCCATACAAGACGGTTGGTTTTGGAAGAATACAGATGGTTCTTGACAGTACAGAAAGGCCGGTCTTAGCGATGAATTATACAGAGTGTTAATTACAGGAGATGCAGTACAGGCGGCTTGCACACTATTCCTGTCTGGTCCCGCTATATGTGAATTTCTCCAAGGTCTAATGCCCTTTATCTGGCGTACCCTTGAAGCTGTCCTTATCTCGTACCTCCTCTGTTATCTTGAGTACCTCTCGCTTTATCTGATCGGCCTCTGTGGTAATCTGTGTCTTGGCTTGTGGCTCACTTATGCTGCTTCAGCTGAACGGATGGTGACTCAGGAGGGGAACCTTTTCCTTGGATCCGGAACCCGGTTACAGGGCCTTTACTACCCTCTCCTAGCCGACAGGCTTCAGGCCTGCTATGCTCTCACAGGCCCATAGCCTTGCTTTCTCTCAGACACAGGATCATTTCTGACCTCTGCTTCCCACTGTCTGTCTCCTCAGCCTGCTACTATTACTTCCTGACTGGGCCTTATATACCTAGGGTTCTCTAGCTCCCTCTAGTGACTAAGAGCTGGAACTACACCCTAGCCGGCCTGCAATGCACGTTTCACAGTAACAGGAAATACATAGCATGACATTATAGATATTCTATACCAACTTCCCCTTAAATACAGGGGGAACGACAATACCCAAGTGACCCTTCAGTAGTGACGGGCATCTCGCTCCTGTACACTACACCAACACTCATCTTTCAGCAGGGGACTGGGTGGGAGACAATGTTAAGGAACTGTAGGCACTGTCAGCAACCCAATCTACTATAGTCTGTACTTGTTCTGGCCTCACCATTTGTACTGTCCTATATGCAGTGTAGGCCGCAAATGTACTTTCTAGCGTAAAAGATGAGCATTTGTCACCCAACAATGTAACAGACGAATTACTGAAATGTATTTCCCTGTCCACTATGGAGAGCAGGGGTATATCACAGCCAAAAATTGGGACAACTTAATGAAGGGGAACTATTAGTCCCCGAAACTCGTTGTTTACATGGCTATGCACTTTCTTTAAATAAAAAAAAGAATATCCAGATTTAAGTTTCATGTCCGTTTCCACCAGTGGATTTGCGCCATTGCAGCATCTTTTCTTCTCGACAAGCACTCTCTGGAGGATTGGACCCCCTTTCCAGGAGAGATATTACCTGCGGCTGCAGCCCTGTGGATTTGGATTTTACTCCATTCATATCTACAATAGAGTTGTGCCTATCTGTAGCACAACTCAATAAGGTGAGTCTTGCTCTTTCTTTTCAATAATTTAATTTATTTGAACGTACTATCCTATTGTGCGCCCCTTTCTCTCTCCCACCACCCCACTTGTGGTTCGAGTGGAGGTTAGAGACTTCCACTTCTACAAAAATTGGTGAATGTCAACCGACATTGTAACAGACGAATTACTGAAATGTATTTCCCTGTCCACTAAGTAGAGCAGGGGTATATCACACCCAAAAATTTGGGACATGTCACCCAACAATGTATCAGACAAATTAGTGAAATGACTTAAAATAACATAAAATACTTAAAAAGTATAACAATGGCTACATGGAGCCGGTATACATGTCTATTCTGCACAAGGTACGGACAAGTCCTGTGGGACCAGGCCTGGTTCATTTTAATGAACGTGAGCTTGTCCACATTGGCTGTGGACAGGAGGCTGCGCTTGTCTGTGATGACGCCCCCTGCTGTGCTAAACACACGTTCAGACAATACACTGGCTGCAGGGCAGGCCAGCACCTCCAAGGATAGTAACGCTGATAACGGCGTCATGGGCACTGGCCATGTTGGTGGAGTACTCGAAACAGCACAACAAGGAACACAGGTCTCACATGGAGGCCCAGTCATTGGTGGTGAAGTGGTGCTGTTCCGCAGAGCGACTCACCCGTGCGTGCTGAAGCTCCACTATCACCTGCTGCTGCTCGTACAGTCTGTCCAGCATGTGCAAGGTGGAGTTCCACCTGGTGGGCACGTCGCATATGAGGCGGTGAGCGGGAAGGCCGAAGTTACGCTGCAGCGCTGACAGGCGAGCGAGCAGCATGGTGAGAACGCCGAAACCGCGCACAGACGGGCGGCACTTTATGCAGCAGCTCTGACATATTAGGGTAATTTTTAAGGAACCTCTGCACCACCAAATTCAGCACATGCGCGAGGCAAGGGATGTGCGTCAAACCGGCTAGTCCCAGAGCTGCTACGAGATTTCGCCCATTATGGCACACCACCAGGCCGGGCTTGAGGCTCACTGTCACCAACCACTCATCGGACTGTTGTTCTATGCCCGTCCACAGCTCCTGCGCGGTGTGGGGTTTGTCCCCCAAACAGATAAGTTTTAAAACTGCCTGCTGTCGTTTACCCCTGGCTGTGCTGAAGTTGGTGGTAAAGGTGTCTGACCGGATGAGGAGCTGGTAGAGGATGAGGAGGAAGCAACAGGAGGCAAAGAGAAGCGCCCTGCAATCCTCAGTGGTGGAAGGACATGCGCCAAACTGCTATCCGCCTCAGGCCCAGCCACCACTGCGTTTACCCAGTGTGCTGTTAGGGAGATATAACGGCCCTGACCGTGCTTACTGGTCCACGTATCCGTAGTCAGGTGCACCTTGCCACAGATGGCGTTGCGCAGTGCACACCTGATTTTGTCCCCTACTTGGTTGTGCAGGGAAGGGATGGCTCTCCTGGAAAAGTAGTGGCGGCTGGGCACGACGTACTGTGGGACAGCCACCGCCATAAGGCCTTTAAAACTCTCCGTCTCCACCAGACGGAATGACATCATTTCAAAGGCCAGTAATTTAGAAATGCTGGCATTCAGGGCTAGGGATCACGGGTGGGTAGGGGGGTACTTCCTCTTTCGCTCCAGTGTTTGGGAGATGGAGAGCTGAACGCTTCCATGGGACATTGTGGAGATGCTTGGTGACCCAGGTGGTGGCGTTGCTGGCACATCTTCTGTTTGCGGGGTGGCAGGTGGTACCGTCACTCCAGAGGGGGTTGAAGAGGCCGAGACTGCAGCAGAAGAGGAAGCAGGAGGAGCCAGAGACCTTTCTTGGTTTTTGAAGTGTCTACTCCACTGCAGCTCGTGCTTTGCACGTAAATCCCTGGTCATGCAGGTGATGCTCAGGTTGAGAACGTTTATGCCTCGCTTCAGGCTCTGATTGCACAGTGTGAAAACCACTCATGTCTTGTCGTCAGCACATTGTCTGAAGAACTGCCATGTCAGGGAACTCCTTGGAGCTGGCTTTGGTGTGCTCGGTCCCTTGCTGTGGTGGGCAGTATCAGGCGTACTGTCTAGGGGACGGTCGATCTGCTTTTGCACCCTGCTCTCTCTCTTCTGCTGTGCTGGTGGCTCTGTGCAAACACCACCTCTTCCTCCAAACTACATAGGTCACTCGCATGACCTTGATTCCATGTGGGGTCGAGGACCTCATCGTCCTCCACATCATTTTCCACCCAGTCTTCACCCCTGCCTTCCTTGTCGGTCTGCACACTTTCAAAAGCCCCAGCAGTTGGCACCTGTGTTTCGTCATCATCCGAGACGTGCTGCGATGGTCCTCCCATGTACCCATCTTGAAAGATAAGTGGTTGGGCATCGGTGCACTCAATCTCTTCCACTTCTGCGGCAGGGATAGGTGGATGGCCCTGGGAAACCCTGCTAACAGAGTCATCAAAAAGCAGAAGAGACTGCTGCATGACTTGGGGCTCAGACTGCTTGGCTGATTTGCAAGGGGGTGAGGTGAAAGACTGATGGACATCGGCTGCAGGTGCCAACTGTGGTCTTTCAGCAGAAGACTGGGTGGGAGACAATGTGAAGGAACTGGATCCACTGTTAGCAACCCAATCTACTATCGCCTGTACTTGTTCAGGCCTCATTATTCGTAGAGCCGCATTAGGCCTGACCAAATACCGCTGCTGGTTTTGTCGCCTACTCGCACCTGAGGAAGGTGTTTCACTTGTGCGTGTAGCTGGCACAGATCGACCACGTCCTCTCCCTGCAACAGGAGCTCCACCAGCACCAGGACTGGTATTTAATGCTTGTATTGGACTGTCGCAAATGCAGCACAGGCCCCAAATGTAGTGTCTTGCACAAAATGGGTGTTTTCTTAAAACCAGAATATAACTGCAGTATTTAATGCTTGTATTGGACTGTCACAAATGCAGTGCAGGGCGCAAATGTACTCTTTAGCAAAAAAATATAGAATTTTTCCCCACAGAATCTAACAGATGGATTTACTTGGATTGTACTTTACAGAAAAAATGTGAATATGTCACCCCCTGGGTCCCTGAACTCACAGACGGATTCCCTATATTATTTTGCCTTCCCCTGGCACATGTGCAGTGCAGGTGCACTTAAAAAATGGGTATATGTTGCCCACTGAACTAAAAGAACAGGGTTAAATTATTGTCCCTGGTACATATGCTGTGCTGGTGCACTGAACTTGCACAAAATGCCCACCGACGCCCACCTAACTAACAGACGGATAAAAGTTATTTTTCTCTGTCACTGGGCTCAGGGCAGGGTACAAAAATGTTGCACTGCAACCACAAATCAAAATCGCTGTAGATCGCAGACTTAACAAGTTCTGATATCAGATTCTTTCCTATTCTCTCCCTCACAACAGCAGCAGCATCCTCTCCCTACACTAGTAACAGCAGAGTGACGTGCAGCGCTACATGACTCCAGCTTATATAGAGGCTGGGTCACATGCTGCTCTGGCCAATCACAGCCATGCCATTAGTAGGCATGGCTGTGATGGCTTCTATGGTCAGACAGTTAACCGCTTGTTGATTGGCTTCTCTGCAGCCTTTCAAAAAGCGCCGAACACTGAACCCAAACTTTTACTGAAATGTTCGGGTTCGGGGTCCAGAAATCCTAAAGTTCGGGTTCACTTAACCCTAGTTAAGATATCTTTTATTTATTTATTAATTTTTTTTGGGGGGGGAGGGGGGGTGTTATTTTGCCGTCATGGTGGATTCATGGACTGAATTACTGGTAAGTCTAATTCCGGCTTTACATTTCACCACCATGACGGGAACCAATTAGAGACCTAACTGATCACTCTAAATTAAGGGGGGGATATGGCCTGAAGGACTTTCCATCCAAATGATAGTTCAGAGGACCCCGACAAGTCTAATCTGTAATGTTTTACAAAACGTGTTAATACTGGACCAGCTTGCGGCCCTACAAATCTGCTTCAGCACCAGCTTTTTCTGCATATGAAAATAACTTGGCTCTAGTGGAATTGGGCAATTGAGCCCCTGAATCTTGTAGCAATCTGAAATGGTCTGTTTAATCCATCTGGCGATGGTTGCCTTAGATACCATTTTTCCTTTAGTTATCCACTAATCTGAAGTCCTTTGTGACCTCTAAATATTTAAGGACCGTTCTCCTGACATCCAGGGAATGAAATTCTTCCTCTTTAGAGTTTCTAGGATCTGTGCAAAATGAAGGTAGTACTATATCATGGTCTTTATAGAAATTAGATACTACCTTAGGTAGAAAACCTGGGTCTAACTTCAGGACTATTATGTCATCCCGTATGGTAAGATAGGGTTCCCGGATAGGGAGGGCTTGTATTTCCCCCAGCCTCCTGGCCGATGATATGGCTATGAAGAAAGCAGTCTTGTGAGATAGAAACTTAATGGAACTTCCCTCTAATGGTTCGAAAGGTTGTCTTGTTAGGCCCTTGAGAACAGTACTTAGATCGCAGGAAGGGACTTGAGGTCTAATGGAAGGTTTTAATCTAGATGCAGCTTTGATGAATCTTTTAATCCATCTATGGCTAGCCAAATCAGTATCAAAGAAAACGCTCAGAGCTGATATTTGAACCTTCAGGGTAGAGGGTCTGAGGCCCAACTCCAGGCCCCTTTGAAGAAACTCAGGAATCTGCTGAATATTAGGTTCTGAGTGATTGGGTGTGATTTCTCCTGCCCAGGAACAGAACTTTTTCCATATCTTTAGATATATAGATGACTTCACCTTCTTCCTGCTTGCTTTCAGAGTGGATATAACTTCCTCTGATAGACCCTTGTGTTTCAATATGTCGGATTCAGGGTCCATGCCGTTAACTTGAAGAATTCCGTACGAGGATGCGTGATCGGGCCCTGAGTCAGAATGTCCTTCCTGGGGGGAAGGATCCATGATTGTTGTGGTGATAATCTCTTCAACAGGGAGAACCAACTACTTTTGGGCCAGAATGGCGTTATCAGAATCAGATTTGCTTTCTCCTGAATGGCCTTCTGTATAACTCTGGGAATTAGCTGGAATGGAGAAAAAGCGTAAGCGAGATCCCAATCCCAGGTCTGAGAGAACGCGTCTATCGCCTGGGGCTGGTCCCTGGGATTTAGAGAGTAAAAGATTGGAGCCTTTGAGTTGTCCCTTGAGGCAAATAGGTCTATGGATGGACGACCCCATCTTTTTACAATCATGTTGAAAATTTGTATGTTTAAATACCATTCACCCTGGTCTACTTTTTTCCTGCTTAGGAAATCTGCTACATTATTTTTGCTTCCTTTTAGATGTATGGCTGAAATGGACTTTACTGTACTTTCCGCCCAGGAGAATATTTTCCCTGACCGGTTTCCTAGCCTCACTGACCTTGTACCCCCCCCCCCCGATGTCTTAGGTAGGATACAGTCGTCACACTGTCGGAGAATATCTTTATGTGCTGGCCCTTCAATTCCTTCTTGGCTACCTTTAAGGTTTCCTACACTGCTCTGAGTTTACGATAATTTGATGACTGGGCAGCTATCTCTGGAGACCAGATTCCATGATAGAGATCTTCGCCGACCTTTGCTCCCCATTCTGTACCGCTTGCGTCGGTGTGGATTACTATCGATGGTACTTTCTGCCAGACTACTCCTTTTTCCAATTTTTTTTTTTATTTAGCCACCATAGGATGGAATCTTTTACATGCCCCGGGATCAGAAACTTCTGGTCTAGTGATGTCTGGTGTTTGTCCCATTTCCTCAGTAACCAGGCCTGGAGAGTTCTGTAGTGAATTTGACACCAGGGAACTGCCCCGATGCAGGCCGTCATTAATCCTAAGAGACTCATGGCTTCTCTGATGGAGTAGGATCTTCTTCCCAGGAATTCTCGAGTCGCTTTCTGTAAGGATTCTATTCCTTCTGGTGGAAGAAAGGATGCTTGTTTTGTTGAGTCTAGGAGTATGCCGAGGAATTTCATCCTCGTCTTTGGTAGTAGGACTGACTTTCCTTGGTTTATTACCCATCCTAGATCTTCTAAAAGATGACAAAATCTGCCTAGATCTGATGTTTTGAATCTGATATTAGAAAATCGTCCAGATAAGGGACTATAGTTAATCCTTCTTTTCTCAGGAAAGCCACCATCTCCACTATCAACTTGGTGAAGACCCTGGGTGCAGATGAAATTCCAAAGGGGAGGACGACAAACGGAAAATGGACTATGTTCCCCTGGCTCAATCACAGGAGTATGACAACTCTTAGGTACTCCTGTGATTGAGCCTTGATCGGGACGTGATAGTACGCATTCTTTAAATCGATTGTACACATTAACGCGTCCTTCCCTATCAGCAGGATGGCAGTGCTCAGAGTCCATTTTGAACTTCCTGTATGTTATATGCCTGTTCAGGTCCTTTAGGTTTATTATGGTTCGGTAAGAACCCCCAGTGGTTTTTTTACAAGGAACAGATTTGAGTAATACCCTTGTCCCCGTTCGGATTAAGGCACCAGAACTACTCCTAATTTTATGAGCTCCTGATTCCTGAACACCTGCCCAGATATTTTTTAGGAGTATCTTTGAGGAATGGTAAGTGACGC
The DNA here is from genome assembly GCF_014858855.1 of Bufo gargarizans. Lineage (NCBI taxonomy): Eukaryota > Metazoa > Chordata > Amphibia > Anura > Bufonidae > Bufo > Bufo gargarizans. The sequence goes on along the minus strand of NC_058082.1, from coordinate 44,202,867 downwards.
AGAACCGTGTTGGAGGGGGATAGGAAAATTCTATTTTGTAACCCTTTTATTATGTTTATGGCCCAAGGGTTTGAATTTATTGACTCCCATTGAGGAACAAACCCTTTTAGTCTCCCCCCTATCCTGGCGTCATTGTCTGTCTGTACTTTTATTTTAGGGATTGAGGCGATACCCTCTACCGCACCCCCCCTTTCTGGTAACTCCAGCATCCTGTTCTGCCCTTCCCCCGATAAGACCATTCCTGGTTATATTGGGAACGAAAGGGCAATTTTCTCCTAGGGGGTCTTTTCTCAGGGAACCCTTTTTTCTTATCTGTGGCCTCTTCTAGCATTTTGTCTAGGACTGGCCCAAACGCATACGCTCCGAAGAAAGGAATTGAACATAATTTAATCTTAGAAGTCTTATCTCCTGCCCAAGATTTCATCCCGAGTGCTTCCCTAGCGGCATTTGATAGCGCTGCGTCTTTTGGCGGAAATCTGTTTCAGCCGAAGCATCCGCTATAAACCCTGTTGCAGACTTCAGCAAGGGAATAGACTATTATTTCTTCCCTTGGAGTTTTATTAGCTAGATGTTTCTGTAGCTCATCTAGCCAGAGGTACATTGACCTGGCCACCGCTGTAGCTGCAATATTAGTCTTTATACTGTACATGGCTGCATCCCAGGATTTACACAAGAGGCTATCAGGTTTTCTCTCCATGGGGTCTTTTAACTGAGTGGAGTCCTCAAAAGGTAGCGAGAGCTTTTTATTAACCTGTATATCGATCTTTGGTATCTCATTGAAAACTTTCGATTCAGTGGGGTCAAATGAGAGCATACTCCTGAATTCTCTAGAGATTCCAAGTCTCTTTTCTGGATTCGCCCATTACCATCTCTTTGATGTTTTCATTAATGGGAAAGACTATCGTTTGGCCTTTAGCCCACCGAACATTTCCTCTTGTACCGAATGGGGTTTCTGATTATCCTCTATCCCCATCGTATCTCTGACCGCTTTTAAAAGGTCATTAATTTCCTCGGTGGAAAAATTGAATTTTTTAGATTCCTCTACAACCTCCCCTTCCGATAAGGGATTATCGTCATCCCATCTTTTGGACGAGGAAGCTTCGTCTATCAGACCGTCAGAGTCTGAGGAGGAATTTTTTGCCAACCTTTGGCGCTTGAGAGGTTGAAGGCCAATGGTCTCCTCACAGAATGATGCAAGAGAAGATTTAAACTTCCTCGTGGATCATAGATGGCTGTTCCTCTCGTACAATTGCATGATTTTCCTATCTTGTGACGTAAAGTCATGATTTTATTAAAGACACGGAGGCGAGTATTGCTATCTCTTTCTTTACTAAAATCATATAGCAGCAAAGAATAAACACATCAATCAAAAATGGAAACCATGGCAACTGACTCCTCCCCACTGTGCCAGTATAACAGTTCTAGCCTCTGTCGACTCCTCCTCTTTCTTTGATGGTGATAGTCCACTGGAAAACTGATCGATGACCAAACACTCCCTAGAAACAGAAGACCAACCAACTCTTCAACCGAAGAATACAACTGGAAACTCAAACGAAAGTAGCAGCTGGAAAGCGGTAAATTCATCCTATGAAAACAAAACAAGACAAAAGGTAGAAAAAACGCCCAAAATGAAGGTAACAATCATCAGTAACGCATTGCAGTGTATATATAGTAACATAACTGTCGGATGTAGACATAATATAAATTCACAATTATCAAGTCTCAAAAACCAGGGGGGGAAATAGGGCGGGGCAATACTCGCCTCCGTGTCTTTAATAAAATCATGACTTTACGTCACAAGATAGGAAAATCATGCAATTTTATTACATGACACGGAGGCTCCTATTGCGAGTTCAAAGCTGACTTACCACAGAAGAAAAAACATGAACTGGAGGCCGGAAATAGAATTCACGAAAGGTAGATACTCGTGACCAATCCGCCAATCTCATAATGTCCTCCAAACGGGCGCCTGCCATAGTCATGGAGGTTGCCGAAGCCCCTCTAGTGGAATGTGCGGAGAAAATCGCCGTATTCACACCTGCCAAGGACATAACCCACTTCACCCAGCGGGCTAGAGTGATCGTTGAGACCGGTCCAAAAAGGGCGCCGGTATGATAGAAAAAGCTGTGGACAATTAGGCGAACAAAGAGGGAGAGTACGTATCTCATATTCCCGGAGGCAGGCCACAGGGCAGAGGGCAGGGGAGTCCGGAAAACACGGATAAGAAAATGGACCCGATATTAGTCTTGGTGCGTCGTGTGATGTTAAACACAACCCCATCAGGAGTGAAGGATCGAGCGTCGTAATCCAAAGCGCGGACGTCAGACACCCTCTTGCAGGAGATCAAGCAAAACAAGGAAACTAGCTTAGCAGAAAGCTGGCGAAGGGCAAGGTCCGTATTTGAAGGCCACGAGGAAAAAAGGGACAGCACAGAGGAAACATCCCACGTAGAGGAGAAACGAGGTCTGGGTGGACGGGAACCTCTAAGAAGACGGCAAACTAGAGGATGCTGACCCGCCGGGCACCCCCCAAACCCGTGGTGAAAAGCAGAAATGGCAGAGCGGTACAAGTTGATGGTACGGTATGCTTTACCATCCTCAAAAAGCGAAGTAAGAAATTGAAGTACATCGGTTACAGGGGCTGAAACGGGATCCAGGTGCCTAGCCAGGCACCAATCAGTCCAAGATCTCCAGGCTGACCGATAAGACCGTCTGGTCCCTGGAGCCCACGCCTCGTCCAATAGGCGTCTAGCTGAGTCCGAAATTCCAGCGACATTCCAGGGTTCCCTGAAATTCTGTACGCCAGAAGTTGGAGGGAGCCTTCGAGGATAAGAGGATGCCCGAGACCCGAAGGATCTAACAAGAGGTCCAGGAAGAGCGGAAGAAGTAGAGGGCATTGGATTAGACACTCCAGAAGTTGGGGAAACCACGACTGGGTGGTCCAAAACAGGACTATAAGAACGAGATCCGCTCCCTGAAGGCGGGTTAGAGTTAAGACTCGTGGGATCAGAGCAAACGGAGGGAAAGCGTAGGAAATGTGGCCGGTCCAATCTTGATGAAATGAATCTACCGCCTCCGCGTCCGGACGCCAGCTGTAAAACCGAGGGAGTTGGGAGTTCAGACGAGACGCAAAGAGGTCTAAACAGAAAGGACCCCAACGGGATGAAATGGACGAGAAGACTGTGGTGTCTAATCTCCAATCGCTGGAGTCTGACAGAAAACGAGAGCTCCAGTCTGCATGGGTATTGTGTAGGCCCGGTATATACTCTGCCGACACCGTGATCTCCCTGGCAAGGCAGAAAGTCCAGAAATCCCGCACCAGGTGGGATAGGGTTGTAGAATGCGTGCCTCCCATGGAATTGACATACCTGACCGCAGAGATGTTGTCCATCCGCAACCTGATGCAAGCCTTGGTCAGACTGCTCGCGAAACTGCGAACTGCAAAAGAGCCCGCCAGCAGCTCTAAGGCGTTGATGTGAAGACCGGACTCCTCTACTGACCAATGACCTCCAGTAGTCACTCCGTTGCTGTAAGCTCCCCAGCCTAGAAGGCTGGCATCCGACTATCGTGATATCCGGACGGGGTCGAAAAATCGCCTTCCCGTTCCATACTTCCAGGTTGTGGACCCACCAAGTCAACTCGTCTCTGGTGTCCTCGTCCAAGGTGATCAGATCCGCGTATGATGCTCCCGATTGAAGGTGGGCAATTTTGAGCCTCTGCATGGCCCGATAACGTAGAGGAGCTGGGAACACTGCTTGGATGGACGAAGAGAGAAGGCCTATTATACGGGCCAGGTGGCGTAGGGAAACTTGTGGAAGAGAGAGGGAATGAAGGAGCTCCTTGCGGATGGCCCGCACTTTGGAAGGAGGGAGGCTGAGGGTCTCCGTGGATGAATTGATGGTGAAGCCCAAGAATTCTATGGACTGGGCCGGAGTCAGAGACGACTTCTCTAGATTGAGAAGAAACCCCAATCGAGATAACAGGTCCATGGAACACTGCAGATGTGTAAGCAGGACGGAAGGGCACTGGGCCATGATGAGGATATCGTCCAGATAAATAATCAGACGAATCCCTCGACTGCGGAGACAGGAGATGACCGGCCGTAGAAGTTTGGTGAAGCACCAAGGGGCCGAAGAGAGTCCGAAGGGTAGACATGTGAACCTCCATACCTCCGAGCCCCAGAGAAAACGAAGGAGATCCCTGGAAGACTCGGCTACCGGCACTGTCAGGTAGGCATCTTTCAGGTCCAGTTTGACCATCCAATCTCCATGGAGCAGCAAATCCCTGAGAAGGTGTATGCCCTCCATCTTGAAGTGCCGATACTGCACGAAAGCGTTTAGAGCCCGAAGGTTGATTACGGGACGCATCTGGCCTCCTTTTTTGGCCACCAGGAACATACTGCTTATGATTCCCTCTGTGGATACGGGAGCCCGCTCTATGGCACCCTTCTGACATAGCGCCGTCAGCTCCTGATGTAACAACTGGCGCGTTGAGGACGGGAGGACTACAGGATGTGGAGGAGGGATTTGGATCTGAGAGCAAATCAGTTCTATGTGGAATCCCCATACAGTAGAAAGAACCCATGGGTCGGCAGTGATGGTTGACCAGACATGGGAAAAAAAAGACGGAGCCTGCCCCCTACCCAAGGGGTCAAAGACGTTGGAAGTCGACTTACCGAAAGGGCGTCGGGTAGATGAACCTCTGGCTCCGCGGGAACGCCAAGAAGATCCTCGGGTGGGGAAGAAGGCGGGTGGCTGCCGGAACTCTTGTGTGTAGGAACGATAAGGGAAGGAGCCTCGACCCGAACCACGGGTCTGGTAGGAAGAACGGCCGGACAGGCGGCCCCTAGAGCTGCCGGCCCTGTGAGAGACCCTACCCTGGAAGACTCGTTTCATCGAGGTCTGGGCCTTGTCAAGGGCAGTGAAGGCTCCTACAAATCGGGACAGGTCCTTTATGAAGGAATCCCCGAACAGTAATCCCTGGGCCTCTTTACCTGCCTCTGTGAGGGCTAAATTAGAGAGTTTGGGTTCTATCTTGAAAAGAATCGCCTTTCGTCTCTCTATGGAGAGCGAAGTATTAACATTGCCCGTGATGCACACGGCACGCTGAACCCATCCCCGGAGCTCCTCCGGATCTACCAGTGAATTCTGGATTCTGGCTGACTCAGCCAATTCAAAAATTTTGTCAGTGGGCCCAATAGGTCTAAAAGCTTGTCCTGACAGGACTTTAAGGCCGACTCAAGACCCTTCTTTGGGTTCCAGCCCGATTTAGAGAGGAATTGACACATCTTCGGGTCAACTATAGGCATCTCACAGACCTTGTTGGGAATAATAGGTCTGGGGCACTCAGCTTTCATTTTATTGCGCGCCTCCTTAGAAAGAGGTTGGCGCACTCGGGCTTCTAGGTACTTTGCCACATGTGAGGACGGGAGCCACTCTGCAGACCTAGGGTGATGTAATGCATCGGGGTCAAATAGGGGCTCACCCTCGGGATCTAAAATAGCTGAGGATTTCAAAGGAACCTCCAAGGAAGCAGACCGTGGCGTGATAGATCCTGAGGATTGACCTGGAAGGTCCGAATCCAAAAGATCTTCCTCCTCCAAGTCCTCAAATTCGATAGAGTGATACTGAGCCTCCTCATCTGAGTCGGGTTCAGAGCCCGAAACGTAATCTGGTTGCGCTCTAGCGCATTTCCACAGCCTCGCCTTTTCTGCCTGGCGGGCATAGGCTCTTTTGCGTGAACGGGGCACGCCATCTTGGGTGGCTACAGTTCCACCAGTCTTAACGGTTCTGGAGGCAGGTAGTAAGGTCTCAGATGGATGGGACCTAGAAGGTTTGGAGGAGGGGCCGGCCATAAGGGCCTCAGAAATTGAATAGACCCCATAGCAGCCTGGATAGCTGCAGTCACTGAGCGCTGAATAGCCGAAGTCTGTGCCTCTACAGACATGGCACCTGGTTCCTGTGTATTAGAGGGCACCTCCAAAATTTTAGGGGAAGACTCACACCCACCCATGTTGTCTTTGGACATTGTAATAAAACAAGGCAGTATTAACTGAGCCTAATGTGGCTAATAATGATCAACAAAACCCCCAAAGCACAGAGAATATCGCACTAGTGAGGATATAGGGAGGCTCCGGCAGCTCTCTGAGGAGAAACTGAGGAAATCTCGCGAAATATCGCGAGATCACGCCCGGCTCAGTGAGGAGAGAGCGGGAGGCGCGCGAACCGCCGGAGACCTGGTGAGGTAAAATGGGGGCCGAAATCTCGCGAGATCTCGGCCGCCCAGAAGGGAGAAGAAAACGGAGCGGAGCAGAGGGGGCGGTGAGTGGCGGAAGCCCGATGAAGCAGCGAAATGGCCGCACGGGGGGGCGGGGGTCAAAACAAGCGGCGCTAGAAGAGGGTAACCGAAAACCTAAATAAGGAAAAAATGCCTAGGGAGAATAAAACAAATAAGGGCCACAAAAGAAAAGAGTGGGGAGGAATGAAACACCTCACACCCTGAAGAAAAGACTACAAGAAAAGCATATAATATATCACAATAACCTAATACAATATATAATAAAGCTCAGCCCACAGAATTGAGACCACTGTACTTATCTGTGAGAAGAGCAGCAAAGAAAGAGGAGGAGTCGACAGAGGCTAGAACTGTTATACTGGCACAGTGGGGAGGAGTCAGTTGCCATGGTTTCCATTTTTGATTGATGTGTTTATTCTTTGCTGCTATATGATTTTAGTAAAGAAAGAGATAGCAATAGGAGCCTCCGTGTCATGTAATAAAATTCCTGTTATACACTCTTTACAGAGTTTTTTTTTGAATATTGTTCAGGAAGTTTTGCATAGCATTGAATGCATTTTATACTTCTCTTGGGCTTCTTCAAAAGCCACTTTAGAGACCTACAGCAAGAGAGTAAGACCATCAATGCAGAATTCCTTAAATATATCTGCATGTATATTCTCAGGGCATACTGACACAGCTAGAAACATATGCAGGAGCCATGCCCCGGAAAGCACTCCATTAAGGGAGAGAAAACACATCGCAACACTTACAGTCCCATTTTTGGTCCATGTAATATTTCCCATTTCCTTCTATTGGATCCCAATCGTAGAGGTTTGTCCAAGTCCGCTGCAGTCAGAATGTGGCAGATAATCGCACTTTACCCATTGACCAGCAGGTGGTAGCATCTGCTATAACATTCAGAATAGTGAGAATATGTAGCGCATGGTTACTTAGCAAACACTGCCACCTGCTGGATAAAGGGAGAATAGCAGTCAGAAGCTGGTACAAGCTGTAGCTGACTCCTGGCAGTATATCCAGACTGCAGAAAAACACCACCCGTTTAGGCTTTTTTTTTTTAGCTCCAGATGGAAATGAACATGTCGATATCAGCATGGACTGCAATACAGAAACATCTCCAGTGCCTGGACAGATTGTCCCCATTGTGGTGTAGGCCAGGGGTCCGCAACTTCCAGCTGTCATGAAGCTACAACTCTCAGCATGCTCCATTCATTTCTATATCTCCTGAGAAATAAGAACCATCTCACTAGCACCACCTTGTGGAAGTGACTCCTTATGAGTGAAAACCGGACCTTTTAACAAGACTTCGGACATGACATGTAAAGTCGCCCGGCCAGATACGGAAGAATATTTCTACTATTAAGGCTTGTTAAAAGGTCAGATTTTGACTCATAAGGAGCAACTTCCAAAGGTGGCGCTAGGAAGATGGTTCTCTTCCCTCAGATGTATATTGTTTTCCAATGGAGCAGGTCCAGTAAGTCTCCACACAGGGCTGGCCTCTTTAACCCTTTCACCCACAGAGGTTTACCATTTTAGCGCTGTTTTTCACGCCCTGCCATCGCTTTCCTGTTCACAGACGGAGGGGGGCTTGTTTTTTGTGGGAAAAGTTGTACTTTCTGATGGCTCCATTTAAAGGGAGTCTGTCCCCTCCATATGGCCATACACAGCGCTTACATTGTCCCATCGCACACCTGTACATGAATGTAACGTTACCTTTGTCTTTTTCTTTACACTTGCAGAAGCTCGAAAAACAAAGTTTAATGCAAATGAGCGCTCGCAAGTGCCCGGGGCGGTGCATTGTTTCCCGGCCCTCCTATTCCCTTGAGTCATCCTTCGGTCCGGCTGAGATCCCGCACTGCAATGCCCATTGTGGGCACGGCCTCACTTTAACTACTGTGCATGCGCCGGTGCGAAACCAGTGGCAAAGGGGGGTTGGTCAGCACATGCACAATCGTTAAAGTGGTGCCGTTCCCACAACGGGCATTGCAGTGTGCATGCCCCTGCCCGGCGAGGCAGTGCGCTGGTGCGGGATCTCAGCCGGACTGAAGGATGACACAAGGGAATTGGATGGCAGGGAAACAATGCAAAAAGGCAACACCGGTAACGCCGCCCCTGGTACTTGCGAGCGCTCATTTGCATATATATTAAACTTCGTTTTTCCTGCTTCTGCAAGTCTATAGAAAGAGACAAAGGTAGCATTACATTCATGTACAGGTGTGTGATAGGGCAATGTAAGTGCTGTATATGGCCATATGGAGGGGACAGACTCCCTTTAATACTACATACGATGTAGTGGGGAGCTGGGGGGAAAGAAAAAAAAAAGGTCCAAGTGGGGGTGGAATTAGGAAAAAAAAACCTAAAACCTAGATTGACAGTTTTATGGGTTTTGTTTTTATGGTGTTTCCTATGCAATAAAACTTTGCTGAGACTGCCCCCCCCCCCAGGCTATGAGCTGAGCAGTGCAATTGGCCAGCACTACAGCATAGAAGGAGACCATGGCAGGTTCCCCTGGGTGGAGCCTAACTAAGAACATACCGGAGGCTATAACCGGAGAGGCGCCCGGGGATAACAGTAAGTGCAGGGGGATCCCTGGGCGCCGCTCTACACGTCTGTATAGTCAGTTTAGATACTTTATTCTGGTGAAAGGTCCTCTTTAAGCTGTATGGGAGTTCTGAGAACAGCAAAGTTGAGCCTCATTCACACAGTCAGTGATTGAGCCAAACCCAGGTGTGGGTCTAGACACAGAACAGGAGCAGACCTTTCCCTTATACCTCGTGTTTGTGGAGGCTCCAATCCTGGTTTCGGCTCACAATCACCGACGTGTGAATACGGCATTAGCAGCTGCTGATCCCTGAAGTGGTGGAACGCAGTATAAAGCTAGTCCAAATCCATGGAGGTCTCAAGACAAAGCCTGTGTCTATAGGAGATGACCAAAACCAACTCTGTTGTTCCCACTTGTAACAGGTGGTCACCTCAACTGCAGATGGGGGCACAAGAACCCAGTTTTCGGGATCACTGGGAGTCGAGGCAGGTAGATACGGCATATTTATATGCCAAAAATCTAAAGCATAGAAAAACCCTAAAAGTTGCCACCTTCTGGGATCCAGCATTGTAGGTCATCAAGACACTGCTGCAGGCTGCATGTGCACAGGGCCAGAAGACATTGCAACAACCAGACTGAGGAGCCACCGGGGGGAGGGGGGCAACTAAGAAGCACAAGATTGGAGGCAAAATCTAGGAAGGTGCGACTAGCATCTGTCCACCATTTTGGCGTAACCTGTGGCAATAAGTGTCTAAGGTGGAACACCGTCATGCTGACCACCACTACAGGTCCCAGACAGAGGACAAACCTCAACATTCCTGGAACTGGTGACCACCACAGGTTACTTGTGGCTTCTGCTCCTCATTAGGAGATTAACCCAAGCAGCACCGCCATGTAGCTTCAATTAGGTACAACACAAATAGATACATTTTTGGGGTGTTTTTTATTTTACAGATTTGAGCAGAATGCAAGAACTTCACATCCTGGCGTTGAGCATTCTGTGAGGAGAGAAAGGAAACAATCAGAACTGGAGACAATTAAACCCCCTCTAAACAAGTCCCGTTACATCCGAACCTTCTCAGACAAATGCCTCAAGGACATCAAGTGAAGGGCGGCCCTTGTCCCAATGAGCAGACATCCACAGCACAGAACGTGATGCAGAAAGAGCCCAGTGGAAAAGGATTCGCCCTGTCAGACTCGTCATCGTATCATCACTGAAGGTTCAGAGTCAGCACGCCCCCTCAGTACATACCCATTAAGCGGTGGGCACAGGCTGGGGCATGGCAGGGGGCTGTGCCTGCTGCTCTGGCTTGGCTCCCTTCTGCTCAGAGATGGGGGTGGTTGGCAGGATCTTCTCTTTGGGTTCCACAATGCCGACGTGGTCAGGCAGGGGCTTCGATACGCCTCCCCAGAAGCGCAGAATGCCGCGAAGACTCTGGCCTGTTCGGCGTCCTTTCACCTGCCAGTCTGCTTCTACTAAAAGATGGGAAGGAAGACCACCTCTGGCCCCAGTGAAAACCAGGCCTCCCAAGTTGGAGATGAGGTCCACATTAACCTCTCCAGCCCAGCTTTGGCATAAGCTGCGGGAGGGCTGAGGAGATTGGTAAGCCAATTGTTTGTTTTTTAAGAAAAATAAAAAAGGAAGAAACTCTTCTCACCCCTGTAGGAGTTACTCTGTGCTCCTACCCCCTTAGGAACAGGAAAAACAGAGGGTGGGAGTGGGCTTCCTAAACACTCTGTATTTCCTGTCCCTATAGAGGTCAATCTCATTTGTAGCAGTCATGGTGGATGAAACGGAAAAATTGCAAATCAGCCATTTCGACTATTCTCGTTTCACTGTTTTGGATAAATATTTTAATAGTTACGGGTGTTTTTGCACGTGGTGATGCTACTGATTATTTTTGGGAAATAAGGCAATATAAATTTTTAAAACTTTTTTTACTTTGATAGTTTCCCAAGAGGACTTAAAGGGGTTCTGCACAGGTGTCGGACCCCCACCGATCAGATGCTGATGATCTATCCACAGGATAGATCATCAGTTTAAACAAAGTGCAGAACCCCTTTAAAGAAGCGCAATCAGATTTCTTTAGACCCCACTGCATTAACCTTTGGGTCTGAGACTTACACTATGGGGCAGCTGCGTGCAGCAGCCGCAGATCATTCAGGAGGGCTGAGGCTGTCGCAGACACTGTCGAGCTCCACTGATCCTCACTAGGGGGAGCTGGACTGCACACTTTAGGCTTTTGTGCACCCAGGTGCCGTGGTCAGATTTGATCCCATACATTAGCCATGGGTGTCTGTTTAAAACAGCAGGCACCCATCAGCTATTACACCTACAAGTGGGCACCATCTTTACAGATGCACCCTGTGCTGTACAGGAACAGCACTAGGTGGGGAGGGGTTAAGGAGAGCCAGTACCTTGCTAAGGCTTCTTTCACACTAGCGTTTTTTGCTGGATACGGCAGGGTTCAGAAAAACGCTTTCGTTACTGATAATACAACCGTCTGCATTCGTTTTGAATGGACCCGGTTGTATTATCTTTAACATTGCCAAGACAGATCCATAATGAACTCCATTGAAAGTCAATGGGAGACAGATCCGTTTTCTATTGTGCCAGAGAAAACTGAACTGTCGCCATGGACTTGCATTGTGGGTCATGGCGAATCAGTCTTGCTCCGCATCCCAGGACGGAAACCAAACCGCAGCATGCTGCTGCTCTCTGGTATGAGAACGGAATGTATTTTAGAGAATTCCATTCTGTTCATTTACATTTTTCCCCATTAACAATGAATAGGGACCAGACGGAAGCGTTTTCCCCCCAGTACTGAGACCCTATGATGGATCTCCATAATGGAAAATATTAACGCTAGTGTAAAAGTAGCCTTAAGCTGTATGGGAGTTCTGAGAACAGCCAAGTTGAGCCTCATTCACACAGTCAGTAATTGAGCCAAACCCAGGTGTGGGTCTAGACACAGAACAGGAGCAGACCTTTCCCTTATACCTCATGTTTGTGGAGGCTCCAATCCTGGTTTCGGCTCACAATCACCGACGTGTGAATACGGCATTAGCAGCTGCTGATCCCTGAAGTGGTGGAACGCAGTATAAATCTAGCCCAAATCCATGGAGGTCTCAAGACAAAGCCTGTGTCTATAGGAGATGACCAAAACCAACTCTGTTGTTCCCACTTGTAACAGGTGGTCACCTCAACTGCAGATGGGGGCACAAGAACCCAGTTTTCGGGATCACTGGGAGTCCGAGGCAGGCAGATACTTATGGCAGATATGGCATATTTATATGCAGAAAATTTAAAGCATAAAAAAACCCTAAAAATTGCCACCTTCTGGGATCCAGCATTGTAGGTCATCACAGACACTGCTGAATGTGCACAGGGCCAGAAGACATTGCAACAACCAGACTTGAGGAGCCACCGGTGGGGAGGGGGGCAACTAAGAAGCACAAGATTGGAGGCAAAATCTAGGAATGTGGGACTAGCATCTGTCCACCATTTTGGCGTAACCTGTGGAAATAAATGTTTAAGGTGGAACACCGTCATGCTGACCACCACAGGTTACTTGTGGCTTCTGCTCCTCATTAGGAGATTAACCCAAGCAGCACCACCATGTAGCTCCAATTAGGTACAACACAAATAGGTACATTTTTTGGGCGTTTTTTATTTTACAGATTTAAGCCGAATGCAAGAACTTTACGTCCTGGTGTTCAGCATCCTGTGAGGAGAGAAAGGAAACAATCAGAACTGGAGACAGCAACCAGAATAAACCCCCTCTAAACAAGTCCCGTTACATCCGAACCTTCTCAGACAAATGCCTCAAGGACATCAAGTGAAGGGCAACCCTTGTCCCAATGAGCAGACATCTACAGCACAGAACGTGATGCAGAAAGAGCCCAGTGGAAAAGGATTCGCCCTGTCAGACTCGTCATCGTATCATCACTGAAGGTTCAGAGTCAGCACGCCCCCTCAGTACATACCCATTAAGCGGTGGGCACAGGCTGGGGCATGGCAGGGGGCTGTGCCTGCTGCTCTGGCTTGGCTCCCTTCTGCTCAGAGATGGGGGTGGTTGGCAGGATCTCCTCTTTGGGTTCCACAATGCCGACGTGGTCAGGACGCCTTCCCCAGAAGCGCAGAATGCCGCGAAGACTCTGGCCTGTTCGGCGTCCTTTCACCTGCCAGTCTGCTTCTACTAAAAGATGGGAAGGAAGACCACCTCTGGCCCCAGTGAAAACCAGGCCTCCCAAGTTGGAGATGAGGTCCACATTAACCTCTCCAGCCCTAGCTTTGGCATAAGCTGCGGGAGGGCTGAGGAGATGGGTAAGCCAATTGTTTGTTTTTTAAGAAAAATAAAAAAGGAAGAAACTCTTCTCACCCCTGTAGGAGTTACTCTGTGCTCCTACCCCCTTAGGAACAGGAAAAACAGAGGGTGGGAGTGGGCTTCCTAAACACTCTATAGGGACAGGAAATACAGAGGTCAATCTCATTTGTAGCAGTCATGGTGGATGAAACGTAAAAATTGCAAATCAGCCATTTCGACTATTCTCGTTTCACTGTTTTGGATAAATATTTTAATAGTTACGGGTGTTTTTGCACGTGGTGATGCTACTGATTATTTTTGGGAAATGAGGCAATTTAAATTTTTAAACTTTGTTTTTCACTTTGATAGTTTCCCAAGAGGACTTAAAGGAGTTCTGCACAGGTGTCGAACCCCCACCGATCAGATGCTGATCTATCCACAGGATAGATCAGTTTAAACAAAGTGCAGAACCCCTTTAAAGAAGCGCAATCAGATTTCTTTAGACCCCACTGCATTAACCTTTGGGTCTGAGACTTACACTATGGGGCAGCTGCGTGCAGCAGCCGCAGATCATTCAGGAGGGCTGAGGCTGTCGCAGACACTGTCGAGCTCCACTGATCCTCACTAGGGGGAGCTGGAGTGCACACTTTAGGCTTTTGTGCACCCAGGTGCCGTGGTCAGATTTGATCCCATACATTAGCCATGGGTGTCTGTTTAAAACAGCAGGCACCCATCAGCTATTACACCTACAAGTGGGCACCATCTTTACAGATGCACCCTGTGCTGTACAGGAACAGCACTAGGTGGGGAGGGGTTAAGGAGAGCCAGTACCTTGCTAAGGCTTCTTTCACACTAGCGTTATTGGCTGGATCCGGCAGGGTTCAGAAAAACGCTTTCGTTACTGATAATACAACCGTCTGCATCCGTTGTGAATGGACCCGGTTGTATTATCTTTAACATTGCCAAGACAGATACATAATGAACTCCATTGAAAGTCAATGGGAGACTGATCCGTTTTCTATTGTGCCAGAGAAAACAGAACTGTCGCCATGGACTTGCATTGTGGGTCACAGGCGAATCAGTCTTGCTGCGCATCCCAGGACGGAAATCAAACCGCAGCATGCTGCTGCTCTCCGGTATGAGAACGGAATTTACATTTTTTCCCCATTAACAATGAATAGGGACCAAACGGAAGCGTTTTTCCCCCCAGTACTGAGACCCTATGATGGATCTCCATACCGGAAAATATTAACGCTAGTGTAAAAGTAGCCTTAAGCTGTATGGGAGTTCTGAGAACAGCCAAGTTGAGCCTCATTCACACAGTCAGTGATTGAGCCAAACCCAGGTGTGGGTCTAGACACAGAACAGGAGCAGACCTTTCCCTTATACCTCGTGTTTGTGGAGGCTCCAATCCTGGTTTCGGCTCACAATCACTGACGTGTGAATACGGCATTAGCAGCTGCTGATCCCTGAAGTGGTGGAACGCAGTATAAAGCTAGTCCCAAATCCATGGAGGTCTCAAGACAAAGCCTGTGTCTATAGGAGATGGACAAAACCAACTCTGTTGTTCCCACTTGTAACAGGTGGTCACCTCAACTGCAGATGGGGGCACAAGAACCCAGTTTTCGGGATCACTGGGAGTCCAGGCAGGCAGATACTTATGGCAGATATGGCATATTTATATGCCAAAAATCTAAAGCATAGAAAAACCCTAAAAATTGCCACCTTCTGGGATCCAGCATTGTAGGTCATCACAGACACTGCTGAATGTGCACAGGGCCAGAAGACATTGCAACAACCAGAATGAGGAGCCACCGGGGGGCAACTAAGAAGCACAAGATTGAAGGCAAACTCTAGGAATGTGGGACTAGCATCTGTCCACCATTTTGGCGTAACCTGTGGAAATAAAATGTTTAAGGTGGAACACCGTCATGCTGACCACCACAGGTTACTTGTGGCTTCTGCTCCTCATTAGGAGATTAACCCAAGCAGCACCGCCATGTAGCTCCAATTAGGTACAACACAAATAGGTACATTTTTTAGGCGTTTTTTATTTTACAGATTGCCGAATGCAAGAACTTTACGTCCTGGTGTTCAGCATCCTGTGAGGAGAGAAAGGAAACAATCAGAATAAACCCCCTCTAAACAAGTCCCGTTACATCCGAACCTTCTCAGACAAATGCCTCAAGGACATCAAGTGAAGGGCGGCCCTTGTCCCAATGAGCAGACATCCACAGCACAGAACGTGATGCAGAAAGAGCCCAGTGGAAAAGGATTCGCCCTGTCAGACTCGTCATCGTATCATCACTGAAGGTTCAGAGTCAGCACGCCCCCTCAGTACATACCCATTAAGCGGTGGGCACAGGCTGGGGCATGGCAGGGGGCTGTGCCTGCTGCTCTGGCTTGGCTCCCTTCTGCTCAGAGATGGGGGTAGTTGGCAGGATCTCCTCTTTGGGTTCCACAATGCTGACGTGGTCAGGCAGGGGCTTCTTGGGGCCAATCTTTCCACTTGGGTCCCATGGAAGCATGATCTTCACCTTGATGCCCAGAACACCTGCAGTACAAAGCAATCACTCAACACAAGAACATTGGAGGCTACGTATCCACTTTCTGCCCCCTCACCCGTCTCAGACAAATGCCTCTAAATCAATCAGGAGGTGGGACTCGTCTCCAGTGGAGAGACCCCTAGTACAGTGACACAGAACGTGGCACTGCACAGGGTCCTCCGCAGTGACTGTCCCCATCTGACTCGTCATCGTATCATCACTGAAGGACAGAAACATCAGACAAACCTAGAACCCCCTCCCGGATATCTCACCCTGTCTGAGGAGGACGTGGCGCACTGCGGTATCCACATAGTAGTTGACGGGGTCTCCGCTGTGAATCATCAGACCGTCCACAAATTTCATGGACTTGGCTCTCTGGCCTCGCAGTTTGCCGGACACCACGACCTCACAACCCTTGGCGCCGCTCTCCATGATGAAACGCAGGACACCATAGCAGGCTCTAGAAGGGGAAATTATCTAGAATTTACTCAAATTCACACTCCTAAGACAACTTACCATTAATGGCTATTTTAAACTATTTTTTAATTGTTTCCAGCCTAAAAATACTTATTCCTTTCCTGTGTACCCCTTCAATGGTGGCAACAGATATGCAGGCCTTGTACGTGTGCCAAGCTGTAGTAGTGCTGGACTAATGACAATGGGCTGTTCCAGTCCCGATCACACATTTGGTAGAAGCCCCTGCTCCCCATCATTTCTCCTCTGTATTTCAGAGGTCATACTAAACCTTGGCTTTATAAATTTAACCATTAGTGTTTCAATTGACACTCCAAGCAGAGGAGGAATGTCTGAAATTACTGCAGTCCCCTTCTCATTCCAAGCTCTGGGCAATATGCAAACTACAGGGGGAGAGCATTCACTTCTCAGACAAATGCCTCGTAACTCGTCTTCACACAACATCCCGGTCGCGCCAGGGCAGACGAGGCAGCGTGCAGAACGCAGCTCCCTCCACTACCAGGGCACACAGGGGTGATGTTAGACTCGTCATCGAAATCATCATCGAAGCAAAAAAATGCACAGAACCCACCAAGAATGTGTAGAGACAGAAGATGAATCCCACAGGCCTCACCTTCTCACTGCCAGACCTCCCAGGAGCTTGTAGCGCAGGGACTCTGCTTGGGCGATGGCGCACAGACCCCTTGTGGCGACTTTCTCTGCATACAGCTAGAAGACACAAGCAAAGGGTGAGAGGCTGCGAGATAAAGCCGAGCATCGCGCCAAACACCCAAATGACCCAGTCACCCATCTACCAGATGTTACATGTCACAAACGTCACTCTGCGCATTGCAATTCCACAGCACCATATGATCGTGGAAGTTTTCGGTACTTGTGGATAAGGTTTTGAAAATAGGATGGGAAAAAAATTAAAAATACAGCCCCAGACGTCTGCGGCTGCACTAAAAATATTCCTCTTAGCATTTTTGAGGAAGGACAATGGGAAAAAGCAGATCAGTCACTGTTTCTTGGCACTTAAACTTACACCAATCACAGTGCAGGAACTGTGGTGTCACTCATACTATGGGTCAATATGTATACGGATATTCGCAGAGATGCAGTTGTTGGTACCATTTTAGGGTTACATGGTACCTAATATTTTGTATTTGTTTTTAAGGGGGAGTGGGGGGGGAATAAAAAAAAAACTGATTTTTTTCTTGCTGTTGGGCTGGATTACATTAAGAGTATTATTACACAGGCTGCAGTAAACACGGTGCGATATCATGTGTGCGCTTGTTTACGGTACTTTCACACTTGCGGCAGAGGATTCCGACAAAACATATGCAAACTAATGGCATTTGTCAGACGGATCCGTCTGACAAATGCATTGACAAAGTCTCTCCGGTGTCATCCGGAAAAACAGATTTTTTTTCCCGGCCTGAGCAGACCGGAATGATTATTATTATTATTTATTATTTAAGCGCCATTCATTCCATAGCGCTGTACATATGATAAGGGGTGCACATACATAATACAGACAATTGCACTAATCATAAACAAAATGAGTTACAAACTGGTACAGAAGGAGAGAGGGCCCTGCCCGTGTGGGCTTACAATCTACATGGTATGGGAGAAGGACACAGTAGGTGCGGGTTAAGTTGGTCATGGCGGTATAGAGGCAGCAGGGTCACTGGTTGTAGGCTTGTCTGAAGAGGTGGGTTTTCAGGTTTCTTTTGAAGGATTCCACTGTAGGTGAGAGTCTGATATGTTGGGGTAGCGAGTTCCAGAGTATGGGGGATGCACGGGAGAAATCCTGGAGGCGATTGTGGGAAGAGGCGAGGAGAGAAGGAGGTCTTGTGAGGATCGGAGAGTGCATGGGGGGGTGTATCGGGAAAGTAGCTCAGAGATGCAGGGAGGGGACAGGTTATGGACGGCCTTGTATGTATTTGTTAGTACTTTGAAGTGAATTCGTTGGGCAATGGGGAGCCAGTGAAGGGATTGGCAAAGGGGAGAGGCAGAGGAATAATAGGGTGAGAGGTGGATTAGTCGGGCAGCAGAGTTGAGGATAGATTGGAGGGGTGCGAGAGTGCTAGATCCGTTTTGATGGATCCGTTTTGCCAGAACACTTAATGCCGGATCCGACACTAATACACTTCAATATAAATTAATGCCGGATCTGGCATTCCGGCAAGTGGTCAGTCTTTTTGGCCGGAGAGAAAACTGCAGCATGGCGGAAAAGAATAACGCTAGTGGGAAAGTACTTTTATGAACTACAGAACTTTAAAAAAAAAAAAAATTAACCACCTATTAAATGTTAGTTTTTAGTAGACAGTGTATACCAATGCCCTATAGCCCATCACTAACTATGGCAGGCTGCATATGACGCACACTAAGGCTAGGGCTACATGTGTCGCGTGACAAAGGGTACAGCTACACAGACATGTCATGTGACTTTAGAATAGAACGGAGTGACACTGCAACAGCCGCAAAAAAATTAACATCCAAGTTGGGCGACATCATTGACTCGCCACAAAAATTACGTGGATAGACATTTAAAGGGGTTCGCTGGGAATTTAGAAAATGAAAGTACTTAAATATTACTTTATTATAAATATATTCTCAAATATCTCATTACTTATAATGGTTCGGGAGCAATCATTAGGAGAAACAAAGTGGCCGCTCACACAGGAGGACAAGTTACTTTACAACACTGAAGTAAAGAGCTGCCTCATTCTCCTCACTACATGTCAGGGATTATGATCCTGAATATAAATAAGATCTTCAGCTGAATCTCTGGGGAATTTAGTCCATGAGGAGACAAAGTACAGAGAGGACGGACAGGACAGATGCGGTAATGGAGACTGCATACAAGGGCTGCTGCTCATTAGCCACATGTCACCCTCCTCATCTTCTCCATTCCCAGAGATTCACTTGAATTCAGGATCCCTGACAAGCCGAGCAGAGAGGAGGACGAGGCAGCTCATTGTGGTGAAGTAACTTGTCCTCCTGTGATTAAGACAGGTTTTGTGTGGACTAATAGGACAGCGGCCATTTTATTTCTCCTAATGATTGCTCCCCAGAGAAAACGAGCCATTCTAAGTAATGAGGTATTTATAACGGACGAGCGACCAGACATCAAACACTTGGCTAGATTGGTAACAAAGCCCACTTCTATTGTAGGGATACCGTGCCACCATAAACCAGGGCTGAGAAACTCACCTCAACGCTGCCCTCGGGAAAGCCAAACCTCTTCTGTACGACAGCAGTCAGCTCACGGATACGGCGCCCCTTCTCACCGAGGACATTCTGGGTCCTGGAGGAAAATATGAACTGTGACTACAGCGCAAAAACTACCTGATCTATGCTGAGCAAAAAGTGAAGCACATAACAGATGGAGAAGGGCGGCTGTCTTATTTCACTTCACTGACACACTAACACCAGCTGCTGTGCACAGGACTAGGACTGTTATGGGTTCAGCTCCCCGCAGTACATTTCATTTGATGGTCTCTATCAATACTTCCCATTTAGCTCACCTGGTGGCAAGGATGATGATCTCTGTTCTGGTTGGGGTGACTCGGACCTCCACACCGGAATAGCCATCCTCTGCCAACTCCCGGGTCAGGAATTCATTCAGCTCGGCTTTGAAGATGCCGTCAGCAACAAACTGCAAGAGGGGAAAATGTCAGCAGGGACGAGTGCACGCCGACTGCGGACAGCAAACTGATCAGTCTCAGGACGACCCATAGCACAGGCCGACCAGAAGATAGGGGCTTGGGTCAGAGAGGGTCCAGTACACCGCTATAAGGGGGGGGGGTAGGCTGGCACCAGAGAGGGTCCAGTACACCGCTATGGGGGGGGGGGGGGGGGGGGGGGGGGGGGGGGGGGGCTGGGATCAGAGAGGGTCCAGTACACCGCTATGGGGGGGGGGGGGCTGGGATCAGAGAGGGTCCAGTACAGCGCTATAAAATGGGGGGGGGGGCTGGGATCAGAGAGGGTCCAGTACAGCGCTATAAAATGGGGGGGGGGGGAGGCTGGCACCAGAGAGGGTCCAGTACACCGCTATAAGGAGGGGGGCACAATCAGAGGGTCGAGTACACCGCTATAAGGGGGGGGGGGCAATCAGAGGGTCCAGTACACCGCTATAAGGGGGTGGGGGTGTCTGGGATCAGAGAGGGTCCAGTACACCGCTATAAGGGGGGGACTGGGATCAGAGAGGGTCCAGTACACCGCTATAAGGGGGGGGGGACTGGGATCAGAGAGGGTCCAGTACACCGCTATAAGGGGGGGGACTGGGATCAGAGAGGGTCCAGTACACCGCTATAAGGGGGGGGGGACTGGGATCAGAGGGTCCAGTACACCGCTATAAGGGGGGGGACTGGGATCAGAGAGGGTCCAGTACACCGCTATAAGGGGGGGACTGGGATCAGAGAGGGTCCAGTACACCGCTATAAGGGGGGGACTGGGATCAGAGAGGGTCCAGTACACCGCTATAAGGGGGGGGGGGGGACTGGGATCAGAGAGGGTCCAGTACACCGCTATAAGGGGGGGGGGGACTGGGATCAGAGAGGGTCCAGTACACCGCTATAAGGGGGGGGGGGGGGGACTGGGATCAGAGAGGGTCCAGTACACCGCTATAAGGGGGGGGGGACTGGGATCAGAGAGGGTCCAGTACACCGCTATAAGGGGGGGGGATTGGGATCAGAGAGGGTCCAGTACACCGCTATAAGGGGGGGGGGGGGGACTGGGATCAGAGAGGGTCCAGTACACCGCTATAAGGGGGGGTGCAATCAGAGGGGAGGTTGGGATCAGAGAGGGTCCTGAACACCGCTATAAGGGGGTGCAATCAGAGGGTCCAGTACACCGCTATAAGGGGGAGGTTGGGATCAGAGAGGGTCCTGTACACCGCTATAAGGGGGAGGTTGGGATCAGAGAGGGTCCTGTACACCGCTATAAGGGGGGGGGGGGGGGGTGCAATGTGCAATCAGA
The DNA here is from genome assembly GCF_014858855.1 of Bufo gargarizans. Lineage (NCBI taxonomy): Eukaryota > Metazoa > Chordata > Amphibia > Anura > Bufonidae > Bufo > Bufo gargarizans. The sequence goes on along the minus strand of NC_058082.1, from coordinate 44,181,740 downwards.
GGGTCCAGTACACCACTATAAGGGGGAGGTTGGGATCAGAGAGGGTCCAGTACACCGCTATCAGGGGGGCTGGGATCAGAGAGGGTCCAGTACACCGCTATCAGGGGGGGCTGGGATCAGAGAGGGTCCAGTACACCGCTATCAGGGGGGGGGCTGGGATCAGAGAGGGTCCAGTACACCGCTATCAGGGGGGGGCTGGGATCAGAGAGGGTCCTGTACACCGCTATAAGGGGGGGGTGCAATGTGCAATCAGAGGGTCCAGTACACCACTATAAGGGGGAGGTTGGGATCAGAGAGGGTCCAGTACACCGCTATCAGGGGGGGCTGGGATCAGAGAGGGTCCAGTAGACCGCTATCAGGGGGGGCTGGGATCAGAGGGTCCAGTACACCGCTATAAGGGGGTGCAATCAGAGGGTCCAGTACACCGCTATAAGGGGGGGGGGGGGTGCAATCAGAGGGTCCAGTACACCACTATAAGGGGGGGGGGTGCAATCAGAGGGTCCAGTACACCACTATAAGGGGGGGGGGTGCAATCAGAGGGTCCAGTACACCACTATAGGGGGGGGGGGTGCAATCAGAGGGTCCAGTACACCACTATAAGGGGGAGGTTGGGATCAGAGAGGGTCCTGTACACCGCTATAAGGGGGTTCAATCAGAGGGTCCAGTACACCGCTATAAGGGGGTTCAATCAGAGGGTCCAGTACACCGCTATAAGGGGGGGTGCTGGGGTCCAGTACACCACTATCAGTGGGTGCTGGGGTCAGAGAGGGTCCCGTACACTGCAGGATAAGACACGACCCCCGGGGGTGCAGGGTCACTGACAGCCCTAGGCTCACGCTCCCCCAGAACCCCGCACACATCCCAACCACCGCATGATGGGAGTTACAGTACTGCACATACAGAGGGTCCCAGCTCCGCTCACCACTACCACCTGCAGGGGTCTCCACACCCACGAGCCCGGAGCAGCCCACCCCGGCACTGACACCTAGCAGGCGGCCATGTCAGCCGGCAGCGCAGGCCTGAACCAATCCAGCACAATCCGCGTCCTGTGTCCGGTCAGAGCCGCCCAAACAGGCACCAACAACAGCGGGGACATCTCAGCGACCGAGCCGCGCCGATATCGATGAGGAAACGCCTCGTACTAGACAGGAGCGGACCGATCCCGGCGCTTACCTTCCTCTTCTTAGAGATCTGCACCGCCATCTTGCTGCGCGGGGCTGAAAGGAAAGGGAAAATACTTCCGGCGGAAGTGCCTATATGCGGTCAACCGGAAAAGGCAGGAGGGGCGCGCGGCGCGAAGCATCATGGGAAGTGTAGTTTTTTATTTTACAGTTGTGTCCTGGAGGAGCTATTGCTATATAATTTGGGGGCTTTCATAGGAATTCGTCTTCTCTGGTGTTTCCGCTCCATGGTTCTGCCCTGTTTATAATTATGAGACCTTTTAAGTAGAAGAACTTTTTTTATGCATTTTTTTTGTGATGGAGTTTTACACAGAAGGTTTTTAGCTATGACAACGAACAGGTATGGCCATACTGCGCAAATGTGCTGCGGCCTGGACCCTGGGCTGCGTCTAGTTACTTCATATTATTCCGCTGTGGCTTGTATGGCTACGGTCGCCCAACCGCTGCATGGCTCCTCCGTGTTTCAGTTCCTAATCGTTTTCAAGATCTCTGCTTGCTGACAGTGAATGGGAGCAATATACATCCAGCAGCCATAAATCTGGACGGACCTAATCTCGCATTTGCCTTACCTCTCGTTACAGTGTACCAGTGTTCACGCAGAAAGGGGCGAGACCCTCACTACATACTCCTCTCCTGTCCCAGGCACGGTTTAGGGCGTGACACCGGGTCGTTATCTGCGGTGAACCCCGGAGTGAAGAGCTGTGCAGAAATTAGGAGGGGCGTCTAACGTCTGGGGGTCCGTAGTGGTTTATTGCAGTGTCCCTCACGATTTGGTACCTGTGGTAAGTCCGGTAGTTCTATCACCTGCCCAACCCTTAGGCCCCTTTCACACGGGCGAGTATTCCGCGCGGGTGCGATGCGTGAGGTGAACGCATTGCACCCGCACTGAATCCGGACCCATTCATTTCTATGGGGCTGTGCACATGAGCGGTGATTTTCACGCATCACTTGTGCGTTGCGTGAAAATCGCAGCATGCTCCTCTTTGTGAGTTTTTCACGGAACGCAGGCCCCATAGAAATGAATGGGGTTGCGTGAAAATCGCAAGCATCCGCAAGGTTGTTAGGAGACGATCGGGATGGGGACCCGCATGCGCATCAGGCCAGCGCATGCGCACTTCGCTCAATGAAGCCGCTGCCAGGAGTCCGCGGCGCATCAGGCTGAGCCTAGTGCGCAGGATCTGGCAGAGGGACGGATGGATTGAGGAGGCGGCGCTGAGGTGAGGAAGGCGGCGCTGGGCACCAGACGGCGAGGGGTGCAGGCGGGCATCCTGGATTAACGCAAAACCCCTTGGGCACCTTAGGGCTAATAGAGCCACAATCAGGTTTAATAAGGGCAGTCTAGGATTCATGTTATTAGCACCGACACGGCCATATGTTTAGCTTATAGGGCACAAATCTGATGACAGAATCCCTTTAATGTTATTTCATTCTTCTTTCCATCCGCACATTCAGCTCTGCAGTCTGACCTTGTTACAGTTCCCTAAGATTACCACCAGGGGGCAGCAGAGTCTTGATTCTATGCCGTGTAATCTTTATCTATACATATAAAGAAGGACGTATATATGTATCTTCCGCGATCACTCAAAAACGCAACCATCGATTTCAACGAAACTTGGTATACACATCCCTTGCTACCTGGAAATAAATCTTGTGGGGGTCTCAGCTCTCTAGGACGTACTGTTCCAAAGATATATCTCCAAAAATGACCTGCATTAGCCAATACAAGCCTGCAAGTCTTTCACTCATATCCCAACTGCCATACACACGTTCACATGACCCTTATCAGCCAATAGAAGCTCGCAGGCCCTTAGTCTTCACATACACACAGTTTTACTCCAGGTTTCCATAACAACACAGCCATTTTTCTTCACTGCTGTAGGTCAGCTTTAGGCTAGGACCATACGACAATAAGCCGCACGACACACAGGGCACAACTACACTGCTACATGTGTCGCACCAATGTCGCTGTGACCTCCACAGCACTCCGCTCCCTTTACAGTGTCATCCACAGCAACCCCCTTCATGACCAGGCCACTTTTTACACTTCTGCACTACACTACTTTCACCGTTTATTGCTCGGTCATACAACTTACCACCCAAATGAATTTTACCTCCTTTTCTTCTCACTAATAGAGCTTTCATTTGATGGTATTTCATTGCTGCTGACATTTTTACTTTTTTTGTTATTAATCAAAATTGACTGAAATTTTTGGAAAAAAATGACATTTTTCACTTTCAGTTGTAAAATTTTTCAAATAAAAATACATTTCTATATAAATTTTTCTCTAAATTTATTGTTCTACATGTCTTTGATAAAAAAATGCAATAAGTGTATATTTATTGGTTCACGCAAAAGTTATAGTGTTTACAAACTATGGTACAAAAATGTGAATTTCCGCTTTTTGAAGCAGCTCTGACTTTCTGAGCACCTGTCATGTTTCCTGAGGTTCTACAATGGCCAGACAGTAGAAACACCCCACAAATGACCCCATTTCGGAAAGTAGACACCCTAAGGTATTCGCTGATGGGCATAGTGAGTTCATGGAAGTTTTTATTTTTTGTCACAAGTTAGCAAATGATTATTTTATTTTATTTTACATGAACTAACCATACCCCTCACGGAATACCTTGGGGTGTCTTCTTTCCAAAATGGGGTCACATGTGGAGTATTTATACTGCCCGGGCATTTTAGGGGCCCTAAAGCGCGAGAAGTAGTTTGGAATCCAAATGCGTAAAAATGCCCTGTGAAATCCTGAAAGTACTCATTGGAATTTGGGCCCCTTTGCGCATCTTGGCTGAAAAAAAGTATCACACATGTGGTATCACCATACTCAGGAGAAGTAGGGCAATGTGTTTTGTATTTTTACATATACCCATGCTGGGTGAGAGAAATATCTCTCTAAAAGACAACTTTTCCAATTTTTTTTATACAAAGTTGTCATTTGACAGATATTTCTCTCACCCAGCATGGGCATGTGTAAAATGACACCCCAAAACACATTGCCCTACTTCTCTTGAGTACGGCGATACCACATGTGTGACACTTTTTTGCAGCCTAGGTGCGCAAAGGGGCCCAAATTCCAATGAGTATCTTTTAGGAGGGAATTTTTAGGCATTTGGATTCTCACGCTTTAGGGCCCCTAAAATTCCAGGGCAGTATAAATACCCCACAAGTGACCCCATTTTGGAAAGAAGACACCCCTAGGTATTCCGTGAGGGGCATGGCGAGTTCATAGAAGATTTTTTTTATGGCACAAGTTAGCGGAAAATGATTTTTTTTAGTTCTTTCTCACAAAGTCTCCCTTTCCGCTAACTTGTGACAAAAAGTTTAATCTTTCATGGACTCAATATGCCCCTCAGCGAATACCTTGGGGTGTCTTCTTTCCGAAATGGGGTCGTCACATGTGGGGTATTTATACTGCCCTGGCATTTTAGGGGCCCTAAAGCATGAGAAGAAGTCTGGAATATAAATGTCTAAAAATGTTTACTCATTTGGATTCCGTGAGAGGTATGGCGAGTTCATGTTCAGTTCATGCCCCTCAAAAGTGATCTTTATAGCGCCGCAGCGATTTTACTGTGTTTTTGCAGTGATCAGGAAAAAAAAAATTCTGTCACTGCGGTGGGGCGGACTGAACGCAAGTGTGCGCACAAGATCAGGCCTGATCGGGCGAACACTACATTTTTTGTAGAGCCTATAGAACATGTCCTATTCTTGTCCGCAATTGCGGACAAGAAAAGGCATTTTCTATATAGTTCTGGCAATGTGCGGATCCGCAAAATGTGGAAAGCACATTGCCGGTGTCCATGTTTTGCGGATCCGCGGATCCTTGGATCTGTAAAACACATACGGACGTCTGAATGGAGCCTTACAGGGGGGTGATCAATGACAGGGGGGTGATCAGGGAGTCTATATGGGGTGATCAGGGGTTAATAAGTGACGGGGGGTGTAGTGTAGTGGTGTTTGGTGCTACTTATTACAGAGCTGCCTGTGTTCTCTGGTGGTCGATCCAAGCAAAAGGGACCACCAGAGGACCAGGTAGCAGGTATATTAGACGCTGTTATCAAAGCAGCATCTGATATACCTTTTTGGGGTTAAAAAAATCGCATCTACAGCCTGCCAGCGAATGATCGCCGCTGGCAGGCTGTAGATCCACTCGTTTACCTCCCGTTCCTGTGAACGCGTGTTCACAGGAAATCTCGCCTTTTGCAAGAGGATGCATTGGCGCGTCCAGGAGGAATAACAGGATCGCCGCCAGGACGCAATCCTGCGTTTGGCGGTCCTGAGCTGGTTATAGATGACCTGCAGCAGTGTATGGCAGTTGGGAAATGAAGAGAAAGACCTGCAGGCTTCTATTGGCTAATGTAGGTCATGTGATGTGCCATATTTGCATTTTCTGGGAATATCTTAGGAACGGTGCGTCCTAGAGAGCTGAGACCTGTTCTAAAACCTTTCCGGACACCTGATGTACCTGTGTGCAAAATTTCGTGATTGTTAATGTGACGGTGCAGCTTCCTTTACCGGATATACATACACTCAACTTTATATATTAGTCTAGCAAAAGGACCCGGCTTCACACGGGTATATTTCATTTCATGTTTCTGTGTGTCGTTAAAGGATATTGACAGTATCCCCCATAACAGTGACCTCTACAGCACCCCGCCCCTTAACAGTGACCCCCACAGTCCCCACTCCCTTAACACTACAGTTCCCCGCCACTTTAAAATGTGACCTCCACAGCAGCCCGCCCCTTTAACTGTGAGTTTTACAGCACCCCACTCCCTTAACAGTGACCTCCTCAGGGGCCCGCCCCCTTAACAGTGACCTCCACAGTACCCCGCCCCCTTAACAGTGACCTCCACAGTAACCCGCTGCCTTAACAGTGACCTCCACAGTACCCCGCTGCCTTAACAGTGACCTCACAGTACCCCGCTGTTTGTTGCGCGACACATGTAGCAGTGTAGTTGTGCCCTATGTGTTGCGTGACATATGTCGTCGTGTAGCCCTAGCCTAAAGCTGACCTACAGCAGTGAAGAAAAATGGCTGGGTTGTTATGGAAACCTGGAGTAAAACTGTGTGTATGTGGAGACTAAGGACCTGCAAGCTTCTATTGTCTGATAAGGGTCATGTGACCGTGTGTATGGCAGTTTGGATATAAGGAGAAAGACTTGCAGGCTTGTATTGGCTAATGCAGGTCATTTTTGAGGAATATCTCAGGAACGGTACGTCCTAGAGAGCTGAGACCCCCACAAGATTTCTCTCCAGGTAGCAAGGGATGTGTATACCAAGTTTTATTGAAATTGATGGTTGCGTTTTTGAGTGATCGCGGAACATACATATATACGTCCTTCTTTATATATATAGATACTGTAGATATCTGTCACAACCAGACATCTGAGAAGCTCTGACAGATGCCTTTCAGAACCTCCTCCTTGAGCTTCCTTTGTTTTGCTTTCAGTTCCTCATCTCGTTAGCCTCTCTCAGCTGTCATGTAGTTGGACTGATTGCATCCCTTTAAATTCCTCCCCATAGTGCATCAGTGTGCGGTTTATATTACTTCCTGGAGTGTGTGTGCATGCTGATCCTACTTCCCAGTCTTCTACAAGATAAGTGTTGTGCATTCATTTGTGTTTTTCTGTTTGCTGGATCCCAGGTGACCCTGACTCCCTCCGTATCTAGTGTAGGGAGCCGGTGGTCGTGTCCCCTCACTATTATAGGGTGTTCAGGTGTTATACAGTCGAGGTACGAGGATATGCGATCATCTACCATTGGGATTATCGCATAGGCTGAGCAGTAGAGAGAGCCAGGTCTGATGCAGGGGTCTCCCTTTTGTTCCTTAGTTTTGGATCCAGTGAGTCGTGTATTCATTTTGTGTTGTCTTGTTTCCTGTACACCTTCCGTGACAATATCTTTTAACAACACACACAAACATCTGCGTTTAGGGTTCAGGTTTTGAGATCCGGCAGAAGATCTCACTACCAGTATAAACGGCTTCTGTTTCGATTACACATCAGGATGCATCCGTTCTGTTAGGATGCGGTTGTGTGAAATCAAAACGGAACAAAACGTTTTTTATGATCTGAAGAAGGTATCCATCACCATTGACTTACATTGTTTTTAGTGACCAATCCGGTTTGTTCCGTTTCAATGACCGCACACAAAACCGCAGCTTGCAGTGGTTTTGTGTGTGGTCACAAAATGGAATGCTGCCGGGACAGAAGACATCCGGATCTATCCTGAACCCCAGCGGCTGTAACGTACATTGACCCGCTGCTGCAATGGCCGACATCAGAGATTATGCTGATCTCCAGCTGTTTAACTCCTTAGGTACCTCGGTCAATAGCAACCGTTGCATCTAATTAGATTAATAAATAGAAGGGATACCATCGGTGACCTACAATCCAATTACAGAGTGCCGCTGACGAAGGACCAGGTCTGCCAAGTACAAGAACCTATTGCCTATTGAGCCAACCAGCCTGTCAGTTTACATTTATTCATGTGCACACGGCAGTGTGCTGCTACTTGTAGTCCTTGCTTGCTTTTACATTGCAGTCATTGTAATATGTGCCTGAACCGCATTTTTCACCAAAAAAAACGTAGTTTTTCTAATTTTTACAGTGACAGACATATTTCACTGCACAAGGATCAAGTCCCCTAATGGAGGTCAAGAAAATGTAACAACAAAAACAAAATAAAAGTTAGTTAAATGCACGGTGAACGCCCAAAAGAAAATAAAAAAGCAAAAACAATGTCAGAATTGCTGATTTTTTTTCATTTTGCCTCCAAAAACATAATTAAAAAAAACAAAAAAAACAGCTTGCCCCGCAAAAAAACTTCTCTAAACACTGCTTCGTTCTAAACGCTCTAAACACTGCTTCGTTGATAAAAAAGAGACACAAAAGCAAGTTATTTTGCAAAATGTTTTTACTGAGCAAAAGTAGTAAAATATAAGAAGTGGCGGTATATAAATTTGGTATCACCCACAGAATAAAGATATCAGTGAGCGGGGCCGGGGAACAGTCCGCGTGTCTGCCGGACCACGATCAGTGCTAAGAGATACAGTCAGTTCAGGGGAGGGGCGGTCAGACCAATCACAGTCGTCTGCATGAGTCCTTATACCGCAACATGGTGAGTGCCATAAAAATAAACCCAATGGCTGTTTTTTCCCCATTCCCCAAAAAAAATTATAATAAAAAGTTATTCAATACAATAGATGTTATTAAAATATTCAACTCTTCCCTCATACAGAAATATAAAAAGTTATGGCTTTCTGGAAACTGATGAAAAAAGCCTATGGACTCAATTCTTTGTTTTTACTCATTTGGTCTTTATTAAAAATTTGCAACAGTTCTTCCTCCACACCGGGGCAAAGGTGGGCGAACACATCTGGGGCTTAGACCCTGGATGTTTTGTCCAGGGCCCTAAACCACCATACCACTGTATTTCCATCCTTAGGACAGCGATACACTTGAATTACCGCGGTGGGACATAGGAGCCACCCGCTCCCTGCCGCGCCGTACACTCTCATAGGCCACAAGCCCTGAGACCTTAGGTAGAGTAGAACGGTGCAGATGGCAAAAAGACTTCATCGTGCACCTGCCCTAAAACACAGGTGGCGCATTCATTTGGTCACACACTTCTGAGCTGAGAAGACACCAACTGCGGTATTTTATTTCCACATCCTCATGTTGATGAAGATAGTACTGGAGGCACTATGGAGTAGGGGGCATTATAACTAGGAACACCACAGGGTATACTATAATACTGGGGGCATTATATTGACTGGGGACAGTACAGAGGGGTATTATATTGACCTGGGCAGTACAGAGGGGCACTATACTGACTATGGGTAGTACAGAGGGGCACTATACTGACTATGGGTAGTACAGAGGGGCATTATACCTACTAGGGGCACTACAGGAGACCAGTCTAATTGCAGGGGGTTCTATGGGGGCATTATATATTCTGGTGGTACATGAGGGGGCATTATATTTACCAATAGCACTATAACTAGTATATATAACTACTGGGTGGGGGACTGATATAGGGGCCGTATTACTACTGGGGGTTCAGTGGGGGCATAGTAGAGGTACTCAGTCTCAGGGAGCATTTATATCACTGCAGGCGGCACTATTACTAATGAATGCACTCTTGAGGACTATCTGTTCTGTATGGCACTATTATTTTTGTAGTATACAATGCTTGTGGGCATTAGGGAGCACAGAAGGCACAGTATTGGGGGTAGCAGCAGGATAATTTTTGGGCATCAGGAGGGGAGAATGATAGAAAAATGAGAAACCTAAGATGCCTGTGTGGTAAACTCTCCAGAGACGAGAGATGGCCGAAGGTAGTCATCATGGTGGTCTGGTCTGAAAGAAGACAAGGAAAGAGAATGTCTACATCAAAGGAGACATCACTGGATGTAAGAGGTATGTGGTGCTGTGTTCATAGCGCTGAATGTAATATCCCACTAAATATGTCTTTAGTTCTACAGCCGGGGGGTTGGATTGAAAATTGAACACATATGCACTGGGGCTTGGGCCCTGAACCCTTTGAGATGCCTTCACAGCCTTACTTTCAGAGCATCTGCAGATTGTGGCTTCACCCTCCTAAGTATTTCTTTCCGAGAGCAGCTTTCTGATGGATTTATTGTGGAGCAGAAAGTAACAGTCTGCAGACGCACGGAAAGTGAAATCTGCGGAGGAAAAACTTGAAAATGTTTAATAATAGACCAATCGAAATAAATATATTTTTTTTTAACAAAAATTAGTAGACTGCAATAATAAAAAAAACCACTTTCAAAAGAGTCCATAGCCTGTAAGGGTTAATAGCTTCCTCCTTTCCTGAGACACAATGGGGGAGATTTATCAAACTGGTGTAAAGCAGAACTGGCTTTCTAGTTGCCCATAGCAACCAATCAGATTCCACCTTTCATTTTCCAAAGCAGCTGTCAAAAATGAAAGGTGGAATCTGATTGGCTGCTATGGGCAACTAGAAAGCCAGTTCTGCTTTACACCAGTTTGATAAATGACCTAAAAATTTTTGGGGGATTTTTAGGCCAAGGGCCGGAGGCTGATAGTGAGAGAATCTGGCGGGAAAATTTTTCTTTATGATTTCAGCTGCATTGTTGTCATGATGATAGGACATGTTCACACACATCTGCCATCATACATGCCATGTAGGGCAAATAGATTGTGGTAAATGGTGATTTTAACCCCTTCCTGACCTCCAAATGTCAGCTCTTTAAACATGGCGGCTGCTCAGGAGATGAGCGGGCGCCATAGCCCTGTTTTAAACAGCAGAAATCCGGAGCTAATGTCTGTGATCAGCGTTAAAGCCGTTCAGAGACATTTAACCCCTCAGATGCCATGGTAAATTGTGACCATGACATCTGAGAGGTTTTTCCCTGGGAGCGCTGCACTTCCGGGGCCCGAACGGCTCCCCCATGCCATGATCGAGGGAGCCGTTCGTTCACTGTGGTAACCGCGAGCCTTCTAAAGCCTCCGAGGCTACCACAGCAATTACAGTTCCATAGGAACATAGCAAATCTCCCATACACTGTAATGGTAATTCATTGCAGTCTATGGGAGAAGTGATCCAACGATCGCATGTTCCTAAGAGGACTTACCGTAATATGTGTGTGTGAAAAAATAAATAAATAAATAACTTTTTATAAATATAAAAATTCAAATCTTCCCCCTTTCTCCATAATAAAAATAAAGATCATGCACTGCCACATCCCAAAATGCCCATTTAAAAAAACTTATTTATCCAATTTGGTAAACACATCAAAATGACCGATTCGCCATGTTTTTGTCTCTTCACCTCCCCAAATTTTTATAATAAAAAGTAATCAAAAAGTCACACATACTCCTAGATGGATTAAAAAAACTGCAGATTGCCCTGCAGAAAAATTACCGGTAGCTCTCACACCACCGCATAGATTTAACTATACAAAAGTTATACGGGTCAAAATCTGGTAATGCAAAGCAAAAAAGTTTTTGGTTTTTTTTTAAACTATTAAAACACCAGAAACACTATATAAATGTTTTATCGTTGTAATCGTACTGACCTGGAGAATGAAGAGCATGGGTCAGTTTTACCACAGAGGGAACGCTGTAAAACGAAACCCATAAAACTGTGACAGAATTGCGTTTTTTTCCAATTCCACCCTATTTGGAATTTCTTCCCCTCCCACTGCATCTTATGCAATATTCAACAGCGTCCTTAGAAGGTACAACAGCTATGTAAATGGAAAAGTAAAAAAGATGGCTCTGGGAAGGAGCGTGAGAAAGTCTCAGTAGTGCAGCCTCAGGCTTTCGGCCTGTAACTTCAATTATATCTCAGGACTGGAGTACGGTACTAAGTGCTTTAAGGTTTTAGAGGGTTGGATAATGTCTGATGGAACAATGGAGGAAATTCCAGAAGAAAGGGGAAGCACAAGAGGAGAGTAGGTAGAGCATACCTCCCAACATTTGAAAATCGCAAAGAGGGACAATATTTTCGGCGTGCATCACGGCAGTTTTTTTCATACTAGGCCACACCTCTAACTCCGCCCAAAGCATAAAATGATTGACTCAGTCACAACTGCAGCAGCTGGGGATCAGTTATTGTGGAGCCCCTGGGACAATTGTTTTTCTTGCGCTTCATTATCCATTTAAATATCAGCATATAAATCAGCGGATTATAGATATTTTAAGGTCTAAATAATGAAGTTATGGTCTAATATACAGGTAGAAACCATACAGATAGTTTAGTAAGGAGCAAATTAGTAACTTTATTAATCAACATTTATGCATTAATTCCCCAGGTCGAAAAGAGGGACATTTAAGGATCAAAGAGGGACAGAGGGACTTGGATCAAAAACAGGGACTGTCCCTCCAAAAGATGGACACTTGGTAGGCATGATGTAGAGTGTGACGATTAGTGGTGGGGAGGGGGTTGTCATTGCACAGAAGAGGTTGTGTGTGGGATGGTATCAGTTGCCCCCCAAGAACATCCTTGTCTTCTCCATTGTTTATGGGCAACAGGTATATGAAGAAACACTACTCTATGTCTGAAGGAGCTTCTTCATCCCCAAAGCAGTCCACGCTGGAGTCGGTGGATTTGTTCCATAGTATCTCAGCTGACATTTTCCCCTCATAGATATTTACAGATGCTTCCTCACTGGATTCTTCCTTATTGCTAAAACTAAGAAAAGTTTCAATCCTTGTATTACCCTTCCACTTCCCAGCTATAGAGTACAAGCCAAGAGTGCCATCTTCAAAGCCTATGCAGACTATCCCATCATCATCTGATACTGTCATGGCACAAGGCATTTTCCCAAGGTGACAATGGGCGACTTGTCTTCCGTTGACGACTTCTATTACATTAAGAGTTGAGTTCCCATGGAAATCGCAGTCACATTGGTTCATAGGATCATTGTGAAGGACATAAATGAGGTACTGACCATTGCTGGTCAAATGTTGATATAAAATAGTGGTAGGGTTATGCAAGACGCAATGTTTGTGGGCAGCAGTACGTACAACGTTGACTTCCCCACCCAACGTGATAATTAGGATGTCTCCATCAGATGAGACTTCAAAGAAACAACCAAGGATTGGCAGTGGGATGGAGACTGTGGAGAAGTGGCAGAAGGTTTCCTCTACTATGTTCCAGGTATAAATTTCAGCACTGGAGGTCAACAAGACAATGAAGTCTGGATTGCTACGCACACATTGAAATGCTACGATGGAGTCCTGGTCATGATGTGGAGCTGAACTCTCTACTGACAGAACCAGACCATAAACTGATGGCTAAAAGTCTATTGTCATTGAGGCCTACAACAAATGTTCTCTCATCAGTAATGATAGCCTGGTTAAGTGGTGTACATATTTTGCACACTGTAGTCCCACTTTTGGGCTTCCATACTCTAGAAATTCCATCTTTACACAATGTGACCACAAAATTACTGTTCGGAACGATGAGCAACTGGGATACAGGGTTACATTGGATGCAATGTCTATTGATTCCCGTATCCGTTTCCCAGACGTAAAGTTCGGAAATGATCGATGTTATAAGAAACTCACCATGGGAGGTTACACAGATATTTTCAACTGGATTCCTATGCCTGAATAGGGCCTTTATTTTTGAACTAGGAACATTCCATTGACAAACCACATCTGAACCATCTGATGTGTAGGCATTGCCTTCCGCAGAGCAAAGGAGTATCGATCTTACTGGTCTTCCCGTCTTGGAGTAAGCTGTTGGACTGGCAATAGCTTCCAAATCCCACAATAATATGGAATTACTCTTAGTTATTGCCCTCAGTAAATTCAGCTTAAGGCTCTTGGTAAGCTGCGTGACTTCTCCCGATGGAATATCAATCACGGAAATACATTGTCCGCTTTTTATGCTCCAAACCAAGAGAGATGGGACATTCTCTAGAACTGCAATGACCTGTTCTCCACTCTTGGAAAGAACACAAGAACTGAATTTGTCTTTATGAGGAGGTCTGAAGCTACTTTTCTCCAATGTGAACATTTCCCACACATCCAGAGTTGTCAACTTGCATATTAGTAGATACTTAGAGGAAAATTCTGTAGATATCACCTCAGTGTAGACTTCATCTGAATAATGTTCATCCAAAAGTTCAGGCTTAGAAGGATCTGCTATGCTCCAATCCTGAGATGTCCCACCAGATCGATGATGTACACATCTGATCGATGTATGTATACATCACGTATACCAATCTCTGAAGTGTCCATCTGCAACGTAATTCTTTCGGATAAAAAATTAACATCCAAAATAAAAATTTCAGCAGTTTGACCTATAACAATATTGTCCCCACTACCAACACAAGCAAAATAAGTGATATTTTGAGAAAAAGTGACTTCTTTTTGAAGATCACCAGAATGAACGTCGTAAATGCTAAACACTGGAGAATTCTTAAAACACACAAATAACATTGATTGAGATAAATAATAACAGAAATTTAGCTTGGCTTCTTCGTCAGTACCACATATTTCAATGAGGAAAGTCCAAGAAGAGCAATCAAGGAGGACAATTGACTTTTGAGTGGTGGAAAACGCCAGATGTAGACCCTTGTTGTCCAGAGTAGCAGTAATAACTTCCATATCCTTTGATTGCTGATATACCAAAGCTGTTTTTTCTCTTCTGCTCCAAGTATAAATCCTTCCATCCTGAAGTACCACTAGTAGTTGAGATCTTGCTGCCATCTCCAAGATGGTAACAACGTTTGACGACACTTGGAACTCAACTTTAGTAGGTGGCAGTTTGATTTGGGCTGAATTCAGGATGATCAGGAAGAATTTTTCATGGCCTCACTAAATATTTGTCTAGCAAACCTCAAAAGGCAAGGATAAAGAAAGACAAGGGGCACCACGTTGGACTGGATGATCATATCGAAGCCATTGGGATTATCATTCAGGAGGCAGCTTGATTCTTTGAGCATGGCATAGATGAGGTAGATTTCTTTTCTCTCCATTATTGCCGCTGCTTCTTCTACTGTATGAATCAACAAATTTATGTGACCAGTGCTTAAGAGGGTCTTGTAATATGGCAACACCATCAGTATATCCTTATAGAGATTGTCCAATTTCCCACTTTCTTTCAGATGATAAGGAAGGTCAGTGGCCTTTCGTATGTTGGCCATAAGTTGGTAATTGAAAGACCACGGTTGAGATGGAAGTTGACGGTCAACATAAATTTTGTTAAGTCTGTTGACAATGCTAGAAAAGGATTTTAAGTGCTTTTCTTTTGGTTGAAGGTTGTTTGCTTGACTTATAGATATTGACTTAGCTCTTCTATTTGCCCAACGGCCCCCAAAATAGTCACACATACTTGCATGTAATTTATGAATTACATCTTGACTTTGGAGATATCGTTGAGATACTACCTGCTGGTAAAGTCCATTTGTCCACCATAATAATCTGTATCCGGTAACAACTCTATAGGCAATGCAGTCCTTCAGGTCATGTAAGATATTTGCAATGAGCCAGTCTGGTGCTCTTAACATGCCCACATTGTTATGGACATGGTAAAGTTGAGTGAGGGCCATGTCATCGGCTGACAATACATCAATAAGCTCAACTTCTCCAATCCCAGATCTAGACAATGTGATATAGCTCAACATCCTGGAAATAAACTCATCTCCATACTTCCTTTCAAGTTTTTGCAAAAAGTTTTCAATCGACTGATAAGCATTTTCCCCAAGGGGTTGACTATCGAGATCTTGGTGGGATTTCCATTCCTTGATTACCTTAAAGAGCAAAAGCATTTGCAAGGGAGAAGTGTGGCTTCCCAAGGATCTGTTGACATAAACTTGTTGACCTGAAGTGATTTTCCTTTGGTTATTCAAGAGTTTCATCTTCAGATGGTCATTGCATTCCTTTCTGGTTGGCTTCATGTGAAGATACAGAACCTGGTCTCCATGGCTGCATTGGTTTTGGTTTGTGTGAGTGTTCTCAGTTACAGATAAAATGATCCTCGTGAACTGTGGAAGAGAAGGTGGCAACCACCAAAAAAGTTCTGGATTGCAGCAATGTTTCAGGTTCTCCACGCCATCCAGTATCAGGATGAGTGGTCTTTGCTTAGAAGATACTGAAAGAAGGCCACTAAGGTATTCCACCAACATCACAATGTCATCAATATAGGCCGGTGTGTGGATCTGGTAAATATTGGATAATTGTTCACATAGTCCCATTATCAAGCTGCTAAGAGTCAAACGTTCACCAAATGAGGGCACAAAGCGAATGACGACTGTTGGGTCCCGGTCTCCAAGCCATAAGCGTATCTGAAAGAAGAAACAAATTTAGAGGTGGAAGTGGCACCCATAACTTCAAGATTTGGGCCACCTTTAGGAGGGCACTGGAGAACTTAGGAAGGAACACAAATGATTACAGGATAAACATGCAAATTCCAAAAAAATGGTTCTCTGGTCAGGCTTTATCACATAACCCAGTACTTCATAGTGGAAGTGCCAACTCCGTGCCATGAAGTCATACACACCACCCCTCGGGGGCCCAGAGTATATATTTTTTTGGGGGAGTCATCCCTGTGAACAAGGGACAGGAGAGGTTGGGTCTGAACCCATGGGAAAACATTTGAGAAGAGGTTGATTAATGAGAGAGATGTAGAGATTAGAAAGGGGGGCCCCATAGCAAAGATCAACCTGCCCCCAATAATTGTGCTGTATAGAGAAGTGGGATCCTGTTTCCATAACATTGCGGTGCAGATAGAGTCCTTAACAGGTTTTCAACATCTAATAGTAAAGTGGCCTGGACCAACCTTAACTGTGCCCTCTGTAGGGGCCATTTAGAAGCCATATAGCAGACCTGTAGAACATATGCTCTTGGGGGTTTGCAATATATTGATGAGGATTGCCTACGACAGGTGGACCACTTATGTAATGTAGATGTAAGAGGAGCCACACAGGAATGTAGATGGGAGAGGCTCCACCTGTGGAATGTAGATGGAAAGGGGTCACATGTAAAATGGAAATCAGAGAAAGACCATGCATGAAAGTTTGGTAGGCCATGTATGAAATGTGGCTGGGAGAGTGGCTACAAAGAAAATGTAAATGAAAATGGACCACATGTGGAATGTAAATGGGAGAGGGACCGCATATGGAATATGGAAGGAGAGGGCCATGTATGAACTGTAGAAAGGAGAGGGACCACATGTGAAATTTGGAAGGGACAGTAATCATGTATTGACTGTAGATAGAGGAGGGACAACGTATGAAATTTAAAAGAGAGGGGCCACGTGTGGAATGTAGATGGAAGAGGGAACACATATGGAAGGGATAGGGGCCATATATGAACTGTAGAAGACCCACGTGGAAAGGATGGGGGTCACGTATGGACTGCAGATGGGAGAGGTTCCATTTATGAAATATGGATGGGAGAAATGCCATGCATGGAATGTAGATTGCGGAGTTTCCTCGTAAGTATGGTAAATGTGACGTGGCTGTTTTCCATATCTGATATCTGGATGTTCAGAGGGTGACAATGGTTGACGACTTGTGACTTCACAAGACCCTTATAAGAAGCAGTCAGTCAGTACATTACCTTCTTCCCACAAGATGCCAGAAGAAGCGTCTTTCCGCAGCCTGGTTCTCCAGACACGACCAGCAGTTTCCGGGACTTATCATACAGTATATACGTTCTTATACTGTCTTCCTCTCTGAACTCATGTTCCTGCAGGTCTGAATACATTGTACATAAGGAGAGGTGATTGAGAACATCCTCAGAGCCATTCCTCAGGGGCCCAGGACATCTACGGGCACATCTGTCAATCATCTTCACCATATCTCCGTAGAACTGTCTGCACAGTCCCTCTGCATAGACTTGCTCTTTCTCTTCCGTGTAGCCCACCTTGATGTCACATGTTGTAGTGGTGCTGTAGACTTGGAGACCCTCGGTATAGGACATTGCCGGAATGAAGACGTCTCTGAGATGGCACAGCCTGGAGTAGCCCTCAGATGGTCCTCTCTCCGATGTCTCTGCTTTTTCTCTATGTTTCTGGATAGACTTAAAGGGCACCTTGTGTATGTAGCAGATGCTTCTCTCCAGGTCACGGACTGGACCATTTTGTAGAGCGAATAAAAGTTCGTCTTCCAAGGCTAAAATAAATGAATAAATAACATTTTAATAAATGTTGTGGGCTCAGCTTTCAGACTTTCACAAATTAAACTCTTGTGGCATTTCTGGCTGCCTGACAACTCTGTTCATCAGAATGTCGTTGTCACAATGTATCCTTAGCAGCCATCGCACCATACACAGTCATCATCACAGATCTCAGCATTACGCTGAGTTCACACTTCAGACATAGGGTATAATGGGAAGATTTCCTCCTGTTCTGTGTTTTTGACTCGTACCTGGTTTTGGCTCAAAATAACTGATGGAAATAACTGACCAAATAACTGAAGTGTAAACTTGGCCTACCCTTTAAGGACCCATGACGTAGCTGTACGTCATGGGTCCTGTCCCTAAACATGGCGCCCGCTCGCTCGTGCAGCGGGCGCCTAAGCTGTGGGGTCTCTGCTATTTTAAATAGCAGAGACCCGTGGTACATGTATGCGATCAGCCATAAGGCTGATCGCATGCATCTTATTTTTCAGATGCCGTGGTCAAATGTGACCACGGCATCTGCGCAGACCGGAACCGGAAGTCGCGTGCTTCTGGTACAGTAACAGCGCTCCCCGGCAGAGATCGGGGAGCCTGTTACCCTGCACTAATTAACCGTAGCCTTAAAGGGGTATTATCATCTTAATGATTTAACAGTGATCATTTTTCTAAATATATTTAATTAACAAATTCCCACCCCTTAGAAGAAAATAAACCTATACTTACCTGACTGTTGTCTTCCGTCTCCCCTGGTTACGGCCACCGCTCTTCTCAGGAATTGCGGTGGCCGCACGTGCCAGGCGACTTCTTTTCTTCTCCCGGCCAGCCGCGCGATGTGCTGAACGCGCACGCCGAGTCCGCGCATGCGCCCTGGTGACTTCTTCCTGACAAGTATACTATACTGGCCAGGAAGAAGTCACCAGGGCGCATGCGCGGACTCAGCGTGCGCGTTCAGTACAGCGAGCGGCCCGGCCGGGAGAAGACATCAATGAAGATGGAGCCCGCCCCCTGCCGAAACCAGGAAGTGGACAGCGTGCCGGGAGCAGGTAAGTATAAACCTGCGTCTTGAGAAAACCCCTTTAAGCAGGCATCAGGGTCAATTAGATGTATATACCAATAGAGGCCACCAGGTGGCAGGCTTGTATTGCAAAAGAAGTCTTTACTGGTGAATATTTACCCATTAATAAAGACTATGGGCAATCAAATGATTGCCAGTTATTGTCACCCAAGGTGACTTAAAAAAAAAGGAAAAAAAAAAAGTTTTTACAAATATAAATAAATAAATAATAAAAAAAAAAAAGTTCAAATCACCCCCCTTTCCTTAAAATAAAAATACTTAACCAATAAAAATAAATAAACATCATAGGCATCGCCGCATGCGAAAACATCCATACTATTAAAATATAACTATATTAATGGCATACAGCAAATGGCGTAGCGGGAAAAAAAATAAAAACTGTGAATTTGCAATTTTTTGTCATTTCAACTACCCAATAATTTTTTTTATAAAAAGTGATCAAAAAGTCACAGACACTTACAATTGGTATCACTGAAAAGAACAGATTGCCCCGCAAAAAATTTGCCCTCACACAGCCCGATACACATAAATACAAAAAAGTTATAGGGGTCAGAATATGGTTATAAAAAAAAAATCCTCAAAGTTTTTTTTTTTCAGTATTAAAACGCACAAAAAATTATACAAGTGTGGTATCGTTTGAACCGTACTGACCTGGAGAATGAAGATCACAGGTCATTTTTACCGCATAGTGTACAGTGTAAAAAATAAAAACCTTTATCAGAATTGCGTTTTTTCCCAATTCTACACCATTTGGATTTTCTTCCCCGCTTCCTACTACATGGTATGCAACTGTAAATGGTGCCATTAGAAAGTACAACTTGTCCCGTGAAAAATAAGGCTCATAAGGCTATGTGAATGGAAAAATAAAAAAGTTAGGACTATGTGAAGGCAGGGAGGGAAAAACAAAAACGCAAAAATGGAAAATCCTAGGGTCCTTAAGGGATAAATCAGATAGTAAACAAATGCAGTTCTAAATATCAACCACATGGTGGCGATAGAGCTCTTTTTATGAGTAGCTTCCGACATTTTATAACTTACATTTATTTAGTACAAAAATATGACTTTTACCTGATGTCACATACTTCTGTGCCTGCACCTCTCCCAGAATCCCCCTCTGCACACATAATGGAACAATCATACGCAAGATCTGTCTGATTTCCTGAGAAGCTGTATACACCAAGTCACGGTTATCTGTCATCTGCAGACAAACACAAGCCATATGGTGGTGGTATACAATATAGCACATTGTACTAATGAGGAAAACACAAAAGATCACATAAACATCATAGGTATAATTACAGTTCAAATAACACTCCTAATTCTACTGTTCAATGTTTTACCTATAGACGGCAGTATAATTGTAGTAATATTTCTGTACATAGGAGCAGTATTATAGTAGTTATATTCTTGTACATAGGAGCAGTATTATAGTAGTTATATTCTTGTACATAGGAGGCAGTATTATAGTAATTATATTCTTGTACATAGGAGCAGTATTATAGTAGTTATATTCTTGTACATAGGAGGTGGTATTATAGTAGTTATATTCTTGTACATAGGAGCAGTATTATAGTAGTTATATTCTTGTACATAGGAGGTGGTATTATAGTAGTTATATTCCTGTACATAGGAGGTGGTATTATAGTAGTTATATTCTTGTACATAGGAGGCAATATTATAGTAGTTATATTCTTGTACATAGGAGGCAGTATTATAGTAGTTATATTCTTGTATATAGGAGGCAGTATTATAGTAGTTATATTCTTGTACATAGGAGGCAATATTATAGTAGTTATATTCTTGTACATAGGAGCAGTATTATAGTAGTTATATTCTTGTACATAGGAGGCAGTATTATAGTAGTTATATTCTTGTACATAGGAGGCAGTATTATAGTATTTATATTCTTGTACATAGGAGCAGTATTATAGTAGTTATATTCTTGTACATAGGAGGCAGTATTATAGTAGTTATATTCTTGTACATAGGGAGCAGTATTATAGTAGTTATATTCTTGTACATAGGAGCAGTATTATAGTAGTTATATTGTTGTACATAGGAGGCAGTATTATAGTAGTTATATTCTTGTACACAGGAGCAGTATTATAGTAGTTATAGTCTTGTACATAGGAGCAGTATTATAGTAGTTATATTCTTGTACATAGGAGGCAGTATTATAGTAGTTATATTACTGTATATAGGAGCAGTATTATAGTAGTTGTATTCTTGTACATAGGAGCAGTATTATAGTAGTTATATTCTTGTACATAGGAGCAGTATTATAGTAGTTATATTCTTGTACATAGGAGCAGTATTATAGTAGTTATATTCTTGTACATAGGAGCAGTATTATAGTAGTTATAGTCTTGTACATAGGCGGTAGCTTTCATAGTATAGTAAGAGTGTTCTTTGAGAACTACAGGTTGCAGACCACAAACCTATAGTAATTATGTATTTCACAATAATCTGAGAGATGTTATTATTAAACCTTTATTGTTCTTTGGTATTTGCAACATCAGCTATACAGAAGACAATGAGAAATGCACAGGATTGCAACAATTCTTTATGACTTCCTATGAAAAAATGTGACTCCTGTTTGTCTATGAAGACCTAGTTTGGCTCAGGTATATATGATTAAGACTGCATGTAGTGGTTGAAACATGTAAGTGATGGAGCCTGTTCCTATTAAAGTTAGCTATTTTACTGAACGCTGACTCAGATTGCCAACATTTTGTATATAAATACAATGTCAGTACCTGTCCTAGATCCCATTTTAACTGTTCCCCTTTATACAGCAGAGTATATGCCGGTGGGATGGCATTTTCATCTTGGAGATACCAGGTCTGGAGAACTCTTGTGCAGACTTTATGTTCCTCCGCGATGTGAAGAATCTTCTCAAACTCTTCACACTCAATCTCTGCAGGTAGACAGGATTGTCCATAATCTTCTCCTATGAGAGCCTGTGGAACAGAACATGGTATCCAGATGTTGTACATCCTATATAGGCAGATGCCCAGGTCACTACCGATATGAGAAAGTAGGAATTTCTCAGGGCCTTAAAAAATAACTTTCTTTCCACATAAAATACTGGAGAAGGCAGTGACAAGTATGAGGTACATGTATGTACAGGAGAAACTCTATTAAAAGGACTCTGTCAGGTCTTCATCTTAGGGCAGTTTTAGAATACAGGTGGGTGGGATGAGATAGGAATATATAGTTTTTTATTACTTCAAATGGTATTTTTATGTTACAAACTTTCGCTTTCACTCAAAAAAGCCTGTGAGTCCTGCTAACCCCTTCCACTCATAGAGAAAGCCTGTGAGTCCTGCTAACCCCTTCCACTCATAGAGAAAGCCTGTGAGTCCTGCTAACCCCTTCCACTCATAGAGAAAGCCTGTGAGTCCTGCTAACCCCTTCCACTCATAGAGAAAGCCTGTGAGTCCTGCTAACCCTTTCCACTCATAGAGAAAGCCTGTGAGTCCTGTTTCCCCCTCCACTCATAGAGAAAGCCTGTGAGTCCTGCTAACCCTTTCCACTCATAGAGAAAGCCTGTGAGTCCTGCTAACCCCTTCCACTCATAGAGAAAGCCTGTGAGTCCTGTTTCCCCTTCCACTCATAGAGAAAGCCTGTGAGTCCTGTTTCCACCACCCACACATAGAGAAAGCCTGCGAGTCCTGCTTCCCCCTCCACTCATAGAGAAAGCCTGTGAGTCCTGTTTCCACCACCCACACATAGAGAAAGCCTGTGAGTCCTGCTTCCCCCTCCACTCATAGAGAAAGCCTGTGAGTCCTGCTTCCCCCTCCACTCATAGAGAAAGCCTGTGAGTCCTGCTCCCCCCTCCACTCATAGAGAAAGCCTGTGAGTCCTGCTCCCCCCACTCACACATAGAGAAAGCCTGTGAGTCCTGCTCCCCCCACTCACACATAGAGAAAGCCTGTGAGTCCTGTTTCCACCACTCACACATAGAGAAAGCCTGTGAGTCCTGATTCCCCCTCCATTCATAGAGAAAGCCTGTGATTCCTGCTTCCCCCTCCACACATAGAGAAAGCTTGTGAGTCCTGTTTCCCCCTCTACTCATAGAGAAAGCCTGTGAGTCCCGCTTCCCCCTCCGCACATAGAGAAAGCCTGTGAGTCCTGCTTCCACCTCCACACATAAGGAAAGCTTGTGGGTGCATAATGATATATATCTCCAGGCTCAGCCCCTATGCTACCCTGCTTTTAGAAAGGAGACCTGACATTACTGCTTTAAAGGGATTCTCCAGGATTTAATTCACTTGGGAGCAGCGCTGCAGTAACCAGTTCTGTCCACTACGCAACAAATGGAGCTGTAGTTCCAGCCTCAGAGCTACTCCCAAACAGCTGGTCGTTGGGGGTGTCGGGTGTCAGACCCCACCGATCTGATATTCATGTCTTATCCTGTGGGTCGGTCATCAATTGTTAAAACCTAGAGAACACCTTTAAGGCAGCTAGAACTTAATAAAGGGACATCCCCAATGACGCACCATGTATGTCGGCCTCAGCCGTAGAAGAGGTACTGGAGCCCCCCACTATTGCCTCAATGTTTGTGGACACCCATTAAATTAATAGGGTCACCATCTACTTGTTGATATGGAAACCCCAATACGATATATAGGGTGGTCCAACCATTTAAAATAATTCCTGTCCGGAGCGTAGCCTCCTTCTTACCACAAAGCATGGCCCAGCGGAGGTCCGGAGACATTCCTCCAGCAGACGCATACGGATCTGTCGAATTTGTGAGCTGTAAAAGTCCCCAGGATGAATTCCATGATAACCGTCTATAACCTGCAGGGACCGAAACGTAGATGACCTTTTGGAGACACTACAAAGACTGTCCATAATGGGACCTTACACTGGATTATCTTTGTCAGACACACAGATGCCGGATTAAAGGAATGTTTCCATATATAAATGTATTTTTATTGTATGCTGTATCCTTTATAACATCATTGTGTTGTGCTTGAGTTATATCTATGGTATATTATACTTTCCAACAAAAAGGACCGTTTTCCCAGAAATCCAGAAGAGAAGGCAAATTCCCTGAGCATCTCGGCTATAAATTATACTCACTTTCCACTCTTAGGCACTCACTGCAGACCATGTCCATCTGTCCTGGGAGTCTGGATTAACTGAGGTCTGGTCTGAGGCATCTGGTGTCTGTACTAAGGAGGACTGGTTTGGGTCCTTGTTTTTTTTTATTTAAGGAGGCATGATCTGGAGACTGTTTATTTAGGGGTTTAGTCTGGGGTCTGTATAAAGGGAAATTTGGTCTGGGGTCTGTAAAAAGGGGTCCTGATTTGTGTCTATTGAGGGGCCTTGTCTTGGGTCTATATTGGTTTTGGAGGACTGTAGTATGGACTGTATTTATTTAGGGGGTTTGTCTGGGGTCTGTATAAAGGGGTTCTGATTTCTGACTATTAAAGGGGCCTGGTCTTGGGTCTGTATTTGTTTACGAGGACTAACGTATGGACTGTATTTATTTAGGAGTTTGATCTGGGGTCTGTATAAAGGGGTTCTGATTTGTGACTATTAAGGGGCCTGGTTTGGGGGTCTGGATTTGTTTATGAGGACTAACATATGGACTGTATTTATTTAGGGGGTTGGTCTGGGGTCTGTATAAAGGGGTCCTGATTTGTGACTATTAAGGGATCTAGTCTTGGGTCTGTACTTATTTTGGAGGACTGTTATATGGACTGTACTTATTTAGGGGCCTGGTCTGGGGTCTGGATTTGTTATAAGTTGTGACAAAGAGGGTCATATATACTATTTGTGATTCACATGCCACAGTTTGGGGTTATTCTTTCTTTTCATAACTTCTATGATTTCCCTTGTCCACAGTTTTGAAGCCTGTGGTATATACAGGGCATCTATAAGGGCTGAGGTTACGGTTTTCTCTATGCGTTCAGATCAGATCCCACATTTCCATCATTTCACCAGTTGGTGCCTGTTCCATGACTCTACCTGAAACTCCAGCCCGTGCACATGGCGGCAATATTCCCTCAGCTTTGGGTAGACCTTCGTGCTCAGAGCCGCCCTCGCCTTCATAGACTCTGAGCAAAACAGGAAAATGAATATTAATGTATTTACTAAATAACATGGTCAGGTGTCTGCTGAGCTGTGTATCTAATCCTATCCTGTGTGATACTGTCTGCTGAGCTGTGTATCTAATCCTATCCTGTGTGATACTGTCTGCTGAGCTGTGTATCTAATCCTATCCTGTGTGATACTGTCTGCTGAGCTGTGTATCTAATCCTATCCTGTGTGATACTGTCTGCTGAGCTGTGTATCTAATCCTATCCTGTGTGATACTGTCTGCTGAGCTGTGTATCTAATCCTATCCTGTGTGATACTGTCTGCTGAGCTGTGTATCTAATCCTATCCTGTGTGATACTGTCTGCTGAGCTGTGTATCTAATCCTATCCTGTGTGATACTGTCTGCTGAGCTGTGTATCTAATCCTATCCTGTGTGATACTGTCTGCTGAGCTGTGTATCTAATCCTATCCTGTGTGATACTGTCTGCTGAGCTGTGTATCTAATCCTATCCTGTGTGATACTGTCTGCTGAGCTGTGTATCTAATCCTATCCTGTGTGATACTGTCTGCTGAGCTGTGTATCTAATCCTATCCTGTGTGATACTGTCTGCTGAGCTGTGTATCTAATCCTATCCTGTGTGATACTGTCTGCTGAGCTGTGTATCTAATCCTATCCTGTGTGATACTGTCTGCTGAGCTGTGTATCTAATCCTATCCTGTGTGATACTGTCTGCTGAGCTGTGTATCTAATCCTATCCTGTGTGATACTGTCTGCTGAGCCGTGTATCTAACCCTATCCTGTGTGATACTGTCTGCTGAGCCGTGTATCTAATCCTATCCTGTGTGATACTGTCTGCTGAGCCGTGTATCTAATCCTATCCTGTGTGATACTGTCTGCTGAGCTGTGTATCTAATCCTATCCTGTGTGATACTGTCTGCTGAGCTGTGTATCTAATCCTATCCTGTGTGATACTGTCTGCTGAGCTGTGTATCTAATCCTATCCTGTGTGATACTGTCTGCTGAGCTGTGTATCTAATCCTATCCTGTGTGATACTGTCTGCTGAGCTGTGTATCTAATCCTATCCTGTGTGATACTGTCTGCTGAGCTGTGTATCTAATCCTATCCTGTGTGATACAGTCTGCTGAGCTGTGTATCTAATCCTATCCTGTGTGATACTGTCTGCTGAGCTGCTGTATCTAATCCATCATGTGTGATACTGTCTGCTGAGCTGTGTATCTAATCCTATCCTGTGTGATACTGTCTGCTGAGCTGTGTATCTAATCCTATCCTGTGTGATACTGTCTGCTGAGCTGTGTATCTAATCCTATCCTGTGTGATACTGTCTGCTGAGCTGTGTATCTAATCCTATCCTGTGTGATACTGTCTGCTGAGCTGTGTATCTAATCCTATCCTGTGTGATACTGTCTGCTGAGCTGTGTATCTAATCCTATCATGTGTGATACTGTCTGCTGAGCTGTGTATCTAATCCTATCATGTGTGATACTGTCTGCTGAGCTGTGTATCTAATCCTATCCTGTGTGATACTGTCTGCTGAGCTGTGTATCTAATCCTATCATGTGTGATACTGTCTGCTGAGCTGTGTATCTAATCCTATCCTGTGTGATACTGTCTGCTGAGCTGTGTATCTAATCCTATCCTGTGTGATACTGTCTGCTGAGCTGTGTATCTAATCCTATCATGTGTGATACTGTCTGCTGAGCTGTGTATCTAATCCTATCCTGTGTGATACTGTCTGCTGAGCTGTGTATCTAATCCTATCCTGTGTGATACTGTCTGCTGAGCTGTGTATCTAATCCTATCCTGTGTGATACTGTCTGCTGAGCTGTGTATCTAATCCTATCCTGTGTGATACTGTCTGCTGAGCTGTGTATCTAATCCTATCCTGTGTGATACTGTCTGCTGAGCTGTGTATCTAATCCTATCCTGTGTGATACTGTCTGCTGAGCTGTGTATCTAACCTATCCTGTGTGATACTGTCCTGCTGAGCTGTGTATCTAATCCTATCCTGTGTGATACTGTCTGCTGAGCTGTGTATCTAATCCTATCCTGTGTGATACTGTCTGCTGAGCTGTGTATCTAATCCTATCATGTGTGATACTGTCCTGCTGAAGCTGTGTATCTAATCCTATCCGTGTGATACTGTCTGCTGAGCTGTGTATCTAATCCTATCCTGTGTGATACTGTCTGCTGAGCTGTGTATCTAATCCTATCCTGTGTGATACTGTCTGCTGAGCTGTGTATCTAATCCTATCATGTGTGATACTGTCTGCTGAGGTGTGTATCTAATCCTATCCTGTGTGATACTGTCTGCTGAGCTGTGTATCTAATCCTATCCTGTTGACTGTCGCTGCGTTTATCTAATAATCCTATCCTGGTGATCTGCTGCTGAGCTGTGTATCTAATCCTATCCTGTGTGATACTGTCTGCTGAGCTAGTGTATCTAATCCTATCCTGTGTGATACTGTCTGCTGAGCTGTGTATCTAATCCTATCCTGTGTGATACTGTCTGCCTGAGCTGTGTATCTAATCCTATCCTGTGCTGATACTGTCTGCTGAGCTGTGTAATCTAATCCTATCATGTGTGATACTGTCCTGCTGAGCTGGTATCTAATCCTATCATGTGTGATACTGTCTGCTGAGCTGTGTATCTAATCCTATCCTGTGTGATACTGTCCTGCTGAGCTGTGTATCTAATCCTATCCTGTGTGATACTGTCTGCTGAGCTGTGTATCTAATCCTATCCTGTGTGATACTGTCTGCTGAGCTGTGTATCTAATCCTATCCTGTGTGATACTGTCTGCTGAGCTGTGTATCTAATCCTATCCTGTGTGATACTGTCTGCTGAGCTGTGTATCTAATCCTATCCTGTGTGATACTGTCTGCTGAGCTGTGTATCTAATCCTATCCTGTGTGATACTGTCTGCTGAGCTGTGTATCTAATCCTATCCTGTGTGATACTGTCTGCTGAGCTGTGTATCTAATCCTATCATGTGTGATACTGTCTGCTGAGCTGTGTATCTAATCCTATCATGTGTGATACTGTCTGCTGAGCTGTGTATCTAATCCTATCATGTGTGATACTGTCTGCTGAGCTGTGTATCTAATCCTATCCTGTGTGATACTGTCTGCTGAGCTGTGTATCTAATCCTATCCTGTGTGATACTGTCTGCTGAGCTGTGTATCTAATCCTATCCTGTGTGATACTGTCTGCTGAGCTGTGTATCTAATCCTATCCTGTGTGATACTGTCTGCTGAGCTGTGTATCTAATCCTATCCTGTGTGATACTGTCTGCTGAGCTGTGTATCTAATCCTATCTGTGTGATACTGTCTGCTGAGCTGTGTATCTAATCCTATCCTGTGTGATACTGTCTGCTGAGCTGTGTATCTAATCCTATCATGTGTGATACTGTCTGCTGAGCTGTGTATCTAATCCTATCCTGTGTGATACTGTCTGCTGAGCTGTGTATCTAATCCTATCCTGTGTGATACTGTCTGCTGAGCTGTGTATCTAATCCTATCCTGTGTGATACTGTCTGCTGAGCTGTGTATCTAATCCTATCCTGTGTGATACTGTCTGCTGAGCTGTGTATCTAATCCTATCCTGTGTGATACTGTCTGCTGAGCTGTGTATCTAATCCTATCCTGTGTGATACTGTCTGCTGAGCTGTGTATCTAATCCTATCCTGTGTGATACTGTCTGCTGAGCTGTGTATCTAATCCTATCCTGTGTGATACTGTCCTGCTGAGCTGTGTATCTAATCCTATCCTGTGTGATACTGTCTGCTGAGCTGTGTATCTAATCCTATCCTGTGTGATACTGTCTGCTGCGCCGTGTATCTAATCCTATCCTGTGTGATACTGTCTGCTGAGCTGTGTATCTAATCCTATCCTGTGTGATACTGTCTGCTGAGCTGTGTATCTAATCCTATCCTGTGTGATACTGTCTGCTGAGCTGTGTATCTAATCCTATCCTGTGTGATACTGGTCCTGCTGAGCTGTGTATCTAATCCTATCCTGTGTGATACTGTCTGCTGAGCTGTGTATCTAATCCTATCCTGTGTGATACTGTCTGCTGAGCTGTGTATCTAATCCTATCCTGTGTGATACTGCCTGCTGAGCTGTGTATCTAATCCTTCCTGTGTGATACTGCTGCTGAGCTGTGTATCTAATCCCATCATGTGAGATACTGTTGCTGAGCTGTGTATCTAATCCGCATTGCATTGGCTGGTATCTAATCCCATCATGTGTAGATACTGTCTGCTGAGCTGTGTATCTAATCCTATCCTGTGTGATACTGTCTGCTGAGCTGTGTATCTAATCCCATCCTGTGTGATACTGTCTGCGGTTGTTATATCTCGGTTATTGTCGGTGACCACCTGAGACTCTCCACACTCCAGAAGTCTCCGCCCATTTTTCAGACGTGGTGCATTTCTCATTGGATTTACATTATATGAAGTTGGATGCCAGAGAAAGTGGAGCAGCTGAGACCTCGGCCAGGATGTCACAAAAACAAGGAAAACATCAACAACCATTTTCAAAGAATTTCCCTTGTATATAAAACAGTCCTTTAAATTTACAGGGTGAGGATGTGGTGGATAGAGGGTGTGCTCTGGTCGCAGGATAAAAGCGGCGCAGTGCGGCCATTATGCATCCCAAAATAGAGGCTTATACGAAGGGAATAATCTGCTGTACTATTTCTTTCCAGAGGAAATATCTCTGCGACAGTTTTAGACTCCTGCGTTATTTTTTGCTTGTTGTGGCATTTGGTGCAGACGGTTCCTACTGTTCGCTGCAGCAATCAGCGCCGCTTGTTACCGTTACATCTCAGCTCCTTAAAAAAACATTTTACAGTAAAATCAAAAATAATATGTTGTGTGGAGCCTTCCTATTCTGCTGCATTCTAATTTGTCTTAGCTATGAATAGAATGCTAGAACCACAGTGAAGACTGACACAATCTATACAGAAGACTGCAGTGGCATAGTATCAATGCAGGATTATCAGAGCAATGGAAAGCTGGGTGACAAACCATAGCAATGCTGTAAAGACAGC
Organism: Bufo gargarizans; assembly: GCF_014858855.1. NCBI lineage: Eukaryota > Metazoa > Chordata > Amphibia > Anura > Bufonidae > Bufo > Bufo gargarizans. Next base: position 44,151,730 of record NC_058082.1, on the reverse strand, counting down.
TATGAGGGGTTGTCATTCAGGATGTTACCCATTTACGATATCGGATGCTTTAAAGTGCATCGGTCTGCACAGTCAACTCTATTAAATCAGGCATACTGTCTGGTAGGGATGATCCTGATATAGACTATAGGTATAGGGGGTGAAGAGCTTACAGTCACACCTGATCCTGAGGGGACCTAAAGACGACACCAGTGTTATAAGTGGCACATGGTAGGTGCGGGTCCTATTACAGATTTTACACTGGGGTCCAGAAGGTAAAATTTAAAGGGCATCTGTCAGCAAGATCAACTTTATTAAACCAGACATACTGTCTGGTAGGCTTGATCCTGCTGATTAAAATTATACTTATTTTGTGAAAATTGGTTGCAGCGTTCCCGAGAAATAACACTTTTATTCTTTATGTCAATGAGGGCTTCAGTGCACAGAGGGGCGGGGCCTAGCCCCTTTGCGTTTCAGCACTGGTCACGCCCCCTCAATGCTCTGAAGCTCTCATTAGCATAAATAATAAAAGTCTTTTTACTCGGGAACGCCGCAACCGATTTTCACAAGGCTGGTGTCATTTTAATCAGCAGGATCAACTCTACTGATCAGTATGTCTGGATTAATAAGGTTGATCCTTCTGACAGGCGCCCTTTATGCCTCATTTACACAGTCAGTGTTTGGTCAGTGACTTTGAGCCAAAACAAGGATTGGAGCCTCCACAGACTTAAGGAGTAAGGGAAAGATCTGCACCTGTTCTGTGTTTAGCTCCGCACCTGGTTTTGGCTCAAAATCACTGATGGAAATCACTGACCGAACACTGAACTAGGGATCAATCCTGGAACTAACATGTGCCATTTATATATGTGGTGTCTTCTTATGTAGCAGATAGATCTTTAGGGCCTCTCAGGCCCGGGTGCGGCTGTAAGCTCTTCACCCCTATAGCTACACCTCTGCAGTAGGCACAGAATAGTAACTCACTTAAAGGGTAAGACTCATTGTTTCGCAGTGTGCAGAGACCGCCTGGCATCAGTTGACAGGCGGATCCTTTAGTAGTCCCTACAGAACTAACAAGACCAAAAACGTGCCACCCAATGTGTACAAAAGTCCATCTAGACGCCTTGTGTGACCACGGCCTAAAGGGTTTCTTCCTCAGAAAAAAATAAAATCTCCAACTTCTGACTTACCCACGGGCTCTGCACACAGGAAAACCTTCACCACTTCTCGCTCCCTTGTGGTAGGGATGTGGTCAAAGTCCCCACATAATATGGCCTGGTCCTCCGCTCCATCATACTCCATGGAGTCCCGATCTCTGTGTCCAGGCCCCGGACCCTCTGCAGTGATCAGCCCCCCGTCATAGACTGATAGGTTTTTATGTGGAGACTTTTCTCTTAACTTCCAACAGGAAATTCCTCCATTAATCGGAAGTGTTAATCTTCACATCCCGTTCCACCACTTCAAGATCTCCTCACATCTTCTTAGAGGTTGGGTTTCTGAAGGCTCTTAATGGCTGATTGTTTATCTTGTTCAAGGTTTCCTTCCTCGCTTGTATCAGGAGAAGCATAACCTAAGAACTAGAGAGGATGGACTGTGTACTGAAGAGTCCTGGCTACTTACTGACTGTCTCCAGACTGAGTAGTTATGTATTGTCAAATCCATATGTCAGCTTTGCCATGACCTTCATCCACAGTGTCTCATGTTTGATCCTTGGCCTCTCAATGATGATCCTGATTTAGGTATCGTGCACATAAATGTAAGGGCTCTGTGCGGACCACAAAGAGCGGTCTGCAATGCGCGGGCACCGGCCTTGTGCCCTCCATGCTGCGGGTACGGACCCATTAACTTGACCCATAATCAAAATAGGACTCACAAAGCAGGTGGTGGACCTCCTGGGAGTGATGTCTGATTTGACCCTTGGTTTTAGAGTAGTGGAAGGTTTAAAACCAACACTGGTCTATTATAGTTAAGGTATTAACGACAGCTCCCCTGGAGGCCTAGGTACAGAAGGGGGTCAACACTATCAATGATGGTCAAATGTATAGGAGTCTAAATAAGGGGTCTAGTGCATGTAAGAGGTCAGCACCAGAAATCCATGGAGGCTTAGGGCAGGGAAAGGGTTAATTTGAAAATCTCTGGTGGACTAGGGCAAAAAGATGGGCATTCCTGGTGGTCCAGTGTAGGAAGTGGCTCGTGTCAGCATCCCTGGTGGTCTTGAGCAGGAGGGAGTTAATGTCAAAACCCTTGGTATTCTAGGGTAGGAAGGTGTTAATGTCAGGGTAGAAAGGAGCTGATGTGAGCATTCATTGTGGTCTACGTGGCAAGAAAGAGTTAATGTCAGCAACCTTAATGGTCTAGGGTAGGAAGTTGTTAATGTCAGAGGCGTATCTGTCACAAGGCAAACAAGGCATTTGCCTAGGGCGGCACTTGCCAATGGGGCGGCAAAATGCCTTGTTTGCTTAGTGATAGTTACACAATACCCTGGCAGAGCCCCACAAGCTCTTCTGTCTCCATTAGTATACATCCAGCCATGGAGCCTTCTCCCCGGTACAGGACAGCAGCCATGTGTGCCCGGCAGCCGCCCCGGGGAGGGGTGAGCGCGGGTTGTCATGGAGAGTGGGAGGGGAGACATGACTGTCGGGGAGGGGAGAGGAAGTGTGCGGCACAAACACCCCCTCCCCCGCCTGTCCCAGCACTGACACCGGGGCTGCCCGCATGTGATGGCTCCTCTCTAGCTCCAGCCGCCTCTACAAGGAGACACCAGAGACAGGTTACAGGATGAGCTGACCATGGACGCTGCATCCACCAGTGAGTGGGGCCGCCAGGGGACCTGTCACATGTGATTTCCTCACCCCAGGGTGATGCGTGTTGACAAACAGCCCTGCAGCTCGTCATGGCCGCACGTGGGTCCCCAGTGTAAGCCCTGGAGATGACATTGTGTAGGCAGCCTGTGCCCCGTCCATGGTGGCCTGCCCAGGACTGTGGGGTTACTTTGCTGCTGCTGCCTCCTCTTCCATCTGCAGCCTAAACTATGGAGCCTCTGAAGGTCACACACAGGGGGGCACATGAGGGGAGATGCCCCCAGGAAGAGCCCTAACCTTCTACCCTGGCATGTAGATGCTGGGCTGCCTGGTAGAGTCTGATGCTAGAAAGTCTGGTTGTGCCCACCTGCAGTAATATAGGAGAGCAATGAAATCAGTGCCCATCCCCGGGCACCTCAGGAAGTGCCCAGCGCCCATCACTTTACACAAAGCTCCTGGTCTGGCCAGGAGACACCATTGCTGAGTCCTCATTGCTATCTTCTGATGGGACGTGGTCATTGGGCATGGTAAATGTAGAACTGGATGGCTTTTTAGGTATCTTGGAAAGTAGGGCGATCAGTCTTTCTAGCGAAGGACCACAATTATCCTCAAAATGCTCGTGTGTCGTCTGGTTATCAGGACCAGGTAAGTGTAGACTTAGGGGGGGGGGGGGCAGTATTACACAATCTTTATATTTTTTTTTATACATATACAGATTGTGTAATACTGCCCCTCACCCCCATCCAACCAACACAGAAATTAGCACCAATGTATTAAATAAAATGGCTGCCTGTATCATTATTCTAAAAAATAAAAAAAGCTCAACTTCTGACACACATACTTAGTATTTTACAATTTTTATATATTATTTTTATGGCCTTGACAGGAAGGGGTGGGTCAAATTTATATTAGGGGGGTGCCCGAGATTAGTCTTGCCTAGGGCAGCATAAAACCAAGATACACCACTGGTTAATGTAGGCATCTTTGGTGATCCAGAGTAGCAAGGAGTTGATGTCAGTATTCTTGGCAGTCGAGGAGTTAATATCCACTAGGTTAGGAGGGAATTGATATCAGCATTGTTGATGGCATAGGGTAGGAAAGAGTTAATTTTAGCATCACTGGTGGTCTATTGTAGGAAGTGGTTCATGTCAGCAAGCCTGGTGGTCTAGAGCAGAACAGATCAGAGGAACCATTGATGAGCACACCATCAATTTATTTTGAACAGGTTCATGTCCTTTTTTTTTTTTTTAAGGGGTTTTCCAGGTTTGGACAACAAATCTCCAGCTGATGAGAGGTCCCGGTGTCACAGAGAAGTCAGAGGACCAGAGACTCACAGCAGGGCAGGGATGGCCTCCGGCTGTTGTAAAACTACAATTCCCACCATGCTCTGCTGTAGGCCGATTGCTGTAGGCAGTCTGGGCATGCTGGGAGTTGTAGTTTTGGAGAGCCGCAGGTTGGCCATCACTGGACTAGGGGGATAACGTTCTCCAACTGGAATACCTCCTTAAGGCCCTTTTCAGCAGCTGCCTGACGCTAGCACATCTCCCTCTTTTCCCTGTGCACTCACATTGCTGCACCTCATCCATGTGCAGGTTCTAACCACCCTTTACCTAGAATTTTTCTTCTCTCTGGACAACTTTTCTCCCAAAAAAGTCAACACTTTTTATGGACAAATTGGGAAACCATAACGAACGATAAAGAGTATAAGCAATCCATGTCTATAGCTCGATATACTGATAAGATCCCATTACCAGCATTTACTGTGAGCTGGAATTACCACCAAAATGATCTAGTCAAGAACCACCAGCCTCAAAAAGAAAAAATCATGGACAGGTCTATATAGATATATATATATTTTTTTTTTTCATGAACACAAGAAAAAAGCCGCCTATTTTTACGGACTGTCCAGAAATTTCTGGACGGTTGGCGGCCCTGCGGTCTAGGGCGCCCACAACGATCCCCGACCTCCTCTTTTGCCTTTTCAGTTCTTTTACGGGTCTTCACGGACCCTGCGTACGACCAGGGGATCATCTGTTTAGCTGGACGGGAGCCACAATGAGGACCATATTGGTTGTCATCCATCTTTCCAGCAAGTGATGGATCTCAAAAGCGGGCGATATAAGAACTTTCCTCGAAATAAGAGCAGAGCACAATTTGCTTGGCCTCAACCTCCCCGCAGACAGGACTTTTTTTTAATCTTCCAGGCAACCGAGAAGCAAAACATCCTTTTAATTAAGCAGAAAACAAAGCTGCCGCCGGGTGATATATGGCAGCAGGTGGCTCGCTCGCCCCCCGATTGCAGGAAAATTCCTCCTAATCCCTTTTATAGCTGGAGGGGCCGGGGCCATTGTCATGTGTAAAGGTCTGAATTTAATGCGACCAGATATTTCTTTGTCCCCGCACAATGGAATACTGTATGGCTGAAGAATCTCACGGCCGGGACAATGGAGGCATCCGCCATCGGGGAGGAGGGGGGTCTCCACATATGTAACGCGCCCCTCGCTCCAGCCGCAGACTCTTAATGGTTGTCTTTTTCTCGGCGTGTGGCCTGTTTACCGGTCCAGCTAGAATCGCCCTGCGGCGTCCTCGCGATATGTCTGGGATATTGTGCGGAAATTATTTTTTAATGGAGTTTTTGATTCTTCAGTTTACGCTCTTTTTAAGTCTGAATAACAAAGATGGGTAAAGCTTGGTCCTCCTCCACCCCTTCCACAGTGCCACTCTGCCTGAGGGCACCACAGCACTGACCCCAAGGAGAGGTGGAATCGGGCAGAGTCTTTTTATCACAGTAAGGGCTCAGTGCTCGTGATGCGGGCCGCAAATTGCTCGGGCACCGACCATGGGGTAGCCGCATGCGGATCGCAGACCCATTCACTTGAATAGGGTCCGCGATCCGTCCGTTCTATATTTTTGCAGAACGGAACAGAACAGCACAGAAGCACTCCGTGGTGTTTCCGTTCCGCATCTCCGAACCCATTCAAGTTAATAGGTCCGCATCCGTGATGCGGAATGCACAAAGCTGGTGACCCGTGTATTGCGGAACCGCCGTGTGCGGCCCGCAGTACGGGCACGGAGCCCTTACTTTCGTGTGAACAAGCCCTAATGGCCAGAGGTTGGGCACAAAACATTTTGGCTAATGACTACAGCTATGGGGATGCAGAGGTAGAATGACACCCCACGTCTGAGGAGGCCCCATAAGTCCCTCTTTCACATTGGACACCAGTGTTGTAATTTGGGCCCAGGATCTTCTAGTTGATATAGGGAGATGTTAGGTCTGATCCCTATGTAGGGTGTTGGTGGGTTAAAGGGGGATTCCGGTTATAAAAAGTTATCCTCTATTCACAGGATAGGGGAGAACTATCAGATTGGTAGGGGTCCTACAACTTGGACCCCCACCAATTACGAGAACGGGGGCCTCATACAATGTGGAGCCCCCCTGATTGGATTGAGCTTCTGGTCAGATTTCTATGGGAGAGCTCAGGATAGCTTTATAACTTTCTTTAACCGGAATACCCTTTTAAAGGCAAAATTACTGTTCTTTCCTGGGCAAAGTCAATATGGCCACCAGCTTTTTAAGTCTAAGCAATACGTTTTCTTAAAGAGGTTCTTAACTGATTGACAAGCCCTACTTTTTTTTAGATTTTGAAAAAGGCCTCTTGACATTAAGCTGATCACATAGGTTCCTCCTGTTGGGACCACCAGTGATCTATGGGGAAACCTGGCTGTAGGTATTCAGTTTTCCAGTAGTGCAACTGCAGGGGAAATGAGGTATTACATTGTGTCCATTCATATCAATGGGTTGTCTTTGAACTGCAGGGCAGAACAGGTCCTCCAGAGCGAGAGACTCTCTTCGTAAGCGTTCTCCAAAGACATGAGGATCCAGAAGAGGTAAAGGCCTAGGAATGGGGTCACATCCAGCTATGGAAACCAGCTTGGAAGAAGTGGAGTGTAGGGGTTTGTGTGTTTTCCAAAGCAGATGGATTATGCAGAAATCTGGAAAATGCTGGTGACAACCCTATGGGGGCTGTCACATTGGGGGAAGGAGTGTTGATATATGGCCATTCTCAGTAGGATGACTATAGCCCTTTTCTTTCCACATCTGTCCACCTTCTCCTAGAACTCGGGTTATTGCGTGGGATGACTTTGGCATCTATAGCTGACAACTCATACATGAGGTCATTTACACATGCTCCATAACCCTCATCTGACAACTTGCCGGGGGCTGCAGAGATCTTGTAAAGAATTCTTTTGTTTTGTAGAGAGAGAGAGAATGTAAACTCGTGGGATCACTAAATTTTTCATGTAGGGATGAATAAGAGCCCGAGGGCTACAGGTAACAACTTGTTCTAATCACATAATGGACATCCTCTGGTCTCCTTAGCCATCATATAATAAACTACCTGTCCAAACTTATGTGAACCTCCGTCCTGATTGCATTTAGGTGTTTTAGCATACAGTCAAACACACAGCCATGTTATCTCCATAGACAGACAGTAGTAGTAAGGGTCATACTGTGTAAACCATGGCACTGGCATAAGACACCACCTGTGCTACAATTCAATTGGGGAATTGATCTGTTAGATCGGCCCCAGGAATCTGTAAGTTCTAGGAGTAACAGGCTCAGCCACAAAGACGTAGAACTCACAAACTCATGGAGGTGGGTTCCCCATGGTACGTAAAAATCACCTATCCTCTGTTGTATCACTCACTACAGACTACAAACTGCCTTTGGAAGAGAGATCAGCACAAGAAAACATAGCCCAATGGAAACATGTTTTTGGAATGATGTGCACACAAGTAGCTCCAAGAAGACTTTGGGTGACAAGTTTAGTGTGGAGGAACTCTTGACCTAAACCCCATCCAACATTCAAGGGAATGGGAGCTGTGCTACAGTATGCCAGCATGGCCACTACACAATGGTTTGAGATTTCTGCGTCTGGCTCTGTCCATTGTTTGCAACAGTTGATTGTTGGGGTTGCTGGTTGCCAGTGCCTCACCAATCTCATGAATTACCTAGCCTGATAATAGGTTCTCAAAATATAGAGGTCAGAACATCCCTTTAACTCCTATAGTTTTGGAATGGGTGGGTCGTGTTTTTTTTAAGATGAGGATCCCAACTTACAAGGTCAAAAAAAAACATCACGGCTCTTCTATCGAGATATCTACCACACAGATTGATGACAAAGTGCCTACATGAGTATTATGTCGTTTTGTGGAAAGTCAGCTCAACTGGAAAGGTGCCACAGATGCCATCCCCAATAACCTTGATCTTCCACTGTTCATTTTATCTTAAAGGAGATATCCACCTAAAAGTAATCTTCTGGATCAGCACAGACACTCGTTAGAAGATGACCTTGGTTGAGTCTCCTGAACCCATTTGGAACCCCTTAAGTGGTTGATCTCAAGATCGGAAACATACCTCCGAGCCACAAGGTACATGATGTATCTGATCTGTGGATGTCCAATGGCTGGGACCCCACCAATCAAGAGAACAGAGTCTCATGCCCCCATATGAACGGACCAGGAGGTCAAATATGCAAGCTGACACTCCATTTAGGCTACGTTCGCATCAGTGGTAACCTGTTCCGACAGGCTGTTTCATGTTTTTTTTTTATCTGGCTAAAACGTGGCACTCATGCAGGAAAGTGGCCATATCCCATCATGTGGGGTCCGGCGGTGTCCTCTGAAGGAACAGCCAGTCAGATCGGGTTACCGATGATAAGAACGTAACCCAATTCATCTCATCATTTCCACAAGTCCCCTAGAGAATGGATTGACAACATGCACGCTCTGTTCATACGGGGACACAGACCTTGTAATCTTGTCCTAGTGGTTGCCCCCCACACCCCCACCGATCTGAGCACAGGTCCACTGAAACTGAAATTGTCAGAGTCTTCGGAAGTATATGCTCTTAATTTGCCAAAACCTTGCAGTTCTTCTGTGGAGCAGAACTCGAAACCTGGCCAAAGTTCACCGACACTTCTGTAAGGAACCAGAGATCCCACTTGGGTTATCCAAGGATTCCTTAAGGCATCGTTTTTAGTATCAATGCAATTTTTGTCCAAAAATCTGTATCTCAGGAGGCTTCACAACAGGATGGGTTTCTCCCAACCAATAAACAAATCTTATGCCCCTCAAATACAAGGGCGCCTCCAAGACACACACTCATAACATACAAAAACATTTGGTGGCAAAACAAGACAATGGACAAAACACCCCAAAATCACACCCGAGGACGCTCCTCTAGAATCCACATTTTTTTAATTATTCAACAATTTTTATACATAATAAATACAAACTTTTTACAGCCAATACAAAGACGGAAGAAGCCCCCCCTCCCGCTTGCTCTGCATTGACACTGTACATGTGATATATGGAATCATGTCCAATATGAAGTTACAAAGAGGAGTTTTTTGTTTTTGTACAACTTTTTGTTAAATAAAACTAGCAGCTAGGAGAAAAAACTGGCCAGACTATAACCTCCTTCCCCCATCCTGTACTGTTCCACCCCCCCCACCCCCAAAAAAATAACAAAAATAAAAATATGTGAAGTGTTTTAATTTTTTTATGTAATTTTAACATACTTCACATGGGAGCAGCCATTGTTAAGTCTGAAACGCCTCAAAATGGCGGCCTCCATGATTTGCTTGTTTTATGCCCGTGGGCTTGAAAACCACCCCGCGCTGAGCAAATATACGGCTACCACGTACGCCTCTTATGAAAAGCTTTAATGATTTTTGTTTACAATATTTCTAAATATTAGGGACGTGCCCCTCGAAGCTAGACCGGGATTGCGGGGGAAGGGGGGCAATAAAAATGAATCTTCAAAGAAGATACAAGTAACGAGCATCTGAACAGAGTTCAACGAAAATATCTGCACAAAGAATATGGCAGATGGCGGCCTACACGGCGAACAATACCGACAACGGCGCAAATTCCTATGGATACAATTCTCTCTTTCCTACTAAATAAAATCTCCATAATACACGAGACAAGACACGGACAGGAAAAAAGTAAAAAGCACATTCTCAGATTAATTATTGCGTAAGATGAAGTCTGATGATCCGATCATTTCTGAATTACTTGCTCGGTATTTTCATTACAAAGCGATCATCATCAGGATTACGTCATCGTGGAGTTAAATCTCGTCCGTTTTTTTCTTTCGACAGGAACCGTTTTTGCTACAAATAGAAACTTCCTACAAATTTTAATTATCTTTTTGCTGTCACTAGTCTGAAGATATTAAGGACTAACAGAAATTAGGACTAAAGAATGGACTGGTCGGCTCCGCTCAGAAGAGGCGGCCTTTTTGTAAGACTGGACCATTATCAGTGAGACCATGCCAGACTATATTCAGCAAAAAAAAATTTAATAAAAAAAAGTAAAACCAGGCTAATGGGAACACCGCTTATAAAAAAAATTTAAATCAGCAAGAATTCCTCATAGTTTACTGGATAGTAGTCAGGGTCAAAATTCTATGCTTACAGGAACGGCACTGCAGAAACAAATAGATAAACTTCTCTCACCTGCAGCCACCACTAGGTGGAGCTCACTGCAATATGAATACAGCTTCCAGTAGGCTCCTCTTAGTAGTGACTACAAGCAGCCCATGATCTCTTTTAAATTGAGAGCTCCATCAGAAAAAAAACAAAGCCCGAACCATTATAACTTTAGAAACCAGTCAAAACCATTATAATTTTAGAAACCAGTCATATGGAGGTGCACTATTCTATACAGCTATTACCATTTAAAGGGATCCTATTGTCAGGACGTATTAGGGTGTCTACGCACTCTTCTACCATAGCTGACCAAGGGGGTACAAATCGATTCACACAATGACCCCTCAACTGTCAAATGGGAGCCACAACATTCCTTAGGAATATAAAATGAGGCCACGGCTATTCACTGGAGCCGACAGGGGTCACATGACAATACAGGAAGAGTCCAAGCTCTACATCAAGAAAGGGGGGCTGGGGAGCGCACAAAGACGCTGTCTGACAATTTGGGCCACATCTAATGGACGCCATCATGAGCACTAGTCCAGCTGGGACAGGTTGTGGTCTCGTTGTTTAGTAGTGGTCACCCAAGATCCACTGACTTAAAAGCAAATCTCTACTTCTGAATCAATTCCAGAATTAAATCCTTCACTTATCTTGTACTGACCCCCTGAGCTCTCCTTTATATTTTCTTCTCCTTCTACATCCAAAGCTAAAAATTCAGAATGTTGCTGGTTTCCCGTTGCATTGTGGTAACTTAGTTACAGCCCAGCTGTTAGGTCACATGTCTGACAGCAGGGTGGAGCTAAACAGCAGTCTGTTTCCAAGGGCAACCAGCAGAGTTCTGAAAGCAGCTTTAGAAGTGACTGGGGAAGAATACATGTATATTTTTTTTAAAGGAGCAAAATACCAAAGAATTGATATGTTACTCAACTTGTCACAGAGAGGGACATTTAAGAAAAAGGGTCAGTCAAGAGATGCCTGTATGCGGAGAATCAGGGTAATATTTGATGAGCTACACTCATGTTGGTGGCTTCGATTCAAAATCAGTGGCCAAGCATACGGATAATGGTTCAGTCCAGGGGAGAAAAAATTTAAAAAAAAATGTTGACTTCCCTGCAACAGGAGGCCAAGTGTGATATATTTCAGCCCTGTCCTCAATAATCCCTTGTACAGTACAGGAAACGGCGATAAACGCGACGCCAGAACATGCCGCCTCCGATCCTATGACTAGATGAGCCGCTGCGTAAATATTAGTACGACAGTTAGTGGCGATTACGTATTGACGATAGGTTCTCAGCTATAGGATTTACAGCGTATTATATAGATACTCTATATAGAATTTTTTTTATTTCAACATTTTGAACTTTTTTTTATTTTTTTTTCATTTTATTTTATTTTTTGTCTTCCGGGGTAGTAATGAGAGGAACCAGCCCCTTAATTCCCTTTATAGAACCCGGCTCCACGGCACAGCGGTAGCAAAATCGGCGTATTGCGCTGCATCACGCCGGCTGCTATCCGCGCGGTGGAGGCGGGTGTCAACGGATTACTTTTTAACCATATACAGATCACTGAAGAAACCGAGATTTATTTATTTTTCTCACATTCCTATGAACACAGTAATATACTGTACTAACACATCTGATAGGAGGACTTGACGAGGACAGGCCTCTGCGCGGGAGCTGGGAGCTACGTCTTGGTGGCCTCCCTAGATTAGGCGCAACCGTAGGGCAGGATCACAGCAGTGGTAGGGTCACCATCAGAACACCCGTCCAAATCCGCTAGTTATTAAAGAGACATTCCACCCTTCAATGAAGGCCACATGGCATGACGACCCGCACCACAAATCTGCTCACGGCACACGGTGCTAAGGCCAACATTGGGACGGAGATGCCTGTGAAAATTTTTTTTTTTTAAAAGATGTCCCCACCCATCGACATTTCTGCATAATATATACGGTATATATTTAAATTTGTTTAATGCGGAATTTCATTTTTTTCTGCCCCCCAAAAATTCTATATATTTTTTATTTATATTTTTATAGGGTGAAAAAAATTATTATTTTTTTTAAAGATACTTAGAAAATATATATTTTATCTAATTTTTTAAAATTCCTTTTCACTGATGCAGATGGCTTTGGAATAAAAAAAAACAAAAAAAAAAAACCTAAAAATAAAATTACCGTATTTTTCGCCTCATAAGACGCACTCCACCCCCCCCCCCCCCCGCGTCTTATGGGGCGAATACTAATGAAGCGCTTTTATTATGGAAGCGCTTCATTAGTACCGGAGGAATGGGAAGAGGTGAAGGCTCTGTACTAACCGCTTCCTGGTCCTCGGCTATCGGCCGTGCAGGGCTGCGCATTGAGTGAGGGCGCTCTATGACCTCACACTGTGCGCCGTGATACACAGCCGACAGCAGGATGAAGAGGATCGTGATGGTGAGGAGCGGTGGCATCCAGGAGCAGGAGAGGTAAGTGAGTTTTGTTATTTTATTTGCACTGGGGGCTGATGGCTGACAGTTGGGGGGGCTGATAGATGGCTGACGGTTGGGGGGGCTGATAGATGGCTGACGGTTGGGGGGGGCTGATAGATGGCTGACGGTTGGGGAGGCTGATAGATGGCTGACGGTTGGGGAGGCTGATAGATGGCTGACGGTTGGGGGGGCTGATAGATGGCTGACGGTTGGGGGGGCTGATAGATGGCTGACGGTTGGGGGGGCTGATAGATGGCTGACGGTTGGGGGGGCTGATAGATGGCTGACGGTTGGGGGGGCTGATAGATGGCTGACGGTTGGGGGGGCTGATAGATGGCTGACGGTTGGGGGGGCTGATAGATGGCTGACGGTTGGGGGGGCTGATAGATGGCTGACGGTTGGGGGGGCTGATAGATGGCTGACGGTTGGGGGGGCTGATAGATGGCTGACGGTTGGGGGGGCTGATAGATGGCTGACGGTTGGGGGGGCTGATAGATGGCTGACGGTTGGGGGGGCTGATAGATGGCTGACGGTTGGGGGGGCTGATAGATGGCTGACGGTTGGGGGGGCTGATAGATGGCTGACGGTTGGGGGGGCTGATAGATGGCTGTTTTCGGCTGTTTTGATAGATTGTTCTTTTCGAAAACCTAGGTGCGTCTTATAGGGCAAAAAATACGGGTATATCACTAAAAATTTCTAAGTATCTTTAAAAAATATTTTTCAACCTATAAAATTACCGTATGCAAAAAATTTTTTTTTTTACATTTAGGTTAGAGCTACACGACGACGTGTCACGCGACATTTTGTCGCACCAATATCGCGCGACAATTTTTATAATGATAATCTATGGTGTCGCACTGCGACATGTTACGACCAGACAGTAGCAAAAAAATCCATCCAAGATGAACTTTTCTGCGACTGTCGCGTCGCAGTGCGACACCATAGACTACGATTATAAAAAATGTCGCGCAACACACGTCGTCGTGTAGTCCTAGCCTAATTCATGGATGCAAAAGAGTAAAATTGCCCTTTAATACTCCTGCATTCAGCTCGCGGCACTATTTGACATCCCCACACATGCATTCTCGGCTCTGCTGAGCATGCATGTGCTGTCTATGGGGAATAAGCTGCTGTCAGATGCTTCTGTAGCACATGTAACATGCAGGTCTTGCAGTGGACGCAGTTTTGAAACCGTCCGCAGCAATTCCACCACATGTGAACATGGCCTAAAAAAAAAATTCTACAAATGGGTGCATAGAAAAAAATAAAACCCTAAAAACCAAAGCTGCCAAAGCTGAAGGGGCGGCAGGACTTTTCCTTCTGTTCTCCGGAGGGCACACTTAACGCACCGCTGCGATTCATCCCACACGTTCTTGGATTGCACGTTAGTCCTCATTATTGTCCGATGAGAGAGGCTAAAACACAGTTATTAAAACAGCAATAAAAAAAAAATAAAAGGCACAAAATGTCCCAGATATGTCGTGTCTCCGTCTCCCATCCTCCAGGGTCTTGATATGCACAAGGTGCAGAAAAGTTTAGGGACCAAATGACTCATTTGGACCGTGGCTGCGGCAGAGAATCTGGATGCCGTTGTTAAACCAACGTAATTTCCACATCTTCTGTCTTCTCTGGGGGGCGCCGGTGAGCCTGTGTTGGGGGAGGTGGGGCTGCTCGCACCTGGAACAGAAAGTACAAAACTAGTGAGTGACGGCGGACTCGTCAAGCTTGCACAACCCGGGCTATCAGAATTTATGGACCACTGGGCGTTAGGCCCCTTTCACACGAGCGAGTATTCCGCGCGGGTGTAATGCATGATTCGAATGCATTGCGCCCGCACGGAATCCGGACCCATTCATTTCAATGGGGCGCTGTACATGTGCGTTGGTTTTTTTCACGCATCACTTGTGCGTTGCGTGAAAAATCGCAGTATGTTCTATATTCTGCTATTTTCACGGAACGCTGGCCCCATAGAAGTGAATGGGGCTGCGTGAAAATCGCATCGCATCGCATTCCACAAGCAAGCGTTTTTCACAGATGGTTGCTACGAGATGTTGTTTGTATACCTTCAGTTTTTTATCACGCGAGTGCAAAACGCATTAAATCACATTGCACCTGTGCGATAAACACTGAATGCGATCGCAGGCAAAGACATTCAGTTTTTGCGCATTTTTCACTGAACGCATTCACAATGCATCCGGACACGCTTGTCTGCAAGGGGCCTTAGAGGGGATTTCCAGCTGTATGTTATCTGTGCTAATTAAACTCATTACATATCTTTACAGTGGCCAGAGCTCCATTTTTGTGATATAGTGCTCCGAACCCCCTGTATAAACAGATATATGAAAAAAAATAAAAATAAAGTATACCTAAAACCACCACTAGGGGGAGCTGAGGAGCGTACTGCATACAGTGTTAAATGTACAAGCAGTGAGCTCCCTCTAGTGGTGGTTGCAGGCAAAATTGTATCATGTCTATGCAGGGTTCATTTCTCATGAATGGGCCCATGGATTTTAACAAGACAGGTATTGTTTTCATCAGAATGATCGACCCTACCAGGAAGTATGCCTGGTTTAAAAGGGTTGAGCCTGCTGACAGATGCTCTAAGTTTAAGTCAAAGCTTACCGGTCGTAACTTGCTCTGGTATCCGTCCGTGGTGATCCGCGGCGGCTGCGATGTGGATGGCGATTCAAGATTTAGATTATTTTCTAGAGAAAAAAAGAAAAGGTTCAGATTTTTCATATATGTGCCAAAAACATTGAGGGATTAAAAAATAAATAAATAAATTCCCAAAATTGAGTTTATTATTGACTTTTTACAAAAAGGTATGCTTCTGTTTTCATATTCAAGAAATGTGGAGGGAAGAATGCAGAAAAAGGTAGAAATGAAAAAAAAAAAAAAAAAAAAAAAGATATATAATTAAAACTAAAAATATCACTTGCACATTTATATAACGCACAGTACGGATCACTTTACTCAACATCCTTCCCTACAAGAATCTACTGAACATTACATTGAAAATTCCATAGTAAAATGTTGTGAAAATAAATAAATAAAATAAAAGTGAAATTAAAAAAATATGAATAAATTACAGCTAAGGCTTACCGGTCACAGAAGATGGGGACCGTGGGAAATATAGGGAGCTCCTCTTGTCCGGACTGAATATGGGGCTGGTTGGGGGCTGGTCATAGAGCGGGAGTGGTGGGAGAGAATTCTGTGGCATCGGGGAGGGGGATACCTGTGGTTGAAAAAAAGGATACATTTTATATCTTTATTTTTTGTTTTTCTTATTAAAAATAAATAAATAAAAAAAATTCTGCCCCATACATCAATGAACCTTCTCTTCTTGTACCTGAATGTCTTCCATCCAGTGAGTGTCGCCATTCTCTGACCCGCTCAGCTCCTCCACCAGCACGGACGGGAAAACGCCGATGCGACCGTTGAACTCCCCTTCCCAGAATCCATCATCGTCCTGATTCTCCTTGTTCAAGATTCGGATGATGGCTCCTTCCGGGAACGACAGCTCGTCTTCTGTTTGGCCGTCGTAATCGTAAAGTGCTTTCACAAAACACACTGCGGAGGAGGAGAAAACGGGGAGGGGGAAGATTTTTTTTTTTTTTAAATGACTACTTCTTGGAGGAGGATTCACCCATCAATGTACCTACATATTTCATCTGTTCATGTCTGGTATTGCAGCGCGGTGCGTCTGAGGTAAAGAGGGCTGAGCTGCAATACCGCACACAACCTGTAAACATGGGCGCTGATGTTTTTGGAAATAGCTGCCACTTTTATTTGTGACCTAATACACCTATGGTCATGCTAAAAAAAAAATTAAATTAAAAAATGTGTAAAATGATATTAAAGTAAGGCGCCATATTCAAAAATGTCCTCTTCTAGACCGGTGTTCTGTCTGGTAAATATGGTCTCCACTCAAAACTTTCCCCTTGTCTTCTGTGCTCTTGCAGGTCTCCCTATTCTGTGTGGTTTATAGGCAGTTTTGTATTGCTTTTATAGCCCAACCCCCACAAGACGTATAGCTATAGGGGTGCCATACCCCAAAAGTAGAGATACACTTCAAAACCCAAAGCACCCCAGTGATTAAATCCTACTAAGAAATAAATAGTTTGTGTATCAGACTCAATACCCTAAGGCACCATGGGTGTATCTTGACTCCTCCTTTTCACCCATGGGGACTCGCTGCTAGGAGATTACATTTAAACCTTTCCTTGGCGGTATATAAGGGTATGCTAAAGATTAGTCGGATAATGTAGTTACCGCTTGTGTCACCGTTTATGCTCCCAGAGGCCATCTCGGCGTCGTTCGAATTACTGGACGTGTGAGACCGGTTGTCTAGGGCAGCCAGTGACTGCAGCATACTCAGGAGGCTGTTTGATGTAGGAAACTGGAGATATTTTTCAGGGACGTAGCCCACCTGGCCCGATTTATTTCTCGCCTGGTTGGAAACAGAGAAGAGCACTCAGTTTCATCACTGAAAGAGAATAAGTCCCTGGGCAGCACCACACACACATGTATATACGTAGAAGACCTCTTCAGTGGGTCACAGCTTCCAATGTCTAACCTCTAACCAATTCAGTGTCTGAGATGGGAGGTCCTCAGGTCACCAGTCCAAACATGAGACAAGTATAGGTGTAATCCTAGGTTAGGTGGTTCAACCTCGGACCTTAAAGCTACCAGTTCCACCCAACGTTCCATTAGATTTTACAAGTGTGGTTCTCTTATACGTAGCTCAAATGTTTCTCTAATATGGTCAAGCCAATAAACCGCGGTAGAGGGGGCAGAAAACTGCTGGGCATCGAGTGCTAATGGTAACATTTAATATTGTAGGGATCAAAAAGTTGAAATAAAGTTGACTATCCCACAATAAAATGGATTTTGGCTGGGGTAAAGGATTTATAAATTGTGGGAAATAATTTTACGGTCCCTCATGTACTTAATTCCACAGGATAAAAAATATCAAAAAGAAAAAAACAAACCCTCTGTCTGACGAGAATAGGGTAATCCTTTATAATGCCAAGTTAGGTGGCTCAACCTGGGACCTTAACGGATCAATAACTTGTCATAGAACAGAGACTGATTGGGGTGCGAGTGCCGAGACTCCAACAGATTCCCAGGACGAGGGGAAAGAAGCGAGTACATAACGCGCTCTCTCCTCGCTGCAGAACTTTTGATGCCTCTATGATTTTTGAAAAGTTAGTGACCCTTTAAAGCTACTGGGTCCATCCAACCTTCCACCAGATTTTCAAGAATGCTTCTCCAATACGTCGCTGAAGTGTTTCTCTAAATGGCCAAGTCAAGAAAGCAGAAGAGGCGGCAAAGAACTACTAGACAGCGAGTGCAAATGGAACTTGTGTTTTAAGTTCGGCGTCTAAAGTTCGGGTTATCGAAGAATCCAGTTATGTATTCCGCTACCACGGACCATAACGGAATTTAGAATCCATAACGGGATTCTTCGATAACCCGAAGCCGAACTTTAGACGCCGAATTTAAAACACAAGTTGTTCGCTCAACACTAGTGAGAATCAAAAAGTTACCCAAAAAATTAATAAAAAAACATTAAAACTTTTAGGCAATAAATTGAACTTTCTACAATAAGATTATTTTGTCGGAGTAAATGATTGACATTGGACGTAACTCAGAGGATAATAAACGCTGCAAAGCAACAAAAAAAAAATATACTGTCTGATGAGCATCTGAGATTCATTTCACCTTTTTGCCTCCATATCAATGACTGCCTAACTTGAGGATGGTGGCGGTAAGGTGCCGCAGATGGTCAACCTAAGCTCTAACACTGCTGCGTATACCAATCTGCTTAAAATAAAAAATAAATCTCAGTAGTGACTGAGCAGTACCTTGACCCAGTCTTCCATATCTCCGTCTTCTATTACTTCGAGCATCTCATGTTCCTCTATGGTCAGCTCGTCCGGCTGAGACGCCTGCAAGACACAGAGGAGAGGTCTTTATACCGAGGTGCTTATCTGCCTTGTTTCCTGCTCATGACGCCATCTTGTTATCAGCCTCTCCTACCTTCTAGTATGACCGATAAAAAAACAAAAAACATAAAAAACATTGTAAATCTTAAAGAGGACCCATGCTTTTATAACGATATCCCATGCTGATTTCTAATGACGTGAATTCTTCTCCATTCACGCCCAAAGCAGAAGCACGTTTAGCTGGTTCCCCATGGAAACAGTCTGGTTTAGCTTCAGACGTGTGACATAACTGCTTAGCCCCATCATCGTGCAATGGAACAGGAAACCTGCAGAATTCAGTACTTCGGATGTGAATAGAGAAGAAAACATCATGTGCAAGGCTTGGCGTGGCTGGGAAATGTGTACACAACTGTTTGCCAACAGCACAGTTCCACTAGAGCGGGGAGTCCTGCACAGGACCTGGGGCTGGGCCCCCCTCTATCCAGGGGTCTCATACCAGCAGCATGGACTCTATGCTATGTTCACCCCCACCTCAGCCTTTCAGTTCGGGGGCGCCCTGTACATGCACAGACCTGGTAAGAGTAGATGACTTTACAAGTCAGAGGATAATTCCTCAATGTTCCTGAAGGACTGGAGCTGCTGTCATCAAAAGCGTCCATACTGTCCTCGAGCTCCTCACCGTCATCTCTGTCCAAGTCCGCGTTCCCCTGAACACAAGAGAAAAAAAATCCAATTATGAGCAAATAGGAGAAAACATTACAATATAATACAATGTACTAATACTGTATAATACAATGCAATATAACAATGTAATATATACACAGTACTATATTATAATACACTAATAATCCACTGTAATATAATATAAAAGAATATGATGCAATGTAATATACTCTAATGTACTATGTACTAATACAGTAGAATCCACTAAAATATAATACACTGTAATACAATACAATATACTATATTATATAATACAATGAAATATAACACAAAAGAACATATCATTCCTTTAATTCAGGAGAAAATCTGATAATCCGGATCTTTCCTCCATCACTGAATTTAAATAATTGGAATAAATAAATTGCAATTTTACAAGCGGAATGAGGAAGTAACAAAAACATTCACTTTTTACAGCCGTCTGATAATCAGGAATGTCTGGTAATCCGACACTTGGCAGGTTCCACTGATTCACTGGTTCCACATTTAAAGGGGTATTCTGGTTACACTAAATTATCTTCTATCCACAGGATAGGGGGATAACTATTAGATCGGTGGGGGTCCTACCGCTGGGATCCCCTGCAGCGCCCCTGAAATGACCAGTCAGGCATGCATGCGGCCCGCTCCCTTCATGTCTATGTCCCGGAGATAGCCGAGTGCTGTACTTCGCTATCTCCAGAACGTGTGATCGGTGGGGGGTCCCCGCGGTGGAACAGTCACTGATCTAATAGTGTGAATAGTGAATAACTTAATGCAACCGGAATACCCCTTTAAGGAATTTACTATATTTACTATCTGGTTTGTCCACCGGCTGGTAGCCTACATGTATGAGATAGGAGGTGGTGTAATGAAGAGCCCCTCCCTCCATCCTTAACTCTGGGAAACAGTCAACATGGAGCTTTGTGATAAGACCCCACATAGATGGGTGGAGGGACCCCTGAGGCCATTTCCCATCCACCTCTTTTTGCCCCCTGTGTCTACTGGAGGAGCTCTGCTGAAAAGTATGGTGGCCAACTGAGGCTAGAACCTCCCTCTCCATGAACTTGCCTCCGTATGACCCTAGTCACATGACCTGATGACCATGATCCCCATATACCCATTTTGCATTGGTGATTTGGTCAATTTTGGAAAATTTAGGGCCTTCGCCTCTTCATGGGTTTTTCTAAATTTTAGCTCACACTGTTGGCTTCACAACTTCATCTCGTGCGCCGCTTTCTTCACCTTGGCTGTAGACTCTCACATTCTCGGAGATTTCTAATGTCACGTCTCGTGTTAATCCCAGAAATATGCAGCTGCTGAGACGCCCAAATTTTTTTGGGGAAAAGCGAGAAGGGCAAACCACAAACAAAATAAGTAACAGACAGAACAAGGAACTCAAAAACCAGGAGGAGATCCAGCCTGCAGAGAGCATGACAGAAGACTAGATACAAGGCTCCTGAGGCTGCTTTCCCGTCCCCACTGGACCCCAAGGTGGTCCAACTGCCTGTCTGCCACCTGAGAAGACATCAGTGTTATGACTGGACACGTGACCGGTAAGAGATCTGTTACAGGAAGTTTTGGGACCAGAAGCTAAGCAACCAGTCTGGAAGATGCTTTCTATAACTGAAGGGCATGAGAACCTGTAAAGGCTATTGGCAACTTCAGGTAAATTATTATTTTTTTAAATGAATTTTACTCAATTTGGCCTAGAAATCAATTTTTCAATTGGTCTTTATTAAAAATTTTCAGCTGTTTTTGAGATATGGGGGATGAAAAATCAGCCTGCAGAGTATCCCTTCTCAGTCCCGTCAGCTAACAGCTCATGTAAAGCCTTCTCTGATCTCCTGACCCCATAAACAATCATCTAAGCCATATTCTTATCAGTTTGATAATGTGTGTCTATTAGGTCAGGAGATCAGTGACAAAGCTTCACATGGGCGGTCAACTGATGAGACGGAGAAGTGATATTCTGCAGAGAATGATTTTTAACCCCTGTAACTTGAAAAAGAAAAATAATTCTCAAATTTAATAAAGACCAATTGAAAAAAATGAGTTTTAGCCCAAAATTAGTAAAATGCAATCATTAAAACAATTGCTCTTGAAGTTCTGAGGCATCAGAAGAACTTGAACCTCCACAGACCTCTAGGATCTCAATGAAGGCGTGAGTCAGCCCACCCCATGAGACTGGATGGCCATCGTCCAACATTTCTATTGATTTCAAAAGAGGGGACAGACGTTGCGATCCCTTTGTGCCATGAGACTTACAAGACACAAGTAGCAGTTACCATGTACTCAGGTTTAGGGTGGTCTTCCATTGGGTCCTTCACAAGGTTATGGTCAACTTTTCAGTAGGCAGT
This sequence comes from Bufo gargarizans, assembly GCF_014858855.1. Taxonomy (NCBI): domain Eukaryota; kingdom Metazoa; phylum Chordata; class Amphibia; order Anura; family Bufonidae; genus Bufo; species Bufo gargarizans. The sequence goes on along the minus strand of NC_058082.1, from coordinate 44,129,978 downwards.
AACACCCCATGGAAGCCAAGGAACCTTACACAACTGCAATGGTGGCGATGGAGGACGGCTGAATCGCCGGTAATAGACTGAGGACCAAAAGATTCGGAGACTACCGATCGGCGAGACCGCCTGCTGGGTTACTTTATAGATCATGTTAATGGGGGTGTAGACTTCTACACACTTTTTTTGTTTGCAGACCATCTAAAATAGGAAAATGAAGCAACCTTGCATAGAGAATTGAACAACCCTATATTTTTGTGTATACAGAATTTTGGCAGATATATGCGTCTCCACGGTAACAGACTATTATCTGAAAACATAGGTTAGACAAATGGAAGAGATACATGGTGGGGGGTATAGAATAATTCTTTGGGGGGCATTTATTCAATATTTTATGCCAGTATTGTGTAGTAAAAAAAAGTCACAAATTATTGTGCACCTCATAATTTGCGGCTTCGAGCAACTTTTCTCAAGTGCTGAGAAATGAAGAGCGGGGGTTAGCGAGAAGGGGACGGAGCTTATCTGCTAAGTTACAGCTCAATTCTATGCCAGCCCAGAGGTACAATATCTGCCTCTTAAATTAGGCGCGTCGTACTCCAGCGCAGAGCGAAGCAGAAAGGTGGATGAGAACGTCAGTCCTGATAAGTGTCCCCCATTGCATGCATACAGCTCTGGAGTAATGTACAGGATAATTAAGTATGTATACAGTGACTGCACCTGCAGAATAGTGAGTACAGCTCTGGAGTATAATACAGGCTGTAACTCAGGATCAGTACAGGATAAGTAATGTATGTACACAGTGACTGCACCAGCAGAATAGTGAGTGCAGCTCTGGAGTATAATACAGGATGTAACTCAGGATCAGTACAGGATAAGTAATGTATGTATACAGTGACTGCACCTGCAGAATAGTGAGTGCAGCTCTGGAGTATAATACAGGATGTAACTCAGGATCAGTACAGGATAAGTAATGTAATGTATGTGCACAGTGACTGCACCAGCAGAATAGTGAGTGCAGCTCTGGAGTATAATACAGGATGTAACTCAGGATCAGTACAGGATAAGTAATGTATGTATACAGTGACTGCACCTGCAGAATAGTGAGTGCAGCTCTGGGGTATAATACAGGATGACACAATTGCCTTTGTTTTGGCTCTATGCTCTGGATAATGGGGAGGGGGGGGGGGAGCTTTCTCACTATTTTCAAGAACTCTTCTCACAGTAAAGAGTTTGTCACATTTGTATCCACTCAATACAATTCTCCAGCCTTGGACTGATACACTAAAAGTGTAGACAGGAAACAACTGTAACAACCCCTCAGCTGCGAGGAGTAGTAGGTCGGGACAGGTTTTCAATCTCTGGATGTAAACAAGAATGTTTCCATTCACTAAAAGCAAGCATATACTCTGCTGTTTAGAATATGGGGACATGTAGGGGAAAGCAGTGTACTTTGAACCAGCTCTCTGTGAGACTTGCGAATGCAGCTTTGGATGTGACTGCAGTATGAAGACACACTGTAACTCATATAGATCTGTTTCTTATAGTGCACTCTTCCCTTATATGCATTGCTATATACTTCTAGGTGATGGATGCCCTCAGAGCTGATGTTCTTCTCATTAGATGTCAGTAGGGACAGTACCAGGTGAGAGGATCCATTGTTGATCATGGTGGGCAGACTGGCCCATCGCTCGTTCTCCAGCTCCTCCATCACCTGGTTCATGGCGCTCTTTAACCACGTGTCCACAGATACCCCGATCTGCCTCAGGAGGTCCAGACGAGCTTCTGCCTTCAGCTTGGTGATCTGCAGGAGACAGAACCGGTGACCATTATATCATCTGACCCTCTCTAACCTTGCGTCACTTTACGGCTGTGTACACACACATTAATGGCGCATGCCGCCCAGCTACACCGCTTCTACCAGATGCTTTCCAAAAATATGTTGAGTCAAGAGATAAAAAGTATCAAAACCACAATAAACTGTAGCAAATCTCCCTCAGTGTGTGGTGATACTGTGCATCTAAATATACCATTATCTCAGGGTCCCTCTCTCCCCCAGGAACGCCACGGTGCGTGCACAGCCACTTCACTGGTCACTGACCACATAGTAACCACATCAAAGTATACATCCGTAACCGATTCTCCTACTCCTCCCGTCATGTGACATCCATAAACTACCCAGAGGAGAAGAGGTGACAGAACGTCCCTGGGAAAAGTCACCGACCAATCATCCATGAAGATCCCCTTACATGTGTCTAAAAGAACCCCATGTGTACTGTACACCAAACCCTGCAGTATTATAGCAGTTATATTCCTGTACATAAAATGTACATAGGAGCCGTATTATAGTAGTTATATTCTTGTACATAGGAGCAGTATTATAGTAGTTATATTCTTGTACATAGGAGGCAGTATTATAGTAGTTATATTCTTGTACATAGGAGCAGTATTATAGTAGTTATATTCTTGTACATAGGAGCAGTATTATAGTAGTTATATTCTTGTACATAGGAGGCAGTATTATAGTAGTTATATTCTTGTACACAGGAGGCAGTATTATAGTAGTTATATTCTTGTACATAGGAGCAGTATTATAGCAGTTATATTCTTGTACATAGGAGCAGTATTATAGCAGTTATATTCTTGTACATAGGAGCAGTATTATAGTAGTTATATTCTTGTACATAGGAGGCAGTATTATAGTAGTTATATTCCTGTACATAGGAGACAGTATTATAGTAGTTATATTCTTGTACATAGGAGCAGTATTATAGTAGTTATATTCTTGTACATAGGAGCAGTATTATAGCAGTTATATTCTTGTATATAGGAGCAGTATTATAGTAGTTATATTCTTGTACATAGGAGCAGTATTATAGTAGTTATATTCTTGTACATAGGAGCAGTATTATAGTAGTTATATTCTTGTACATAGGAGCAGTATTATAGTAGTTATATTCTTGTACATAGGAGCAGTATTATAGTAGTTATATTCTTGTACATAGGAGCAGTATTATAGTAGTTATATTCTTGTACATAGGAGCAGTATTATAGTAGTTATATTCTTGTACATAGGAGGCAGTATTACAGTAGTTATATTCTTGTACATAGGAGCAGTATTATAGTAGTTATATTCTTGTACATAGGAGCAGTATTATAGTAGTTATATTCTTGTACATAGGAGCAGTATTATAGTAGTTATATTCTTGTACATAGGAGGCAGTATTATAGTAGTTATATTCTTGTACACAGGAGGCAGTATTATAGTAGTTATATTCTTGTACATAGGAGGCAGTATTATAGTAGTTATATGTTCTAGTCATTGTCAAATTATCAAGATACTTTGACAATGACTTATATTAAGCAGAACTATGCTCTGGGCAGTTACAATTTCCCTCTCTTCACTCTTTTTAGCATCTTATACCTTACCTAACAAGTAGCACCAATGAAGACAAAAGAAAACTGCTATGATGAAAAGGACTTTCCGAATGTGATATTTTACAGTATTGTTTTTAACCTCATACCCAAGAATACATTGCGTGGAATATTGTGTTTGTGTTTGTGTTTTAATTTTTTTCCCAAGTGAAATGAAGAACTTGATGCGTGACTACATCAGCCATTAGAATCTAAGAAATTGCACTGTCACTCCTGGGAGAGCTGCGACAGCACTGAAATATCTCCTACGAGGATGTGAACAATATTACAGTCTAGTAATTAAAAACCCTGCAGTATCCCCTTAAGGATAATTGAAGAAAGTGAGTTAGAGAGAAAGCAGTAGAGGAAAGTTCATAGTTCATGCAAGGAGAACACACCAGAGAAAAATGTAGAACAATAAAAAGATAAAAGAAACAACTTTCTGTTTTATTATATTTTTACAATTTTAGATTATTATTTTTTACCGCGCAACAATGGTTTTGCTACGGAGAGAAAAACATGTGATTTATACTAAAATGAGCCGATTCCAAATATGAACTTGAAATTTGCCTGACACTTCTAGATTTTAAGTTATACATGCAAAGCCTATTCAGTTATAATATGAATGCATTATATTGGAGATATTCCAATGGACCTGTCCAGACCTGTTCGGACGCACTCAGGCTGATGTCAGCAGTAAGTATATAAGGCAAGCTGGACAGATTTGGATAAAGTGATCTGTTATAGTGCTATCAGTTTTGAACCTTAAGATGGATAATCGCAAATGTGTTAACGATCCAGACTATTTCTGCTACATATGTGGCAAATACCCTACTTATGATCAGCGCAAGAATCTGACAAAGCGAGTGCGTCTTGCAGCTTTGGAAGCATTTGTGCTCGTAGTGCAGAACTTCCTTGGGAACAGACGAGCTGCAAACTCTGCTGAATCAGTAGACAACCTGCTTACAGCTGCCGAATGTCATTGAAAGGGCATTTCTTACATTCCCATCTTGACTTTTTCCCACCCAATTTGGGACACGTAAGTGACGAACATGGAGAGCGGTTCCATAAAGATATTTCTACAATGGAGAACAGGTATCAAGGCCGCTGGAATCCCACCACGATGGCGGAAAATATGACCGTTCACAAACGCAAAAGCAGATGTCTGAAGTACTTTTAACAGTACTGGACCTTGCTCAAGTAAGACTTTTAAACTGAAAAATGAGACTTTTTGAAATGTTGTTATTCCATTACATTTTCATACACTGTTTACTACGCAAACTGATGTAGATCAGGGAATTGTTGGAGTAAAATTCGTTCTATTCAAAATTATTCAATGCTTTCCAAGTGCTTCATTCATTCAGGCATACTTATGCAGAGCAACATTTCGTGACGTGTTACAACAATTCTGACTTCGGATTTGTAATCCGCACGCTCGATTAAGTACAGGACAAATGCTTTTTGCCCAGTAGCAGACCAAAAGTTTTTTTTTTTTGTTGTGTGGTGAATTATATGTACTTTTTATTTTTTTTCACTTTCTCGGTATCCAGCAATTAGTACTTTTCTCTTTGAAAAGTATTTCTTTATTTGAAATTATTTATTTTATTCATTTATCATTTTACTATTTGTTTTTACTAATGATTTTTTAATGATCTTGTAGAAGGCTTGCATAGTAAAATATCAATTTTTGCAGATGACACTAAACTGTGTAAAGTAATTGACATGTTAGAGGACAGTATGCTGTAAATATACACTACAGAGGACAGTATACTGTATATATACACTACAGAGGATAGCATACTGCTACAGAGGAATCTGGAGAGATTGGAGGCTTGGGCAGATAAGTGGCAGAAGAAGTTTAACACTGACAAATGTAAGGTTATGCACATGGGAAGGAATAATGCAAGTCACCCGTACATACTAAATGTCAGTGTTACACTCGGTAACACTGACATGGAAAAGGATCTAGGAATTTTAGTGAACAGCAAACTAAGCTGTAGAAACCAGTGCCAGGCAGCTGCTGCCAAGGCCAATAAGATAATGGGTTGCATCAGAAGGGGCATAGATGCCGGTGATGAGAACATAGTCCTACCACTTTACACATCACTAGTCAGACCACACATGGAGTACTGTGTACAGTTCTGGGCTCCTGTGAACAAGGCAGACATAGCAGAGCTGGAGAGGGTCCAGAGGAGGGCAACTGAAGTAATGACTGGAATGGGGCAACTACAGTACCCTGAAAGATTATCAAAATTAGGGTTATTTAGTTTTTTAAAAAAAGACGACTGAGGGGAGATCTAATTACTATGTATAAATATATCAGGGATCAGTACAGAGATCTCTCCCATCATCTATTCATTCCCAGGACGGTGACTGTGACGAGGGGACATCCTCTGCGTCTGGAGGAAAGAAGGTTTGTACACAAACATAGAAGAGGATTCTTTACTGTAAGGCCTCTTTCACACTTGCGTTGTCCGGATCCGGCGTGTACTCCACTTGCCAGAATTACACGCCGGATCCGGAAAAACGTGTACTGAAAGCATTTGAAGACGGATCCGTCTTCAAAATGCTTTCAGTGTTACTATGGCAGCCAGGACGCTATTAAAGTAACCATGGTAACCATTCAGAAAAAGCTAAACGTCGGATCCGGCAATGCGCCGAAACGACGTTTAGCTTAAGGCCGGATCCGGATTAATGCCTTTCAATGGGCATTAATTCCGGATCCGGCCTTGCGGCAAGTGTTCCGGATTTTTGGCCGGAGCAAAAAGCGCAGCATGCTGCGGTATTTTCTCCGGCCAAAAAACGTTCCGGTCCGGAACTGAAGACATCCTGATGCATCCTGAACGGATTTCACTCCATTCAGAATGCATTAGGATAAAACTGATCAGGATTCTTCCGGCATAGAGCCCCGACGACGGAACTCTATGCCGGAAGAAAAGAACGCAAGTGTGAAAGAGCCCTTAGAGCAGTGAGACTATGGAGCTCTGCCTGAGGAGGTGGTGATGGTGAGTACAATAAAGGAATTCAGGAGGGGCCTGGACGTATTTCTGGAGCGTAATAATATTACAGGCTATAGCTACTAGAGAGGGGTCGTTGATCCAGGGAGTTATTCTGATGCCTGATTGGAGTCGGGAAGGATTTTTTTTCCCCCTAAAGTGAGGATAATTGGCTTCTACCTCACAGTTTTTTTTTTGCCTTCCTCTGGATCAACTTGCAGGATAACAGGGTGAAAGTCGAAAAATTAGAATATTGTGCAAAAGTTCATTTATTTCAGTAATGTAACTTAAAATTAGAATTTTGTGAAAAGATTCAATATTCTCGGCTCAAAGTGTCAGCTAATTAGTCCATACCCCCTGAGCATAGGGTTCCTGAGATTGTGACTTTGGGGTTTCATAAGCTGTAAGCCATAATCATCCAAATTATAACAAATAAAGGTATGAAATATCTCGCTTTGCCTGTAACGAGTCTCATGTGTTAGTTTCACTACTGAAATAAATGAACTTTGCACGATATTCCAATTTTTCGAGTTTCACCTGTAGATGGACAGATGTCTGTTTTCAGCCTGTGTTGCTAGTGTTACCTACTTCTATTAATTTTTATTAGGATTCTTGTTTTATTTAGTTAATATTACCTGTGATTATGTTTTTGTTTTTTTCACTGATTTACATAAAGAATCTAGGGACTTTAAATCTTCCTACCTGATAGATTTGGGCATAACGGAGGGTGCACGTGCCAAGCATGCTAGGTGCCAGTCTGGGCCGCTATCATGCCACCCCCACTTGCCCCGGCTACAGGGATGGAGGCAGCAAACTCAATCTTTGCCCCGAGTGAATTACCAAACATTCTTCGCGCTTCGCAGTTGATCCGTGCGTCCCTGTCGCCCTCACAGCCCCTCATGATTCGCTCTAGCAACAAACGCTTGCAACACGAGGTTATAATTACTTTTATTTCTAACATTGTTAATTAGAATTCAATTAAAGCGAAGTGTAAGGAGAACTATGTAAAGCCGGAGACGCTGGCAAGGATCTGTGCACCCGTGACTTACACAGCCAGAGCCGTAAATTATAACAAAGCGACGAGCGTCCTCTAATAAAGATTTTACGGCCCCTGGGAATGGCGCGGGCGGAAAATGATATAATTACCGCTTACAGCTCCTAATTTTATACAAAGTCCTATTATACAGAATCATGAAGACGCCTCGGGGCGCTGGAGAAAAATAACCAGAGATGTTTTTATTGGGCCTCGGTTGCCAGGAGACCTAAATGGCGCCGTGGGTGGTGCGCATTTTTCTATGCTCCGTCTCAAGTGGACACTATACAGTCTGAACTGGCTGATAACCTGCATCTGACTACACTTGTCCCTTGAAGGCCGTCTTATCATTGCTATCCTTTGGTCTGCACCTGCATCATCTGCAAAAAAATTATAGCAAATACTTTCAGCTGTAGATATTTTTTTTCTCTCTCCTCCAATCACCTCTAAAGCTGCATTCAGAATTCTGCCGGTTTACTGCAGAGAGCAGTGCTTTGTGTAGTGCTGAGGCATTAGGTGACATGCCTGACAACGGGGTGGACGTTAACCGCTGTCTGTTTCCAAGGGCAACCAGCAAAATTTTGAAAGCAGCTTTGGATGTGCATAGAGAATACATGAAATCACCATCAGCGAATGTTTTCTATGTCAGCAGCAAATGATCTGCAGATCTGACCCTGCAGCAATGTAAAGAGGAAGGGATATGGATGCCGCTGTATACCTGCGCCTTGCGGATACTCTCCTTCACCTCCTCAATCCTCTGCTCCAGCTCCAGGCGGCCCGGCTCCGACGCCGGAGAACTCTGACACTCCAGATCATCCAGCAGCTGAGGAGGAAGAGGGAACAGCAAAGAATCAGCCGCGGCCATTGTAACAGTTACGGTCCCGGCCACTGTTATGGGGGTACCCTGAAGCCTACAATGATGTTTTAATATATGCGAATGAGACTCTAGGAGCAACGGGGGCGTTGCCATTACACCTAGAGGACGCAGCAGTTGCAGAGAGAGCTGAGCCTCTAGGTGTAATGGTAACGCCCCCGTTGCTCCTAGAGGCTCATTTGCATATATTAAAACATCATTTTTCTCAGTAATGCGGACACATATGAACATGGGATCAACACAGAGCGCACATGTAACAGGTCAGGGACAAAACTGCTGACGGATGCCCTCTAAGGCTGACACTTATGCCAACACCTTGACAGTCATAGTTATAGGGTCACTGCGACCATCATGGTTGTGTCGGCCCTGTGTCACTATCACAGGGGTGCCTCGTGCAGTTTGGGGCGAGCTGCACCACTCCCACAGCATCTTTAGTGATTCGTCTCACAATCCTGGTGGGCTGACAGGACGAACGCCCCCCTTCTGCTGGAGGGAGCAGTTATGCCTAGTTCACCGCCACACCTACCCGCTGACTGTGGATGACGTTCTTGTGCTCCCGTGCCACCCGTGTCGCCCACTTGCGCGCCTCTTTGTTCAGGCTGTGCTCCTCCGTGGTGCCAGTCTCGGACTCCAGCTGCCGACTCTGCAGAATAAAGTGAGCACAATGAAACAAGTATTGGGGGGGGGGGGGGATAGACAAGCACCCGGCCAGCGAAAGGTACCCCTATCACCAGCGATCCGATGATCATCCCCATGCAACAGACACACCCAGATAATACCTGCGTTACTGTATATACACCCCCAATAACAAGCCCCGCAGCCGAAGCAAAAGAAAAGCCACCCTCGAAGTAAAAATGGATCTTATTCATTGACAGCAAGCATAAATCTTGAAAATGGCAAGTAATGGATAGAAAAAAAAGAAATGATGATGCAAACTTTATATCCAATACCCTTTTAAATGGCAAAGTCAGCTCTGCTACACATCTGATTGCTCAAAGGCCTAATTTCTTCAACTGACCCTCTCAACAAACAAATCGATGACATATAGCGAATTGCTGAGATTTCTGTGATGTCACATCATCACGTCAGTGCGGTGACATCACACATTGCAGCAAACCACAGATTTACCTTCCAGGACTCCAGGAAAGCTGAGTGACTGCACCTCGATGGACCCCAACAGTGGTGACCACCAAGGCAAGTCGCCATCCAGCTTTCCAGGGAACAGATCGACACCTTGACTGACTCAGGACGAACAGCCCCTTCCTCTGGAGGGAGCAGTTATGCCTAGGACCCCCCTCCCCGTGGCTATGGAGCCCCTCGCCTGGCACGGATTTCTTAGGTTACTTTTATTGGCCCCTTCCCGGGGATCTTGGCGCGAGGAGGCGGCCGGACTTCTGCCAGAGACTGGAAAACGCTGAACTAACAATATTTCTTCTCGCAGCTCATAAAGGGTCTGATAACAGCAGAAAGTGGGGGGCGCGTAATGTACGGGACGAACGGCGAGAATTCCCGGGACCACCGGCAGCGGGACGAGCGGACTTACTGCTTAAGTACTATCAGGACGGACACGGGGCCATCGGCAAGTTTTAGAGGAGGCCTGTCACTTTAAGACAAAGTTTGCAGCGTTCTAATAAACTTTCTATTTAAGTTCCTCGCCATTTTCAAGATCTTTGCTTGCTGCCACTGAATGGCTACAATACGGTTGACATTCCAGAGGCTGGAAAAATTCAGATACCTCTCACAGCTGAGTGTTTGTTACAATGGTACCCATTCTACACAGCCCTCTGCCAGGTCAACACAGCAGCAGCACAAATCCCTCTCCTGTCCTGATAGTTTGTTACAATGTATCAGTCTGGAGTCCTGGTCTGTCTGACTTAGGTCTGTTTAGGTTTTCGGCCTCTGGGTGTAGACAAAAATGTTTTAATTCACAGACAGCAAGCAGAGATTCTGAAAACAGTTCTGCTTCATAAAAGGCACCATTTATGGCAGCCTGTATATCATCTTTTTTTATGTGCAGGGCCATTTTTAGGATCTCAGCTGGCCATCAGTGAATGAGAGCATTGCTGTTCACATCCAGAAGCTGAAAACCCATCCTGACTTCATACTTCTCACAGCTGGGAGTTTGTTACAGTTGTATCCAGTCCAGACAATCCAAGCGGAAACATTTTACCTGCGCTGATACACTGAAACAAACTATCAGGACTGAGGTGTGTGCTGCTGATCTGTGTAGGATTGTCTAGACTGGATATCAGTGGAACAAACCCTCAGCTGTGAGAGGCATAAGCTCAGAATGGGTGTTTTAGCCTCTGGATGTAAACACTGATTGTTTCCATTTACTGTAAGCAAGCAGACATATTGAAAACGTTGAAGAATTGGAACACAAAGTATATTAAAGAGTTGAAGATGTATACCCTACAGGCGGCGGACCGGCCCACATCAGCAGCACAAATCCCTCTCCTGTCCTGATCGTTTGCTACAATGTGTCAGTGCAGATAACATGTATCAGTCTGTCTGGATTAGATACAAGTGTTGCAAACCTTCGGCTTAGGACTTGGAAGGTTTTCAGCCTCTGGGTCTAAAGAAGTATATTTCCATTCATTAACAGCAAGCAGATATGTTGAAAATGGTGAGCAATTGATACAAAACGTATAAGTTGAACTTTTCATTTATAGACCTGGACATCGCACGGGCTGCACCAGGAGGTACACAGGCAGGATTAGACAACGGTTTTCATTAATTGACAGCAAGCAGCCAATCTTGAAAACGGTGCTACTCTCACGGAGCATTGCAGACAGAAGTTGTCAGTTTGTCACTAGGCCGGAGGGATTGCTATTCATGCCATTTCCTAATCTTTGTCCCGTCCTTGATGTGACTTTCCCCCCCAGACATGGGCAGCTAGCCCTTCGTCAGGATGCAGATATCCCAGCGTAAACAGGAAGGGCCCCGCGTCTGGGCAGAAGCTGCAGCCTCAGCGTTTCGGCACAATGGGCGCTATCTCCATAGAGAGGAAGACGGGGCCGGGGAGAGAAGAGCTGACACACACCATGGAAATCCTCCCGGATGTGCAGCTACAACAACATATTCAAGGCGCCCCCCTGAACCCCAAAATACCCCCCTCCGGGGTCACCAGGTTACAGGAGGGTCCTTCAAAGATCCCAAGGATACATTAAGGTATCAGTCGTCTAATCTCCAATACACTGATGGCAATAAGCACTGTGCAATTCATACTTTCCCCTGTTGGGGCGCTGCAGGAAAACTGAACACCTGCGGCAGGTTCCTCTGCACATCAGTGGGGGACGCCACTTCTCGGCGCAGTAACGGCCGCCATGTTCGGTTTACAAGTGACAACACAGATCTGTACGGGTCCATCCCTGGGTAGTTGTCAGTCATGCACTTGCCTTATTAGGCTACCTTCACACTGGCGTTTCTATTTTCCGGTATTGAGATCCGTCATAGGGTCTCAATACCGGAAAAAAATGCTTCCGTTTTGTCCCCATTCATTGTCAATGGGGACAAAACTGAACAGAACGGCGAGCTCCAAAATGCATTCCACTGCGTTCTCAAACCGGAGTGCAAACCGCAAGATGTTGTAGTTTGCTTTCCGTCCTGGGATGCGGAGCAAGACTGATCCGACATGACCCCCAATGCAAGTCAATGGGGACGGACAATAAAAAACGGATCCGTCCCCTATTGACTTTCAATGGAGTTCATTACGGATCCGTCTTGGCTATGTTAAAGATAATACAACCGGATCCGTTCATAACGGATGCAGACGGTTGTATTATCAGTAACGGAAGCGTTTTTGCCGAGCCCTGCCGGATCCAGCAATAACGCTAGTGTGGCACCAATCTAGACTTGCGTTACCAGTCACAGTATATAATACCGCCATAGAGCGCGAGAAGAACATGAGCTGAGCACATCACTCCGAGGAAGCGGGAAATGTTGCTTAGAGGTGTGAGGCGACACCTCCACCGCGGAGAATTCACACCGCGCTGCTCGCCGCCGACGTGTAACTACTCCTCCTCCAGTTCCCTCTGGGAGTCAATACAATTAAAAAGAAGATGTCGGTGGAAAATACATTGAGGCCACGTCCCCAGAGCTGCAACCCATTACTGTGCGGCATAAATCAGCATGGGACCTGCGTACCTACAGGTATGATGCCCCTGTAATGCTACACATAGTACAAAGACGGCCCCCCACGACAACTACTGTATACTGTAGGAAATCTACTCTACAGTGCGCAAATTCCACCGTACGGCGTCAGCATCATGGAAAGGAGGGTACATGGGGTGACCGAAAACTGCCCATAGGGGCCCACAACCAGCTCCCTAAATGTCACATACGACACAGTCAAGGCAGGAGGGTGGGAATTGTAAGTAGAAAGTTTTCTCTTCATGCATCAGGTGGCACAGGATGAACAGGGCCACTGCAAAGCATTATAACAATAAGAGCATGTTGTTCATGGATGTGGCGGCACTTTATGGCAATGGTTGTAAGTCTGCCTAATATAAGCAACGAAGCGGGCAACATCCGACCGGCTCCAGCACAAAGGGTCACGATGTGAAGGCCAAGGTCGGATACAGCGAAGTACCGCGGCCCAGGATATGGCGGATGGGTAATGCTACAGGTAGGTGCTGGGAATGGACACTGCCTCTCAGACCTGAAGGAATGGAAGATGAGCTCCTCCGATACAATGTATCAACCTGAAGGAAACCATGGAAGAACTGATGGAGATCTCATCACCAAAAATCAACAAGGAATCACAATGAGGAGTCACATGATCAATGGAAAGCGGGAGACAGAGCGAGCGGGTTATACCTTGGCTAGAGAAATTCTCATAGCACTGACAGGAGAAGGTTCAATGTCCACCAGAGGAACAGCGCTAAAACTCTGACCGCGGAGGAAGGACAGAAACAGAGACAGACAGACGGCACTGGGTTAGAACATGAAGACAGATGTCACCTACAGCTCCACATGTGTGACAAACCTGAGCACAGGGGACAAACTGCAGAAGCCTCTCAGACTATAGCCATGTACATAGGAGCAGTATTATAGTAGTTATATTCTGTACATAGGAGCAGTATTATAGTAGTTATATTCTTGTACATAGGAGCAGTATTATAGTAGTTATATTCCTGTACATAGGAGGCAGTATTATAGTAGTTATATTCTGTACATAGGAGGCAGTATTATAGTAGTTATATTCTTGTACATAGGAGCAGTATTATAGTAGTTATATTCTTGTACATAGGAGGGAGTATTATAGTAGTTATATTCTTGTACATAGGAGGCAGTATTATAGTAGTTATATTCTTGTACATAGGAGGCAGTATTATAGTAGTTATATTCTTGTACATAGGAGCAGTATTATAGTAGTTATATTCTTGTACATAGGATGCAGTATTATAGTAGTTATATTCTTGTACATAGGAGCAGTATTATAGTAGTTATAGTCTTGTACATAGGAGCAGTATTATAGTAGTTATATTCCTGTACATAGGAGCAGTATTATAGTAGTTATATTCTTGTACATAGGAGGCAGTATTATAGTAGTTATATTCTTGTACATAGGAGCAGTATTATAGTAGTTATATTCCTGTACATAGGAGCAGTATTATAGTAGTTATATTCTTGTACATAGGAGGCAGTATTATAGTAGTTATATTCTTGTACATAGGAGCAGTATTATAGTAGTTATATTCTTGTACATAGGAGGCAGTATTATAGTAGTTATATTCCTGTACATAGGAGCAGTATTATAGTAGTTATATTCTTGTACATAGGAGCAGTATTATAGTAGTTATAGTCTTGTACATAGGAGCAGTATTATAGTAGTTATATTCTTGTACATAGGAGCAGTATTATAGTAGTTATATTCCTGTACATAGGAGCAGTATTATAGTAGTTATATTCCTGTACATAGGAGCAGTATTATAGTAGTTATATTCCTGTACATAGGAGCAGTATTATAGTAGTTATATTCCTGTACATAGGAGCAGTATTATAGTAGTTATATTCCTGTACATAGGAGGCAGTATTATAGTAGTTATATTCCTGTACATAGGAGGCAGTATTATAGTGGTTATATTCTTGTACACAGGAGCAGTATTATAGTAGTTATATTCTTGTACATAGGAGGCAGTATTATAGTAGTTATAGTCTTGTACATAGGAGGCAGTATTATAGTAGTTATATTCTTGTACATAGGAGCAGTATTATAGTAGTTATATTCCTGTACATAGGAGGCAGTATTATAGTGGTTATATTCTTGTACATAGGAGGCAGTATTATAGTAGTTATATTCTTGTACATAGGAGCAGTATTATAGTAGTTATATTCCTGTACATAGGAGGCAGTATTATAGTGGTTATATTCTTGTACATAGGAGGCAGTATTATAGTAGTTATATTCTTGTACACAGGAGCAGTATTATAGTAGTTATATTCTTGTACATAGGAGGCAGTATTATAGTAGTTATAGTCTTGTACATAGGAGGCAGTATTATAGTAGTTATAGTCTTGTACATAGGAGCAGTATTATAGTAGTTATAGTCTTGTACATAGGAGCAGTATTATAGTAGTTATATTCTTGTACATAGGGGCAGTATTATAATAGTTATATTCTTGTACATAGGAGCAGTATTATAATAGTTATATTCTTGTACATAGGGGGACACAATTATATTCTTGTACATGGGTGGTGGCAGTATTATATTAGTTCTATTATTATGTTCCTTACCGTGTCACTGTCACATGGCTGGAATTGAAATGGCTGAGCTTTGTGAAATACTGGATTCTCCTGGATGAATAACTGGAGGTTGTAGTCTCTCATCACCTACAAATAATGAGACATTTAGTCACTGATGATCCAGATAACACCTTTTATCTAGTGAGGAGGATTATCACCAACTAAAAGAGTGACACTGCAGACCTGTCCATAGCGATCCACATACCTAGACCGTTACATACCATACAAAAATGTAAAAAATAAAACAATTCCCCAAACCACAATAAATATAATATGAAGCACAATGTGACTTTCAGCACCAGTGCAGGATGAGAGGAGCGAGCATCGCCCCACGTGACTAGAACCTAAGACCCGCCGTAACAGGATGGAACATGCACCAAGTACAGAACAGAAAAAATAAAGCAAGTAATGGCTGACTGAGTGCAAGCGATGTGTGAAGTTCTTACCGCGGAAGGGAATTTCAGCTGCATGAAAGCCTGGATCATCAAAGAGAGGAGGGGTACGTGTGTGTTAGGGCGGGAAACAAGGAGCACACAGAATAACGGTTGTTAAAAAGGGGGAGCAGTAATAGTCTCATGATAATGTAATTATCTCATATACTCCAGTCACATTCAAAGCTGCATCCAGACGTTTCATAGGCTGAAGGACCCCAGATGTCCACGCAGGCTCCTATTTCCTAGTGGTTAGGGGTGTGGCAACAAAATAGAATTCTGAATGCAGCTCTGGGTGTGACTGGAGCATAACAATTGTGAATGCAGCTCTGGTTGTAACTAGAGTATAAGATTAGGAAATCAGCCCTCCAGGGCCAAGCAAAAAAAATTATAAAAAAAAGTTGTCATGTAACACCACAACCAACAGCTCCACATATCCCAGCTTCCTAAACTCCAGTGATGGACATCAGGCTGTCCTGTGGTCTCCCCCGAGATGGATCCTTAAGGAGCCGCCCAGCTTGATATCAGTAACCTTGGACAATCTGTTCTTCCAAGACAATCGTGCACTGGGAGGCAGGAAACCACATCACCCCTTTAAGACGACCCCACCGGATTCAAAGCCAGGAGTCCAGGACCAGTGATGACACCACATCGAAAAGCCACTTACCCGACTGGAGGTCTCCAGCAAGTACTGGAATGTGTTCTGTACAGCCTGACACGTCTCCAGCTCCGTCCTGCTGAACGCCATGAGATAGTCCTTCAGGTGGTCGTACACATTGCCATCGAGGGTCTGCGGGGGAAACAAAAGGGGCCATGAGATCATCATGGAGCAAAACAGGAGCGGACTGCCACCATGGGAACTTTTTGTTCAACTGTTTGCTGTCAGTGAATGGGAACATCGCTATTGATCCCCTCACAGCTGATTGTTTCTTACAATAGTATCATCAGGGAAGAGCCTGCGTTACAGAGCAACTCCATAATACTCCTTATATTTCAATTTATCACCATTTTCAAGATCACTGCTTGCTGTTGGTGAACAGGAACAAACTTATTAACACCCAGAGGCTGAATCCTGCATACCTAATACTTCTCAAGGCTGATGGTTTGTTACAATTGTATCCAGTCTGGACAAATCTTTCTGAGCAAACACATCAGCTGCACATCTGTCCTGACGTTTGTTACAATGTATCACCCTGGCTGTTTTAGCTCCATGGCTGTCAGTGAATGGAAATAGTCATAACTTACAACCGAAGGCTGATAACCTAGTCCTGCTCACACAGCGCAGGTAATTTCCTGATGGACTCCAGCTCTTTCTTGCACCGACACATTGTAACAAACTGCACATGGTCTCTATTTATTTTTTTGGGTCATGAAATTCAGGACCCCAGTGCATTATGGGAGGCTGCAATAGAAAGCCCCTGGGATTGTGAGCTCTGCTCTTTCACAGCTCCGTCATCTGAGCGGTGACGTGACTGTCCTAATCCAGAGCGGGGACGGAATCTGGAGAGATCAGGATATGCTAGAGGAAAAGCGGAGCGCCCTCAACAGGATAAAGCAGAATCCACCCGGCTCTGACCTGAGGAATGTCTACAGCAAGTCTTCTCCAATCTGTAATGTTCCAGCTTTAATAAACTACAACTCCCAGCATGTCCTGACGGCCGCAGGTGATATGGTCTGCAGCTTTCTATTCATGTGAATGGGTGCTGCGTCAGGCTTCGCATTTTCCTTCTGTATCAGTCCGAGTGACGTACTGGAGTCTAGGACAGGAGGACCAACATGTCCGCTGCTGTGTATACTACAGACTAGGCTCTTAGAACTGCATGTTGGGAGAGGGGTGCAGGGTGTGGGACTCACCACCAGAGGGAGCCGGAGGAATTCTGCACAGAGCTTAGGAAATCAGTATATGGGCTGGACATGCAGCCAGTGCATCAGATGGGGCTGTAGTTACAGGGGACGCAGATCCAGATAAGCCCCCCGGACCCTCCTACTGCACAAGCGAACTGTAGCAGGCTGGAGGGCCCATCACAGATATCGACATTGTGGTTAAAGGGGAAAAATACCCCAAAATAAATCTGCAGGTACGAGGCATTCCTAAATGTAGATAGACGTGTGGCTCTCTGCTGCCTCGTGTGGATGGGCTCCGTAAAACAGTTTAACAAAGTCAACAGCCAGGGATAGTTATATCCTTCAGTTCAAGGAATTCTGTGACCTCCCAGAAACCCTACTCTGTCACTGTGACATCACCAGTCCTCCTCAGAGAGCCCAGCCCCCTAACTGTGACATCACCAGTCCTCCTCAGAGAGCCCAGCCTCCTAACTGTGACATCACCAGCCCTTCCAAGATAACCTACTCTATGACATCACCAGTCCTCCTCAGAGAGCCCAGCCCCCTCATTGTGACATCATCAGTCCTCCTCAGAGAGCCCAGCCCCCTCACTGTGACATCACCAGTTGTTCCGAGATAACCCTACTCTGTCACTGTGACATCATTAGTCCTCCTCAGAGAACCCAGCCCACTCATTGTGACATCACCATTCTCCCTCTTATAACTCAGCTCTCTTAATGTGACATCAGTCCTCCTCAGAGAACCCAGCGCCTTCACTGTGACATCACCATTCTCCCTCATATAACCCAGCGCCTTCACTGTGACATCACCATTCTCCCTCATATAACCCAGCCCCCTCACTGTAACATCACCAGTCCTCTGCAGATGACTCAGCCCCCTCACTGTGACATCACCAGTCCTCTGCAGATGACTCAGCCCCCTCACTGTAACATCACCAGTCCTCTGCAGATGACTCAGCCCCGTCACTGTGACATCACCAGTCCTCTGCAGATGACTCAGCCCCCTCACTGTGACATCACCAGTCCTCTGCAGATGACTCAGCCCCCTCACTGTGACATCACCAGTCCTCTGCAGATGACTCAGCCCCCTCACGGTGACATCACCAGTCCTCTGCAGATGACTCAGCCCCCTCACGGTGACATCACCAGTCCTCTGCAGATGACTCAGCCCCTTCACTGTGACATCACCAGTCCTCTGCAGATGACTCAGCCCCCTCACTGTGACCTCACCAGTCCTCTGCAGATGACTCAGCCCCCTCACTGTGACATCACCAGTCCTCTGCAGATGACTCAGCCCCCTCACGGTGACATCACCAGTCCTCTGCAGATGACTCAGCCCCCTCACGGTGACATCACCAGTCCTCTGCAGATGACTCAGCCCCTTCACTGTGACATCACCAGTCCTCTGCAGATGACTCAGCCCCCTCACTGTGACCTCACCAGTCCTCTGCAGATGACTCAGCCCCCTCACTGTGACATCACCAGTCCTCTGCAGATGACTCAGCCCCCTCACTGTGACATCACCAGTCCTCTGCAGATGACTCAGCCCCCTCACTGTGACATCACCAGTCCTCTGCAGATGACTCAGCCCCCTCACTGTGACATCACCAGTCCTCTGCAGATGACTCAGCCCCCTCACTGTGACATCACTAGTCCTCTGCAGATGACTCAGCCCCCTCACTGTGACATCACCAGTCCTCTGCAGGTGACTCAACCCCCTCACTGTGACATCACCAGTCCTCTGCAGATGACTCAGCCCCCTCACTGTGACTTTACCAGCCTTCCCAAATAACTCAACCCCCTCATTTTGACATCACTGTTCCTCCTAGATAACCCAGCTCCTTGACTGTGACATTACAAGCCCCATCCGTAAAGACCAGCTCCTTACTCTGTCACATCACCGGTCCTGTCAAAATAAATCTGCCTCTTCACCCTGTGACATCATCAACCCTTCACAGATCCCCATGTCTCCTTAATATGTGACATTACAACTCCCTCCATAAGCCAGCACCCTCACAGCGACATCGCCAATGTTCCCCAGATAGCCCCGCCGCTCCCTCCGCCCTCACCAGATAACCCTGAACCTTCCCAGTCAGTGTGACACCTCCAGCCCCCCCAACCCCATCTCCTCATTATGTGACATCACCATCATCTCCCAAATATCCTTGTTCACTGTGACATCACCAATCCTCCCCATGTAACCCCGCCCTCACACACTGCTGCACTTCCCTCCAGTGTAGACCGTTTGGCCACTAGATGTCAGCACCATATAACAGCAATATTTTCACAAAAACTTTGTGATAATTTTTTTATTTTTTTACTTTTTATATAGTTATTTATTTATTTTTTAAATACTTTATATAACATTTTTGAGGATATTGTGGGGGGAGCAGGTGATCGGCTCAGTGATGTCACAGGTTTTAGAGAACAGATGACACCGTTTATATAACATGAGCCCTCCGCTGCAGGTCCCATTGTCTCAGCTGAGGGATCAGGTCATCTGTGGAATGCACCGTCCTCCTGCTGAGCGACTGATCCCCATACACTACAGAAGCGGCGTCCATTGTATTCACTTCTGCGGAAACCCTTCACCCCGCCACAGGTGCAGTAAAGTTATGGGAGGAGTGCCGAATTTCTGCTTGTACTAAGACTACAGAACTGGTATCAGCAACACATATTCCGAATATAATCCCGTGTCAGTTATACTGCAGCAGGAAGCGCCAACCCAGAATATACAGACAGGGAAGAGTCTACAGTACAAAGCAACTCTATAATATACCTCACCTGACCAAGATCTCGGCTTGCTGTTGGTGAATGGGAACAGTCTTAAAACTCAGAGGATGAAAATCCTGCATAACTAAAATTTCTCGCAGCTGAGGGTTTGTTACAATTGTATCCTGTCTAGACAATCCTCTGGGAGCAACAACACCACATCTTTCTCTTGTCCTGTTTCAAGGATAAGCTCAAGGTGAGGGTTTTAGCCTCTGGATGTAAACCATGAAGGTTCCCATTCACTGAAAGCAAGCAGAGATATTTAACACAATGAATAATTCGAACACAACGGATACTTGAAAGGTGAAGTTGAACATAATATAGGGGGGGGGGGGGGGGGGGGTGACGGCACCGGCTATACTGCCTTCATTATACACATCAGCAGAGCCAATCCCTCTCCTGGCTTTATAGTTTGTTACAATGTATCAGTGCAGGTGAAATGTATCCGTGGTGTGGCATCACAGGGCGTTTACAGACAATTCTCTAGATACAATTGTTGCAAACCTTCAAAGCTTAGATCCAGGCAGGTTTTCGGCCTCTGGATCTAAAAGAAGAATGTTTCTGACAGCAAGCAGAGATCTTGAAAATGGTGAGAAATGGATACATAAAATATAGCAGAAAGCTGCAGAGCTTTGCATTACGCAGACTGGGCTGCACCAGGGTGTACACAGACGGCGGGTATATTTAGGAATCTGTCTCACCACCGGCCGCACCGGGCACAGGAAACAGGTGGAACGCAGGACAGGAAGGGAGAGACCGCGACACCCCCCGGCACTGTGACCCGATAAACCTGCAATCTGTTCATCTCGTCTAACCTTCCCAGACAATAAAACCTGAATCCAAACAACCCCCCCAACAATGACTCACCCCCCCCCCCACCCCCAACACCTTGAGACCTCCTTAAGAAAGCACATTTCCTCCATAAACTCTTGCTGTGCAGCCATTTCATAGGGATATCTTTCTCTGGGAAAGCTGGGTAACAGGCCTGCCACCCATGTAGGAGCTGTAATGGCAGCCATATTGGTGGTCACCCAGCTTTCCCAGTAACAGATAAATGTGAAAAGACTGAAGGGAACAAGAAAGAGTCCATCTAGTAATCGCCCGGGTACCGTGGGGGTCCAGTCCATGGTGTATCAGGGAGATTTCGGTGTCAATCTAAGTTCATGGACCCAACCTGTGGATTTCAGTGATCCGGGTATTTGAGGAACATCTAATTTGGAGGGGGGTGGAATGGGAGGGGGGGGGGGGGTGGAATGGGAGGGTTGGAATGGGGACTGTTCCAGATTTTACAATGAGTCCCAGGAACTTCAAGTTACATTTCTGGATGAGGTGGGTTTTTATCTCTCTCAGCAGTTAAACTGGGGTCACTGATCACAGCAGATTCCTAAAGGGAGCAAAGCTGTAGTGTAAAGCATGGGAAAGGCATACAGAAGTAGCCTGAGCCTCTGATGAGACAAAATACAGATTTTAACCTAACTTCAGACAATGCAGCTGAGCTGGAGTCATTGATCACAGCAGGGTCATAATGGAGCAGAGCTGCAGTATAGAGCATGGGGAGGAGGATAAATCAGAAGCCAGAACCCCTGATGAGACAGCAAGTAAATTAGAGACCGCCTTTGACTCCCACAGACAATGCGGCCAAGCTGGACTCACTAACCCTAGCTGTGTCCTAACTGAACAGAGCTGCAGTATAAAGCATGGGAAAGGGACAAAGCAGGTGTCTGAACCAGTGCTGCAAGGAGGAGCAGCCCAGGCTTCCGACGAGGCAGGAGGTGGATTTCAGACCACCTCAGACTCCAATAGACAGCGCAGAGAAGCTGGAGTCGCTGATCATGGCTGCGCCCTAATGGAGCAAACACTGGTCAATAGCGACAGATTTTTAGGTCACAGCCGCCCCCCCCCCCCCATGTGGCACATCCAGACGAGACGCTCGCACATTCCTTGCCAATATTAGAACAATAATACAATGACATCAGCGCGATCCGCTCCTTCCCCCGTCTCCGACCCTCCAAGTACAAAGGAAGGAGGAAGTCGGACCGGACCAGCGGCACAAACACCGGCCTCACAATCCAACAATGTATCAGCCCCAGAGGTGCCATTGTCTGAGGGGCTACAAAACTGGCACCGCAGACAACAAAGGGCACCAGCCCCCACCCTAAACCAACAGCTCCACAGTCCTCCTCGCTTTAGGGTTCCTGGAAAGCTGGGTGAGAACCAAAACGTCCACAGTGGAAAGTCCGACACGTCCCTCTACATATAGCTGAAGAGAGTGCATATCTGGGTCTGGGAAAGCTGGATGACCGAGCGGTTATATTTGCCAATCACCCGGCTTTTCTAGATGCAGACTTGAACGACCTAACGTTCTGCTGAGAGTAGACGACCGCTGTGACCAGCTCCCCCGGACATACTGACCCCCATCCTCCTCATAGAGCCGGACTCACCTTCATGGTATTGGCCAGGTCTGTCTGGTAATAGCGGTCCTGATGGGCATTGGCAGCTGCCAGGGTGAGGAGATAATCGTTCCGGGCGTGAGTGGCTTTGGCGTTACATTCCTGTCTCCGGGCTTTTAACTGGAAGAAGGAGGAGAAACATGGAGGAAGGTCTTGACCTGAAACGCGTTAAGAGCTCAGTAGACGTAAATGGGAAGAGTCACATGACTACCTCGGTCTCCATTCACTTCACTGACGATGGCATTACTGCCGCACATAGCCGCGGCCTATTGCAATGATGGTGGTGGCCCCCCAATGGCGACCACTATAAGTCTACGGGATGGAGTCATCCAAAGACCTACATAAAATGTCTGCTTTAGGCCCCCTGCACACGGCTGTGTTTCACAGCCGTGTGCGGGCCGTGGAACCGCGGCCTGGATCCCTCCTGAGAGCAGGAGCGCACGGCGTCACTGGTTGCTATGACGCCGTGCGCTCCCTGCTGCCGCCGCAATACAGTAATACACTGGTATAGATCATACCAGTGTATTACTGTACTGTGCCGGCAGCAGGGAGCGCACGGTGTCATAGCAACCAGTGACGTCGTGCGCTCCTGCTCTCAGGAGGGATCCAGGCCGCGGTTCCACGGCCCGCACACGGCTGTGAAACACGGCCGTGTGCAGGGGGCCTTACTTATGGCACTGATTGCAAGTGTTCTTCTTCTCTGTTCACATCCAAAGCAAAAGTCAGCTATCTGCTCCTGCTTAAAAGGCTGCAGTGCAGTATGGGAGCTCCAATGACAGCAGACTGGAGACACGCGGCAGCTTGTTTACAGCTGAATTTTAAAAAGGCAGCTCTGGGTGTGAATGGAGAAAACGTTCAAAATCAGTGCAAATCCCTGACTGACCTCCGTGGTTTTCTGCAAAGTAACGACTCCCAAGGGATGTGATATGGATACATCAGAGACGCTCACCTTCACATTCGCCTTCTGTAAACTTATCCTCGACTGGAACAAGCTGAGTTTGGATCTGTGGAAAAAACAAACAAAAAAACAACAACTGTGAATGAAGAAGCCGCACAGATGGCTCTGCTACATCGCTGCTTTCTAGAAATGCAGGTAAGATCCAGCATCTCTATAATATATCTGACTTGTGTTTTTGTGTTGAAAAAAATAATCTGTTGCCTCTTCGAAACAGTCAGTAAGCAGATCAGCTACTGTTTATGGATCTTAGGCCTCATGCACAGGGGCCGTGCCTTTTTTTGCAGCCCGCAAACCGTGGATCCGTAAAAAACGGAAGCCGCCCATGTGCCTTCTGCAATTTGCAGAGCGGAACTGACGGCCAATTGTAGACATGCCTATTCTTGTCCGTATTTTTTTTGCGGGGCCTCGGATGCGGACGGCACACGGAGTGCTGTCCGCATCTTTTGCGCCCCCATTGAAGTGAATGGGTCCGCACCCAAGCCACAAAAACTGCAGCTCGGATGCGGACCCGAACAACGGTCGTGTGCATGAGGCCTTATACTGCAGGAAAAACCTGGCGCATTAACATATGAATGCCGACAACTGACTTTGGATATTGATGTTTTTCAACTCACCAACATTTTCAATATCTCTGCTTTCTGTCAATGAATGGGAAGATTCTAGTTCACAATCTGGTTGAAAATCTGTACAGACCAAAGACTCCTTACAGCTGAGGGTTTGTTACAGTGGTATCCAGTCTTGACGATTCTCTGCGATACAGCCAGCCTTGCTTTCCCAGACAGGTACATTCTACCAGCGCTGATACATTGTAGCTTCCAGAACATCGTCTACACCGGATACAATTGTAACAAACTCAGCGGGAGAAGTGATAGCTCAGGACAGATCTTTAGCCTCTACAAGCAGAAATGTCGCGCCCTTCACTGACAGCAAGAAGAGATCTTGAAAACAGAAATCAGAACCCAAACAGAGGAAATTTATCAAGGGGAGGAATCGCGAAGTCTGTTTTGCTTTCAGTTGGCACATTTTAAAAAATAAAAAAATTTTGTCAGAGACGTTACTGCAGTTTTTATGCCATCCTGTATGGGTGGGAGGGAGGGAGAAAAAGAAAGAGGGAAAAAGAAAAAAAAAGAAAAAAAAGAGATAGAGACCAATACAGAGAAAAAGATTTAAAAAAAGGAAAAGAGAAAGAAAGACAGAAAGAAATCAAAAAAGGAGGAAGGAAAAAGAAACCGGATAGATAAAAAAAAAAAAAAACAAAAAAACGGAGAGAGAGAAAGAGAGAGAGAGAGAGAGAGAGAGAGAGAGAGAGAGAGAGAGAGAGAGAAAAAGAGAGAGAAAAAGAGAGAGAGAGAGAGAGAGAGAGAGAGAGAAAGAGAAAAAGAGAGAGAGAGAGAGAGAGAGAGAGAGAGAGAGAGAGAAAAAGAGAAAAAGAGAAAAGAGAAAAAGAGAAAAAGAGAGAGAGAGAAAAAGAGAGAGAGAGAGAGAGAGAGAGAGAGAGAGAGAGAAAAAGAGAAAGAGAGAGAGAGAGAGAGAGAGAGAGAGAGAGAAAAAAAGAGAAGAGAAAGAGAAAGAGAAAGAGAAAGAGAAAGAGAAAGAGAAAGAGAAAGAGAAAGAGAAAGAGAAAGAGAAAGAGAAAGAGAAAGAGAGAGAGAGAGAGAGAGAGAGAGAGAGAAAAAGAGAAAGAGAAAGAGAGAAGAAAAAAAAAAAAGGGAGACCAAAAGAAAAAAAGAAAATGAAAGAAAGTAGTAAGAAAATGAAGGAATGAAGTAGGATAAAAAAGAAGGAACAAAAAATAAATAAAAATTGAATACAGACTAAGCCCCTTGCAGACGAGCGTTCCTCCCGCAGCGATTCCACAGCGCAGCTCCCGTCCTGACCTCCCAGCACTGCCGGGGGTCACATAGCATTATATTGATTTATGGTGCTATGTAACCCTTACAGTTCTGGAATGTATTGGATAACACTGGCAGCATTATGTCAGTGTTGTCCAATACATTCCAGAACTGTAAGGGTTACATAGCACCATAAAGCAATATAATGCTATGTGACCCGGTCAGTGCTGGGAGGTCAGGACGGGAGCTGCGCTGCGGAATCGCTGCGGGAGGAACGCTCGTCTGCAAGGGGCCTAAGCCTACATGCACACGAACGTATGTGTTTTGCGGTCCGCAAAAAAGAAACTGATGACATCTGTATGCCATCAGTTTTTTTGGGCAGAACCATTGCAATAATGCCTAAAACGGACAAGAATAGGACGTGTTCTATTATTTTTGTGGGGCTGCGGAACGGACATACCGATGCAGAAAGCACACGGTGTGCTGTCCTCTATTTTTGCAGACCCATTAAAATGAATGGGTCCGCATCCTGAAAAAAAACCAAAAACTGAACTGACACGGAAACAAACAAAATTCGTGTGCATTTAGCCTAAAGAAGAAGAAAAAAGCAAGCAAGAAAAAAAAATAAAAAATAGGTCAGTAAACAGCAACTTTCTGGTGGTTTCCAGGTGCAGGAGAGGTTTATCGGCCCTCCTCTGCCCCGCACACACAGCAGGTGGAGCTCCCCCTCTGACCGGCCAGACGCCACATGAGGAGCCCCAGCAGAATCTGGATGTGGAGATGCGACTTCATCCTCCGCCTCAGAGAGGAGTTACTAATCCTGACCGGGTTCAGCGAGTCTAATCCTACAGCGACTGCATTCCACGGACTAAATTGGAGTGGCTGGGGGCGGCCTACATTCAGACGCTTCTAATCCGTGGAACGTGCGTGACGTCAACACATTACACGTGCGTGACGTCAACACATTACACGGAGCGCAGCCATTCACACAAAACCAGTCCATGCACTGCAGCACTTGACAATCCTGAGCTTCCTGGTCCATGAGCTGAATTCCACAACTACAGTGAAGACTGACACAAGGAGAACAGTAGAAGATGGGGGGGATGTAATATGATGCATATTTCTAGACTGTTCAGAGCTTGTGGAAAGCTGGGTGACAGCCCATTGTTTCTATCTACACAGGGCAACCTCAAGCCAGGTGCTCTAAAATTACAACTCCCAGAATCCTTCCGGGATGAGCAAGTGTACAGGCTGGGAGTAGTAGTTTCACAACATCCGGAGTGCCATAGGTTGCTGACCCCTATATTAACACTGTCATTGCCAAAGGAAGCCATACAAACTTATGCCTCTACATGATTTCACGTGCTGGAAAAAAATAAATAAAAACAAAAAAAATTTGAAACAAAATGAAAAAATAAAAATTTAAATAAATAATAATCAATAATTGCAGTGATGGCGGATTAAAAAAAAGAAGCAAATTTTTTATTTTATTTTACGGGATTAACCACCTCCGGACCGCCTAACGCAGATTCGCGTTCCGGGGGCGGCAGCTCTGCGCAGAGTCACGCATATACGCGTCATCTCGCGAGAGCCGTGATTTCCTGTGAACGCGCGCACACAGGCGCGCGCGCGTTCACAGGATCGGAAGGTAAGCGAGTGGATCTCCAGCCTGCCAGCGGCAATCGCTCGCTGGCAGGCTGGAGATGTGATTTTTTTTAACCCCTAACAGGTATATTAGACGCTGTTTTGATAACAGCGTCTAATATACCTGCTACCTGGTCCTCTGGTGGTCCCTTTTGTTTGGATCGACCACCAGAGGACTCAGGTAGCTCAGTACAGTCGCACCAAACACCACTACACTACACTACACCCCCCCCCTGTCACTTATTAACCACTTATGAACCCCTGATCACCCATGATCACCCCATATAGACTCCCTGATCACCCCCCTGTCATTGATCACACCCCTGTAAGGCTCCATTCAGACGTCAGTATGATTTTTACGGATCCACGGATACATGGATCGGATCCGCAAAACACATACGGACGTCTGAATGGAGCCTTACAGGGGGGTGATCACCCATATAGATTCCCTGATCACCCCCCTGTCATTGATCACCCCCCTGTAAGGCTCCATTCAGACGTCCGTATGATTTTTACAGATCCACGGATACATGGATCGGATCCGCAAAACACATACGGACGTCTGAATGGAGCCTTACAGGGGGGTGATCAATGACAGGGGGGTGATCAGGGAGTCTTTATGGGTGATCACCCCCCTGTCATTGATCACCCCCCCCCCCCCCCCCGTAAGGCTCCATTCAGACATTTTTTTGGCCCAAGTTAGCGGAAATTTTTTATTTTAATTTTTTTTCTTACAAAGTCTCATATTCCACTAACTTGTGTCAAAAAATAAAATCTCACATGAACTCACCATACCCCTCACGGAATCCAAATGCGTAACATTTTTTAGACATTTATATTCCAGACTTCTCACGCTTTAGGGCTCCTAAAATGCCAGGGCAGTATAAATACCCCACAAGTGACCCCATTTTGGAAAGAAGACACCCCAAGGTATTCCATGAGGGGCACGGCGAGTTCCTAGAATTTTTAATTTTTTGTCACAAGTTAGCGGAAAATGATGATTTTTATTTTTTTTTCTTACAAAGTCTCATATTCCACTAACTTGTGACAAAAAATTAAAAATTCTAGGAACTCGCCATGCCCCTCACGGAATACCCTGGGGTGTCTTCTTTCCAAAATGGGTTCACTTGTGGGGTAGTTATACTGCCCTGGAATTTTAGGGGCCCATATGTGTGAGAAGTAGTTTGCAATCAAAATCTGTAAAAAATGACCGGTGAAATCCGAAAGGTGCTCTTTGGAATGTGTGCCCCTTTGCCCACCTAGGCTGCAAAAAAGTGTCACACATCTGGTATCGCCATACTCGGGAGAAGTTGGGGAATGTGTTTTGGGGTGTCATTTTACATATACCCATGCTGGGTGAGAGAAATATCTTGGCAAAAGACAACATTTCCCATTTTTTTATACAAAGTTGGCATTTGACCAAGATATTTCTCTCACCCAGCATGGGTATATGTAAAATGACACCCCAAAACACATTCCCCAACTTCTCCTGAGTACGGCGATACCAGATGTGTGACACTTTTTTGCAGCCTAGGTGGGCAAAGGGGCACATATTCCAAAGTGCACCTTTTGGATTTCACTGGTCATTTTTTACAGATTTTGATTGCAAACTACTTCTCACACATATGGGCCCCTAAAATGCCAGGGCAGTATAACTACCCCACAAGTGACCCCATTTTGGAAAGAAGACACCTCAGGGTATTCCGTGAGGGGCATGGAGAGTTCCTAGAATTTTTTGTTTTTTGTCACAAGTTAGTGGAATATGAGACTTTGTAAGAAAAAAATAAAATAAAAAATAAATCATCATTTTCCGCTAACTTGTGACAAAAAATAAAAAGTTCTATGAACTCACTATGCCCATCAGTGAATACCTTAGGGTGTCTACTTTCCGAAATGGGGTCATTTGTGGGGTGTTTCTACTGTCTGGGCATTGTAGAACCTCAGGAAACATGACAGGTGCTCAGAAAGTCAGAGCTGCTTCAAAAAGCGGAAATTCACATTTTTGTACCATAGTTTGTAAACGCTATAACTTTTACCCAAACCATTTTTTTTTACCCAAACATTTTTTTTTTATCAAAGACATGTAGAACAATAAATTTAGCGAAAAATCCATATATGGATGTCGGTTTTTTTGCTAAATATTACAACTGAAAGTGAAAAATGTCATTTTTTTGCAAAAAAATCGTTAAATTTCGATTAATAAACAAAAAAAGTAAAAATGTCAGCAGCAATGAAATACCACCAAATGAAAGCTCTATTAGTGAGAAGAAAAGGAGGTAAAATTCATTTGGGTGGTAAGTTGCATGACCGAGCGATAAACGGTGAAAGTAGTGTAGTGCCGAAGTGTAAAAAGTGGCCTGGTCATTAAGGGGGTTTCAGCTAGCGGGGCTGAAGTGGTTAACGAAGGTAACTTGGCTCAGGAATTGTTAACACTGATGCATCGTGGGACAGAAGCTGTGACAGAGCGACGAGTGACAAACTCGTTAAACAAGATCGTGTCCAACGCCACCGTTACCGCGGCAACAGGGAAACACAATGTTCCTTTAAAAATAGACTTTAGACAGTAAAAAGACGGGTGAGGAAACCAATCCGCACTTTTAGGCCTCATGCACACGACCGTATGTTTTTTGCAGTCATCCGACCGTGGATCAGAAAAATATGGATACAGGCCTTGTACGCGACGCATTTTTCACGGGCTCAATAGCAGAAATACTGACTCTTGTCCGTTAGACAATAATAAGAGATGTTCTACAATTTGAGGCACAGACACACGGATGCGGTCAACACACAGGTGACATCCGGGTACTGTCCGCATATAAATAAATGGGTCTAGAATACAATCCTGGAAAAAATGTGGATCGGTCCCAGAGAAAAAAATACGGTCATGTGAATGAGGCCTTATAAAGATATTTTATATGACACGTTCAAATAAAGACTATGGGGGACATTTATACAGTGGCACCAAATGTTGTGGCTTTTTGGGACGTTAAAGCACAGTTCGCCACTTTTCAGAGTGGTCGTCGGCGGTGTGTGTGTGTGGGGGGGGGGCGCAGCTACCCATGTACATTTACTATAATCTACAATAGAAACGTGGCATAGATTATACCGTTAATCTACACCCGCTTACTTACTAGTGCAGATCAGACATTTAAAGGCCTATGCCTCAATAACTGTGTCTCATCAGATGTGAGCTGAGATTAAGACCAGAATCTAAAATACCAGTCTTGATTATAGTTACCCTTATGGTTTGTCTGCACACATGATACCTGCCATTATATCACAGCCTACAAAACAGGGCACCAATACTGTTATTATAATGTCCCCATATGGAAAAAGAATAATACTGCTTCTATGTACAAGAATATAACTACTATAATACTGCTCCTATGTACAAGAATATAACTACTATAATACTGCTCCTATGTACAAGAATATAACTACTATAATACTGCTCCTATGTACAAGAATATAACTACTATACTACTGCCTACTATGTGCAAGAATATAACTACTATAATACTGCTCCTATGTACAAGAATATAACTACTATAATACTGCCTCCTATGTACAAGAATATAACTACTATAATACTGCCTCCTATGTACAAGAATATAACTACTATAATACTGCTTCTATGTACAAGAATATAACTACTATAATACTGCCTCCTATGTACAAGAATATAACTACTATAATACTGCTCCTATGTACAAGAATATAACTACTATAATACTGCCTCCTATGTACAAGAATATAACTACTATAATACTGCTCCTATGTACAAGAATATAACTACTATAACACTGCCTCCTATGTACAAGAATATAACTACTATAATACAGCTCCTATGTACAAGAATATAACTACTATGATACTGCTCCTATGTACAAGAATATAACTACTATAATACTGCCTCCTATGTACAAGAATATAACTACTATAATACTGCTTCTATGTACAAGAATATAACTACTATAATACTGCCTCCTATGTACAAGAATATAACTACTATAATACTGCTCCTATGTACAAGAATATAACTACTATAATACTGCTCCTATGTACAGGAATATAACTACTATAATACTGCTCCTATGTACAAGAATATAACTACTATAATACTGCTCCTATGTACAAGAATATAACTACTATAATACTGCTCCTATGTACAAGAATATAACTACTATAATACAGCTCCTATGTACAAGAATATAACTACTATGATACTGCTCCTATGTACAAGAATATAACTACTATAATACTGCCTCCTATGTACAAGAATATAACTACTATAATACTGTCTCCTATGTACAAGAATATAACTACTATAATACTGCCTCCTATGTACAAGAATATAAATACTATAATACTGCTCCTATGTACAAGAATATAAATACTATAATACTGCTCCTATGTACAAGAATATAACTACTATAATACTGCTCCTATGTAAAATATAACTACTATAATACTGCTCCTATGTACAAGAATATAACTACTATAATACTGCTCCTATGTACAAGAATATAACTACTATAATACTGCTCCTATGTACAAGAATATAACTACTATAATACTGCTCCTATGTACAACAATATAACTTCTATAATACTGCCTCCTATGTACAAGAATATAACTACTATAATACTGCTCCTATGTACAAGAATATAACTACTATAATACTGCTATGTACAAGAATATAACTACTATAATACTGCCTCCTATGTACAAGAATATAACTACTATAATACTGCCTCCTATGTACAAGAATATAACTACTATAATACTGCTCCTATGTACAAGAATATAACTACTATAATACTGCCTCCTATGTACAGGAATATAACTACTATAATACTGCCTCCTATGTACATGAATATAACTACTATAATACTGCCTCCTATGTACATGAATATAACTACTATAATACGAGATTCCTACAGCAGGTGTTTTTCATTTGCCTACTGCCCGAGTTCCGGATTGTACTACAGGATATCGCCTCTAGGTGGCAGTGCAGACAGGACATCTATGTGCACACTTTCCTGGCTGCTCCCCTTCTAGCAGTGACTAATGTTGATGGGGAGACTCCCTTTATTACGGCCGCCCCCGCTCCCAGGTATAAGGGCACACTCCTCTTCTTGGCTTGGTCACAGCTGCTCCTTCCGCCGCTCAGAAGCAGCCAAGTGCTGCTCTCAATGACTGATTGTGCTGTGGCGGCATCTCCAGCTCTGACACTGGGCACCGGGGACTCACTTGGCATCGATGTCGGCTTTTTCTCGCATTCCGTGGGCCATCTGCTCGGCCTCATAGTACTTCTTCTTGGCCTTGGCTAAATCCTTCACTGTCTCCTGCAGTTCCGACTGGATCTTGGTCAGCTGGTCCACGCACTGCAAGACAAAACCCCCAGCGAGTATTATTGTAGCATCTGACCAGGTGGAGGACAACTCCCATTATCCGCATCCCAAAACATCATACTCTGAAATCTTTTGTTGTTCCCATCCTCAGAGAGCAGCAGCCGTCTCCATAGACATTTAACATATGGTGGTCACCCAGCTTTCCTTGGATCCTGAATGGAAAACCAGGGAAATATTCAGCGGCAGACTGTTATCTAACTAGGACGGTTTGTAAATCAGGATCCTGGGAAAGCTGGGTGGTCGTATCTGTGAGAGCTGTAATGGCGGGGAGACTGCTACTCAGAACGGAGGATACGTCCACCCACAACCAGTACAGGATAAGTAATGTATGTACACAATGACTGCACCAGCAGAATAGTGAGTGCAGCTCTGGAGTATAATACAGGATGTAACTCAGGATCAGTACAGGATAAGTAATGTATGTACACAGTGACTGCACCAGCAGAATAGTGAGTGCAGCTCTGGAGTATAATACAGGATGTAACTCAGGATCAGTACAGGATAAGTAATGTAATGTATGTACACAGTGACTGCACCAGCAGAATAGTGAGTGCAGCTCTGGAGTATAATACAGGATGTAACTCAGGATCAGTACAGGATAAGTTATGTATGTACACAGTGACTGCACCAGCAGAATAGTGAGTGCAGCTCTGGAGTATAATACAGGATGTAACTCAGGATCAGTACAGGATAAGTAATGTAATGTATGTACACAGTGACTGCACCAGCAGAATAGTGAGTGCAGCTCTGGAGTATAATACAGGATGTAACTGAGGATCAGTACAGGATAAGTAATGTAATGTATGTACACAGTGACTGCACCAGCAGAATAGTGAGTGCAGCTCTGGAGTATAATACAGGATGTAACTCAGGATCAGTACAGGATAAGTAATGTAATGTATGTACACAGTGACTGCACCAGCAGACTAGTGAGTGCAGCTCTGGAGTATAATACAGGATAAATAATTTATTTATTCATAGCTAGAACTGACTGGGCCCCGCTACAAATTTTTTACGCCCCAACTTACGTAAAATAAATCCTTAAAAAAAACAAAAACAACTGTTAGGGCATTCTTTGATGTGAGGAAGGAGCAAGGGCACATACCTGCCGAATATGAATGAAAGAAGCAGTGGCATGCCTAAGGTGGTTGGCACCCGGTGTGGGTCTTTTCTCTGGCCCCCCCCCATACTTTAAAACGCTCTTCCCCTCACAGTTATGCCCTCTCTGTGCCCCCTTCACAGTAGTAATGCCCTCTCTGTGCCACCTTCACAGTAGTAACGCCCTCTCTGTGCCACCTTCACAGTAGTAATGCCCTCTCTGTTCCCCCTTCACAGTAGTAATGCCCTCTCTGTTCCCCCTTCACAGTAGTAATGCCCTCTCTGTTCCCCCTTCACAGTAGTAATGCCCTCTCTGTTCCCCCTTCACAGTAGTAATGCCCTCTCTGTGCCCCCTTCACAGTAGTAATGCCCTCTCTGTGCCCCCTTCACAGTAGTAATGCCCTCTCTGTGCCCCCTTCACAGTAGTAATGCCCTCTCTGTGCCACCTTCACAGTAGTAATGCCCTCTCTGTGCCCCCTTCATTGTATCCAGCACCCCCCTGATAGCTGGCACCATCCCCCCTTCCCTCTCCCGGCTGTGTTGCACCTAGCCTTTCTGCTGCTGGAGGTGAAAATTGAAATCGTGCCCCCCTCCATCCTCAGGATAGGTCATCAATATGTGATCGGCTGATCAGCTGTTTGAAGAGAAGGCCTCGCTCCATGCCGCTTCCTCTTCATTACTCTGCCCGTCGTCTCAGAGGCGTTAAGTCAATGTTCAAGTGCATAGGATAGCCATAATTGTAATTACACTGCTGACCACTGAAAATGCTGCGGAGAGCAGGTAAATAGAGGAGAAAAGGCAGCGTTCGTACGTTACCTTCTTCTCAAACAGCTGATTGGCCGGGAGTTGAACCCCCCGCAGATTGCAGATCTGATATTGATGACCTATCCTGAAGATGGGCCATCAATAGTTAAAAGTAGACAACCCCTTTAAGTATGATGCACAGGCTGCCAAAGGAGGCAAAAAAACAAATGACAGGCCTGTGCATCCTCCGGCAGCACCGGGGGAATCAGGGCCATTTCTTAAAACATCGTTCTTCATAAATGTCGCTCTGTTCTTTATGTGCAACCAAACGACTGAACCGATCTTCCCCGAATTTGGCACACAGGTACATCAGGTGTCCGGGAAGGTTTTAGACCGGGTTTCAGCTCTCTAGGACGTACCGTTCATGAGAAATTCCCCAAAAAATGACCTGCATTAGCCAATACAAGCCTGCAAGTCTTTCTCTTAATATCCCAACTGCCATACACACGGTCACATGACCCTTATCAGCCAATAGAAGCTCGCAGGCCCTTAGTCTCCACATACACACAGTTTTACTCCAGGTTTCCATAACAACCCAGCCATTTTTCTTCACTGCTGTAGGTCAGCTTTAGGCTAGGGCTACACGATGACAATAAGTCTCACGACACATAGGGCACAACTACACTGCGGCATTGATGTTGCACAAATGTCGCGCTACAATTTTTATAATGATAGTCTACGGTGTTGCACTGCAACATGCGACAGTCACGGAAAAATCCATCTTGCAACACCGCTATCATTATAAAAATTGATGTGCAACATTGGTGCGCTGTGGGGGTCACTATTAAGGGGGCAGGGGCCACTATTAAAGGGGCAGCTGCTGTGGAGGTCACTGTTAAGGGGGAAGGGTACTGTGAGGTCACTGTTAAGGGGGTAGGGAACAGGAGGTCAAATAAGGGGACAGTGCCCTATGGAGGTCACTGTTAAGGGGGTGGGCCCCGGAGGAGGTCAATGTCAAGGGAGTGGGGTGCTGTGAAACTCACTGTTAAAGGGGCGGGCAGCTGTGAAGGTCAAAGTTAAGGGGATGGGCTGCTGTGGAGATCCCATTTTAAGGAGGCGGAGGGCAGTTTTAAGGGATGAGGGGCTGTGGAGTTTACTGTAAAGGGGGCGGGGTGCTCTAGCGGTCACTGTTATGGGGAATACTATTGATATCTTTTAACGACACACAGAAACATTAAATGAAATAGATGAAGCCGGGTGCTTCTGCCAGTCTCATATATACAGTACAGACCAAAAGTTTGGACGCACCTTCTCATTCAAAGAGTTTTCTTTATTTTCATGACTATGAAAATTGTAGATTCACACTGAAGGCATCAAAACTATGAATTAACACATGTGGAATTATATACATAACAAAAAAGTGTGAAACAACTGAAAATATGTCATATTCTAGGTTCTTCAAAGTAGCCACCTTTTGCTTTGATTACTGCTTTGCACACTCTTGGCATTCTCTTGATGAGCTTCAAGAAGTAGTCACCTGAAATGGTCTTCACTCCACAGGTGTGCCCTGTCAGGTTTAATAAGTGGGATTTCTTGCCTTATAAATGGGGTTGGGACCATCAGTTGCGTTGTGGAGAAGTCAGGTGGATACACAGCTGATAGTCCTACTGAATAGACTGTTAGAATTTGTATTATGGCAAGAAAAAAGCAGCTAAGTAAAGAAAAACGAGTGGCCATCAGAACTTTAAGAAATGAAGGTCAGTCAGTCAGAAACATTGGGAAAACTTTGAAAGTGTCCCCAAGTGCAGTCACAAAAACCATCAAGCGCTACAAAGAAACTGGCTCACATGCGGACCGCCCCAGGAAAGGAAGACCAAGAGTCACCTCTGCTGCGGAGGATAAGTTCATCCGAGTCACCAGCCTCAGAAATCGCAGGTTAACAGCAGCTCAGATTAGAGACCAGGTCAATGCCACACAGAGTTCTAGCAGCAGACACATCTCTAGAACAACTGTTAGGAGGAGACTGTGTGAATCAGGCCTTCATGGTAGAATATCTGCTAGGAAACCACTGCTAAGGACAGGCAACAAGCAGAAGAGACTTGTTTGGGCTAAAGAACACAAGGAATGGACATTAGACCAGTGGAAATCTGTGCTTTGGTCTGATGAGTCCAAATTTGAGATCTTTGGTTCCAACCACCGTGTCTTTGTGCGACACAGAAAAGGTGAACGGATGGACTCTACATGCCTGGTTCCCACCGTGAAGCATGGAGGAGGAGGTGTGATGGTGTGGGGGTGCTTTGCTGGTGACACTGTCGGGGATTTATTCAAAATTGAAGGCATACTGAACCAGCATGGCTACCACAGCATCTTGCAGCGGCATGCTATTCCATCCGGTTTGCGTTTAGTTGGACCATCATTTATTTTTCAACAGGACAATGACCCCAAACACACCTCCAGGCTGTGTAAGGGCTATTTGACCATGAAGGAGAGTGATGGGGTGCTGCGCCAGATGACCTGGCCTCCACAGTCACCGGACCTGAACCCAATCGAGATGGTTTGGGGTGAGCTGGACCGCAGAGTGAAGGCAAAAGGGCCAACAAGTGCTAAGCATCTCTGGGAACTCCTTCAAGACTGTTGGAAGACTATTTCAGGCGACTTACCTCTTGAAGCTCATCAAGAGAATGCCAAGAGTGTGCAAAGCAGTAATCAAAGCAAAGGGTGGCTACTTTGAAGAACCTAGAATATGACATATTTTCAGTTGTTTCACACTTTTTTGTTATGTATATAATTCCACATGTGTTAATTCATAGTTTTGATGCCTTCAGTGTGAATCTACAATTTTCATAGTCATGAAAATAAAGAAAACTCTTTGAATGAGAAGGTGTGTCCAAACTTTTGGTCTGTACTGTATATAAAAATTAGTTTCTGTCTGTTCTTTATGCGGGACCAAACAATTGGACCGATCTTCACCAAATTTGGCACACAGGTACATCAGGTGTCCGGGAAGGTTTTAGACCAGGTCTCAGCTCTCTAGGACGTACCGTTCCTGAGACATTCCTAAAAAATGAAGCCAATAGAAGCCTGCAAGTCTCATATCCCAACTGCCATACACACGGTCACATGACCCTTATCAGCCTTGCAGGCCCTTAGTCTCCACATGCACGCAGTTTTACTCCAGGTTTCCATAACAACCCAGCCATTTTTCTTCACTGCTGTAGGTCAGCTTTAGGCTAGGGCTACACGACGACAATAAGTCGTAGGGCACAACTATGCTGCTACATGCATCCATCTTGGGTGGATTTTTTGCGACTGTCTTGTCGCAGTATGTCGCAGCATGTCGCAGTGCGACACCATAGCCTATCATTATAAGGCTTTGTTCACATCACAGTTCAGCCGTTCCGTTTAGGAGCAGGAGAACGGAAAGAACGGAGAAGGCACAGAACTGAGCACAACGGAGCCCATAGGACCCCATAGACTATAATGGGGTCCGTTATGTTTCCGCTCAGAAGATGATTTTGGAGCGGAGACAAAAGTTGTGCATGCAGGACTTTTGTATCCACTTAAAAAAACATTAACGCACTGAACTGACAGGCATGGGCCTAGGGTTGCCACCAGGCCGATATCTCACTGGCCAAGCCGGTAATTTAGTTCCTCTGCCGAGGCCGGTAATAATTATTATTATATATTTTTTTACCAGCAATATTAATTGCCGGTATTTTCCTATAAGGACTGGTACTAATGAGCGCGTCTATTGTGGAGCGCTCGTTAGTACAGCCTTTACACCCACTTGTGTTAAGGAAAAAAAAACATTTTAAAAAAGTACTCCCCTCCTCCATTTGATGGTGGCGCTGTGAACGCCCACTGCTGACTGGATGTGCAGGACGTCTTCACGCTGGAGCGCAGGTTCTGTCCGGAGCTTACAGTCAGCAAGGAGCTTTCACTGCTGCGCGTGCAACTGGAGGAGGGGAGTTTTTTTTTTTTTGTACAAGCAGACAAGGGGGCATTATTAATTTTGGGGGGCTCTAATGGGGGCATTCATTTTACTGGGGGGCTCTAATGGGGGCATTAATATTACTGGGGGGCACTAGTGGAGGCATTAATTTTGGGGGGGCTCTAATGGGGGCATTAATTTTACTGGGGGGCACTAGTGGAGGCATTATCAATACTGGGGGGCACTAGTGGAGGCATTATCAATACTGGGGGGCACTAGTGGAGGCATTATCAATACTGGGGGGCACTAGTGGAGGCATTATCAATACTGGGGGGCACTAGTGGAGGCATTATCAATACTGGGGGGCACTAGTGGAGGCATTATCAATACTGGGGGGCACTAGTGGAGGCATTATCAATACTGGGGGGCACTAGTGGAGGCATTATCAATACTGGGGGGCTCCAGTGGAGGCATTATCAATACTGGGGGGCACTAGTGGAGGCATTATCAATACTGGGGGGCTCCAGTGAAGGCATTATCAATACTGGGGGGCCCTAATGGAGGCATTATTAATACTGGGGGGCCCTAATGGAGGCATTATTAATACTGGGGGGCCCTAATGGAGGCATTATTAATACTGGGGGGCCCTAATGGAGGCATTATTAATACTGGGGGGCCCTAATGGAGGCATTATTAATACTGGGGGGCACCAATGGAAGCATTATTAATACTGGGGGCACTAATGGAGAAATTATTACTGGGGGGCTCTAATGGGGGCATCATTAATACTGAGAGTCGCATTATGACATAGGGTATTAACACCCCATGTTAAGCCACGCCCCCACAACCACACACCCCTTTGGGGTGTGACTTAACTTGGTCGGTATTTTTTGTTGGGAAAGGTGGCAACCCTACATGGGCCCCCAATGTGACTGTATCTGGAGGGGGCCCGGCCTTGCCTGAATAGAAAAGACACTGCTCCCAGGCCCTGGCGCAGTCGCTTCCCCTGCAGTTATGTCACTGATCTGTTCGCAGCTACCACTCTTTCTACAGGGGTGGGGGGTGCAGAGGTAGCAGTCGCTACCGGGCCCAGGAGCCTGAGGGGCCCAAAGACCCTTGTGCTGGATAAGAAGACACCAGTATTATAGAAAGTGCCTGCTGGTCAAGTTACACCTCTGCCTGGAGGGAAGGGTTAAGGTCAAGAATCTGGCATGGGGGGGGGGGGGCGCCACTTCAATTTTGGCCTCAGGCAGCACGAAGGCAATGTGCTTCCCTGCCTCCGGCCACAAAGCTCTGAGGGGCCCAAGCAGAACTCTTGCACCGGGGCCCATGAGCCCTTAGCTACGCCCCTGACTTTGTATGCACATTTATTCTATCAGTAACCAGTGATACGTTGTTCAGAGGTGGAGATCCCCTTTAAGGAGTACCCGGCTCGGTGTGTAGGTACCTTTTTCAGCTGCGTCTCTTTGTACAGTTTCACCGTCCTGGCCGGCTCGGAGATCAGGTTCCTATAGTTTTCGCAGATGTTGATCCGGGATTGCGCCACTTGTATCGTCCCCTCTAGGAAGGATTTCCACACCATGTAGATGTTCCTGAAAGGCGAGAAAGGACAGGGATCATGGCAGGGGGAAGAAGGAACACGCAGGGCGGTATACTACACAGCCGCCTGTCTTCTCTCATCTGCTATCGCTGGAATCCGAGCGCGGAGATGCTGTTGTATTCCTCAATGGCCAAGTGATATCAAGTGCAGAGCCGTCCCCGTCCCCCATGATCACTACTGCAGGTCTGCAGTATAACGCCCCCGCACTATTATAAGCTGCTTTCATTTTGCTGTACATTAGAGGAGCACAACAAGCAGCAGACAGAACTAAAGACCTCGATTAAAGGCTGCCAGGCGTCCTGCTCACACAGCTGCTCTGTTACAGTGTATCAGTGCAGACAATCCCCTGCAACTTAAAACGCAGCAGCACAAATCTCTGGACATGGATACATTGTAACAAACCCTCAGCTGTACGTGCAACACTAGGTGAGGACGTCCTTTTTATTCTCTGGATGTAAAACAAACATTTCCATTCAAAGATAGCAAGAGGAGATCTTGAAAGTTCCGAATTATTGAAACAAATAGACTATAAAGTTGCAGAACTGTTTATTATACAACGACTTAAAGGGTCACAGAGGATTCAAAAAAACATGGCGGATATGACACTAGGGGCTGTATGGAAAGAAGCCAGTCTGGTCTGAGGAATCACATTACATGTGTATGACCCAATGCATGTGCATTATATACCTGTGCATTAGGTGCACTACAGAAAGAAGGTAGTCTGGTCTGAGGAATCACATTACATGTGTATGACCCAATGCATGTGTGTTATATACCTGTGCATTAGGTGCACTACAGAAAGAAGGTGGTCTGGTCTGAGGAATGACATTACATGCGTCTGACCCGATGCATGTGTGTTATATACCTGTGCATTAGGTGCACTATGGAAAGAAGGTGGTCTGGTCTGGGGAATCACATTACATGTGAATGACCCAATGCATGTGTGTTATATACCTGTGCATTAGGTGCACTATGGAAAGAAGGTAGTCTGGTCTGAGGAATCACATTACATGTGTATGACCCGATGCATGTGTGTTATATACCTGTGCATTAGGTGCACTATGGAAAGAAGGTGGTCTGGTCTGAGGAATCACATTACCCGTGTATGACCCAATGCATGTGTGTTATATACCTGTGCACTATGGAAAGAAGGTGGTCTGGTCTGGGGAATCACATTACCCGTGTATGACCCAATGCATGTGTGTTATATACCTGTGCATTAGGTGCACTATGGAAAGAAGGTGGTCTGGTCTGAGGAATCACATTACATGTGTATGACCCGATGCATGTGTGTTATATACCTGTGCATTAGGTGCACTATGGAAAGAAGGTGGTCTGGTCTGAGGAATCACATTACATGCGTCTGACCCGATGCATGTGTGTTATATACCTGTGCATTAGGTGCACTATGGAAAGAAGGTGGTCTGGTCTGAGGAATCACATTACATGCGTCTGACCCGATGCATGTGTCTTATATACCTGTGCATTAGGTGCACTACAGAAAGAAGGTGGTCTGGTCTGAGGAATCATATTACATGTGTATGGCCTGAAGCATGTGTGTGTTACATACCTGGGGAAGGTATGGCACTAGGTGCACTATGAAAAGAAGGTGGTCTGGTCTGAGGAATCACATTACATGTGTATGACCCGATGCATGCGTGTTATATACCTGTGCATTAGGTGCACTATGGAAAGAAGGTGGTCTGGTCTGAGGAATCACATTACATGCGTCTGACCCGATGCATGTGTCTTATATACCTGTGCATTAGGTGCACTACAGAAAGAAGGTGGTCTGGTCTGAGGAATCATATTACATGTGTATGGCCTGAAGCATGTGTGTGTTACATACCTGGGGAAGGTATGGCACTAGGTGCACTATGAAAAGAAGGTGGTCTGGTCTGAGGAATCACATTACATGTGTATGACCCGATGCATGCGTGTTATATACCTGTGCATTAGGTGCACTATGGAAAGAAGGTGGTCTGGTCTGAGGAATCACATTACATGTGTATGGCCTGAAGCATGTGTGTTACATACCTGGGGAAGGTATGGCACTAGGTGCACTATGGAAAGAAGGCCGCTTGGTCTGAGGAATCCTGTTACATTATGTGTATGGACCAATGTGTGTCATGGCAGTGGTGCCCCCTATGGGAGCGCCCTCTTTCAGCAGGATAATGCCCTGGCCACAATGCAATAACATCCCAGGAATGAGGAAGACGACAAAGAGGTCCAGATCTTGTCATGTGGAGTCTTCCATGCCGAGCAGCACAAGGGGGACCCACAGAATATTAGGCAGGTGGTCTTAATGTTTTGACAGACTGAAGCGCCATGTTACCGGCCATCAGCCGTGGGGGGGGGGGGGCAGGACACAGAAGACGCATCAGAGCCCAGGACATCTCAGGTGGTCACAGAGATGAGGGGATCACACGTCATAAAGGACGCGGAGTGTGAGAAATGCTTTTAAACTGAACAAAGCGTCTCATCATTTGTCCAGAAATGTCTCGCAAACATCCCATTGTGTCTGCGGGCAAAGTTCATGTAGGAAGCGAAACTCAGCAGTAATTACAGATAATCCGTGCCAGGCTTTTATGTACGAGACAGGAAACCGCGAGATTATGGAAACTAGAACAATACATCATAAAACGAAGCCTACAGGTGTCTGCACGGCCGCGTTCACACATACAGGGAATGTGTCAGTTATAGCGCAGGAGCAATTCTAGACACCGCGTCCAAGTCACGACATATACAGTTTCATCATGTATGATACTCTAGTTACAACCAAAGCTGCACTGACACTTAATCTGTACCAGAGTCTCTGTGTCTGCTAACTGTACATAAGATAGTGTAAGAAAGCTATGTGAATGAACGGGCGGTGATGGTGAACACTGGGAGATTTCAGCTATGAGGGTGTAGAATAGTGACTGCAACCACACAAAGTGACTCCATCAGCAGAATAGTGAGTGCAGCTCTGGGGTATAATACAGGATGTAACTCAGCATCAGTACAGGATAAGTAATGTATGTACACAGTGACTGCAGCAGCAGAATAGTGAGTGCAGCTCTGGGGTATAATACAGGATGTAACTCAGCATCAGTACAGGATAAGTAATGTATGTACACAGCGAGTCCTCCAGCAGAATAGTGAGTGCAGCTCTGGGGTATAATACAGGATGTAACTCAGGATCAGTACAGGATAAGTAATGTAATGTATGTACACAGTGACTGCACCAGCAGAATAGTGAGTGCAGCTCTGGAGTATAATACAGGATGTAACTCAGGATCAGTACAGGATAAGTAATGTAAGTACACAGTGACTGCACCAGCAGAATAGTGAGTGCAGCTCTGGAGTATAATACAGGATGTAACTCAGGATCAGTACAGGATAAGTAATGTAATGTATGAACACAGTGACTGCACCAGCAGAATAGTGAGTGCTGCTCTGGAGTATAATACAGGATGTAACTCAGGATCAGTACAGGATAAGTAATGTATGTACGCAGTGACTCCAGCAGAATAGCGAGTGCAGCTCTGGGGTATAATACAGGATGTAACTCAGGATCAGTACAGGATAAGTAATGTATGTACACAGTGACTGCACCAGCAGAATAGTGAGTGCAGCTCTGGGGTATAATACAGGATAAGTAAAGTAATGTACTAGGCGCATAATAATTGATGCTCAAAAATAGACGTGCCCTTTAATTATTAGTCTTCAGCTAGGGATGTCCTAGTAGCAGCACCGCTCCTGTGAGTAGCTTGCTGCAGAGATTATTAGGGGTCAGTTCACATCATGGCGCACAACGGGAATAACACACGTTACCTGTACTCACTCCTCTCCTCCGGCTTCACCACAGGCCACTCCTTCTTCAGGTACTGGCTCGCTAGCTTCTGAATGGTCTGTGGACACAAAAAGAGAAGGGTTTAGAGGACGGAGGTCTCTAAAAGGGGCAACAACCAAAACTAATAGGAACCATGAAAAGCTGGAGTTACAATCAGACTCAAATCCTGGGGAAGAAGCTGTGTTGGAGATCTTTACAGGGCTGCCATAGTAGAGGCATGCTGTCCATGTGAAATGTCATATACTACATCCGATACTCCAGTCACATCCAGAGCTGCATACAGATAGGTGCCAAATACCTTTTAGCCCTCAAACTTCAATTTACACTGATTAAAACTGAACACTGGCTATAAATCTGTAAAGGTTGAGCACTACGTCGCCATCCTGCCGCAGCCTTGTACGAAACACATCGCCATATAACCCTAGCCTTGTATGAAACATGTCGCCATCTAGCCCTAGATGCAAGAGCGCACAATTAAAAATAAAAAAATCTGTAAAAAACATGCACAGATAAATCCCAGAGCAATGGCAGGAGGTGCAGGAAAAACCTTCTCTACCATCAGTGTCCCCAGGAGGACGGCACAATAAATTCTTGCTTCGTTTCCAAGGCGGATGGCGTTACTCAAGTGTGTGAAAAGGAGCCGTGTCCACCAGACAATGTGATGGCCGAACGGTACAAAGAGCCGAACCGTGGACGAGGTGATGTCTGCACCCCAACACCGGCACAGAGAGAACGGACTGTATCACACAGGATAGGATTAGATACACAGCTCAGCAGACAGTATCACACAGGATGGGATTAGATACACAGCTCAGCAGACAGTATCACACAGGATAGGATTAGATACACAGCTCAGCAGACAGTATCACACAGGAAAGGATTAGATACACAGCTCAGCAGGCAGTATCACACAGGATAGGATTAGATACTGCAGCTCAGCAGACAGTATCACACAGGGTAGGATTAGATACACAGCTCAGCAGACTATCACACAGGATAGGATTAGATACACAGCTCAGCAGACAGTATCACACAGGATAGGATTAGATACACAGCTCAGCAGACGGTATCACACAGGATAGGATTAGATACACAGCTCAGCAGACGGTATCACACAGGATAGGATTAGATACACAGCTCAGCAGACAGTATCACACAGGATAGGATTAGATACACAGCTCAGCAGACAGTATCACACATGATGGGATTAGATACACAGCTCAGCAGACAGTATCACACAGGATAGGATTAGATACACAGCTCAGCAGACAGTATCACACAGGATAGGAT
This sequence comes from Bufo gargarizans, assembly GCF_014858855.1. NCBI lineage: Eukaryota > Metazoa > Chordata > Amphibia > Anura > Bufonidae > Bufo > Bufo gargarizans. The sequence continues at coordinate 44,085,083 of NC_058082.1, read as the reverse complement.
TAGATACACAGCTCAGCAGGCAGTATCACACAGGATAGGATTAGATACACAGCTCAGCAGACAGTATCACACAGGATAGGATTAGATACACGGCTCAGCAGACAGTATCACACAGGATAGGATTAGATACACAGCTCAGCAGACAGTATCACACAGGATAGGATTAGGTACACAGCTCAGCAGGCAGTATCACACAGGATAGGATTAGATACACAGCTCAGCAGACAGTATCACACAGGATACGATTAGATACACGGCTCAGCAGACAGTATCACACAGGATAGGATTAGATACACAGCTCAGCAGACAGTATCACACAGGATAGGATTAGATACACAGCTCAGCAGACAGTATCACACAGGAGAGGATTAGATACACAGCTCAGCAGACAGTATCACACAGGATAGGATTAGATACACAGCTCAGCAGACAGTATCACACAGGATAGGATTAGATACACAGCTCAGCAGACAGTATCACACAGGATAGGATTAGATACACAGCTCAGCAGACAGTATCACACATGATGGGATTAGATACACAGCTCAGCAGACAGTATCACACAGGATAGGATTAGATACACAGCTCAGCAGACAGTATCACACAGGATAGGATTAGATACACAGCTCAGCAGACAGTATCACACAGGATAGGATTAGATACACAGCTCAGCAGACAGTATCACACAGGAGAGGATTAGATACACAGCTCAGCAGACAGTATCACACATGATGGGATTAGATACACAGCTCAGCAGACAGTATCACACAGGAGAGGATTAGATACACAGCTCAGCAGACAGTATCACACATGAACAGCTTAGACTCTTCCATCAAAACTACTGCAGAAACTTATGATAACATTTGGGAAAACTCGCCGATCAGCGGCGCGGAGGCGACAACTCCACCTCCGCCATCATGTGATTTAAAGGGACGGGGAAATGTGCTGCATGGCCAGAACGTCCAGCGAGGTCAGCAGCCTCATGGTCATATAGGCAGGAATACCTGACAAAGCAAACGCCAAGCGGGCAGAAGGGCAAAATCTAGAAATAAATGGACCATAGAGGAGCCCGGGCAGAAGCTATGGGGCCTCAATGTAAAATCCGTAACAGGGGCCATTCATAACTCTGGTGTCTTCCTCCCCCCCAAGATGGGAAAAATACGCTTTACCTACTACCCCCATCTTACACATTATATAGTATGGGACCAATTACATGTACATAGCTGGTACCAATCCTGTGCTAAATGCTGTAAACTCCAGTCACATCCAAAGCTGCAGATGCAATTCTACAGGCTTTGAATGTTACACTACTATGCACACATCTCCTTCAATCCGGAATTACAAAGAGACTGAGCCAACAGAAAACAGCAGCCTGAAAGCTAAAGGAAAGTCAACAGAAATGTAGATACAGCTCTGGATGTGACTGGAGGTATTAGTGAAGCTAAACTAAAGCTGTACATATAAAAATGTATCATTTCAGTACATAGTGAATTCTATGGGTCATTACAATCTACAACACAAAAATCTGTTTTAATAATAAAAAATAATATATATATATAATGTACTTATTTATTTGAACTATATGGTGTTATTCGGGGCAGATGACGCTCCTCTGATCAGTTTATGCCACTGATTTATGGACCAGTAAATATCTGCCTCCTTAATAAACACACACAAGTCATCCTTTCTTCTGTGCAGCTGTAGCAGGCCTGGCGCTGCCCAGGAGTCCCCCGGACATTGTGCCTGCCATGCCAGATGCCTTCTGGGCTATAAAGAGCTTAGAGGACAACTCATGACCAGAGGAGACGTTTATGGGAACGGACTTTAATTGAAGGATGAGAGGAACTCCGAGGGATCCCAACAACAACAGCTACTGACTGGTGTTCCCAGGGCCCATAATTACATACCCAACAGATGGGCACCCAACCCCCGCCCCCCCCCCAACCTATAAATGACTGAGAGCTTCCAATATAGGACTAAAGACTATAAACCGACCTTAGAGGAGGAGATCTCGTTACATCAGGTCTCAAGACAAGAAACTAGTTTTGCAATGTAAAGGAATTCTCCCGTGAACGGTATTTTTTTTTCCCTGCAAAAATCTGATTACTGGGGCAGAGAAGTGCGGTTCGGGATCATCCCAGTGGTGTCCTTGCCCTTAAAGGGGCATTCCCAGAATGACAGGATTGGTATAGATCGGTGGGAGTAATCATTCCCACTGATCATGAGTACAGGGGGTCTCCATTTAAAGTCTGTGGGACGGCAGAAGATAGAATACCGTAGGAATCTCTCTCTAGCAGTCCAACAACCGATCCTTCAGCCAAACATGTAACCGATTGCTGGGAATGTGCTTCCTGACAAATTCCGATGAATAAACTCAACAGTTTGGTTGCTACGGATTGGGCACCTGTTTGGGTCAGAGCTGCCATGTCCCTGTACTGAAAGCAGAGAAGGCGGAAAGCAGCTGGAATCATTCACTCTGTGGCATTCCCCACCTCAGACCGCTTTATTAGGCTACATGCACACAACCGTATGTGTTTTGTGGTCCGCCAAAAAAAAAAAAATAAAAAAATAAAATAAAAATAAAAATGATGACATCCGTATGCCATCCGTTTTTTTTTTTGCGGATCCATTGCAACAATGCCTAAAATGGACAAGAATAGGACAGGTTATATTTTTTTGCGGGGCTACAGAACGGACATACGGATGCGGACAGCACACGGTGTGCTATCCACATTTTTTGCGGACCCACTGAAATGAATGGGTCTGCATCCTATCCGCAAAAAAAAAAACGGAACGGACATGGAAACAAAATACGTTCATGTGCATTAGGCCTTAATCAGATTTTTCTGAAAATAAATCTACAATGAAAATTTCAGAAATCAGTGCAGAGAGGGGGATATTGGCTCCCAGATGGTATCAGATCCATAGGCGGTGACCGTAGAGTTTCCCTTTAAATATTTGTATTAAAGCTGCAGTAACACAAAAAAAAGACAATATAATGGTTTGGTAAATGTCCTGACTGCTTGCGTAAGCGATATTCTGCGGACTGTGCTGGAGGAGAGGACTGCGAGGGAGTCCGGGGGCAAAGGTCACGTCATTCCTAGGAAAAGACGACAGAGGAAGCAGCTGCGACAGGGTCGGCAAGAGTCGTAAAACTGAAAGTAGACACATCGTGACACTGAGGTCACAGGGGACAATGACAGCTTCTTAAAAAGGCCACCGTCATTCAGCCAATCTGATTGGCCACCATTGTTTAAATCTTGAAAAATTTATCCGAATTATCACACAAAAAAAAATATTTGGCCAATAGCATCACGCGGTACATGGCGTAGTCGGTGCGAATGAAGAATCACCAATTTCAATCCACAAAATAAAAACGGATGACGTCCATGTTGCATCCTTTTTTTGCAGATCCATTCTAGCAATGCCTGTTGTCCGCAAAACGGACTGCGGACATACGGAGTGATTACACAGTTTTTTTTTTCAAGCCCTGTTGAAATGAAAGGTTCCGTATATGGACCCAAAAAAAACAAAAAAACAAAAAAACAAAAACAGAACAGAAGAAAAATATGTTTGTGAGCCCCAAGGCTACGTTCAAACAAGTGTTTTTGCTGGATCCGTCATGGATCAGGAAAAACGCTTCCGTCATAATACAACCATATGCATCCGTTCTGAACGGATCCGGTTGTATTATATCTTCTACAGCCAAGACGGATCCGTCTCTAAAACCATTGTAAGTCAATGGGGGACGTATCGGTTTTCTTTTGGCTCAGAGAAAACGCATCCGTCTTGCACCGCACCACATCGCGGACAGAAAAACTCTCTGTGCCATCCAAGAGTCCCGGCCACCAGAGAGACCAGCACCTTCTCCTATAGCAGGGATCAGCAACCTCCAGCACTCCAGCTGCTGTGAAACTACAACTCCCAGTATGCAAACATGCTCGGCTGTTCTCACAACTCCCATAGAAGAGAATGGAACATTCTGGGAAATGTAGTTTCAGAACATCTGGAGTGCCGGAGATTGCCGATCCCAGGCCTATAGTGCGCAAGCACGACCACCACAGCTGCTGGATGGTCGTAACCCCTGGATATGAGCAGTGTATGATGTGATGGAAAATGAATCCAGCCAGCGAAGGAGGCAATATGGAGAATCACAATACATTAGTAAGTGTCTTGTATTAACCTCCTCTGCATGACAAATGCTATTTGCTGAAATGAGAGAACCCCCTTTAAAATCAATGGGAAGTGGATTGCACGCTCTGAGATTTTAGGTGAGGAATATGCTCACGTAAAAGGAAAACTCCAGCCTAAGGAGTTGAGGTTTTAATGTTGCCTAAAAAGCAAAAATATATAAAAAAATAGTACTATTAAAAAAATGTTTTTTTAATTAAAAATGAAATTTAGAACTTAGAATACAAAATAAATTCATAGCTAAGAGTAATACATACATGCAAAAATAACAAAGCAAGCGCATAGAACACAAACTGTAAAAGGCTACAATTCCAAACTAAATAACTAGATGTAACCAATAAATCCGCATATAGAAAATTTAATTACCGGTAAAACCTAAAACATATCGCAAAATAAAACAAAAATGTTCAATAAAAATACAAAATAAATGTTTAAATATAATAAAAAGTGTAAAAAAAAATAAAATCATTCAAGAAATTATTGATCTACAGAAAAGGTTTTATACTAAAAATGCAAACAATAAAAATACAAAATAACTGTATATTATGTATTTTTTGTTCCTTTATTTCAAATTAATATTAAAATCTAAAAATTACAATTTAGGCATTTGCTATTTCTTGCGATTCCGCCTCATGAGCGTATGCTGACATCTCAGAAATGATCGGCTTCTCGTCTTGATGGAAGCAACAAATTACAGCCGACACATTCCAGACAAAAATAATACAGCTTTCTATGCCGACGTTTTTCATCCCCCCCAATTCATATTCATGAGGATGGAAAGAATAAAGAGCCATCAGCATCTCAGTGAAGAGGTGGAGAGTCCAGAAAACTGAAGCTAGCCCCGGGGCCCATCCGCGAGGGCCTCTCCCAAGTGTAACCTGGCTGATAGCAGAGGACAACACCTTGTAATATAGATTCAATTCACAGCAGATTATTGGACGGATAGTGTGTTGCGCATCCGCAGATATATTTTAGGAGAATTAACCCCTAATGTAACAATCACATTCAGAATCGCTCCACGTACAAGCACCAGACTTCCAGAACATGGATATTGGGGTACTGTAAGGCCTGGGCCATAAAATGTATCCTATTGCCTTTTCTTTCCGGTAAGAGGTTTGGTAACGTGGCCGGCGACGCCTTCATGTACGGAATTCCCCGTCATCTTTTCTGCTGCCCATTGACCATATAAACCTATGGGCTTTAGCATACAGCATCTAAGGGGTTAAAGGATTCCGAGGGATAACCCTGACACAGAAACCCAGATAAAGTCACACAGTCAGAGGATCATTTGTTCCGGCCAGGTGGCAGGTCTGCCTGTCCGTGCTGCCATCCAAAGCCTGCCCACGACCGCCTTAAATACGATTATGTTAATTCCTGGTATTTCCTGCCAGTTTCCCAGGAACTGCTGAGCGATGGAAGATCCATGTGTCAGGAGAGCGGAAAGGGACAGGACGGTGTCCTGTTATTACACATTCTGCAGCAGGGAGATTATCATATCCAGGAAATTATCATATACGCTCATTATAAGGGCTCATGCACATGAACGTTTTTTTTTTTCAGTTTCCATTCCGTTTCCCCCCCCCCCCCCCCCCCCCAGGTTCGTATGCGGAACCATTCATTTCAATGGGTCCGCAAAAAAAAAAAAACAAATACGGAAATTACTGTGTATTCTGTGTATTCCGTAAGAAGATAGAACATGTCCTATTCTTGTACATTTTGCGTTACAATGGATTTGCAAAAACAACGGATCCAACACGGGTGCGTGTTTGCAGACCGCAACATACATACGGTAGTGCGCATGAGCTCTAAGGGTGAATTCACACGACCGTATGCATTTTGCGATCCGCAAAATATATGGATGACATCCTGTAGGGTGTCAGTGTAGCATCCATTTTTTTTTTACAGATCTATTGTAAAAAATGCCTATTCTTGTCAACTAAACGGACAAGAATAGGACATGTTCTATCATCTTTGCGGAACTGTGGGACGGACATACGGATATGGACGGCACACAGTGTGGAGTCCAGATGTTTTTTGTGGGTCCACACCCAATCCACAAAAAGTATGGATTGGAAGCTGACCAAAAATACGGTCGTGTGAATGGGTACCTAACAATCGTGTCACTAAAAGGGCCAGTTACATCCTCAGCATAGGCAAACTCCAGCATCTACTAATAATACACAATGATACCCAATACTGCAAATAAATCACGGCCAGCTCCAATGCAGAGGTCCGGGGCACGGAAAAATGATGCACTCCAGCACATGCAAACTAACGAAAAAAGTTAATTCAAGCCTCACGATAAAACAATGGAATCCTTTATTGAAGAATAGTCTAAAAAAATCCAGATATACCAATCACAAAGGCCCGGATTAATCAGGTCTTCACTCCAGAAATCTGGCGTCGAAGACGCAATCTCACTCCAGGAGGAGGATGGAGTAGGAAAACTGGAGGAGAAAACTAATATCAAATATTCACCTCATGATAAATTCCCCCAATGTGTTTGTCATACCTGGATTATAGGACTATTCTTCAATAAAGAATCCCACTGTTTTATCCAGAGACTGGAATTAACTTTCATCAGTTTACAATAATACTGCCCCATAATACAATAATATAACTACTATAATACTGCGCCATAATACAAGAATATAACTACTATAATACTGCCTCCTATGTACAGGAATATAACTACTATAATACTGCTTCCTATGTACAGGAATATAACTACTATAATACTGCTCCTATGTACAAGAATATAACTACTATAGGGGGGCGGAGCTTGACTGCCAACCGAGCCAGACGCATGTGAGAGAGCTCCTCTCCATGTGAGCCAGCAAACTAGTTAATATTGCTATCTAGCTTCGAAAGAATGGGCAAAGTGGGTCGATATATACCCAGTGGCACGCCTGAACCCCACAGATCGGACCGCGGTCCACAAGAAATGGACAAATTTCTGCAAAAGAAGCCTCCGGCCGCGAGTGCTGCCAAGATGGCGCCGCCGGAGCATGAGGCCCGGCTACAGGACGCAGAGGGAGCGGACGGCGTCTCCTCAGTTATAGACGCTGGGTCCCGTGATTATTCCTCGGCACCCATCTCGCGCCAATTCATACAGCAAGCCCTGACCTCAGCGTTAGCTCCGGTGATTCAAGATTTGAATGAAATCAAGAGCGACGTGAAGCACATTGGGCACCGTGTGGAGAAATTGGAGCACACACAGGAGGCCATACTAACTTTTGCCCAGACGCTGGGTGACAACAGCACGGCGCTTGCCTCCTCACTGGACACTGCGTTTGCTCTGATAGAAGACCAGGAGAACCGCAGTCGGAGGAAGAACATCAGGCTGCGGGGTCTCCCAGAGCTAGTGCCGCATGAAGCCCTTCCGGAAGCGGCGGCAGCCATATTCTCCAACTTACTGGGCGCCGACAGGGCCGCAGAAGTCTGCGTAGAACGCATCCACAGGGCATTACGGCCGAAGCCAAAGGAGAATGACCCGCCGAGAGACGTAGTCTGTGGTCTCCTTCGGTACACCGACACAGCGGCGATCCTTAAAGCCGCCAGGGAGCAGAAGGAGCCGCTCTACGAAGGAGCCAAAGTTCTCCTGTTTCAGGACTTAGCACCGTCGACATTAGCCAAGCGGAGAACCCTGAGGCCGCTCACAGACCATCTGAGGGCTATCAAGCTTCCCTACAAGTGGCTCTTCCCATTTGGACTGACATTCTCATCGGAGGGGAAAAGGTGCACAATCCGCACCCCAGCGGATCTACCGGCGGCATGGACTCTGCTGCAGACAACTCCCCTGGACATTCCGTCATGGCTCCCGTCTGCAGACACGGGAGTCCCTCTACCTGATTTGCCAGCGGAGCAGAGGTGGATCAAAGCGGCGGCGAAGAGAAGATTCAACAACAGGCCCTGATTAGTATGCCTGATTTCCAGCGTTCATCTTGCTGGCTGAGGGCGGCTGCCTGGCCCAGAGAGCTCGGGCCAACTTGTGCCACGGACACTTTCAACGTCTAGTTATGCAAGTATATTCTACGTGATACATGACTGTTTGTTTAATATTGATAGGAGTTGCACAGCCGTCACCCCGAGTTGCGGAGCTCCAGATGGGATACAATAGTGGGCTGGGTGGCAGCGGCGCAGCTCATGAGTGTTCCGATTCAGCTATGAGGTTCATGGTATTTCTCTGTGTAATGCCACCCCCTGTACCGTCGATAGGGGGCACAACGGTACCGCAGGCAGACCTGGGTGGGCCACGTCCCCCCCATTCAGGGATTTATCGGCGGTTAATATAACTGGTTGCATTACTTCCTTGCTGAGGTAAGGGGGTAAGATCTGTTGGGGCCTACTAAAAAGTCCTTGAGTTAGCTTGACTATTAGATTGAGAGCTAGATTACCAAGCTATTCGTTTTACAATGAAAATGTTTGCTATGGCGCGGGAGAATGAGTGACTCCCTCCCCCCCACCGTCAGATAATGACCACCAGGGATTTCCAGGCGCAATCCTGGTGCGAGCGCCTTCACAACGGTTGGCTTGGGCCATTCGCGCTTTGCCTCCTTCAGATGGGCTGCGCGTTAGGCACAAGTCATCCGCACATTATATTGGAGTTTTACTCCATTATCTGGTTTTTGTTACTGGTTATTGTTCCCACATGTTTCCCTGGTCACACGCATGTATCCATATTGCTGGTAGCGTTAGGGTACTCATCTAGACTGTACAATGGCATCAATTAAATGTACTTCATTTAATGTTAGGGGGTTCAACACCCCACAGAAAAGGTCGCAGGTAATACGCATGATGAGGAAATTGCACACAGATATCTGTTTCCTGCAAGAATTGCACTTTAAGTCAACGAAGGTTCCTACCCTTCCCAAAAGTTACTTCCAGCACTGGTTTACTAGCGAGTATTGTAGGGCAGCAAGGGGGGTGGGTATAGCTATATCGAGGAAGGTCCCTTTCCAGCTAAATTGCACACAAACCGATCCTGATGGGCGATATGTATTTGTTAAGGGCACAATTGGTACCCAGGTAGTAACCCTTGCCAGTCTATATGCCCCTAATCGTGGCCAGACAAATTGGCTCATTAACACACTGAAAACACTCACATCTTTTGCGGAAGGTATCAGGTTAATAGGAGGCGATCTCAATATGACTCTTAACCCCTTGATAGACGCGTCTGATGGCACATCTCAATTGACGCAGGCGGCCTTGGGACGGGTTAATACATACTTGGCTGATGCCGACTTGGTGGATGCATGGAGGTTGCTACACCCTGCCGAGAAAGACTATACTTTCTTTTCAGCCTCGCATACCACTCATAAGAGGCTGGACTATGTCCTGATCTCGGGTAGCTGTGCTGACAGGGTGGAGCGATCTACCATTGAACCCATAGTGGTCTCCGACCATGCTCCAGTGACTGCCTCCCTCCAGTTCCCAACTCTACCAACGCATGCCAGACAATGGCGGTTAAATGAAACACTCTTGGATAAAAAGGCGGATCTAGACAAACTTACACAGAAAATGACATGGTTCTTTCAGGAGAACTGTACAGAAGGTATGCCACTCACAACTGTATGGGAGACACACAAGCAGGTCATGAGGGGCGAGCTCATTGCACTAGGCAGTAAAGTTAAAAAGGACAGACAGGAGCATTTGAACTCTCTACTCAAAAAGATTGCAGCTATTGAATCTGTGCATAAACGATCTAGAGCCCAGAGTGCCCAAGAGCAGCTGACCATGTTGCGTAAGCAGCTGACAGACCACCTGAACGTTGGGTATGCTAAAACATACCAATATTCACAATTTCGCTTCTATTCACATGGAGACAAGGGTACGAAACTCATGTCCTCACTTCTTAAGCAAAAAAAGGAGTCGATGTACATTGCGGGAATCAACAGGGCTGATGGCACTACTGTGCATAAAACGTCAGATATAGCAGACGAATTTCAGAAATTTTACCGCGGCCTCTATGGCCTCTCTGATGAAGTACCTGGGTCCACTACGGATAGGAATACACTGATAGATAATTTTCTGCAACGTCTTCACCTCCCATCCTTGACAAAGGAGGAAGGCCAAGCGCTGCTCTCCCCTGTAACAGAAAAAGAGATCACTGGCATTCTGGGTTCTATGCCACTAGGGAAGAGCCCAGGCCCCGATGGCTTCCCAGTGGGATATTTTAAAAAATTTGCAAGTACCCTTACTCCTTACATGGCTGCCTGGTGCAATGAGCTCATGAATGGGTCTATCCTGCCTAAACAGTCCCTCGAGGCCACAGTCACTGTACTCCCTAAGCCAGGAAAGGATCCAAAATTGTGTGGCAGCTATAGACCGATCTCACTTTTGAACGTGGACGTTAAGGTCTGGGCAAAACTCCTGGCAACTCGGTTAAGTGTCCTTCTGCCGAAACTCATAAACCCCGAACAGGCGGGTTTTGTACCTGGTAGGGAAGGAAGTCATAACTCCTGTAGAATTATATCCGCTATACAGCTAGCGATAAACAAACGCATCCCTCTGGTTCTGCTTGGCATAGATGCGGAGAAGGCCTTTGACCGGGTGGATTGGGCCTATATGACAAGTACCTTGCAAAAGTTTGGCTTCCCCCAACAGTTTCAAAGAGCGGTCATGTCACTGTATGGTGACCCAAGCGCTAGGATTAGAGTTAATGGTACCCTGTCACCTTCTTTCCCTATAAGGAATGGGACGAGGCAGGGCTGTCCTTTATCACCTGCCTTGTACATTCTTGTTATGGAGACCTTGCTTCAGGCTATTAGGGAACATCCCGGTATTAGGGGTCTTAAGTTGGAAAATAGCCCCATTGAATACCTTAACGCAGCTTACGCTGATGACCTTCTGGTTATGGTTTCTAACCCGGTCGAGGCCTTCCCGCATCTGTTGTCCTTGTTCGAGCAATATGGAGGGGTGTCCAACTTTAAAGTAAATTATACTAAATCAGAGGCCATGAATGTGTCTACACCCGCCAAGCAGATCCACTTACTTAAATCCAAAACGCCTTTCCTATGGCAAACCTCTCACCTGTCCTACCTGGGTACCAAGATTCCTTGCAAATTAGATAAAATATTTCCGCTAAACTACGCTTCGCTACTGAAAGATATTCAGCAACAGTTGAACACACTGCGAATCCCGTATGTCTCATGGATGGGCCGGAAGAACTTATTGAAGGCATTCATTATGCCTAAGTTATTGTACACCATGCAGATGCTGCCTGTCTTTCTCCCCTCTTCCTTCTTCACGCAGATCAGAAGGCTTTTTAGCATATTTCTTTGGGGGGGGAGGGGAGCGAGACTGGCACATCGCATACTGATCCTGAGGAAGGCCCAAGGGGGCATGGCTCTACCTGACGCCCAGCTATATTATCAGGCCATACACCTGAAGAGGTGGCTACACTTACACGCCCCCTGGTCACGCATCTTGGGTAAAGAGCTTGAAATCTCCCAGCTGGATAGGAAGCAGAGAGCGGGGTTGTGGGGCCTGAACTCTTCTTCGCTTCATTCACATATCCTGCTTAGGGGTACAGTGGCAGTCATCAGACAACTGAATAAGGACGGCAGCTTGCTTCATACACCGTCACCACTGATGCCAGCTGACCTTGCCCCTTTCATTGCCAGACCCACTGCAGACAATACATCGCCGGCGTGGAGCAAGCTACATAAATACACCATCACTGAATTCTTGGACGGGGCCTCTGGCACCCTTCAGGAACAGCACCCCATTCTCCGTATTCTGTCTTCTAGTAACTTCCTAGATACTATTGAACTTAACTCTGTTAGTAAGCCATTGCTGGATAGTAGACAGGGCACAGTTGATGCTACTTGGTTTGAGAAGCTTTTGCAGCTGAACTCTCCCCCTAGTAAAATGATCTCCAAGTTGTACTTGGCACTTAATGTACAAGCCCCTATTGGGATCCCTTACTATTTAAAGACTTGGGCCATGGAATTAGGGCTAGACTTCTCTGAAACAGACATTCTACGCATTCACGCACATTCCCATGGCTTCTCGAGATGCGTGAGGGTGCAGGAGCACTCATACAAGACGATGACCCAGTGGTACCAGACACCTAAGCAACTTTTCACAAAGGGCCTCAGTACCTCTGACCTATGCTGGAGGTGCAAAGAAGCAACTGGATCGCAAACCCACATATTTTGGGCTTGCCCAAAACTTCGCCCGTACTGGGATGGGGTCTCAGCTGCGATAGACAAAGTCATGAATACTCACATCCAGCTGACACCAGAACTAGTGCTTCTCTGGCTTCCCACATCGGCCTTATTTCCTTCTAAACGAAATCTGACCACACACTTGATACAGGCAGCGAGGCTACTTATTCCACAGAAATGGCTTAGTGAGGAGCCGCCATCACTATCGCACTGGGAAGTGAAGGTGGACCAGTTGTGCAGATTGGAGGAGCTGGCTGGGTGGGAGGCTAGACGGCATGAGAACTACCTCAAAATCTGGACCCCTTGGCTGACATACAGGGGTCGAGTGTAGAGAGTCGTGGGTTGGGATAAGGTGTCTGAGCAATGCCTGTCACCCGCTTCTGAGCTCAGTTTGGTCTGCCAGTCAATGGTACCGCTTACTTGAGTACTCCTAAGGTATAGTTCCTACAGAAAGCATTTGAGACATGCGAGTCCAGGAGGGCCCACTACATAGGGCCTACTTGTTCTGTTTCCCCTCCCCCCCCTGTCCCCGGTTGCGGGTTCGTGACCTTCTCCCTCTCCTTTTCTCTTCATGCCACTCCTGAACTCTGGTCCTGTTCATAACCTTTGCTTACATCTAAGTGTGAAGGGTTTAGGCCCGCTTAGTACCCAGGAGACAAATATAAACAAGTAATTGCTATGACCATTCTGTATGCACAGGATTACATTTCCGCACATATCATCCTGATAAGTAGGGAGATTTTCTGTATGCGAGACTGTTAACAGAGGTTGTCTACATTGCACTTTACATCACATATGCCATGAATGTAAACCTGAATGTATGTACTTAATGACCGCATGTCTATGTATACCTCATTTATTTGTACTGTATGTGCATTATGGAGAGGGGTTGGATCCTTTCCTTTGTTGTTTCTTTCATTTAATGTCATTTCTGCTCAATAAAAAGAAATTTGACAAAGAATATAACTACTATAATACTGCCCCTATGTACAGGAATATAACTACTATAATACTGCTCCTATGTACAGGAATACAACTACTATAATACTGCTCCTATGTACAAGAATACAACTACTATAATACTCTCCTATGACAAGAATACAACTACTATAATACTGCTCCTATGTACAAGAATAAAACTACTATAATATGCTCCTATGTACAAGAATAAATACTATAATACTGCTCCTATATACAAGAATATAACTACTATATACTGCCTCCTATGTACAGGAATATAACTACTATAATACGCTCCTATGTACAAGTGTATAAACTGCTATAATACTGCTCCTATGTACAAGAATATAACTACTATAATACTGCTCCTATGTACGAGAATATAACTACTATAATACTGCTCCTATGTACAAGAATAGAACTACTATAATACTGCTCCTATGTACAAGAATACAACTACTATGAATACTGCCTCCTATGTACAAGAAATAAGTACTATAATACTGCTCCTATGTACAGGATATAACAACTATAATACTGCTCTATGTACAAGAATATAACTACATATAATACTGCTATCCTATGTACAAGAATATAACTACTATAATACTGTCTCCTATGTACAAGAATATAACTACTAGTAATACTGTCTCCCTATGTACAAGAATATAACTACTATAATACTGCCCTCTATGTAAAGGAATATAACTACTATAACTACTGTTCCTAGGTACAATCATATAACTACTATAATGCTGCCTCCTATGTACAGAATATAACTACTATCATACTGCCTATGTACAAGATATAAACTACTCGTACCAGAAATAACTACTATAATACTGCTCCTATGTACAAGAATATAACTACTATAATACTGCCTCCTATGTACAAGAATATAACTACTATAAACTGTTCCTACTGTACAAGAATATAACTACTATAATACTGCTCCTATGTACAGAATATAACTACTATAATATTGCTCTATTTACAAGAATATAACTACTATAATACTGCTCCTATGTACAAGAATTACTACTATAATACTGCCTCCTATGTACAGAATATAACTACTATAATACTGCTCCTATGTACAAGAATATAACTACTATAATACTGCTTATACTGTATAGAGAAGAATGACACATTACACCATTCTAAATATAATTTATTAAGTATTACACGTGGAAAATATGTCTCCTATGTCACATTAGGTATATACAGGTTTACATGTTACATGTATGAGCAGTAGACAGCATGTTGCACAGATCGTGTAGTATTCTTTCCTTTGGACGGAGCTCTGACATTCCGGGTCCGCCTTACTGTTTCTTTTTGTTCATCCTGTGCTCCAGCTTCATTTCTCCGTCTTCCCAGCAGATTGCCTGCAGCTTTTTCCCGCCATCCTCTGTTTCTGCCGGTAGAGTAGTGTTCTGTCTGGGACGAGTCCTCGGCCTTTTAGGACCATTTTGTCCTGGTAGACATACATGGTGCCAAAAGCCTGGCTCTCCGGGGGAGTTTCAATGATGCCGTTAAAGGTTAAGTGGTGGATTCCGCACTCGTCCTGGTGGTAGCCACCATCGTGATCGTGCCCCGAAAAGTAGGCCACCACACAGGGATGGGACTGTAGAAGATCTAGGACCTCCTGATAGTTCCAAGTCAGACATATTGGATCTGTGGAGCTGGGGTGGACAGGGAGGTGACCTGGGAAGGACAAGATATGTTTATTATAATTGTGTGCTTCATCAGAGGAGAAGCCACCAGATGGCCACATCTTCATATAATGCAACACCCTCTGGAGGCATTACACACTAATTCGGCAGGTACCTGCTACATCTGCCTTATGTGTGGTCTCCTCACAAGGTACTTACCTGCCACAATTACTTTTTCCTTATTTTTATCGGCGGTCTCGAGAACATCCTTTATCCAGCTGAGCTGAGCGGCGCTGATCCCTCCATTAAACTGAACAAACCGAGTTTCTGCGAGATCTAAAAAATTAAACATAAAAACAATTAGGCCCCTTTCACACGGGTGAGTATTCCGCGCGGGTGCAATGCACGAAGTAAACGCATTGCACCCGCACTGAATCCGAACCCATTCAATTCACTGTGCACATGAGCGGTGATTTTCACGCATCACTTGTGCGTTGCGTGAAAATCGCAGCAGGTTCTATATTGTGCGTTTATCACGCAACGTAGGCCCCATAGAAGTGAATGGGGTTGCGTGAAAATCGCAAGCATCCACAAGCAAGTGCGGATGCGGTGCGATTTTCACGCATGGTTGCTAGGTGACGATCGGGATGGGGACCCGATCTTTATTATTTTCCCTTATAACATGGTTATAAGGGAAAATAATAGCATTCTTAATACAGAATGCATAGAACAATAGCGCTGGAGGGGTTAAAACATAAAATAAAAAAATAAACTCACCTCATCCACTTGTTCGCGCAGCTCGGCTTGTCTTCTTTGAGGAACTGGGAGAAAAGGACCTTTGGTGACGTCACTGCGCTCGTCACACGGTCCATCACCATGGTGATAGACCATGTGATTAGCGCAGTGACGGACCATGTGATGAGCGCAGTGACGTCACCAAAGGTCCTTTTCTCCCAGTTCCTCGTAGAATAAGAATGAAGATGAGCCGAGCTACGCGAACAAGTGGATGAGGTGAGTTTATTTATTATTTTATTTTTTTAACCCCTCAACCCCTAATTTACTTCACATTCTGTATTAAGAATGCAATTATTTTCCCTTATAACCATTTTATAAGGGAAAATATTAAAATCTACAGAATACCTAACCCAAACCCGAACTTCAGTGAAGAAGTCCAAGTTCGGATCTGGGTACCAAACATGCCGATTTTTCTCCCGCGAGTGTGAAGCGCATTAAAACACTTTGTACTCGCGTGGAAAGATTGCGCATTTTCCCGTAACGCACCCGCATCCAGCCCTCATACGCGACACCCGTGTGAAAGAGGCCTAATGACACCCTGAACCCTGAAAAATACTGAGAAGTTGTCAGAGCTCTGCCCATCTTTTAAGGAGTGGACACTAGACAGCACCGTACGCTGATTTAAGGCACCACCCAAGGTTTCTATTACCCAGTCCTTCTGAGGGTTACAGGAGGAGGATGGTAGATGTTCCTCAGAAGTTGACCTTGTTCCTCCAGGTGATAGTTCATTATAACAAGTGAGTCACATGATGCGCTCTGTAATCCCCTGTCCTGTTACTGTCATGTTCCCCTTTCGATACCTTTCGGACTGTTCTTATCCTCATTTGGGTTTTTCTGTCTCAGGAGCTTCGAGGACTTGATATGCTTCTCACTGGACGGATCTCTTCCGATTACACTGAAGTCATATGAGTCAATTAGAAGAAGTCGAAATTTGGAGGAAGGACTGAAGTGATACGTGTAAAACCAGTCTAGGGGGTCACTACCATCTCAGGGACTGTAGTCAGTGTGGCCTGGACTCTTGAACTGTTCAGCCTTGACTCCATCAGCTGTTTCCTACTGAAGTTGTAGAACTCATGGTTCCCCCAGATATGATGGACGGGGGTCTTCAGTTTATCGATCTCTGTCAAGACCTTCTTTAGTGACGCCTCCGACGACTTGTGCAAGACATTGTAACCGTCTATGAGGTCCCCGAGTTGGAGGATGAACTGAGGGGTGACTTCTTCTGAAGCCCACTCTCGTACGGCTCCTTGAAGCAGCGATAGACTATTCCTGTAGAATCTCACTCTTGTCTTGGTGTAGTTGTACCCAGGGGTGTATCTATCACAAGGCAAACAAGGCATTTGCCTAGGGCGGCACTTGCCAATGGGGCAGCAAAATGCCTTGTTTGCTTAGCGATAGTTACACAATATGCTAAATATTTTTTTTGCCCCTTGTTGGATCCGATTCTTCACTATGCGAGCGGCATCGCCGGCGCCGCATAGTGAAGGAGTTGAAAGACTTACTTCCTCCTCCTCCTGACTTCCTCCCGACCTCCCCTGCCTTTTGCGTCCGCACGTTGCTGTTGTGACGTCACACGGAGGTGGAGTCACGGGCCGGCAACGCTAGGGTGAGCCTTATCTCCTCCAAGTGCAAAACGGATCCTGCACACGGTTACCGTGAAAACTAAGGCCAGGCCGCGGCCACCAATGCACTGATCCCTGAGCCTGCTGTCTTCAAAAACTGTAAGTACTTAAATTACAGTTATTCACAAAAAATGAATTACTTAGTTAATACTGTACTATAGCTAGCTCTAACAGTAAAGGGTGGAGCCTAAAGAGGAAGGGATGGGGATTACAGAGGAAGGGGTTTGGCCTTGACAGGAAGGGGTGGGTCAAATTTATATTAGGGGGGTGCCCGAGTTTAGTCTCGCCTAGGGCAGCACAAAACCAAGATACACCACTGGGGGGATCTGTGGATGACACTGAGGAGGGGGATCTGTGGATGACACTGAGCGGGGATATCTGTGGATGACACTGAGGGGGATCTGTGGATGACACTGAGGGGGGGATCTGTGGATGACACTGAGGGGGGGGGATCTGTGGATGACACTGAGGGGGGATCTGTGGATGACACTGAGGGGGGGGATCTGTGGATGACACTGTGGGGGGGATATCTGTGGATGACACTGAGGGGGGATATCTGTGGATGACACTGAGGGGGAATCTGTGGATGACACTGAGGGGGAATCTGTGGATGACACTGAGGGGGAATCTGTGGATGACACTGAGGTGGGATATCTGTGGATGACACTGTGGGGGGGGATATCTGTGGATGACACTGTGGGGGGGATATCTGTGGATGACACTGTGGGGGGGGATATCTGTGGATGACACTGTGGGGGGGATATCTGTGGATGACACTGTGGGGGGGGATATCTGTGGATGACACTGTGGGGGGGATATCTGTGGATGACACTGTGGGGGGGATATCTGTGGATGACACTGTGGGGGGATATCTGTGGATGACACTGTGGGGGGATATCTGTGGATGACACTGTGGGGGGATATCTGTGGATGACACTGTGGGGGGGATATCTGTGGATGACACTGTGGGGGGATATCTGTGGATGACACTGTGGGGGGATATCTGTGGATGACACTGTGGGGGGGATATCTGTGGATGACACTGTGGGGGGGATATCTGTGGATGACACTGTGGGGGGGATATCTGTGGATGACACTGTGGGGGGGATATCTGTGGATGACACTGTGGGGGGATATCTGTGGATGACACTGAGCGGGGAGGGGGGTTCTGTGGATGACACTGAGGGGGATATCTGTGGATGACACTGAGGGGGATCTGTGGATGACACTGAGGGGGGGATCTGTGGATGACACTGAGGGGGGGGATCTGTGGATGACACTGAGGGGGGGGATCTGTGGATGACACTGAGGGGGGGATCTGTGGATGACACTGAGGGGGGGATCTGTGGATGACACTGAGGGGGGGATCTGTGGATGACACTGAGGGGGGGGATCCAGGGGTGTATCTATCACAAGGCAAACAAGGCATTTGCCTAGGGCGGCACTTGCCAATGGGGCAGCAAAATGCCTTGTTTGCTTAGCGATAGTTACACAATATGCTAAATATTTTTTTTGCCCCTTGTTGGATCCGATTCTTCACTATGCGAGCGGCATCGCCGGCGCCGCATAGTGAAGGAGTTGAAAGACTTACTTCCTCCTCCTCCTGACTTCCTCCCGACCTCCCCTGCCTTTTGCGTCCGCACGTTGCTGTTGTGACGTCACACGGAGGTGGAGTCACGGGCCGGCAACGCTAGGGTGAGCCTTATCTCCTCCAAGTGCAAAACGGATCCTGCACACGGTTACCGTGAAAACTAAGGCCAGGCCGCGGCCACCAATGCACTGATCCCTGAGCCTGCTGTCTTCAAAAACTGTAAGTACTTAAATTACAGTTATTCACAAAAAATGAATTACTTAGTTAATACTGTACTATAGCTAGCTCTAACAGTAAAGGGTGGAGCCTAAAGAGGAAGGGATGGGGATTACAGAGGAAGGGGTTTGGCCTTGACAGGAAGGGGTGGGTCAAATTTATATTAGGGGGGTGCCCGAGTTTAGTCTCGCCTAGGGCAGCACAAAACCAAGATACACCACTGGTTGTACCCATCGTCCATGTCGGCGTACTGGATATCGGCGATGATGCCAAATGTAAATAAGGGGTCATCCATTCTTTACAGGGGCTACAACACCTCATATTCTGGAAAACAAGATCATAGAAGGGTCAGAAGTAATGCAGGGAGATGATTCAAACTAAGATTTAATGAGAATCGATGGCACCCACTGATGATAGGAGGACACTAGATGGGTGAACTAGGGGGCACGCCCCAAATGGCACCCTGTAACCTGCTTGCCCTTGAGACCAGTCGGAAGGTGCAAAAAATATACCCTGAGGTTGACCCTTCTGTGGTCTATGCTAGAGATAGATACAATAGATAAACACCCGATTCATTAGGAAGCATCATCCCTTTGGGGTACACCTCATCTATTACTTCTAGTTTTGGGGTGCTGATGGCAGGAAAGCTTTGGCGAAGGGTCAGAAATAAGGGTCATGTGTTCCCTTGAATTAAAATTTCAAAGCTTTATAAAATCGATATCCCTAAGGCATCATATCATATCTAGGAGGAACCATGTTAGTCCGATCTGCGGTGACCGGTGAAGGTGTATTGTTGCCCTGAGCGGAGAAGCGTTAAATTCCCCCTGGGGCATTAGTATAATTCACCCCTCTACATCGCACCCATGTAGACTCCACATCTAACACTGTGGTCACCCCCACCCAGTATGTAGACTCTGCACTTGTGTCCATGACACCAAGGTCACCTCCGCACACCATATAGACTCTGCACTTCTGTCCGTCACACCGAGGTCACCCCGTACACCATATGGACTCTGTACTTGTGGCCCTGACACTGTCGTTACCGCCGCATAGTATGTAGAATCTGTACTTGTGGCCATGACACCGAGGTCACCCCCACACACCATGTAGACTCTGCACTTGTGGCCATGACACCGAGGTCACCCCCGCACACCATGTAGACTCTGCACTTGTGGCCATGACACTGAGGTCACCCCCGCACACCATGTAGACTCTGCACTTGTGGCCATGACACCGAGGTCACCCCCGCACACCATGTAGACTCTGCACTTGTGGCCATGACACCGAGGTCACCCCCGCACACCATGTAGACTCTGCACTTGTGGCCATGACACCGAGGTAACGTCCGCACACCATATGGACTCTGTACTTGTGGCCCTGACACTGTCGTTACCGCCGCATAGTATGTAGAATCTGTACTTGTGGCCATGACACCGAGGTCACCCCCACACACCATGTAGACTCTGCACTTGTGGCCATGACACCGAGGTCACCCCCGCACACCATGTAGACTCTGCACTTGTGGCCATGACACTGAGGTCACCCCCGCACACCATGTAGACTCTGCACTTGTGGCCATGACACCGAGGTCACCCCCGCACACCATGTAGACTCTGCACTTGTGGCCATGACACTGAGGTCACCCCCGCACACCATGTAGACTCTGCACTTGTGGCCATGACACCGAGGTCACCCCCGCACACCATGTAGACTCTGCACTTGTGGCCATGACACCGAGGTAACGTCCGCACACCATGTAGACTCTGCACTTGTGTCCATGACACCGAGGTCACCTCCGCACACCATGTAGACTCTGCACTTGTGGCCATGACACTGAGGTCACCCCCGCACACCATGTAGACTCTGCACTTGTGGCCATGACACCGAGGTCACGTCCACATACCATATAGACTCTGTACTTGTGGCCATGACACCAAGGTCACCTCCACATACCATATAGACTCTGTACTTGTGGCCATGACACCAAGGTCATCCCCTAACACCGTTCTGGGTACAGGAAATACTGTGCTCACCACATTGCTCCCCAAATGTATAAGGCCATTCCAAGCAGAAAAGCTTCCTTTTGGGGGTCCCGGAGGGAACAGAAGTTGGCGTCACTGCTGTAGACAACTCCAGACATCAGACTGGAGAACCTAACGGAAAATCCATATGGCGCCACTGTTTCCGAGCACATTTCAGGTGACAGAAAACCCTTCATCAGGCTTCATACAGAAAACCAGAAGGTGTGTAAGAGTAGATGATGGCGGCATGATGTGATATACGTGTAGTGATCGCCGCTGTATCATGTCTGGAACCAGGATCCCAACATACATGTACACAGTATGACGTTCATATGACAGTCTACATGAAGCATGGGAACCACCAGAGCGCTGACCCGCGTTGTGCCTCACGCCCCGACAAGATGTCTTCTGGTTGGAATGGCCTGGTACATTTCAGGGCCCTGTGGTGGGTACAGTCATACTCAGCACCGGGTGGACACCCTATAAACTCGGTGTGAGGGGGGGGGAACCTCGGTGTCATGGCCACAGGTGCGGAGTCTACATGGGTGGGATGAGGAGGGGCGAGGTATACCAATGCCCCAGCTCAGGGCACATGGGCATCATCACATCTTAGTGAGGTGATGGACTGTAGGAATTGTGAACCACTAGGAAGGCTGGGGTACACTAGTGAAGAAAGGGGTGCCCCCTGTCCTCTGAGTGCTATAACTTCGATAGTTGGGGGAAGGCTGGCACAGATTTGGCATCTGGACCTAGGAGCCATCACATTGTTAGAGAATGGCCTAGGAACTAATGGAATGCTATGCAGTTAGGTTCTCATCCATCATGCTACGCGTGTGTCAGTCTTTACTGTCGTTCCGGCATTCCATTCATGAACCATGAAGCTCAGGATGAAGAGTTTTCAGTTCCTCCCAGATATTCTATGACATGTCTTCTCGTACTTAGACATAAAACTTGTAGGCATTTTTCTCTTTTTGGACCTTCCTCCTGGTTTCCCCTGGGACCTGCTCCCTACAGCTGGAGGTGATTTCAGGATGAGGTGAACCTCAAGAGATGCAGCCCCCTAATATATAGGGTGTTGATCTAGGGCATCTGTCTCTAGCGGGTGTGCAATCTACGGGGACGTAACCCATCTCTTCTCTATCTGGGGTGATGTCTGGAGAGGATGAGGTCTTCCCATGTGGAACGGGGCACCGGACTGTCAAATCTCCAGCTAGTGATGCCCCCCGGGGCGCTGCTGCCAAGATATGGGCTGCTCTGCCATGGGAAGTCGTGTCTCGTTCCTACCCATGTTCAATCCTGGCTTTTGGGGCCCACCTGGTGGGCATGGTCCCCCTACCGAAAGTATATGTGCCACCCCCAGAGCTCTGCCCGATGTCACCCTGGGCACATTCTCCGGCATGTTCAAATCACCAGCCCGTGGGCATTTAGACTGACCCCCAGGAGAACCGACATCTGACCCGGCTACAGGGCAATGGGCTAAAAATTAACCTATTCAGGACTGTGCATAATGCGATACAAAGGTGCTTCAAGTAGAGCCGTGCCCGGCACTGAAAGGGTTAACCCTGCCTGGAGGCCAAGGGGTACGAGGGTCTCTCTTACCCAGCATGCTGCCCGACGTCAGGGGGGCTACCACACAAGGCTGCATTGCAGGGACCATGTCTGCTCACACAGGGAAGTCCTTCCTTCTCACAGGCCGCCCCCACATGACTGGAGTCCAGGCTCCACCCACAGTGACACGTGAGGACACGCCCCTAGCCCTGAGCAGGCACAGGAGTGTGATGTAACGTGAAGCTCCTGGGCTCCAATGCAAAATCAGCATATATATACTGCAACCGTATAGAGGAAGGAGCAGGGTCCTCCCAGCAGCACAGAGCATGTCAGGAGAGCAGTGTGCTGATCTTGTGGAGGTCTCATGCTGAGAGTTACATAGTGGAAGGAGCAGGGACCTCCCAGCAGCACAGAGGATTTCAGGAGAGGAGTGTGCTGATCTTATGGAGCTCACAGACTGCTACATAGAGGAAGGAGCAGGGTCCTCCCAGCAGCACAGAGGATGTCAGGAGAGGAGTGTGCTGATCTTGTGGAGGTCACAGGATGAGAGTTACATAGTGGAAGGAGCAGGGTTCTCCCAGCAGCACAGAGGATTTCAGGAGAGGAGTGTGCTGGTCCTGTGGAGGTCACAGACTGAGAGTTACATAGTGGAAGGAGCAGGGTCCTCCCAGCACAGAGGATTTCAGGAGAGGAGTGTGCTGATCTTGTGGAGGTCACAGGGTAAGAGTTACATAGTGGAAGGAGAAGGGTCCTCCCAGCAGCACAGAGGATTTCAGAAGAGCAGTGTGCTGATCTTGTGGAGGTCACAGGATGAGAGTTACATAGTGGAAGGAGCAGGGTCCTCCCAGCAGCACAGAGGATTTCAGGAGAGGAGTGTGCTGATCCTGTGGAGGTCACAGGCTGAGAGTTACACAGTGGAAGGAGCAGGTTTCTCCCAGCAGAACAGAGGATTTCAGGAGAGGAGTGTGCTGATCCTGTGGAGGTCACAGGCTGAGAGTTACATAGTGGAAGGAGCAAGGTCCTCCCAGCAGCACAGAGGATTTCAGGAGAGGAGTGTGCTGATCTTGTAGGAGGTCACAGGGTAAGAGTTACATAGTGGAAGGAGCAGGGTCTTCCCAGCAGCACAGAGGATTTCAGGAGAGCAGTGTGCTGATCTTGTGGAGGTCACAGGATGAGAGTTACATAGTGGAAGGAGCAGGGTCCTCCCAGCAGCACAGAGGATTTCAGGAGAGGAGTGTGCTGATCTTGTAGGAGGTCACAGGGTAAGAGTTACATAGTGGAAGGAGCAGGGTCCTCCCAGCAGCACAGAGGATTTCAGGAGAGCAGTGTGCTGATCTTGTGGAGGTCACAGGATGAGAGTTACATAGTGGAAGGAGCACGGTCCTCCCAGCAGCACAGAGGATTTCAGGAGAGGAGTGTGCTGATCCTGTGGAGGTCACAGGCTGAGAGTTACACAGTGGAAGGAGCAGGGTTCTCCCAGCAGAACAGAGGATTTCAGGAGAGGAGTGTGCTGATCCTGTGGAGGTCACAGGCTGAGAGTTACATAGTGGAAGGAGCAAGGTCCTCCCAGCAGCACAGAGGATTTCAGGAGAGGAGTGTGCCGATCTTGTGGAGGTCACAGGATGAGAGTTACATAGTGGAAGGAGCAGGATCCTCCCAGCAGCACAGAGGATTTCAGGAGAGGAGTGTGCCGATCTTGTGGAGGTCACAGGATGAGAGTTACATAGAGGAAGGAGCAGGGTCCTCCCAGCAGCACAGAGGATTTCAGGAGAGGAGTGTGCTGATCTTGTGGAGGTCACAGACTGTTACAAAGAGGAAGGAGCAGGGTCCTCCCAGCAGCACAGAGGATGTCAGGAGAGGAGTGTGCTGATCTTGTGGAGATCACAGGATGAGGGTTACATAGAGGAAGGAGCAGGGTCCTCCCAGCAGCACAGAGGATTTCAGGAGAGCAGTGTGCTGATCTTGTGGAGGTCACAAGATGAGGGTTACATAGTGGAAGGAGCAGGGTCCTCCCAGCAGCACAGAGGATGTCAGGAGAGACGTGTGCTGATCTTGTGGAGGTCACAGGATGAGAGTTACATAGTGGAAGGAGCAGGGTCCTCCCAGCAGCACAGAGGATTTCAGGAGAAGAGTGTGCTGATCTTGTGGAGATCACAGGCTGAGAGTTACATAGTGGAAGGAGCAGAGTCCTCCCAGCAGCACAGAGGATTTCAGGAGAGGAGTGTGCTGATCTTGTGGAGGTCACAGACTGTTACATAGTGGAAGGAGCAGGGTCCTCCCAGCAACACAGAGGATTTCAGGAGAGGAGCGTGCTGATCTTGTGGAGGTCACAGGATTAGAGTTACATAGTGGAAGGAGCAGGGTCCTCCCAGCAGCACAGAGGATTTCAGGAGAGCAGTGTTCTTATCTTGTGGAGGTCACAGACTGAGAGTTACATAGTGGAAGGAGCAGGGTCCTCCCAGCAGCACAGAGGATTTCAGGGGAGCAGTGTTCTTATCTTGTGGAGGTCACAGACTGAGAGTTACATAGTGGAAGGAGCAGGGTCCTCCCAGCAGCACAGAGTATTTCAGGAGAGGAGTGTGCTGATTTTGTGGAGGTCACAGGCTGAGAGTTACATAGTGGAAGGAGCAGGGTCCTCCCAGCAGCACAGAGGATTTCAGGAGAGGAGTGTGCTGATCTTGTGGCGGTCACAGGATGACAGTTACATAGTGGAAGTAGCAGGGTCCTCCCAGCAGCACAGAGGATTTCAGGAGAGAAGCATTCCCTCACAGACACAAGATGGGAGCTGTGGTCCAATGTGACAGCTGCACAGGACCTGCTGGTTTACATGGGGCTGCGGGAAGACACAGCTCTGCTACATCTGATAGGCGGTTGAACAGATCCGCGACTTTCTAATGCACTGTTTTTTAATTCCTCTGCTTGCTGTCAGTGAACAGGAATATGCTTGTTCAAGCCTAGTATTTATCACAGGTGTGGGTTTGTTACAGTTGTATCCAGTATGGACAGTACTCTGGCAGATGAACAGACTGATACATATTACATGCACTGATACATTGTAACGAGGAGGACAGTGTGATCACTGCACAGGGGACTATCCAGACAAATTGTAACAAACCCTCAGCTGTGAGAAGTAATAGCCATATGTGTCCAGATAAACCTGAGGGGGGTGTCCATGCAGAAACTGCAGGGGTTACAGAGGACGGGCAGGGAAGGGGTTAAGGTAATGGGCGGCTTCTCTGTAGTTATAGGCGGAGTTTACTCAGCAGGAAGTGATTGGACGAATGGGAGTGAGATCCAGGGGGACACAGAATCTGCATGGAGGACTGAGGGGCCACATCACCCTGCAGGAGCCCTGAGAACATGGAACCAGCAGATAGAGACTCGGGCTCCAGTCCAAAGGCCGACCCAGTCCTCAGCCCCCAATATCAGCAGAGACTATGGAGGGTCTGCAACGGACTGATGGCGGCATTTTTTGCCCTGGCTGCTTATGTGCAAGTAAGATTAACCCTGCATCTGCTGGAGCAAACTGAAGCTGGAAGCAATGATAGCATGTGCATAGCAGCACAGAGGGTTTCAGGAGTGGGGTGTGCAGATCTTGTGGAGGTCACAGGATGAGAGTTACATAGTGGAAGGAGCAGGGTCCTCCCAGCAGCACAGAGGATTTCAGGAGAGGAGTGTGCTGATCTTGTGGAGGTCACAGACTGAGAGTTACATAGTGGAAGGAGCAGGGTCCTCCCAGCAGCACAGAGGATTTCAGGAGAGGAGTGTGCTGATCTTGTGGAGGTCACAGGATGAGAGTTAGGCCTAGTTCACACGAACGTATGGCTTTTATAGTTTTTTGCGGTCCGTTTTTCACGGATCCGTTGTTCCGTTTTTGAGTTCCGTTGTGTTTCCGTTTCTGTTCCGTTTTTCCGTATGGCATATACAGTATACAGTAATTACATAGAAAAAATTGGGCTGGGCATAACATTTTCAATAGATGGTTCAGAAAAAACGGAACGGAAACGGAAGACATACGGATGCATTTCCGTATGTGTTCCGTTTTTTTTGCGGACCCATTGACTTGAATGGAGTCACGACCCGTGATTTACGGCCAAATATAGGACAAGCTCTATCTTTCAACGGAACGGAAAAACGGAAATACGGAAACGGAATGCATACGGAACACATTCCGTTTTTTTTGCGGAACCATTGAAATGAATGGTTCCGTATACGGACCGTATACTGAACACAAAAAAACGGCCCGTACACCCGCAAAAAAAACGTTCGTGTGAACTAGGCCTTACATAGAGGAAGGAGCAGGGTCCTCCCAGCAGCACAGAGGATTTCAGGAGAGGAGTGTGCTGATCTTGTGGAGGTCACAGGATGAGAGTTACATAGTGGAAGGAGCAGGGTCCTCCCAGCAGCACAGAGGATTTCAGGAGAGGAGTGTGCTGATCTTGTGGAGGTCACAGGGTGAGAGTTACATAGTGGAAGGAGCAGGGTCCTCCCAGCAGCACAGAGGACTTCAGGAGAGTAGTGTGCTGATCTTGTGGAGGTCACAGGCTGAGAGTTATATAGTGAAAGGAGTAGGGACCCCCAGCAGCACAGAGGATGTCAGGAGAGGAGTGTGCTAATCCTGTGGAGGTCACAGACTGTTACATAGTGGAAGGAGCAGGGTCCTCCTGGCAACACAGAGGATTTCAGGAGAGGAGTGTGCTGATCTTGTGGAGGTCACAGGATGAGAGTTACATATTGGAAGGAGCAGGGTCCTCCCAGCAGCACAGAGGATTTCAGGAGAGGAGTGTGCTGATCTTGTGGAGGTCACAGGATGAGAGTTACATATTGGAAGGAGCAGGGTCCTCCCAGCAGCACAGAGGATTTCAGGAGAGCAGTGTGCTGATGTTGTGGAGGTCACAGGATGAGAGTTACATAATGGAAGGAGCAGGGTCCTCCTAGCAGCACAGAGGATTTCAGGAGAGGAGTGTGCTGATCTTGTGGAGGTCACAGGATGAGAGTTACATAGTGGAAGGAGCAGGGTCCTCCCAGCAGCACAGAGGATTTCAGGAGAGGAGTGTGCTGATCTTGTGGAGGTCACAGGATGAGAGTTACATAGTGGAAGGAGCAGGGTCCTCCCAGCAGCACAGAGGATTTCAGGAGAGCAGTGTGCTGATCTTGTGGAGGTCACAGGATTAGAGTTACATAGTGGAAGGAGCAGGGTCCTCCCAGCAGCACAGAGGATTTCAGGAGAGGAGTGTGCTGATCTTGTGGAGGTCACAGGATTAGAGTTACATAGTGGAAGGAGCAGGGTCCTCCCAGCAGCACAGAGGATTTCAGGAGAGCAGTGTGCTGATCTTGTGGAGGTCACAGGATGAGAGTTACATAGTGGAAGGAGCAGGGTCCTCCCAGCAGCACAGAGGATTTCAGGAGAACAGTGTGCTGATCTTGTGGAGGTCACAGGATTAGAGTTACATAGTGGAAGGAGCAGGGTCCTCCCAGCAGCACAGAGGATTTCAGGAGAGGAGTGTGCTGATCTTGTGGAGGTCACAGGATGAGAGTTACATAGAGGAAGGAGCAGGTCCTCCCAGCAGCACAGAGGATTTCAGGAGAGGAGTGTGGTGATCTTGTGGAGGTCACAGGATGAGAGTTACATAGTGGAAAGAGCAGGGTCCTCCCAGCAGTACAGAGGATTTTAGGAGAGGAGTGTGCTGATCTTGTGGAGGTCACAGACTGAGAGTTACATAGTGGAAGGAGCAGGGTCCTCCCAGCAGCACAGAGGATTTCAGGAGAGGAGTGTGCTGATCTAGTGGGAGGTCACAGGCTGAGAGTTACATAGTGGAAGGATCAGGGTCCTCCCAGCAGCACAGAGGATTTCAGGAGAGCAGTGTGCTGATCTTGTGGAGGTCACAGGATTAGAGTTACATAGTGGAAGGAGCAGGGTCCTCCCAGCAGCACAGAGGATTTCAGGAGAGGAGTGTGCTGATCTTGTAGGAGGTCACAGGGTAAGAGTTACATAGTGGAAGGAGCAGGGTCCTCCCAGCAGCACAGAGGATTTCAGGAGAGGAGTGTGCTGATCTTGTGGGGGTCACAGGCTGAGAGTTACATAGTGGAAGGAGCAGGGTCCTCCCAGCAGCACAGAGGATTTCAGGAGAGGAGCGTGCTGATCTTGTGGAGGTCACAGGCTGAGAGTTACATAGTGGAAGGATCAGGGTCCTCCCAGCAGCACAGAGGATTTCAGGAGAGCAGTGTGCTGATCTTGTGGAGGTCACAGGATTAGAGTTACATAGTGGAAGGAGCAGGGTCCTCCCAACAGCACAGAGGATTTCAGGAGAGGAGTGTGCTGATCTTGTGGAGGTCACAGGATTAGAGTTACATAGTGGAAGGAGCAGGGTCCTCCCAGCAGCACAGAGGATTTCAGGAGAGCAGTGTGCTGATCTTGTGGAGGTCACAGGATGAGAGTTACATAGTGGAAAGAGCAGGGTCCTCCCAGCAGCACAGAGGATTTCAGGAGAACAGTGTGCTGATCTTGTGGAGGTCACAGGATTAGAGTTACATAGTGGAAGGAGCAGGGTCCTCCCAGCAGCACAGAGGATTTCAGGAGAGGAGTGTGCTGATCTTGTGGAGGTCACAGGATGAGAGTTACATAGAGGAAGGAGCAGGTCCTCCCAGCAGCACAGAGGATTTCAGGAGAGGAGTGTGGTGATCTTGTGGAGGTCACAGGCTGAGAGTTACATAGTGGGAGGGGCAGGGTCCTCCCAGCAGTACAGAGGATTTTAGGAGAGGAGTGTGCTGATCTTGTGGAGGTCACAGACTGAGAGTTACATAGTGGAAGGAGCAGGGTCCTCCCAGCAGCACAGAGGATTTCAGGAGAGGAGTGTGCTGATCTAGTGGGAGGTCACAGGCTGAGAGTTACATAGTGGAAGGATCAGGGTCCTCCCAGCAGCACAGAGGATTTCTGCAGTGATACCGTGCTGGTAATGGACACTATTCTGTATGTCGCTCCCTCTTCAGTCTCCGCTTTCTTTTCTACAGATCAATGATCCAGATCCTGAAATGTGGATTGTGAGTAACTCCGAGCAAACATGTTTCATTCTGTTAAATGGGCCATGTCAATAAAGTTTTTTTGAAAAAAATATAAATCTATTGGGTCACATATCAAACTGGTGTAAAGGAGAACTGGCTTAGTTGCCCATAGCAGCCAATCAGATTCCACCTTTCATTTTTACAGCTCTTTTGGAAAATGAGAGCAGGAATCTGATTGGTTGCTATGGGCAACTAAGCCAGTTCTACTTTACACCAGTTTGATAAATGACCCCATTAGATTCCGATACCAGACCCAGCCTATGGAGAAGTGTGGCGCTGTTATGGAGGGAAGGCAGACCCCGGTAGTGGTGGACGTGTGTCGTGTGGTTTATAGGGGGTCATGATGAATATATCATTATATAACCAGGCAGATTTGCCGTTCAGGACTCCAGGAAAGCTGAGTAACAACCCCTGAAGAAGCCATTAAGGCGACCATATTGCTTGCCTCTCATTATTTCCTGGAGCAGATATGGTATATGAGATGTGTACTGGGAAAGCTGTCACCACAAACCAATACTCCCTTGTAATAGCGGCCATGGTGGTTGTCACCCATCTTTCCCAGATACAGATACAACTAAGAAGCAGTTGAATGACATCTGACAACTTGTCAGTAGGGGGCGACTCGCGCCCCGGTGTCCATTGAGGCTCATTATCATATTTTCGGGGCGCACACTCCATTACGTGTTTCGATATCATCTCCAGGTGATCTATATGGTCCCGGCCGCCCTGATCTTCCTCCTCAGTGTGAACCCAGACATAACGGGTGAGTGACACGAACCAGGGCCACCCATATCTGACACCCAGATGGTTCCACAGTTACTAATAAACGTCGTCATTTGAACTCGTAGGTCATGTGATCTGGAGGACTTTGTCCGGTCTCCACAGCGGCGTCTGTTTGATGGGAGCGTCTTATCTACTGGTGCCGTTGCTGGTTTCTGGTAATATAAGAAGCATTTTACATGAGGAAGAGGGCAGGTAAGAAGAATGACCGCTTGATGTCACGTCTGTGGTTTATGAATAGAATTGTAAAATGACAGTGAAGACTGACACACAGACAGTCCTAGAAAAAGGGAGTGGAGGTGGAAAGTAAGGGCTGTATTAGGCTTCTTTTCCATCTGCATTTTTGCTGGATCCGTCATGATAATGCAACCGTCTGCGTCCGTTATAAACAAATCTGGTTGTATTATCTCTAAATGGCCATGACGGATCCGGCCCTGAAACCATTGTAAGTCAGTGGGCGCCAGGTCCGTTTTCTTTTGTGTCCCAGAAAACGCATTCAGCACCATTGTCCTACGGGATGGAGAGGAGCGATCACTATGCCACTGCTACTCCCTATACTGCAGGGATGGCCAACCTGAGGATCTCCAGCTGTTGCAAAACTACAACACCCAGCATGCCCACCCTGCCTGCAGCTATCAGCCTACAGCAGGGGATGGTGGGAGTTGTAGTTTTACAACGACTGGAGAGCCGCAGGTTGGCCATCTCTGCTATACTGCATCATTGTTTGCTGGCAGCAGATTGTGATCGTTCATTGGTAAATCGATGGCGTTATGACATTGCCAGATCATCGCTACAAGCCTTAGGCCCCTTTCACACGGGCGAGTATTCCGCGCGGATGCGATGTGCGAGTTGAACGCATTGCACCCGCACTGAATCCTGACCCATTCATTTCTATGGGGCTGTGCACATGAGCGGTGATTTCACGCATCACTTGTGCGTTGCGTGAAAATCGCAGCATGCTTCTCTTTGTGCGTTTTTCACGTAACGCAGGCCCCATAGAAATGAATGGGGTTGCGTGAAAATCGCAAGCATCCGCAAGCAAGTTGCTAGGAGACGATCGAGATAGAGACCCGATCATTATTATTTTCCCTTATAACATGGTTATAAGGGAAAATAATAGCATTCTGAATACAGACTGCATAGTACAATAGCGCTGGAGGGAGGGGTTTAAAAAAATTTTTTTTTATTAAACTCCACGTAATTCACTTGCTCGCGCAGCCGGCTTCTCTTCTGTCTTCTTCTTTGCTGTGTGCAGGAACAGGACCTGTGGTGACGTCACTCCGGTCATCACATGGTCCGTTACATGATCTTTTACCATGGTGATGGATCATGTGATGGACCATGTGATGACCGGAGTGACATCACCACAGGTCCTGTTCCTGCATAGAGCAAAGAAGAAGACAGAAGAGAAGCCGGGCTGCGCGAGCAAGTGGATTAAGGCGAGTTTAATTATTTGTACTATGCAGTCTGTATTCAGAATGCTATTATTTTCCCTTATAGCTATGTTATAAGGGAAAATAATACAATCTACACCGATCCCGAACTTCTGTGAAGAAGTTCGGGTTTGGGTACCAAACATGCAGATTTTTCTCACGCGAGTGCAAAACGCATTGCAATGTTTTGCACTTGCGCGGAAAAATCGCGCATGTCCCGCAACGCACTCGCACCTTTTCTCGCAAAGCCCGTGTGAAAGAGGCTTTACTCCGAGCGCCCGTTAACGATAAAGTATCTGACAATCGGCAAATGTAATACAGGTCTAACTGTCATTGTCTTCTAGAGAGCTATCTGGATTACTAATCATTGCACTCTGGATGTTCCTCTGTAAAGATTCCAGAAGGTAAGTCTACATCTGTCCCTACATAAAGGAATATAACTACTATAATACTGCTCCTATGTACAAGAATATAACTACTATAATACTGCTCCTATGTACAAGAATATAACTACTATAATACTGCTCCTATGTACAAGAATATAACTACTATAATACTGCTCCTATGTACAAGAATATAACTACTATAATACTGCCTCCTATGTACAAGAATATAACTACTATAATACTGCTCCTATGTACAAGAATATAACTGCTATAATACTGCCTCCTATGTACAAGAGTATAACTACTATAATACTGCCTCCTATGTACAAGAATATAACTACTATAATACTGCTCCTATGTACAAGAATATAACTACTATAATACTGCCTCCTATGTACAAGAATATAACTACTATAATACTACCGCCTATGTACAAGACTATAACTACTATAATACTGCCTCCTATGTACAAGAGTATAACTACTATAATACTGCTCATATGTACAAGAATATAACTACTATAATACTGCCTCCTATGTACAAGAATATAACTACTATAATACTGCTCCTATGTACAAGAATATAACTACTATAATACTGCCTCCTATGTACAAGAGTATAACTACTATAATACTGCTCATATGTACAAGAATATAACTACTATAATACTGCCTCCTATGTACAAGAATATAACTACTATAATACTGCCTCCTATGTACAAGAATATAACTACTATAATACTGCCTCCTATGTACAAGAATATAACTACTATAATACTGCCTCTTATGTACAAGAATATAACTACTAAAATACTGCCTCCTATGTACAAGAATATAACTACTATAATACTGCTCCTATGTACAAGAATATAACTACTATAATACTGCCTCCTATGTACAAGAGTATAACTACTATAATACTGCTCATATGTACAAGAATATAACTACTATAATACTGTCTCCTATGTACAAGAATATAACTACTATAATACTGCTTTCGGTGTACTATATTACAACTGCTATAATAATTTTTGCTGGTTGTTACAGAGCCTCGGTTGGTGCGTTCAGATTATTGGTGGCCACATCCATCTCAGTTTTTCCCTTCTTGACTTGGATCTACATCTACATTAACAAGGAGATGAGGACATCTTGGCCTCAGCACTGCAAAACCGTCATATGAGATCAGAACATCAAGGTTTTGATGGGTCTACAGATGGATAGAGTCTTACCATGGAGTCCACCGGGCCTGGGACAGTTGTCTATTTACTGCGTGTGGCTCTTATCATTGTGCCATCAAAGCTGGAATTGAGTAAATTCTTCCACCTCCTTCAAAGCCCAACGTAAAGCCCAAGAGTCGAGGACAGATCGTGTATTTGATGTTTTTGGACCTCAGTACCTTGAACTGGTCTATTTCAGTGAAGGTGTTATAAAACAGGCCCCCACCAATCCGTTCTTCTTTGGGACCAACATGTAATGGTGTCTATCCTCATCATAAGTTCTCTTCAATGGATTAGGAACCAGCATTAGCAAAACCAGAATTACATTTTTGAAGAGATTTCTCCATTTTTGGTTTGGGTAGGGGGTGTAGGGGGAAAGGTTGGGCTAAGACTCGTGTAAGGGCTGGACCACCAGAGAATACAGGCAGAAGATGACTTGAACTTTAAAAAAAAAAAAGCATTTAATGTTTTAGAAAATTATTGTCAAAAATAATTGACAATAAATTGCAATGTTTAAGAATATACAGAATATGTTTAAAAAATGGGTCTGGCCCTTTAAGAGCTAATCAGATAACGGTCTGTACTGTTAGGTTTCATTTCCCGCTCTGACCGTCAGACATGTCAACTGCTGATCTGAGAGAGGAGCTAAACTGCTCCATCTGCCTAAGCATCTATATTGATCCCGTCACCCTCAGATGTGGCCACAACTTCTGCCAGAAGTGTATTAAAGACGTGCTGGACACCCAGGATGGATCTGGAGTCTACACCTGCCCAGACTGCCGGGAGGAATTTATGGAACGTCCCATGCTGCGGAAGAACACTACCCTGAGTAACATAGCTCAGCACTTCATGTCTGTTAAGCCAAACCTCGTGGTGGGGTGTATCTACTGTACATATTGTGACCTGCCCGTAGCTGCTGTGAAGTCTTGTCTTCAGTGTAAAACCTCCATGTGTGAAAAGCACTTAAAGAAACATAACCATTCAGTGGAGCACATGCTGGTGGAGCCCATCACAAAATGTCCAGTCCACAACAAGTTCTTGGAGTACTACTGCTTTCAGGACTCAGTCCCTACCTGCATTACCTGTTACCAGGTTGGAGAACATAGAGGACATCAAGTGGAGTTGTTGGATGGAGCCTTCAAGAAAAAGAGAGAGACTTTGAGGACCATTTATAGGACTCTTACTTTAAGTAGAAAAGAAACGGAGGAAAGAGTCCAACATTTGAAGCAGTATCACACAGAAGTGACCAAGAAAATATCTGCAGGTGCAGAGAAGGTAATGGCTCTGTTTGGCGACCTCAGGAAACAACTGGATGACCTAGAAAACCAAGTCCTCAAGGAGGTTGCCAAACAGGGGGATAGGCTGTCAGTCTTGGTCTCCAATTTGATCGAGCGGCTGGAAATAAAAATGGATGAGTTGTACAGTAAAATGTGTTACGCTGAGGAGTTGAGTCAAGTGACTGATACAGTAAGAGTCATACAAGAAGAAGAGTCCGAGCAAGGTGACTTCTGTTGTACCAAGGAGAGCGAGAAGGAGGAAGGAGAGAGCTACAATAAAATAGTCTATGATGCAGGTGATCTGGATATCGGTCTGATCTCAGAATTGTTACACACAGGCTTATCTCACATTATGACAAGTGCCAACATATGGTTCTATACCATGAAACCGGCTGAGCTATTCCTAGATGTGAACACGGCCGGTAAACATGTCCACATTTCACATGACTTCAAAAGGGTATCCTGCTCAAATATTGCCCAGAATCTCCCCAAAACATCTGAGAGGTTCCAGTATAACCAGGTTCTAAGCACCAGAAGCTTCTCCTCAGGTAAACACTACTGGGATGTAGAAACCAGCAACTTTGGGTGGTGGATGATTGGGATGAGTTACCCCAGTATAGAAAGAACAGGAGACCGCTCATGGATTGGGAATAACCAGAAGTCATGGAGTTTGTGCTGGTTTTGTGCATATTCAGTGTCACATGATGGCAAAGTGATCCAGCTACCTTCAAGAATGTCCTGTAATAAGATAAGAGTGTACCTGGACTATGAGGCTGGCAAGTTGTTGTTTTATGAGCTTGGTGACCCCATCAGACACTTGTATACCTTCACTGCTACCTTCACCGAGCCCCTCCATGCTGCACTATGGGTAGGCTGGGATGGGTCATCAACGGACATCTGGGTAAAACTGAAAACCTAGGTAAAAAATTTGACTCTTGTGATAATATAAGGGGCCTCTTATTTTGAAGATCTCCTGTGACCATCATGCAGGTTTTGTAGGTTTGGTTTATTCATATGGTGCTTCAAAGTCATATTGGTTGTTCTTAAATTAAAATTGTTCCCTATCAATATTTATGGGAAATCTACTGGCTCCACCACAGATGGCATAATATTTTGCCATCTACCCATGGCCTACGGGAGAGTTATTACTTTGGAGCCCTATCAGTACTTCAAACCACATTCATAGATCGCACAACATCCATGACTTGCTCTGGGGTCACATGATCTTCAACCCTTTATTTTTCAAATTAACTTCATTTGGGGGAGGAAAGAGGGGTTTACTGGTATCTCCAAGGAGGAGAACCATCTCACTAGTGTCACCTTTTTGGAAGTAGCTCCCTAGGAGTCAAGTCTGACTTTTTATCAAGCCTTGGAACATGCCGAGGAAAAATAGCCAAGCCAAATATGCATCTTCAAGCACCCTGAAATAGCTGAGGATGGATATTTGGCTTAGCTATTTTCCCATTATGTTCCATGGCTTGCTAAACAAAAGGTTAGGCTTTGACTCATAGGGAGCCACTTCCAAAAGGTGGCGCTAATCAGACATTTCTCTTTCAAATGAACTTTGATGCAATACAGAAACTTCCTCTGTAATCTAGACATTAAATGTCTTCATCTGTTGTATGTTCTCCTTGGTTCTTCTTCATCTCAGTATTATTTATCTTTGTCATATTAAGACTAATATGATGGTTGCCTCAGTGGAACATATCAAGCATATATGGCTGCCAAATGCCTGATTGCTGCCCTGAAGATGGTTCATGTTGGATCATCTTCCATTTGGTTCCTCCTAGAGACCTCAGTGCAGGGTTGTTCTGCGTTATAATAGAGATATTGCATGGATTCAATATTGATGTCCACAACCAAGTTTATTCCAATCAATCTTGCTTATATTTGGACATTGACGTGGATAGTGATCTGGATCTACACCGTGGATGGCCTCCAAGTCCATCGTGATCTGATGGGTGACTGATTTGTATTGTCTAGTAGATCATTATTTCAGACACCCACAATGTTTCATTGCCACCATTCTTAAAACCTAAAGGCTTTGTACCACACCTGACCTATGGTCGGCTACACCAGGAGCTCCTGTGAATGGGCCAAGGTATAGTGGGGGCATCTGTGACTAGTACAGGCTGTAAAGGGGGCACCTAAGGCTGGTGCACTGACATTTTAATAACAAACTAAAGCAATTCGCAGTGCATATAATGTCCTTTCCGGTAAGTTCTTGTGCTTAGGGGTGCACACAAATCTTATAAGACCCCAGAGCAAAACTTCCCCGCTCCAGCACATTTCTCCGTACATGAGTGTCGTATAACAGAAGAAATTTTAATTAAAAAAAGGCACCCTCTGCCTCCTCCACCTTAAACGACTTGATAAAGTCCAACATTGTTGGAAAAAGTAGAATAGGTGCTTC
The DNA here is from genome assembly GCF_014858855.1 of Bufo gargarizans. Lineage (NCBI taxonomy): Eukaryota > Metazoa > Chordata > Amphibia > Anura > Bufonidae > Bufo > Bufo gargarizans. The sequence continues at coordinate 44,047,749 of NC_058082.1, read as the reverse complement.
ATAAATATTGTGCTCATTCTGAACCAGAACTAGCATAAATACATTGATAAACCTCCACGTACAGCTCTATGTCTGCTGCTCCATAAAGTGAATTATAGCAGTGAAGCCACCACTAGGGGGAGCTCAGTGCCTAACAATTTATACAGTTACAGCAATGGAAGCTGTAAAATCTCTAGGGGTGATGAAAAATAAGTGTTTTCATGTCAGGAACAGAAGAAGGAGTTCAGTGCTGGGCCCCATAGCAGTCACGTGGTCTGCTTCCATGGGAGGTAAACCACTGGTTGTGTTGTGCTATGCATTGCTTGTCTCTTTCACTCTTGGGGGGAGGCCTAGTTGGTCGGGGGTTGGTGGATCACTTGGTTGCAACTGAACAAAAATCACTCCCACCCCTGAACAACACACTATAGGGTTAATGATACACAGTACTAATGCCCACCTTTGTGCCCCTTCACTGTAGCTATGCCCACCTTGTGAAAAAAA